>NW_028327173.1:67231430-67864430 GCF_987537825.1 Furipterus horrens | reverse complement strand
CTTAGTTTCATTAGAAATTAGTTTCTAAGGGTTAAGAATTCTCATTAATATGGAAGTAATTAATATGTTTTTGATAATAGTGGTTTTAAGATATAGTCATTCATTTTAAAAGAATTTAAAAGAAAGTGCTTTGTCTTCAAATAAGTTGGTTATTTCTGAATGGTTGAGATAACAAGAAAGAAACTGAATTGGACAAGGTAAGTTGTAGAAGGCTTATGTAAAGAAATTTTGAGAAAATAAATTTTAAGTGTGGTCAAGATAAATAAGATTGAAATAAATTTAAGTAAAGTTTTAATATTAAAAGTAAGCTGGTGCATAATTAGAGTTTGATTCTCTCTATTAAGTTTTCCTGTACTGCTGATCTGTTCCTGGCACTATGTATTAAAATTTTTTTCTGCTAGAAATCAAAGATTCTGTTTTATTAAAATAACTGTGTTTTATGTAGTCTTAATCAAGTCCTTGATTTCTTAAGAAAACCGAATGTCCTCAGTAGTAAGAACTAGGTTTTGCTAACAATTATGGAAACTTTTGTGTTTCTCTTTCTTTTTTTTCTTTTCAAAGTTTGTTTATTTTTAGAGAGGAGGAAGGGAAGGAGAAAGAAAGGGAGAGAAACACTGATATGAAGGAGAAACATCGATTGGTTGCCTCTTGCTATCACCATGATTGGGTATTGAAGCCACAACCCAGGCATGTGTCCTGACAGGGAATTGAATGGCAATCTTCTGCTTTGCTGGATGACACCCAACCAAATGAGCCTCACCATTCAAAGATTTTGTGTTTACCTGTAAAATCCTGTTACTGTTACTTTCTCTGAATATATATTATGTATGGTTTCATAATGATCTGTGATCAGTTTTCGTTAAATTTTGACAAATTTCCCCAAATTCAAATTTTAAAGTTTTTTTCTTGACCTAAAAAAACAGAAGTTTTCCAGAGTGTATCTGAACTATCTCAAAAATTTTTTGCTTCTTCTTATAAAGAGATATTCAATTAACTAAGCTTATTTGATACATTAAACTATATGTGAAACTTGGCCCTGGCTGCTGCGACTCAGTGGATTGAACTCGGCCTGCGAGCCAAGCGTCACTGGTTCGATTCCCAGTCAGGGCACATTACTAGGTTGCACGTCAGGCCCCCAGTTGGGGGCGCGAGTGAGAGGCAACCACACAGTGATGTTTCTCTCCCTCTCTTTCTCCTTTCCCCTTTCTTTAAAAACAAACAAACAAACAAATAAATAAATTTAAAAAACTATATGTGAAACTTGTTAAGTAAGATATAATTTTCTTTACACCAGATTTCCTTGTCAGTTGCCTTGCAATCAGATCTTTAATTATGACATTTTAAGTCTGTTGTGATTTACAAATTACTGTTTTGTTCTGATGCTTTTCATAAAAGTGTTTCATCTTCCATAAAACTCATGAAAAGACTCTGAATACAGTTTCTGATAACTTTAAGATCATAAAACTGAACTGGATAAGAAAAAACTGGATTCATAAAATTGCTACTGTCTATACAGGTTCTAAATATGCTTTTGGAGTCTGTCATGCTGTTGGAACAATTTGGAAATCCCTTGGATTCCTAACTTCTGCAGGTACTTTTATTGTCAATGGGCATATAAATGCTACAGTATTACAAGCTTTTCATCTTTCTTCTAAAATTACTGCTGTTTACTCTTTTGCTCATACTAAGGAGAATGATTCTATATCTTTAGGAAAAAACAGGGCTCACAAAACTGCTAAGTATGCAGCTCAAAAGGGACCACCTTGTCATTTCTCTACCTCATTTAAAAATCTGCCTTTATTCCTAACTAATATTATTAACTAAGAGGCAAATGCTCCACAATCTGAAAGAGAAAAATAGCTACTAATAGGTGCCAAACAGTAATCAGATGAATGATATATTGGGCCAAATAGATTTCCTGTGGCTCCTTTCCTTTTGACTTTATGGCTTGTTATTCCCTCAAATGGGACCTATATGTAGACAGGGGATGATTAAGAAACGAAAAGAGAATTGGTTTCCTCTGGCATTCACAGAATTTCTGGTCAAATTATTTCCTAGTGAACAACTTATAAATCTCACCAAACTTTTGCAAAAACATCAAGAAGTATTCCTAGGTTCACACTGCCCTTCGTGGCACTTCAAATAAAACTTAAATGCCCCAGCTGTGAGCTAGTCTCACTGTTTGGTCATTATCTACATGTTCAGTGTGTGGAGTAAATGCTGTAGGACTAGATGTGCTAATACCACAACAGTGGTAAAAATTAATAACTGTGGTAATCCATATTTTGCATTTTCTTTTATGGATTGAAACTGAACAGGAAATTTATTTTACAGAGAGATAAACCACCTGCTTGCACAAACTCTGGGTTTTGAAGATGTCATATCTCATATCGTCCTCAATCATCAGGGCAAATAAAACATAAAAATATGAAGAAAAAGAAAGGACTTCAGAAAAATCTACCAAGAAATCAAACTTACCTGCTCAAAAGCTTTGACCTTGGCCTTTATGAAGATCAGGAATACTCAAAATAAGAGAAATGGATTGAACCCTTTAAAAATAATATTTGAACACCCAATGCCTTCTGGCTCTCTAACTCTTCTGTTTTTGGGTGAAGTCAATATTATGGGAATTTAAGTGAACAAATTGATGCTATGACTAGTTATAAATTAGTATATTCAAGCATGTAGCCAGCATGTAGAGGAGGCATAGTCTTAGGCACTTGACAAATCTTACCATCCTATTTGACTAGGAGACTGAATGTACATCAATTTCTTTAGAAGAAAACACACACTATCACTTCCATAGAAAGGACCACCTACACTGCCATCAAAATAAAAGTCCTTCTAAATCCATGCAAGCCACACCAAAATAGACTCATCATTCTCAAGACAATTGGGAGACAGTCCCTACAATTGACCTTCCACAGAAGATTTCCAAGGCCAGTCCCCAGGCTCAGAAGCAAATGGTACTATGACATAGACAGCTTTTCCCAAGATCACGATCAAGAAACTTTGCTTTCACCTATTACCCTCCCTTTAACACCCACTTCCATACTCACACAATTATTAAACACATTTTTGTACATTTATTAACCATTTATTAGAAGGCTGACTAAAGAATGCTTATTTCTCACCTGTTTTCTCTCTCTGCAGCTGCAATCCCAGCCTTTAATATGTGAAACTTTCAGGGCCATTGTAGAGGAGGGAACTGGCAGGGTCCAGGATGGGCTGCCCCAAAATATTCCACAATGTTATATTGATAACTGTGAGTGAAAATTAACTTGACAAGCAGCTGGTGCCAGAAGGATATCTTGACTCTTCCTTGTCTCCTTAGATGTAGGAAATAAATCTCCCACTTAAAATGTGTCCTCCCTACACCTAGAAGACACCTCTTATTGCTAATGTAAATAAATCAGAGCTGAAAAATTTATATAATCAAATCTTAGTGTCTCTTTTCATTTATTACTTGTTAAGATTTCTCACTAATAAATACCCAAACCTTGCTTAGATTCCTTTCTCATGAGCACTTTCATTGTCCTGTCAACTTATCACAAATTTATTGTCTCTTTGTTTGAAAAAGTATAAAAGGTGCCAGATTCAATTATTTGTTGAGCTTCATTTTATGATGTGAGCATTATAATTTTTCTGTTTACCTGCATTACATTGGTTTTTCTCCTGTTAATCTAGTCTTGTGTCAATTATATTGTTTTGTTATTAGTCCAGCCATAGGAACTAAAGAAGGGGGTGGGGGGTTCTGCCCCTCCCCCACAGCATCGACAGACAAATGCAGTACCTGGCATTTAATAGATGCCCTTTTGGATTCATTTATAGCATCTATGTCCCTAAGGTAACCCAGGACTCATAAAAATTTGCCAAAGAAATACTTGTCCATTTACTGTGCACCTACTATGTTCTAAGTATTCATTAAATATTTTACACACATTGACAGCATCATTCACCTTTTAAATTCCCATCCCCCACCTTCTCCTCTTTGCCAACCATCAGCTTCTCTCTATGCAAGAGTTTGTTTTTGTTTTTCTTTATTTATTTATTTGTTGTTATTTTTACATTCCACAAATAAGTGAAATTGTATGACATTTCTCTTTTCCTGTTTTACTCAGCATAATAAATCTAGGTCCAACCATGTTGTTGCAAATTGCAAGATTTCACTTGATTTTATTGCTGAATAAAAATCATTTACTTCTTTTAGTAGTTAAAGTTATGGAGGCCCTGAGAAGGGTTAATGTAATACCAAAGCTGAGGATTGAACATAAGATTGTCTTCAAAACTTATGTTTTTGCCCTACTATTTTACTATGTATTTTACAGTTGAAATAGTGAATGAATAAATGAATGAATGAAGAGTGAACTCCTAAATCCCTCTCTGCAATATGCTTTCTAGGTTGACTGTGAGAATGTGTCATGGATCTTTGTGCTGACTATACTTCTGAGCAGTGCTGGTGCCCACTATAGCAAGAGCAAAATCAGCCACTAGGCTCAAAAGTAGCTACCTTGTTGTTAGGGAAAGTCATCAGAAGACATGACTGCAGGGTTACCTGGGACCTGGACCCAGGCAATTGGAAGATCCCCACTTCATCCCCTGTGCTTGAAATATGCCCTCTGCTTGAGTTTGTCCAAGGTCACAGCCTTGACATAGTAATGTGGTGATGAGAGTGTTGGGACTGAGCATGTGACCAAACCCTGTTAAGGCCTCTTGTGTATGTGACTGAGCCCAATTAAAACCTTTATATAAACGTTAAAAATCTGATGGGTGGGCGCAGAAATCTACTTGTACTGCAGCTGCCAAGACAAGCCTATTAAATCAACCCCCTTGTTTGTTAAACTTGTCACCCAACAATATGGTGTGGGCTGCTTTTCTCTTTGGTTATTATTATGAACATTTCCAAGTCCATGTGCATGTAATAAATAATTTTAGCTTATCTGGAAAGGGGTTTAGAGCATTGGCAAGAATTTCAGTTCACAAAGTTCACAAAAACATTCAGCTGTACCTGGAACTCCTTTTACTTCCTTGACATAAACAAAGACCTCATTGGCCAGAAGAACAAGCAGCTGATTTCTTAACATTAGTCCCTTTTCAAAGTAGCCCTGCTCTACTTTCATTCTCACTTTTATTAATAGAAAGTATCAAATTTTGTCCTGAAATTGACACCAGAATTTTACATGCACAGGAAGTGAGGATGGACTTTAGATCTTATCCTCTGAAAAATATTAATCAGACAGAAAGGGAAGAGGAGAGACAGGCAGAATTGGTGAGTTGTTTTCCAATATCTCTCAGATGAGAGCTGTATATAGCCCTCTGAAGTATTGACATAGTGGTCATTTTTGCATCTGAGCCTGTATTACTAATAACTTGAGTAAGAATCTGAATTTTAAATCAGGTTTTAAATTTTCCAGATCTCTTGAAAAGCATCCAAAGTCTATTTTCTATTTGTGACATAATGGAAACAACAGTTTGTCTTTCTGTTTTTTGTTTGTTTGTTTGGTTGTTGGTGTGTGTGTGTGTGTGTGTGTGTGGTTTTGTTTTTTGTTTTTTTTTTTTTTTGCTGCTATTTTTTTTTAAGATTTTTTAATTCATTTTTATAGAGAGAGGAAGGGGAAAGAGAAAGAGAGAGAGAGAAACCTCAATGCGTGGTTGTCTCTTGTGTGCCCCCAACTGGGGACTTGGCCTGCAACACAGGCATGTGCCCTGACTGGGAATCAAACCGGCGACACTTTAGTTCGCAGGATGGTGCTCAATTCAGTGAGCCACACCAGCCAGGGCTCTTTTGTTGCTATTTTTGAGTTATAATAATGTTTGCCTTAGTTTTTAACTTATAAAAGTAAAATATAACATAAACTGAAAAGTGCTCAGTTCAAAAGTATACAGTACGTGAAACACACACAATGAATCCATTACAGTAATTATTATCTTGGTTTAAAAAAAAAAGAGCACTTCCATATTCCATAAATTTTCTGTACCTCTTCCACTCAATAACCCCTCATTCCAACTCAAAGATAGCCACTGTCATTACTTTTGTAGGTTTCCCTATTTGTGACTTTAAGTAGATGGAACTGATTAACATGTATTCTAGTGTGCAGCTTATTTTACCAATCATTATGTCTGTCAGATTAATACATGTTTTGAGCTATTATATGTATCTCTACCAAGATTGTTTCTGCATAGTTTTTATGCTCATATCTCCATGTTTATGCTAGACATATACTTAGGAGTGAAATGGCTAAGTCATAGAGAACTTAAGTTCAACTTAAGTATATGTTTCTAAATAGTTTTCCTGAGACTACTTTAAATCATCTTGACACTTATAATGGTTTCTAAAAGAGAAATAGCTTTTCTAGAGTCTTACTAGTTTGAAATAATTTGCTTATGTTATCTTTTGTGTACTTTTTGTGTTTTGCTTCTTTTGTTGAATAAAAAGTTGATTTGGGACGTCTGGCCAAGATGGAGGCCTAGACAGACATGCTGCATCTCCCTCCACAACTAAGAAGGACTACAACTACCTCAAAACTAGAAATAATCAGAAGTTCCAGAAAATCAAAGGGCATGCAAGTCCAGCAAACAAGGGTATAAAGAAGAAATACTCATCTAGACAGGTAGGAGGGGCGGAGCTGGGGCAGAGAGGACACGATGTGGTGGTGGCAGCAGTGGCAACAGCAGCAGGCTGGCAGAAAGTGCAGTTACATATTTTAAAAAGTCAGGAGGGACACCTGGGGAGCATTCCCAGCTCCTCAACAGACTGAGAAGCTCACTGTCCCAGCACCAGGGAAAATCAAGCCTCATTGCTTTTGACTGTGCAAACCAGTGGGGGTTGGGACTGAGGCAGAAACTGCTGGTCTCTCAGCAGAGTCTGCTTGTTTAAAGGGCCCCCAGGGAACTAGAACATCCACAGACCCACCCACTCTGGGAACAACGGCCAGAGCAGCAGCTAGAGGGGTGCCAGTCCGGTGTGGAAGTGGGAGCAGTGCCTGGAAAAGGGGACGTGCTGGGCAAGCGACATTGTTCCTTCTCAGACCCCTCCCCCGCATACAGCACCACAACCTGGTGAAACAGGTTGCCTATTACTGACGAATCCCTAAGGATCTGTCCCTTACAACGTAGGAGCGACAGCTCTCCCTGGGACACGGAAGCAAACAAACACAGGAGACATCTGGCCAAGATGGAGGTGTAGACTGACACTCTCTGTCTCCCTCCACAACTAAGAAGGAATATAACTACTGCAAAACCAGCAATAACCAGAAGTTCCAGAAAATAAATGGAAGTTCAATGTATGAAGTTATAAAGAAGTGGTGCTCGTCTGGACAGGTAGAAGGGGTGAAGCAAGGGAGGAGAGTTCAGGCTGTGCTGTCTGCAGCAGCAGCGATGAAGGCAGGAGGCAGGACAGCGGTGAGCACAGACACCTGTATTTAAGGGGAGGAAAGAAGCGCCTGGGGGGCACCCCCAGCTGCAGACCAGACCTGTCAACTTGCGATTCCAAAGCCGGGGAAGGCAGACTTTCATTGCCTTGGACTGTGAAACTCAGAGGGGGTGGGGACGGAGGAGGAGGCTCCTGGTCTCTCGGTGGAGAGCGAATGGCAGGAAACCATCTTGGATTCCCACTCCCCACAGGAAACGCCACAGCATGGTGAGACAGGTCGCCCAATTGTGATGAGTGCACGGGGCTCTGCCCCCTATAGCATAGGAGGTGTGATAGCCCTGTCCAGGAAGCAAAGGTAAACACAAAACAGTCAGGATGGCACAGATCATGATAGAAATCCCAGTGACGCAGCAGACCAGACAGGAAATATCTAATCTAACGAAGCAGCAGATAGGAAATTTTTCTGGGGCTCAGTTCAGAGCTTTGGTTATAAAAATGCTTACAGACCTATCAGCAGATCTTAAACAAGACAGGGAAGGCATGAAGGCTAGTCCTGCTGAAATGAACAAAAACACACACAAAACTAGTGGTGAGGGCAAGAAAACCAGGGATCGAATCAACAAATTGGAACATAGGGAAGGAATAAACAGTCAACCAGTGCAGAAAGAGAAAACGAGAGGTGAGGAAAATGAGGAGAGTCTCAGAAACCTGTGGGACAGCTATAAACGGGCCAATATCTGAATCATAGGGCCGCCAGAAGGTGAAGAAGAAGAACTAGAAATTGAAAATTTATATGAAAAAATATTGAAGCAGAACTTCCCTAACTTGGGGAAGGAAATAGACTTACAAGTCCAGGAAGCACAGAGAGTTCCCAAAAAACTGGACCCAGGGAGAACCACACCAAGACACATTATAATCAAAATCTTAAAAATTAAGGATAAAGAGAGAATCTTCAAAGCAGCAAGAGAGAAGAAGAGAATTACATACAAATGGGTCCCAATAAGACTATCAGCTGATTTCTCAAAAGAAACTCTGTAGGCAAGTGGGACTGGCAAGAAATATTCAAAGTAATGAAAAGCAAAAACCTACAACCATGATTACTCTATCCAGTGAAGCTGTCATTCAGAATAGAAGGTCAGAGAAAGTGCGTCCAGGACAAAGTAAAACTGAAGGAATTCATCAGATCCAAACCACTGTTTTATGAAATGTTAAAGGGACTTGTTTAGGAGAAGAAGGATCAAAACTATGGACATTAAAATGAAAACTGTATCACAAAAACCAACAACAGAAGCTAGGGAATTGAAACAAAGGCAGACTAAGTAGGAAAAGAATTATAGGTATGGGGAACATATTGAGGGGAGGTCAGCGGGGAAGGGGAAGGGGGAAAAGGAAGGAAGATGGTACAGGAATTAAGAAGCATAGTAGAAGGGAGTGGAGTAGATAGGAAGATGTTGGAAAGAACTATATGCACAACCAATGAGCATGGACTAACGTGGAGAACAACTGGAGGGAGGGGGGTCACTGGGTGGAGGGGAACAAAGGGAAAAGATATTGGGACATCTGTAATAGCATAAACAATAAAGCACATTTTAACAAAAAGTTGATTTGATTCATCCATTTTGTCTGCAGTTGTAAGATTATTTGTTCTTTTGTATGAAGATATCACACCATTCTACTATTGAGACATGTCTGGGTCTCAGTTTTACTGTTACAAAAAATATTTTCAAAAAAATTTTAACAAATATACTTGTACACATGTACATAAGATTCTTCTGTGGAGTGTTCCAAGAGTGGAATTCCTGAGTCATAGAATATGTACATCTTCAGTCTTTCTAGATAAGGTTAAACAGCATTTTAAAGTAGCTGTAATAGTTCATACATTAACCATATCTCAATTTTTAACTTTTTAAAGTCAGCTGGCTGTGTGGTGATAGTTCATTGGGACAATAAGTTGCACTTTCTTTAATACAAATGCAATTGAGCACCTTTTCATCTTTGTTTGCTATTTATTTTTCCTATGAAATTTCTGTATTATGTTTTTTGTATTGAGTTATCTCCTTTATACATCTTGAGTTCTAGTTTTCTTATATGTATTTTTTATTATTGTTTTTCAATTACAGTTGTCCCATTTTTCCCCCATTGCCCACCCCTTCTCTCACAGTCATATCCCACCCCGTTGTCCATATCCATGGGTCATTTATACATGTTCCTTGACTAGATCCTTCCCCTACTTATCCCCCTTCTTTCCCTCCTCCCTCCCCCCTGATAACTGTTATTCTGTTTCTTGTTCAATTTTTTCATTTGTTTGTGTTGTTTCTTAGTCTCCTGTATTAGGTGATACCATATGGTATTTTTTCTTCATTGCCTGGCTTATTTCACCAAGCATAATTCTCTCTAGTTCCATCCATGTTGTCGCAAATGGCAGGAGTTCCTTCTTTCTTTCTGCTGCATAGTATTCCATTGTGTAAATGTACCACAGTTTTTTAATCACCTCATCTACAGATGGGCACTTAGGCTGTTTCCAGCACTTGGCTATTGTAAACAGTGCTGCTATGAACATAGGGGTGCATAAGTTCTTTTGAATTGGGGTTTCAGGATTCTTCGGGTATAATCGTAGCAGTGGAGTCGCTGGTTCAAAAGGCAGTTCCATTTTTAGTTTTTTTGAGGTAATTCCATGCTGTTTTCCATAGTGGCTGCACCAGTCTGCATTCCCACCAACAGTGCACTAGGGTTCCCATTTCTCCACATCCTTGCCGGCACTTGTTTGTTGATTTGTTAATGATGCTCATTCTGACAGGTGTGAATTGGTATCTCATTGTGGTTTTTATTTGCATCTCTCTGATGGCTAGTGATGTTGAACATTCTTTCATGTGTCTATGGACCCTCTGTGTATACTCCTGGAAGAAGTGTTTGTTCAGGTCCTTTGTTCATTTTTTTTAAAGTATATTTTATTGATTATATTGCTACAATAGTTCCAATATTTTCTCCTTTCCTCCCCTCTTCCCAGCACCACCCCTCCTCCAACAATCCCTGCCACCCCAAGTCCATGCCCATGGGTCGTACATACAGTTCTCTGGGTTCACCCTTTCATATATTCTTCTTCTTTCTTTTTAATAATTAATTAATTAATTAATTATTTTAACAATAAAAAATAACAGTCTCTCCCTCTCAGACTTAAGACCTTTTATAATCTTATAAAGGACAATGGGCAAAGGTCTCGAGCTCCTCTAGCTGCTTCAAGCTGGACATGGTCATTGTCCTACCTATGCTTGGGTCCAGAAATCCCTAATAAGAGTGGGGTGTGGAGGGGAGGGTGGCCTTCCCACATGGGGAAGGATTGTGCAGACTCCAGGTCACTTGGCTGTCCCCGGACAACGGCGTGCTTGATTTAACAGGCTGGCATCCTTGTTGTATTCTGGGGGCAACAGATTTGGCAACAAGGATAAAAGACATCATTCAATTCATAACCACTAGATGACAAAAGGCAGGTATTAATTTTTCATTGTCCCACATTAGGGAAAAAAAGGGCTTCTTTGGAGGAAGGTGTGCCAGGCACATCTCACCTGTCCAAAACTCTTTTGCCCATTATACTTAGTTTGGGCTGAGGGAAATATTTTAGGTTTCTCCCCTCTCAGACCTCTGGGCCCTTTCTGTCCAAGCCATTAGGATAGAAAAGAGAAACCAGTTTTAAAGTGAAGCCCACAGACCACCCCATACTTCACCAACCCAGCCACTTCATTCAGCCAAACCGTTGAGTCTGAGGAGGCAGCGCTGCAGACAGGATTAAGTAAGGCCTATACGTATAGATAATCACTCAGGTAATGAGATCATAGGCTTATGCCCTTTGAAAACAGAACCTTTGTCCATTTTTTAATTGGGCTGTCTGTCTTCTTGGTGTTGAGATGTGTAAGTTCTTTATATATTTTGGAGATCAATCCCTTGTCTGAGGTATCATTGACAAATATGTTTTCCCATGTGGTTGGCTTCCTTTTCATCTTGCTAATGTTTTCTTTTGCTGAGCAGAAACTCTTTAGTTTGATGTAGTCTCATTTGTTTATTCTTTCCTTTATTTCCCTTGCCCTAAAAGATGTATCAGTGAAAATATTGCTATGTGGGATATCTGAAATTTTCCTGCCTATGTTTTCTTCTAGGACTTCTATGGTGTCATGACTTACATTTAAATCTTTGATCCAACTTGAGTTTACTCTGGTGTGTGGTGTAAGTGGGTGGTCTAGTTTCGTTGTTTTGTATGTCTCTGTCCAGTTCTCCCAGCACCATTTTTTTTCCTCCGAGCACCATTTGTTGAAGAGGCTCTTCTCATTTAATCTTATGTTCCTTCCCCCTTTGTAAAATATTAGTTGACCATAGAGAGCTGGGTTTATTTCTGGGCTCTCTATTCTGTTCCATTGATCTATATGTCTGTTCTTAAGCCAGAACCAGACAGTTTTGATCACAGTGGCTTTGTAGTATAGTTTGATGTCTGGTATTTTGATTTCTCCTGCTGTGTTCTTCTGTCTCAAGATTGCCTTGGCTGTTCAGGGTATTTTTTGTTCCATATAAATTTTTGAAGTATTTGTTCTAGGTCTGTGAAATATGTCATTGGTCTTTTAATAGGGATTGCATTGAATCTGTAAATTGCTTTGGATAGTATGGACATTTTAATGATGTTGATTCTTCCCATCCATGAACATGATATTTGCTTCCATTTATTTGTATCTTCCTTGATTTCTTTCTTCAGTGTTATGTAGTTTTATGAGTACAGGTCTTTCATCTCCTTGGTTAAGTTTATTTCTAGGTACTTTATTTTTCTTGTTGCTATAGTAAATGGGATTTTTTTTAGTTTGTATCTCTGATATTTTATTGTTGGTGTACAGAAATGCCTTCGGTTTCTGTATATTTACTTTGTACCCTGCTATTTTGCTAAATTTGCTTATTATGTCGAGTAGTTTTTTAGTGGAGTCTATAAAGTTTTCTATGTATACTATCATATCATCTGCAAATAATGACAGTTTTACTTTCTCTTTCTCAATTTGGATGCCTTTTTATTTCTTTTTCTTATTGATTGCTGTGGCTAGGACTTCCAAGACTATGTTGAATAGGAGTGGAAAGAGTAGACATCCTTGTCTTGCTCCTGCTCTCAGGGGCAATGCTTTCAGTTTTTGTCCATTGAGTATGATGTTGGTTTCAGGTTTCTTGTATATAGCCTTAATTATGTTGAGGTATGATTCCTGTATTCCTATTTTGCTGAGTGTTTTCATCATAAATGGGTGTTGTACTTTGTCAAATGCTTTTTCTGCATCTACTGATATGTTCACGTGATTTTTGTCTTTCATTTTGTTTAAATGGTGTATTATATTTATTGATTTGTGAATATTAGACCATCCTTGCATTCCTGGGATGAATCTCACTTGATCATGGTGTATGATCTTTTTAATGAGTTGCTGGATCCTGTTTTCCAATATTCTTTTGAGGATTTTAGCATCTATGTTCATCAGCCATATTGGCCTGTAGTTTTCTTTCTTTGTTGTGTTTTGACTTGGTTTTGCAATTAGGTAATACTGGCTTCATAGAAAGAGTTTGGGACTTTTCCCTCTTTTTGGATTTTTTGGAATAGTCTGTGGAGAGTAGAAGTTAGTTCTTCCCTAAATGTTTTATAAAACTTGCCTGTTAAGCCATCCAGTCCAGGGCTTTTGTGTGCCAGCAGTTTTTTTTATTACTGTTTCAATTTCACTCTTTGTTATAGGTCTGTTCAGACTTTATACTTCTTCTTGATTCAGTTTCAGAAGATTATATGTTCCTAGAAATTTGTCCATTTCATCTAGGTTGTCAGCTTTATTGCCATACAGTTGTTTGTAGTAATTTCTTACAATCTTTTGTATTTCTGTGAAATCAGTCGTTATTTCTCCTCTTTCATTTCTGATTTTGTTTTTTTGGGTGCTCTCTCTTTTTTTTCTTGATGAGCCTGGCTAAAGGCTTGTCGATTTTGTTTATTTTTTCAAAGAACCAGCTCCTACTTTTGTTGATCTTTGAATTGTTTGTTTAGTCTCTATGTCATTTAATTTTGCTCTGATCTTGATGATTTCCTTCCTTCTATTCGCTCTGGGGTTTGTTTGTTATTGTTGTTCTAGTTATTGTAGCTGTAGGGTTAGATTTTTTATTTAAGATTCTTCTGTCTTTTTCAAGTAGGCCTGTGTTGCTATGAACTTTCCTCTCAGGATAGCTTTTGCTGTGTCCCATAGGTTTTGGGCTGTTGTTGTTCATTATTATTAGTTTCCAGAAACTTCTTGATTTCTTTCTTGATGTCATTGTTAACCCACTCATTATTTTATATTATATTATTCATTCTCCATTAGTTTGGATGTCTTTGATTTTTTTTCCTTGAGGTTGATTTCTAGTTTCAAGACATTGTGGTCTGAGAAGCTGCTTGATATAATTTTAATTTTCTTGAATTTGTTGAGGCTTGTTTTGTGTCCTATTATGTGGTCTATCTTTGAAAATGTCATATGTGTATTTGAAAAGAATGTACATTTTGTTTCTTTGCGGTGAAAAGTTTTATATATGTCAGTTAAGTCCATTTGAGCTAGTGTGTTGTTCAATGCCTCAATATCCTTATTGTTTCTTTGCTTCAAAGATCTGTCTATTTTTGATAATGGGGTGTTAAAGCCCCCTACTATGAGTGTGTTGCTGTTGATACCCTTCTTGTATTCTTCCAGTATTTACTTATATATTTGAGTTCTCCTATGTTGGGTGCATATATGTTTACCAGGGTTATATCTTCTTGATGGATTTTTCCCTTCAGTATTATGAAATGTCCTTCTTTGTCTCTTTTTATGGCCTTTGCTGTGAAATCCGTTTTGCCTGATATAAGTATTGCGACCCCAGCTTTCTTTTTATGTCTGTTTGCTTGGAATACTTTTTTCCATCCCTTCACTTTCAGTCTGTGTAAATATTTTGTTTTGAGGTGTGTCTCTTGTAGACAGCATATATGTGGGTCATGTTTTCATATCCATTCTGCTACCCTATGTCTTTTGATTGGAGCATTTAATCCATTTACATTTAAGGTTATTATTGACAGGTATTTATTCATTTCCCTTTGTACCTGTGTTCCTCTCCCTCTTTTTTTTTCTTCAAGCATTCCCTTTAGCATCTCTTGCAATGCTGGTTTGGTGGAGAAGTATTCTTTTAGTCTTCCTTTGCCTGGGAAACTCCTTATTTCACTTTCCATTTTGAAAGAGAATCTTGCTGGGTAGAGTCTTCTTGGTTGTAGGCCTTTGTTTTTCACTGCTTGAAATATTTTTTGCCATTCCCTTCTGTCTTGTGGTGTTTCTGTGGAGAAATCAGTTGATAGCCTTATTAGAGCTCCCTTTTATGTCATTTTCTGTTTTTCTCCTGCTGCTTTTAGGATTCTCTTGTTGTCTTTGAATGTTGCCATTTTAATTATGATGTGCCTTGGAGTGGGCCTTTTTGGGTTCATCTTTATTGGGACCCTCTGTGCTTCCTGGACTTGCATGACTTTTTCTCTCATTAAGTTAGGAAATTTTTCTGTCATTACTGTTTCAATCAGGTTTTCTAGCCCATGCCCCTCTTCTTCACCTTCTGATATCCATATGATTCAAATATTTTTTTCATTTCATGGTGTCCAGCAGTTCTCTTACCTTTCTTCATTCTTTTTTAGTCTTTTTTCATTTTGTTGTATTGCCTGGGAATTTTTTTCTACATTGTTCTCTAACTCACTGATCCGATCCTCTGCTTCATTTAGCTTGCTTTTTGTTGATTCTACTGTGTTCTTCAGTTCAGAATTTGTATTCTTCATTTCTTCCTGGTTCTTATTGATAGTTTCTATGTCCCTTTTTATGCTGGTGTAGTTCTCTGTAAGTTCCTTGTAGCTTCCCTGGAGTTTTTTGAAGTTTCCCTGGAGTTCTTTGTAATTCCCCTGGAGTTTGTTGTAGTTTTCTTTGAGTTTGTCAAGTTCATTGAGTTTCCTCATAACTATTCTTTTGAATTCCATGTTTGATAGTTGGTTTATATTTGTTCCATCTGATTCCAAAAAACCTCCGCTGCCTTGCGGCATACCTCTTCAGGGGAAAGGCTAAGGGAGTAAACCCCGACAGAAAATCCGGAGCCGGAGTCCCTAAGGCGGTTTGACGTTGTAGTCAACACCGGCAACTCCTGCGGCGCACCTGAAGCCAAGCTGTATTGACTCCGTCTTTCCCTTGGATCCTTCAGCTGCGAAGAGAGGGGGGGTCTGCTGCATGGGCAACAGCAGACCCTCCATATCACCCTGCCCAGGCTCTGTAGCTTCAGCTTCACTGGAGAGGACACTCCAGCGTCATTGCAAGATGTCGATTCAACACGGGAGGAGACAGTTACCGTGTCACTCCCGAGTCGGACTGCACAGCCATTCTCGGCGGTGCAGATAGACTCTTAAGAAGCTACACCATCGTCTCTTGAGGCTCTGTAGCTTCAGCTTCACTGGAGAGGACACTCCAGCGTCATCGTAAGATGTCGATTCAACACGAGAGGAGACAGATACTGTGTCACTCCCGAGTCGGACTGCACAACCATTCTCGGCGGTGCAGATAGACACTTAAGAAGCTACACCATCGTCTCTCGAGACGGACGGCTGCCGATTTGTTCCATTTTTCTCTCTTTCTGAGGATTCCTCTTTTCCTTTCATTGGGAGGTTGTTTCTGTGTCTCCCCATGTTGGATGCTTCTTGTTTGTTTTTGTTTCTTAGGTTTGTGTTCTTTGATTTCCCGCCTTCGTTGCATGAGATTCTGTATAGGAGACCCAAGGGATTCAGTGGTGCAGTCTCTTTGATCTCCTGAGCCTGATGCTCTTGAGATGCCCTTTATGCCTTTTGTTTAAGCTGTCTGGTTGTATTTCTGTTACTCTTTGGTGGATCCTTCCCACTGGCTAGTTGATTGAGAGTCATCTGCCCACCTTGTCTTGAGTTCTTTTGTGGAGATGCTGTTAAATAAAACATAAACACACAACCCAGGCAAGAAACCCATACCCTCCAAAATATCCCCCACCCACAATCACACTATCAGCAGCAAATGAGCCAGTATTAATATAAATATAAAGAGGTTAAGACTATTATACTATAGGAGAAACAGATAAGAGTTGTTTTAAATGAAATAAAGATGATTTTTGAGAGGGAAGATGATAGAATAATAATAGTAGGAAGTAGGGTCAAGGCTATGTGAGACAGTAAGTTATATTTACATTGTATGTTGAAACAGGGAGGGAAGAATTCAGAATGAAGTGAGAAAGTGGAAGTCTATAGTATTAGGTTTATATAGCAGAGATATGCTATATGTTTTGTGTGAGAGGGAGGATAAACAAAACAGACAAAAAAACAAACAAAAAAAATTAAGAAGAATAGGAGGGAGAGAATATAGGAAACAGATTAAAGAAAGAGTTTTTACCCAGTACAACCTTTGGGTGTTGTCTTATTTTTCTGGATCTGCCCCTGGTCAAAATTCTATGGGTTTCAAATCTTTTCTGGCTGGCTGGCTGTTAGGAGATCTAGCTCGATTCCGGGGTTGTTATTCTCTCACTCATGGGCCTGCTGCCGCTCTGCTGTGAGCCGCACTTAGTTGGGTCCCTTCCCCTCTGGTTCTGTGGCACACTCAACCCTCCTCAGGCTTGCCTAGCAATGCTGTTCTGCTGGTGGGTTAGTGCGCGTATGCCAATAGTCTCTGCCCAGGCTCAGGTTCTGTCTCCATTCCTTCAAAGAAGTGCCTGTGTTGCCTCCAAGCTGCATCACCAGCCTACATCCCTGCCTGTATGCCTGCGTGTCCCACTTGCCTGCCTGGGGACCCTTCTGAGTCTGCAGTTCCACCGCAGCTTTCCCCTATGGGCCCCTCTCCCCAGCTCATTTCTGCTTTTTTGTTTGGTGGAGCCTTGGTGAGAGTGCCCAGGGTGCCGAGCCGTCAGTCCAGGGTTGCCAGCCAAGGGAGTCCCCACCTAGACTCAGTTCATACAGTTTCTCACAGTCTGGGCTGTTCACTGTCTTCCCATGCCTCCAGCTGTTTCAACCAAACCTTCTCACTGACTCCGTCTCTGACTTTGCTGGTCACTGCGCCTTTGACAGGGGGAAGCTTCCAAGCAGATCCCAGCTAATGAGCTTGTTAGCAGTTGCCCCTTTTGGGTGCAGTGCAGCAGAGGCGCTCGGCTGGGAGGCCTTGCGACTTCGCTTGGAGAGCGCGGGTTGAATTTTCTGCCCTCTCTCATGCTGCTTCCACACTCCCTTTCCTGTTCATGCTGTCTGAAATCCGCACTCACTCACTCCTCTCTCTGCTTGTACTCCAAGTCCTTCCGTAATGGGAGTGAGCAGACAACGCTGCTACCTACTCTGCCGCCATCTTTTCTCTCCCTGTATTGTATTTTAGACATGAGTTTTGTTGTTGGTTAGATAGTTTGAAATAATCTATTCTGTGACTGCTTTTTAGCACATTTAATGGTGTTTTTCATGAAAGACGTACTTAGATTTGATGTAGTCAAATATCAAGTTTTTACTTTATGGAGGTAGTGGGAGGTATTTGTGTGTGTCTTGTGTGTTCTGTATGAATTTTTTTGATCCATGTCATGATATTATTTATATATGTTAGGTTATTCCCACCCTTATTTTTATGATTAAGTTGTATTGAGAAAATTGGCATCCAATTCCAAAATATACTTCAGACTCATAATTCATATCACATAAAAATCTATTTTTAGTTATAGATTTAAAAGGAAAGAAAAAATGATAAATATTCTAGAAAGTAGCATAGGCAAATAAGGTCATGACCTTGGAGGAGAAAAAATTCTTGGAGAACATACACACACTGCCACCATCACCACAATGATTTACAAATGATGACAGTTTTATTTTATTATTTCCAATTTTTGCACCTTTCCTGCTTATTTTACTTTCACACTACAATGGACAGACTATCCCAGAATGTGAAGAATAGAATAATAATGGATGGTCTCCCTGTCTTCTTCCTAGTTACAAAAGTATAAATTAACCTCTAAATATATTTGTTATAATTTTTGTAGGTATCTTTTTTATTAGATTATCTAATAGATTAATTCTATTTTATCCTGTTTGATAAAATTTTATAACATTATATAAATTGGATGTTAAGGTTTACCTCACTTTGATTTTATATCTGTTAAGATGATCATATAATTTACTTACCTTAAATCATATCATTTAATGTGAGTGATTATTTTAAAGTTTAATCAAAGTAGCTGAGGATAAGCCAAATTATGACGTCTTACCTTTGTTTTCACAGCCAAATTCTGTTTAATACTTGATTTAGAATTTTTGTCTTTGTATTTATAAGTGATATAAGCTTTTTTTTATATGTCTTATGGTTATATATGATATAAAGGATCTCTAATTATCAAGTAATGGATTAGATAACGTACTCTACATTTTTAATCTGCAAGTATTTGTGTAAAACTGATGTTATTTTTTACTTAAATATTTCTAGGAACTGCAATAGAAAGGTCTTGAGATATCTTTTTTATTAAATTTATTGGGGTGACCTTGGTTAACAGGGTCATATAAGTTTCATGTGTACATTTTTATGATATATGATTTGTGTATTTCATTTTGTGTCCAGTACCCAAAGTCAAGTCATCTTCCATTATCATCTAACAGGCCCCATTTACCTTTGACTTCCTCTCCACCCCCTTCTCTCTGGTAACCACAATGCTGTTGTGTGTCTATGAGTTTCTGTTTTATGTCCCACATATAAATGAAATCATATGGTTCTTAGATTTTTCTGACTGACTTATTTTGCTTAGGATAATATTCTGAAGGCCCATCCATGTTACTGCAAATGGCAGTATTTTATCTTTTATTTTTAAAGTCCCAAGTTTAGTTTATCCCTTTTTTCATTTTTTATTGTTATTCTATTACTGCTGTCACAAAATTTTCCCCTTTGCCCATCCCACCCCTGTTCCCACTGCGACAGCATGGATAGAACTGAAGAGTATTATGCTAAGTGTGAAATAAGGCAGTAGGTGACAGACAAATACCATATGATCTCACCTATAAGAGGAATCTAATGAACAAAGCATTTCATCTTTTCTTATGGCTGAATAGTATTTTATAGTATATATATACCATATCTTCTTTATTCAGTCCTCTATTGAGGGACACTTTGGTTCTCTCCATGTCTTAGTGACCATGAATAATGTTGCAATGAACACAGGATGCATATATCTTTGTGAATAAATGTTTTCAAGTTTTTTTTGTAGATACCCTGAGGAGGTACTGGTAGGTCATGTGGTAACTATATTCTTAATTCTTTGAGGAATGGCCATACTGTTTTTCACAGTAGCTATACCAGTTTACATTCCCACCAGCAATGAATGAGTGTTCCTTTTTCTCCACAACTGTTCCAACAGTTCTTATTACTGTCTTGTTGATAATAGTTGAGATATCTTTATAGAAAAAGTTCACATTGATTTCATTTTGATAATATTTATTAGAAGTTTCCAGGTGTTTATTTGTCCATTGAGTCAGTTGTGGTCATTTACATTTCCCAAGATTCATTTATTTTTCTCAACTTTTGAATTATTTACATTAAATTGTCCATATGTTTTTATATTTTTCTATTTGCATTGTTTGAAATAAGAAAGAGTTTCCTTTTAATTCATAATATAGATTTACTTATGCATTTTATTTTACTTATATTTATTGACACTTACCACTTTAGGCATTTTCATTCCTTTGTGCAAACAACCTTCTTTATCAATCTTTAATAAAAAATATCTTTACAATAAATTCAATCAGCTTTATTTTGAAAAAAGTTTATTTTACATTCTTTTTGAAGGATTTTTACTGAGGAGAGAATTCTGGTTTGCCATTCTTTTTTAGTCAATACTTCAGACATGTTATTCCGTTTTGTTTTAACGTACATAACTTCTAGGAAAACTTCTGTATATAATTTATTTTTCCTCTTCAAAATTTTGTCTTAATATGTGGATTCATAATTAGCTATGGTATTCTTAGGCGTTCTTTTGTCTGTTATCTGTTCTACATGAAGCTCTGTAAACTTCTGAATATGTCGTTTCTTTTCTCTCATTAATTTTGGAAAAATATATCTCTTTTATTTCCCTCTTCTGCTTTTGTATATTTGCTCATTCTTTCTTTTTTGTTCAAAAGTAAGTCATTCTTTTCTTTTTTAAAGTGTTTTATTTGTTTCTTAGAGAAAGGGGAAGGGAGGAAGAGAGTGAAAGAATCATGAATGTGCACCCCCATACTGAGACCTGGCCCTCAACCCAGGCATGTACCCTGACCAGGAATCGAACCGGTCACCTTTTGGTTTTTGTGATGATGCCCAATGTATAAAGGGGTACAGAGGAAAAGTCCCCTGTAAATAGGAAAACAACCCCACAACCCTTGATTAGGGGGAAGGGGGAGTGGAAGGTATAAAGTTTAAGAAACATTGCATAACAATGGCAAATTAATAGCCGTGCCTTCCTGAAGGAAAGAGGGCTGCCACCCAGGGAGTATTGTGTAGATGACTGTGAGAGCATTCAGAGACAGGAGACTCCTGCACCTGCACAAGAGACAAAGGGTGGATGCCCACCCCAGATGTCCATGTGTCACTGGGAATTTTTGCCCTGACTAAAGATGGCAGCCAAAAGAAGGTAAAAGATGTTGAGGAGCTGGCAAACATGGCGGACACTAATACACCATAGGAAGGGCTGGATATGAGATCATGCAGGAAGTTCCAGGCCAAGCATTTAAATGACAGCAATCTCAGAGGAGGCCCACCACGAGGTCTGGAGTGAGAGGAAGTCTGACTGGAGAAAATGGCAGCAGAGCTGATGGAGCGGGGACCTGCCTAACTGCCGGATTTGTGAGGGATGCTTGGAGTTGAACTCTGACAAAGGATGCTGAGCTGCAGGCTTCTGCTTTTCTGAAAGACAGTACCTCTGAGTGGTGTATTCAGAAACTGGCCTGGTTTTGGCAAAGGAAGGTAGCATTATGCATTTTTGAGTTTTTTAAAGGGAGTAGGACTTAATAGTAGAAATCTGTCATTATTCTAAATCTGTATAACCTTTAAATAAACAACCCCTATCCTTTTCCACCACACTCTTGCATTGGGAGTCACACTTCTTGGTGATGGCAGTCGAACTCCATAACTGTTCCAGAACAGCACTGGCAGGGTTCTGCAACAAACCCACTGACACACACCAGTCAGGGCAAAAAGTGAGTCATTCTTTAAGATCCAATAGAGAAGAGACCTTTTCTATGAAGCCATCTTTAACCCTTCCTAATACTTAACTGTTGCTTTTGTAGAGACAAGCACTTTTTTTGAAACATCATTTTTAACACTTATCATTTCTTGCTTTATCTTATATTTGCTTCCTTCAAGGTACAGATTATCCAAAGGTGAGAACCTTATTTTGTTCATCTTTAAATGAGCAAAGGCAATGGTTCTTACAATTATATTACATATACCAGTGAAACATACCTCTATGTTTTGCAGGACAACAATACCATTCATTGCCCAAATTAAAAATATCAAATAAAGACAAGTTATAAAGACTGACCAACTAATATCACACAATAAGAATATGTTACAACTCTGAAAATAAGAAGTTCAGGATGTAAACTCATATTAAAAGACAAACATTTCTGCCCTGGCTGCTGTGGCTCAGTGGATTGAGCGTCGGCCTGTGAGCCAAGTGTCGCTGATTCAATTCCCTGTCAGGGCACATGACTAGGTTGCGTGTCAGGTCCCCAGTTGGGGGTGCAAGTGAGAGACAACCATGCAGTGATGTTTCTCTCCCTTTCTCTTTTCCCCTCTCTCTAAAAGTAAAATAAATAAACAAATAAATAATTTCAAAAAAAAGACAAACGCTTCCATAAAAATATTAGTAGTATTACATTACATGTTAAAGAAAATAAATAGACTTCAGTTTTTCAATTTTTAATGTATTTAATAGCTTTCTTAGAACAAGTTTTTCATTTTAGTAATTAATTTTGATAATGCTATAAAAATGAATCTAACATCTAGCTGTTGCTTCTTTATTGTCAAAGAGCCAATTTCAACCAAACATTTTGTTGAAAGTGGAAATAACACTTTAACATCTTTGAAACCAACTCAGAATATTCTAGGCAGAGAAGAGTAAGCCGGCAATGAAAGGAACCCCAAATTGTTCCAATACATATCTACCACCTATATCCATTCAGAAGGCAACAGGTGTAACAAAAGACTAATTTGATTATATAATTTTGTTCAGTAGTTTAATACAGTGGAATCCCTTAGAATGACATATATTTTGTTTCTGAGTTATTATTCATACTAAAATTCAAATATGTGGGAGTGAAACTTACTAGAAGACAAAACCAGTTATTCTTTGCTTCTATTGAATATTCGCTTGTGAGTTTGCATTTTTATATTATTTTACTTAAAGCAAATACTCAAAATACAAACTCAGGATCCTTATAACCAACCCCCACCCCCACAGAGCCACCACAAAAAAAAATTAAGTGGAAGAATATACTGCAAAATAATAGTGATAATCTCTTGACTGGAAATAAAGGAGTTTTACACACACAAATATCGTTACTAACATGAGTTAAAAAAAGCCAGAAATGAAAAGGGAGTCTAAGCATAAAATTAAAAAACAACAACGACAAAAACCTTACTGCCTTACAAAAAGTACCCATGAGAGAGAGGCTCTTGACCTCTGTCAGCCTGCTGTTACAGGCTCACTTTCAGCCTTGCTGTTCTGTGTTCATCGTAGGGTTAAGGAACACAAGCCAGGTGAGGAGGAGGGACCAGCCTGGGATTCCGAAACTAGGTGTGGAAGAAACAGGACTTCATGCCTTCGGGTGGAGGGGGAGAGGGGATGAAAACCCAACCGTTAACTTCACGAAAAAGGATGTACCCTTTCGGTTTCTGTTCTTCTCATCCTGACTCATAATTGCTTGCCTGCAATATCTGGCTCGATATTCAGCTTCTAAAGAGAGCAGTCAGAACCCGGAAGAATCAGACGCGGGAGAAGCGCGCGAGGGGAGGGCGAGGACAGCTGAGACTTTGTCCCTTGTTTGAAGCGTCGCAGACACGTAAGTTGGCTCCTAGTCTCGGTCTTCCGTGCCCTTGTTCGGTAACTAACATCATCATCATTAACAACAACAATAACAGCCACAACAATGCGCGCTCCTGACAGGTGGTGGGGGCCGGAGGAGGTGTGGCCCGCGGACTCTGCTCTGGGTAGCTCAGGGTCTCTGTTCCGATTCCAGGCTGCTGCAAGGCTACAGCGGCACACTTTGTCCCTTGGACGTGCTACTCGTTATTCGGTATCTACCCAGGGCTGCACAAAGAGCCGTGCTTGGGAGAAGGAGGGGTGCATGCCAGAGGCGGATTAAGGTCTGTTGAAGCCCCAGGCGCAGAAGAAAATATTGGGCCCCTTAAAAAAAGAGAGAGACAGGGAAAATAAAAATACACGTTAACTATATTTTATGAAACCAAACTTGTCATTAGAAAAAAGTGTGAAGTCAGGGTTTTGGGCAGCCCTTCAGAAGTCGGGGCCCAGTGCACGCGCCCAGTGCGCCCTCCGTTAAATCCGCCTCTGGGTGCATCCCACATTACCTGCTTGAAGGGCCTGAAGTCCTTTCTGTGACTGAAGAACCAAACTTGGCCTCCTTGGCGAAGCGCTTCTTGGAGTCTCTTCCCCATCTTCCTACTCCTCACCCAGACGGTTCCCTTTTGGACACTGGAAAAACAGAAAAAAGTGATCCTCAACATACAATTAAATATTGAAACATTCTTTATTTCGTTAACCTGATTTAGTATTCCAAAGACTCTGTAAAGTGGTATTTGGATGAAATTAACTCATTCTCAAGCACAGGTAACCCCCGTATAAGAGGGTTCTAGTTAGGTTCTTAACAAATGCCGTGTTATGTGAATCCGTGTTATACGAAACAAAGAACTAGAACAAAAAGGGGGGTTAGATTCCAAAAATTAAAAAATATATACTATTGTATTTTTATAATTAAGAGAAATAGCTTTGTTAAAGCCATTTTCCTCAAAAGTATTACATATTAATATGAATTAAGTAATGTTTTCTTTGTCATCACTAGTAAGCTCCATTAACCAAATGTGTTTTCTTTTTGACAAGATATCCTCATCCTCTGAACTTCCTTCAGCATTATCTTGATTTCTATGCTCTACTTTTTGCAAAAAAATCTGTTATTTTATATTGCTTGCTTTTAGCTGAGAGATCTTTATAAATTTTGTTATACGGTATTAAGCACGTTTGAAGTTCCCTCTTAAACTTTGTGCTCCTTTCAGTGCAAGGACCTTCATTTAAGAAATATGACTCTAACTGTTCAGCTAAGTCTAGGCCTTTCTTTATGCTTTTTAGAGTAAACTGTTCAACCTCTTCATTTTTATTGGTGATATCGTCCCCTAAGTTATCTTGGTGCATCTCAGATGTCATTTGCATCAAAATTGCTTCATTAATTTCTTCTTCTACCAGCAATTCTTGGATATCTTCTACAGTCACATCATGTTAGAGTGAAACTGTGTTATAGAAGTACCGTGTTGCATGGGAGATACCTGTATTTTAATCAACTGCAAAAAACAACTATAAGGTCTAAGCCTTTTTTTACCTTGCAGTTTTCAAATGTGTGGTACCTACCAAACAAACTACATCAATTACTTTTGTTTTCAGGTTCTGTTGTTTTGCTCTGTTTACGTTGTAATAGTAAAAATATTCCTTAGTTCGTCTTTAACTTCTATAAGCTAGCAACAGGGAAGTGAGATGAGAAGAGGGAACAAGGAGGAGTGAGAAACAACTGAGGAGCTGTGGGGCAGCAATGTTAATTCATCAACTTTTTTTTTGCATGCAACTTGGTCTTGAGTTTAAACCTCTCAATTTCAGATTCAAAATGGTCTCAGGACTGGAGAAGTAAGGGTGCCTGTATAGTCTGATAGTCCGGACTGCAGGGTTCAGTTGTGGCTTTAGTTCTGGGAAAGCTCAGCTTCTCCATTTGGAGCAGAGGGAGCTGTGAGGTGACAGTGTCGCAGCATGTCATGTAGCCAGGACAGCAGCAAGTGGAGTGGAAAAGGTGGTGCATGGAGAGATGAGAGATCAGGGTCTTCTGGCTCTTTAAGGGGGTAGGTTGGAAGCAATTTCATCATCCATGAGCTCAATACTCCTAATCATAATTTGCATTAGGATAGATTTATCACTGGTTCTCAACCCTGGCTCTACATTAGATTAGATTTGCCTCCTATATTATTATTATTGAATCGAGAGTAGGCTTGGCTAAGAGAGCTCTGCCTGCCTTTTATTTCTTGGATGGAGAGGGAAAATAAGAGAGCCAGAGTGAAATGGGCTGCCTAAAGATTGTTGCCTCATCACTCCCGTCTCCAGTCTCATCCTCCTAAGTTGGGAAGTAAGCATGTTATTTCTCAGCATTGTCTGCGAGTCACTGCAGGCTCAAGCTTGCTCCTGGGGCAGCTTTTTTCATAATATGTTCTGAAAATTGGGAAGAACCAACTCTTCATCACTTCTTGGAAAATAAGTAGTTCTTTCTTCTCCTTAATGAAATCCTATGGCTGTTGTGTTCAGGAGTTTACAGACCCACTGCAGTGTAGAGCTTGCTCTTCTGGGTCTTCACATGGATATTTTTTAAAATGTATTTTTACATGGTAGTTCACATATAATATTATATTATTTTCAGTTGGTGTACCTCTCTGGCACCATACAGAGTTATTACAATATTATTGACTATATTCCCTATGCTGTACTTTACACCCTAGTGATTATTTTCATAATTGGGACTTTATACTTCTTAATCCCCTTCACCTTATTTGTCCATACCTCCCCCCCCGCCCCCGAATCTGACAATCAACAGTTTGTTTCTCCATCTATGTTTGTTTTGTTTGTTTATTTACTTTGGCTTTTAGATTCCATTAAATACCATAATGATTTCATATAGTATGTATTTGTCTTTTCTGACTTACTTAGCAAAATACCTTCTAGGTACAATCATGTTGCCAAAGGCAAGATTTCGTCTCTTTATGGCTATGAAATATGGTAATATTCTATTGTGTATATGTCACATTTGCTTCCATATCTTGGCTATTGTAATTAATGCTGCAATAAACATAGGAGTGCATTTATCTTTTTGTGTTTTTAATTTTTCTGTTAAAATTTACATTTAATATTATTCTGTATTAGTTACAGATGTACAGCATAGTGGTTAGTGCATATATCTTTTTGAATTTGTGTGTTTGACTTCAGATGAATACCCAGCAGTAGGACTGCTGAGTGCTATGGTAGTTCTATTTTTTAATATTGTGAGGGTTCTCCATACTGTGCGCCACAGTGGCTGCACCTGTTTACAATCACACCAACAGTGCACAAGGGTTTCTTTTTCTCCACATCCTTGCCAAGACTTAGTTTCTGTTGCCTGTTTGATAATAGCCATTCTGACAGGTGAGGTGATAGCTCATTGTAGTTTTTATTTGCATTTCCCTGATGACTAGTGATGTTGAGCAAGTTTTTCATATGTCTGTTGGCCATATGAATATCTTCTCTGGAGAAATGTTTACTCAGGCCCTCTGACTGTCTTTTAATTGGTTGTTTGATTTTTGATCTCGAGTTTCATGAGTTATTTATATATTTTGGATATTAACCCCTTACCAGATATATTATTTGCAATATCTTCTCCCATTTATTAGGTTGCCTTTTTGTTCTGTTGATGGTTTCCTTTGTGGTATAAAAGCATTTTAGTTTGATTTAGTCCCATTTGTTTATTCTTGCTTTTGTTGGCTTTACCTTAGGAGAAATATTCCCCAAATATTGTTAAAATCAATTTCAAAGAGTTTATTGCCTATGTTTTCTTCTAGTAGTTTTATAGTTTCAGGACTTACATTAAAAAATTTAATCTATTTTTAGTTTATCTTTGGCTGTAATGTAAGAAAGTGGTCTAGTTTCTTTTTTTTTTAAGTATATTTTATTGATTATATTGTTACAATAGTTCCAATTTTTTCCCCTTTGTTCCCCTCCGCCCAGCAGCCCCCTTCCCCGACTATCCCCTCCCCAAGTCCATGCCCATGGCTCACCCTTTCATATATTCTTCTTTTTTAAAAAAAATAATTAATTAATTAGTTAAATATTTTAACAATTAAAAAAACAATCCCTCCCTCTCAGACTTGAGACCCTTTACAATCTTATAAAGGACAATGGACGAAGGTTTCGAGCTCCTCTAGCTGCTTCAAGCTGAACATGGTCGTCGTCCTACCTACTCTTGGGTCAAGAAATCCCTAATAAGAGTGGGGGTGTGGAGGGGAGGGTGGCCTTCCCACAAGGGGAAGGATCGTGCAGACTCCAGGTTGGTTGGCTGTCTCTGGACAACGGCATGCTTGGTTTAACAGGCTGGCATCCTTGTTGTATTCTGGGGGCAGCAGGGTTAAAGGACATCATTCAATCCGTAACCAAGACAATCACTCAGGTAATGAGATCGTAGGCTTATGCCCTTTGAAAACAGAAAACACATGTTAATTTATGTAACATAACCCCCACACAAGTTTATAGATCTGTAGGATTGTCTTATCGGAAAGACATCCAGTTGCAAGGCATTTGACATTCTTCTTGCCTGTAAATTAAACATCTTTGATAATGCCACAGACATAGTTTAACTTTCAAATGAAAACAAATTTTAAATGAAAAGAAACTTTAAAGACGGTTAGCTGCACTACTTTATAGTCTACCACTGGACATTGTGATCTTCCTTGAATCTTGATTTTTCTCACTAAGATTACCCTCCTTGTCATTAAAGGGACTGCATTAAGTTCATTTTTAATTTATCCTGTTCATTTGCATAAACACAACAAGAGCAGCAAATGATCACTTATGATCTTTAGTTCTGCTTTGCTGGAACTTACGCAAGGAACATTTAGGGTGACTTTCAGTCTGCCCTTCAGGGCACAGAAGCTGAGCCACATACCTGGCATTCAGCCTTGCTTGTAAACACCTGTCTTTTCCAGGTCCTTCTGGTTTTCCATTGTGCCTTAAAGGTCCCTTCTAGCCATCTTTCAGGAAAACAACCTTCGTTCCTTCCCTGGAAAGATTGCTATGGACCGCTCATCCATCCAAGGTACCAGGCCTTTATCTCATGGACTTTTATTACCTTTGAAGGTCAGTCCCAGTTGCTCAGGGCTTTTTGGTAACAACCAAAGCCCAAGCATGTCTCCTTTAGGCATGACATTCCAGTCAAAGTCTTAGTCAAAAAAAATCGTTATTAACAACTGGTCTTATTAGTATTATGCAAAGAAACTTAGGTCATTACTTACTTCTTTAGAATGCCAAATTCTGGAGGGATCAGATAGGGAGAAAATATATACAGTGTGAAGGAAAATCCTTGTCCTTCTAATATTCACTGAACTTGCATTTCTATTCTTTATATTTTTATTTTTTCCCCCCACTAAAAATTTTTCTGTTTGTTTGTTTTTCCATTACAGTTGTCTCACTTTTTTCCCCCTCTTGCTTCTCTGCACCCTGTCCCTCCCTTCTCCCACATTCAGTCCCCACCCAGTTGTCCATGTCGATGGGTCATTTATACATGTTCTTTGACTAGACCCTTCCCCTTCTTACCACTTCTCTCCCTCCCATCTCCCCTTTTGTTACTGTTAGTTTATTCCTCGCTTACATACCTCTGGTTCTATTTTGCTCATTTATTTGTGTTGTTCATTAGTTTCCTTTAACAGGTGATATCATAAGGTAATTTTCTTTTGTTGCCTGGCTTATTTCGCTAAGCGTAATTCTCTCTAGTTCCAATCATGTTGTTGCAAATGGTAGAAGTTCCTTCTTTCTTTCAGTACTTATTCATTGTCATTTTCCCCTTTGTACTCATGTTCCTCTCTGTCTCTCTCTGTTTCTTCATCTTCTTAAAGCAGACCCTTTAGCATCTCTTGCAATACTGGTTTGCTGGAGATGTATTCTTTTAACCTTCTTTTGTCTTGGAAACTCCTTATTTCACCTTCCATTTTGAATGAGAGTCTTGCTGGGTAGAGTATTCTTGGTTGTAGGCCTTTGTTTTTCATTACTTGGAATATATTTTGCCATTCCCTTCTGGCTTGTAGTGTTTCTGCTGAGAAATCTGATGATAGCCTTATTGGAGCTCCCTTGTATGTTGTTAGTTGTTTCTCTCTTGCTGCTTTTAGGATTCTCTCTTTGTCTTTGAATGTTGGCATTTTAATTGTGATGTGTCTTGAAGTGGGCCTGTTGGGGTTCATCTTCATTGGGACCCTCTGTGCTTCCTGGACTTGCATGATTCTTTCTCTCTTCATGTTAGGGAAGTTTTCTGTCATTAGTTTTTCAAAGAGGTTTTCTATTCCTTGCTCTTCTTCTTCTCCTTCTGGAATTCCTATGATACGGATATTATTACGTTTCATGTTGTCCTGCAGCTGTCTTAGAGCCTCTTCAGTCTTGTTCAGCCTTTTTTCATTTTGTTGCACTGTCTGTGAGTTTTTGTCTACATTGTCCTCCAGCTCGCCGATCCGATCTTCTGCTTCCTCTAGCCTGCTTTTAATTCCTTCTACTGTGTTCTTCAATTCAGAGATCGTATTCTTCATTTCCTCCTGGCTCTTATTGATAGCTTCCATGTCCTTTTTGATGCTGGTATAATTCTCAGTAAGTTCCTTATAGTTCTTCTGGAGTTCACTGTAGTTTTTCTGGAGTTCTTTGTAGTTTCCGCTGAGCTCATTGAGCTTCTCCATAATACATGCTTTCAATTCCATATCTGATAGTTGGCTCCCCTCTATTTCATTTAGCATTCTTTCTGGGGACTCTACCTTTCCTTTCGATGGGGGGTTGTTTCTCTGTCTCCCCATTTTTGTGACTCCTATTGTTTGTTGGTACTTCTTAGAATGATCTGAAAGTGGTCTAGTTTCATGTTTTGTGTATATCTGTCCCCTTTCCAAACATCACTATTGAAAAACTTTACTCCATTGTATATTCTTGTCTACTTTGCCATAGATTAATCAATCATATAAGTGTGGAGTTATTTCTGGGTCCTCTATTTGACCTATGTATCTGTTTTTGTGCTGGTTCCATACTGTTTGATTACTACTTCCTTGTGGTATAGTTTAAAATTAAATAACATGAGACCCCCAACTTTGTTTTTGCTTCTCAAGATAGCTTTGCCAATTCAGATCTTCTGTGGTTCCATATAAATTTTAGGAATATTTCATCTAGTTAGGTGGGAAAATGCCATTGGTATTTTGATAAGGACTGCATCAAATTAATAGGTTGCTTTGTTCATAGGGTAATTTTAGCTATATTAATTCTCTCATTCTATGAGCACTGTATATCCTTCCAATTTATTTGTATTCTTTTCAATTTCTGTCATCAATATCTTGTAGTTTTTAGACTACAGGTCTTTTACTTCTTTGGTTAAGTTTACTCCTGGGTATTTTATTCCTTTTAATGCAATTGTAAATGCAATTGTTTTCTTAATGATTTTTTCTGATAGTTTGTTATTGGTATATAAAAATGCAGTTGATTTCAGAATATTGATTTTGTATCCTGCTACTTGCTGAATTCATTTATTAGTGTTAATAGTTTTGTGTGGAATCTTTAGGTTTTTCTGTATATTGTATCAAGTCATCTGCATATAGTACAACACGGGTATTTTTGAACACTTTCATGAAGGATGCAGGAATTCAGAGATCCTCTAGTTATTCTTCATTGAATTTCATTAATATATACTTTTTATTGTCTTAAAATGTACACCATTTTTTATTTTGATGCACATTTCTATTTTGAAAAACAAAATTGATCTCTGAGGGACTCAATTTTCCTTTAAAGGGGGTGATTTTTTTACTTCATAGCCAAAAGGATTTTGATGACTTCTCAAAAAGGACAAAAATCAAAAGCTGTTTCCCTCCTGGAACCAAAAATTCCTTTAGTCCTTTGAATATTATAAATGGTTCTATAATGTTATATTTCATTGATCTGTCATATGTCAAACTGGAATTGTCAATCTAAAAATTCAGATTTTGATGAATCCTTGCCATACTTATTACTAGTTTTATAGCTGTTCTCAATAACTAGGACCATGAGACAGAAAAGATGCATGAAATCTATAGCTTAAAAATTCACAGTTTATGTCCCCCAGGGTGTCCTAGTGCCAGTTCCTCCCACAGCAGCAGCCTCATTGCCCTCTTAGCAGATGATTAAATCTTAGGTTTGGTGAGAGGATATTCGCATGCAGTGATGGCTTTTCTTCTCAGTAATGATGACCATTGGGTAGAGACACCCAGTGCATTATAAGAATCAGCTTCCCAGTGCCAGCAATAACATTCAACCTGAGATCCTCATGGCATTGGGAGCGCTTTGACCCTTGCAGAGAGTCACTGTAAGAACGGAACCAAAACTAATGAACTTTTTGTTATAGGGCTTAGCCTATGTTTACTCTGCCAGAAACAAAGCAGAAAACTCACACTGTCCTAAGATGATGGGTGCTTTGCATAACTGTGCATCAGAGAATAGCATTATAATCTTTTCTCAACTGACATGTTCTTGCAGGTTGGCAGGTTGCTATGGCATCTAGAGTCAGCATGACGGCCCCCATTTGTCTGGTGGAAAACAACAATGAGCACCTGTCAGTGAATCAGGAAGCTCTACGGATTCTTGACCAGATTTCTCAGCCAGTGGTGGTCGTGGCCATTGTAGGACTGTATCGCACAGGCAAATCCTACTTGATGAACCGTCTTGCAGGGCGGAACCATGGTGAGTGTTGTCCTCAGGCAGGGGACATTTTTTGACTCTATCACATCTTATTAGTTTTCTTCCTTGGTTACATGAAGAGAGAACAAAACTCCTCTCAATAAACTAATCTTCTAATTCTAATTCTCACCACTAAATTATTACCTTACTGTATTCTGTTACCATATTCTTTATTTTATTCTGTCAAGGAAAATCTCTCCTACTAATGCAGATTCTTACCTTATTTTACCTGTGCAAGAACTGTAATCTTTCAATTGTGTCTCCTCTCTCTCATGACATATTTTGCTTTCTCTGTTGAATAGTTCTATCAACATACAAAAATGTTTGAATATCTATCATAATGTTAAAAATTTTTTTGTGAGTGCATTCCATTGTAGCTACTAACCTCCACCAACTCACCACCGCTTTGGAAGAAATATTATCTCATTTTTTTTTCCTGCTGTCTCTTTTGTTCACTTCTACCTGGCTCAGACTTGACCATCCTTTTCAAATACTCTTATTATGGTTATCAGGTACCTCCATTATGTCTGGTTCATGGATGCCTCTTGCCTCCTTCTTGAGCCCTTGCCAGATATCATTCACAGAGTTAACATTTGTTTCCTCTTTGAAGTATATGACAAACAAAGTAGGGCATTCTTACATAATAGGGAAAGCACCATCCTGTATTTTTAAGCACTCACATTTTAACAAGTCTGACTTTGTAGTCCTTTGGCTGCTTAGATTATCTGTTGTCACTGTATGTTGGGTTTTCCCTTCCATTATAGGTTTCCCTCTGGGCTCTACAGTGCAGTCTGAAACCAAGGGCATCTGGATGTGGTGTGTGCCTCACCCCAATAAGCCTAACCACACTCTGGTCCTTCTAGATACTGAGGGCCTGGGTGATGTAGAGAAGGTAAGGCAGAGAGTCACAGATAAGTCCTTTTTAATTATTAATTAAATTATTTTAAATTTAATTAATTTAATTTAATTGCTTGATCTATTTATGAAATTTCAAAATCCAAATACATATCAGGCAAACTTTTGTTTCTTTGAATGTTATTTCTTGGTAAGGTGTCATGGTACATTGAGTAAAATTTTATTTCTTGGCAATGGGTGAATAATTTGATTCAATTTAATAAATAATTACTGAGTACCATATTTTCTGGTCTCTTGAATAGTATTGTAGATACTAGTAACCAAAGTAAAAGTTCTTCCCTCAAAAAATCTGCAGTCCTATGGTGAAGTTCATCAAATATTCACAGAGCATTCTGGAAGACTTAGAGACACTTCTTAATGTATTGATTCTATAAAAGCATGTATTTGTCCTACAACACCATTTTAAGATGGGTTTTTGATATTATAATTTTATACTAATTGGTAAAATGAATTATTTCTCCTTTTCTGCTTTAGTTTGCAACTTATTTGAAAATAGTACCTAAATTTCTACCCAAAGAAGAGTTAGAAATTTTGTGGTTATTTTTATATATCAAACAGTGCTATAGTCTTGCTGTCTAAATAAACTATTGTTTGTCATAAGTGCTACTTCTTATGTAATTAGTTATTATTTTTAGTTAAAGTTTGGGAAGATAAACTAACAAATTGGCATTTCCCTCCAAAAATTTCTTATTGAGTCTTCTAGACATTTTTTACTTTGTTCCAAGGAACAACTTTAGACCCTGATTATAACAGAAAAAAATTTTTATTATGTCACTATTTAGACACTGTTGTATTTTATACAAATTAGCCCATCCTTTAAAATCCTTCATCTGGTTGCAATAGACTCACTATCCAGCCTTAGCTTGCCCTGCCCTCTGTTCCAGTCAAATCAAGCAACTCTATTAAAAAGACCCATGTATTCTGTCATGTCTACTTTTGCTTCTGTGGGCCTTTCTTTATGCAGGTTTACCTTAATTTCTTCAAGTTCACATTCTACCACATCTTTAATTTTCAGTCAAGATGCTGGGGAAGATCAGGTTATGTACAAGTTTCCAACTTTCAGAACGCTCTTCTTCCGTGATGAACTTGTAAATTTTAATTTAATATTATAGCTATAGGTTCTAATGCTTATATACATCATTAAGATGTAAGCTTCTTATAGGTATTGTTTGTTGCATTTGTTGTTATAGATGTTTGTCACAGCTTTGAAACAGTCATCTGGAAAATAACATTTTTCATTTTAAACTGCTTTTTAAATTTAACAACTGGAAATATTCCATAGTTTCCCATAAACATTTGTTGAATATGTCCCCAGTTATTTTACTTATGGTATATTTTATATAGCCTATAACCAACAAACAGGTGTAAAGTGAATATGTGCTAACACTATTCATTAAACCTAATTGTACAACAGGGAGTGCACTAAGTTTTTCTATACGTTATTGTATTTCATCCAATTGGATAAAAAGAAAGCCCTGTAATGATAGAATCTTCTTATTTATAAAAAAATCACAGTCACAAAAAATCCCTTTGTAATTGTCAAAGCTCATATCTGTATTTATGTCTGTCTTCAAACTTGCTTATTTGCATGGTGAGTATGTTAGCTGGAATAAAAATGAAAGACTGATAGGCTTAGTGTCTGAATGAATTTCTACATGTAAATTCCTAAATGTCTTGCCCTAATGTGCTCTGTAGGGCGACCCTAAGAATGACTCGTGGATCTTTGCCCTGGCTGTGCTTCTGTGCAGCAGCTTTGTCTACAACAGCATGAGCACCATCAATCACCAGGCCCTGGAGCAGCTGCAGTATCCTTCCAGGAACCACACCACCATGTGTCATGAAGCCTATGGGAATGGAGTTTCTCCTTCCCTCTCACTTAGTTGCCATGGGTGGACCAGAAGGTACCAGAGAAAAAGAGAGTTTTACAATATATTTTTTTTTATTAGGGAAATGTGGGAATTGTTGGTAGGAAGTTTCTTTTCCTTAGCCAAGTACTAGTTATGTGACAGAGCTGACAGAACTCATCAGGGCAAAGTCCTCCCCTTTACCAGATGGAGTAGAAGATTCCATGGAGTTTGTCAGTTTCTTTCCAGACTTTATCTGGACTGTTCGGGATTTCACCCTGGAGCTGAAGTTAAATGGTCACCCTATCACAGAAGATGAGTACTTGGAGAACACCTTGAAGCTGATTCCAGGTAACAGAGCCTGACTGTGCAGTGGATGGTCCAATATAGGGTGGAAGGTGCTAAACACTGTCTATCATCTCTGGAGTTGTATTTGTATTTTAGACTAGATGGAATCTGTAAAAATGGTGACTGAGAGATAGGTTGAAAAGCTTTAGGGCCTGGGTTTAAGTTCACTTAAGAAAAGTAGAATCTAAAGTGTAGTAAAATTATTCATAACCACTTTGTTCTTTACACAGTTTTTAATTTAGCATCCAATTGTAACTTTGAATACAGTGGTGCTAAAACCTTTTAAAGACCAGAAACTTACATTAATTATTTTACCTCCTTTTTTTTCATGTTGAGGAAAACAACTGATCAGATACTGATTAGGCATAAAATCACAAGGAAAAGTCTATCAAATGAAAAAAAGTCTTTCACATAATTAGACATTGCTCTTCTAAAACAGGCATATAACTTTCTAATGTCTTTATATATATTTTCTATAAAAATGTCTTTATGTTCTAATAAACCTGAAGAAGTATATTTTGTCTTTTCAGTCTATGCATTTGTGATATTTTTATAATTATCAGAATATTCATTTTAATTTCTATATCTTAGCTTTTATCTTTTTAAAATAAAATTTATTTTTCAATTAAACTTTACCTTTAATATTATTTCGTATTATTTTCAAGTGTATAGTATAGTGGTTAGGTGTCATTTACTTTACAAAGTAATCCTCCTGATATTTTAAGTACCCACCTGGCATCATATATAGTTATTACAATATAATTAACTTTATTCTTTGTGCTGTACTTCATATCCTCATGACTGTTTTGTGACTAACAATTTGTATTTGTTAATCTCTTTACCTTTTTTTCACCCAGCCCTCCAAACCTCCTCCCCTTTGGCAGCCATCAGTTTATTCTCTATATCTATGTATCTGTTTCTACTTTGTTTATTTTGTTCTTTAGATTCCACATATAAATTAAATCATATAAGACTTGTCTTTCTCTAATATATTTCACTGAGCATAATACCCTCTGTCACATATTGTAAGAGTTCATTCATTTTTTTTGGTCAAGTAATATTCCATTGTCTATATGTAGCATCTTGTCTTTGTCTACGTGTCTTTTTTTAAGCATTTGGGTTAGTTTCATGTCTTGGCTATTTATTATAAATAATGATGCAATGAACATAGAGGTACATAAATTCTTTCAAATTAGTATTTTAGATATCTTTGGATATATACCAGAAGTGAAATCGCAGCATCATAAGGTAGTTTTATTTTCAATTTTTGGAGGAAGCTCCTTGATGTTTTCCATAGTGGTTGCACAAATCTGTATTGCCACTAACAGTGTAGTATGGTTCCCTTTTCTCAACATCTTCATCAACACTTGTTTGTTGATTTATTGATGTGAGGTGATATTGTGGCTTTAATTTGCATATCCCTGATGATTAGTGATGTGGAACCTCTTCGTATATGTCTTTTGGCCATCTTTATGTCCTCTTTGGAGAAGTGTCTATTCAGTCCTCTGCTCACTTTTTAACTGTTTTGTTTTTATGTTGAGTTGTGTAAGTTCTTTATATATTTTTGACACTAATCCCTTATTGGATTTATTTTGGTCAATAGCCTCATCCATTCAATAGGTGTCTTTTTGCTTTGTTGATCGTTTTCTTTGCTGTGCAAAAAAATTTTTAGTTTGATGTTGTCCCATTTGTTTATTTTATGTTTTTGTTTCCCTTTCTGGAGGAGGTAGATCAGAAAAAATTTTGCTAAAAGGAATGCCTGAGATTTTACTGCCTGTGTATTCTCCTAGGAGTTTTATGGTTTCAAGTCTAACATTTAAGTCTTTTATCCATTTTGAGTTTATTGTATATGAAGTAAGAAGGTGGTGTAGTTTTATTTTCACATGTATTTGTCCTAGTTTTCCAGCACTATTTATTGAATAGACTGTCTTTACCTCATTGTATGTTATTTTTCCTCCTTTGTCATATATTAGTTGATCACACAGGCACGGGTTTATTTCTGAGCTCTCTATTCTATTCCATTGATCTATGTGTTTCTTTTTATTCCAGCACCATGCTGTTTTGATTATTACAGGATAGTAGTATTTTTGATATCAGGTAGCATGATACCTCCAACTTTGTTCTTATTTTTCAGGATTTTTGTGGCTATTTGGGGTCTTTTATGCTTCCATATAGGTTTTTGGATTATTTTTTCTAGAGCTGTGACAAACACCATTGATATTTTGATAGAGATTGCATTGAATCTATAGATTGCTTTGGGAAATATAAATGTTTTTACAAAGCTTTCTTTTTCTATTTATATCATAGCTTTTTTCAATTCCCACATATTTCTCCATGCTATAATTTCAAAGATAATAAATTGTTTTAATGAGTTACATTTACTTGGGTGTGTATGTATTTGATGAAACCTTGAAAAAAATATCAATTTTTATTTAATCATTCTTGTCTTCATGTTTCTGTTTATGCTTTCTCAAAAAATGATAAATTGGCCAGGAAGAAGAGCAACTCTGTCAAATCAATATAGTTTTTTATCTTAAAGACTTTAGAGATTAGTGGTGACTTCTTAAAATTATACTTTAGTACATTTACTCTTGAAAAGATTTGTTTAAAAAAAAAAACCTAATTCTTTACACATTGTTTTTAGCACCTAAACAGTTTTCCTTAAATAATCTGGGTTTGTTGCTAATATTTATTCATTAGGTCTTGTTTGTGGCTCTTCATTTTGGTCCCACAGCTCCATTTGCACATGGAATCAAGTGGATTCACATTTGACCTATTTTTCTGTTAGCTGTTCATTTAGTAACCAATATAGACAATATAGACAATGCTCTACCACTTTAGGTCTGATAATAGCAATAGACTTTTTTAACCATGTTTTATATCTTTCCAAATTTCTCCCCAGAGTTGTATCATTGGTAAGTTTGATGTATAAAGAAACATTGGATATCTATGCTAACGGAGTTATAAACCAGAGTTATACACATAGAATATGGCAAAGATACAAAAATCTGCCATAATAATTTTTTAGGTCCCTTGTTCTCAGACTGTTCCTACTGTAATCTCAGGGTTTTTTTCTTTCAGGCAGGAATCCCAAAGCCCAAATATCCAATCTCCCCAGAGAGTGCATCCGGCATTTCTTTCCAAAATGAAAGTGTTTTGTCTTTGACCGGCCAACAAATGACAAAGAACTCTTAGCCAATATTGAGAAAGTTGCAGAAAATGAACTAGATCCTAAATTCCAGGAACAAACAAAGAATTTCTGTTCTTACATCTTCACCCAGGCAAGAACCAAGACCCTCAGAGAGGGAATCATGGTCACTGGGAAGCGTGAGTCTCCTTTTCACATTCTCTAGGGTCAAATATTTGTTGAATGTATTATATGATGTGTTCTCCAGGATTTCTGTTTTATTCTATATAGAATTATGGGTCTACAGATATTCATACTCCATGAAAACAAGTGTATATTTATCACACTTTTGGGAGTTTATAAATTCCTCTTTAAAATTATAAACTATCAGTAGTAACTGCAACATCCATATCCCTTTGAATGCCAACATCGCTGTGAGCAAGGCTGACAAATTTTCCCAAAAGTGTTAGTGTTGCTCCCAGCAACTCTTTTTTTGATGGCTATAAATGTAAATAACAATGGAATATTTCAAATTTTATGTATTGTTCTCTCTTTTTGTACCTCCGGTTATATATTGATATAATTTTTTCTCATGTTGATCCAAATTTCGAAATGCAGGGCACTCAGAGGGTTATATATAAAAAAATCCTCTACTGTTAATAAATCACTAACTGGGTATTAAACAGAATATATTATTTCCTCAAATGAAGTTCTTTATAATGAGTATGATTTGCAAGGAGAATACAAAAGATATTTGGGGAGTTTAGAGCTGTCCAATAATGAATATTAGCTCATAAATCTCTGAAAATTTACTGAGAAGTTTAGAATTAGAAATAAATATAATCACATTTACCCTGCTTCCCATGTCTACCTTTGTAAGCAATTTGCTTCTAATATTGCTAATGACATATTATGGTTTCCAGATACCCTTTATTATGTTCGATGAAAGTAAACATAGAATGATTTTAACCCTCATACAGGGATATGTTTATTGATTTTAGAGTGGAAGTGAGAGTGAGAGAGAGAGTGAGAAAGAGAGAAACATTGATCAGTTGCCTCTGATATGTGCCCTGACTGGGGGTCGAACCCACAACTTAGGTATGTACCCAACCCAGGAATCAAATCTGCAATATTTTGGTGCATAGGATCATGTTCTAACCAACTGAACCACCTGGCAGACTGACATTGAATTTTTTTAGCCCTATGGCATGAAGAACCATAAAAATCAAGAGCCAGTGGGACAATAGTGTTACTGGAGGAAACAGGCTTTTCTGCGGTGTCATGGGAAAAGAATTTCAGGGACCTTCAGGTAGGAGAAGTTTTAAGCGATGGTGGCAAGATTTATTAAAGTGAAAGTGTAAGTAAACTCTCAGAGATACAGAGAGTGGGAAGGCTAGAGGGCCGCTACTTGCCTGGAGTCTTTGTTAAGCCTTCATATATTTTCTTGGGTATGGAAAAAGGCAGGCTTTCTTTCAAACTATGTGCTCTCTTTCTTGAATTTTCCTGGACTTGTGCTTGTGCCCTCCCTTACCTAATCTCTTTCCTGGCCTTTTCAAGGCTTCTGCCCGTATGCCTTTATGCTCACCATTTTGGCTCCTACTGCAGATGCCTCATAGTTCTGCTAGGTTATTTGGCATCTACTGTGCATGCACTTAGAAAAAGGAATCCCTCTGCACCATTTGCTCCCTGCCCTGTAAGTCAGGAAGACTCCTCTGGGTGACTGAAAAACTGTTTCCTGCCTACGTGGATGTTTTCATTTTGTTTGGCAAAATGATGTTGGTTACTCCCTTGGGTGGCTGTAAAGCTGTTTTTTCCTATGTAATCAGGCTTAATTAGATGTCTGGTTCCCTTTGTTCCCTCCTCCCTTGATAAAGCAGTGTAGAAGGAGGCAGTGTGTGTATGTTTGTGTGTGTGTGTGTTTGTGTGTCCATGACATAGGTAAATAGATAAATAGATATAGAGAAAGACAGATTGAGAGAGACTTTTAGAAATGTAGTCTCAGAAACTTGAATCTTGTTGAGTGATAACTTGACAAATTTCTGGCTTATTAGGGCTGCAGACTCTGGTGGTGACATACGTGGATGCCATCAACAGTGGAGCAGTGCCTTGTTTGGAGAACGCGGTGACAACTCTGGCCCAGCTTGAGAACTCAGCAGCTGTGCAGAAGGCAGCCGACCACTACAGCCAGCAGATGGCCCAGCGAGTGAGGTTCCCCACTGACACGCTCCAGGAGCTGCTGGACCTGCACGCGGCCTGTGAGAGGGAAGCCATTGCGATCTTCATGGAGAACTCCTTCAAGGATGAAAACCAGGTGTTCCAGAAGAATCTTGTGGTACTTTGTCTTAGCACTTATTTACCCTTTGTGACCCTCCCCTTGAAGAATGATGCCTAGAAGTGGTTCTTTTCTCCCTCATGGATCAAGTAGTCTGGATCCTCATGAGGGATACACTTTCAAAGGGCTACATTTTCTTCTCCTACTACCCCTACCCCCAAACCTCATGTACTTTACCAAAACTCTCTGATCTCTGAGGCATAATCAGGATAGATATCTTTCTGAAAGAACTACTGCTATTGATTTCAAGCCTGCACAGAACACCCAAAAGCCATTCCTAGGCTAGTTGCTTTTTTGAGAACACTCCCATTCCCAGGAATCAAATTTCTCTTAACAGTTCCTCTTTCCAGGCTATTTTCAACTTTTGTTGCTCCTTGTTGTATCTTTGTGTCAATGAAGATAGAATCACTGAATGTTACAGCTGCAAGGAACCATAGAGATAAAGTAATGCAACTCCCACAGTTCTGATGAAGAAGTTGAAATCCAGGGAGGTCAGGATGCGTTTTCCTGGCTCACATGCAATTTGCAGGATTGCGAGTAAACCAAGTCTCATAATTCCTGTTTTATTCCATGTCCTTCTCCAACAGAATGCTTTTCTCATGAGGACCAGAACTAGACTTCCTTCTACCAGATTCTTTGGAATTTTATCTCCTCTGTTCTTTTCTTCTGGTGACATCCCTCTGTGCTTCCCTTTCAGGAAATCATCAAGGATAAGAAGGATGATTTCTTGCTACAGAATGAAGAAGCATCTGAAAAACACTGCCAAGCTAAACTTGATGAGCTTTCAATGGCCTTAATGGAAAGTATTTCAGCAGGAACTTTCTCTGTTTCTGGTGGTCACAAGCTCTACTTGAAAACAAAAGAAGGAATTGAACAGGAATATTGTAAAGTACCCAGGAAAGGAGTGAAGGTGAGGAATAAGGGGTTATGGGGAATCATACAAGTTAAAGTCAAGAGAGTCCCCTGAAAGTCTGACAGCATAGCACTGGTTGTGGGTAATATGAGAGCATGGGGATATCATGATAGCTTTAGCTTTTGAAGTCCATTATTTGATCTTCCTTCTTGAGAAGAGTAGAAAACTCAACTCTAAAACATGAATGTGGATTTCTGAAATCCATAAGAGACAGAAGAGAAATAATCATTTCTTCATCCAACATGATATTCAGGGTGTCAAAGACAGACAATTTACAAGTTAAAGTCAGAGTCTTTGTATTCAAGGTTGATCAAAAGAGAAAGAGAGATATCAGGAAGATGGCGGCAGGGTAGTGAGAAGCCTGCTGAGTGTGCTCCTATTGTGGAGGAGACTTGGAGGACAGGCAGAGAGCAGAGAGTTGGTGAGAGTGGCTTTCAGATAGAGAAAACAGGGACAGGAGTGTGGTAACAGCACAGGAGAGAGAAGGAACCCTGTCCATCCTGCACTTTCTAAGCAGGAGTTGCCGGTGGCCCCCACCCCAGCCCAGCACCTTGGGCTGCACTGGGTAAGGGTGCTGATGGTCCAAACTCTGTAGCAGGGATCCGAGGGGGTGAAGAGTGAAAGCTGGGGAAGTACAGAGGCCTTGAGGCTGCACTCCCACCATGGGCGCCCTGTCCAGCAATATCTGGGAGGGACTCAATGAAAAGCTGGGCTGGCCTCCTCCGAGGTCTCTATCTTTGGCTTAATTATTGAGAAATCATATGTATGATCAGCTGGACACTGGCAGGAGTTGAGCCTTGTGGCTGCGGAAAGATGCAGGAGGCTGCTTCCTAGCAACCTGTTGGATGCAGATCGTGGAAGAGACACTGGTGGGAATCCTGTGAGTGCCAGCTTGGCACCCACTGACAGCTGCTTGGTGTGAGGAGAGATTTTACAGTGCCTGGAAGATCTTCCCTGAGAGTTTGAGGGCTGAAACTCAGGCTGGGCCCACAGGCAGAGCTGAGAGTAAGCCAGATGAGGTTTGGCTCTAAGAGGTATAAAGCAACATTTCTTTTGTTTGTTTGTTTTTGCCAACTGGGGAGAAACTTCTGGAGGCACCATGAGATTCTTAAGGGGAGTGTGCTCATGCACTTGCCCCAGGCTCTGGTGGAAGTGGTGCAAGGTTAACTGTAGATTGGAGATGCTTGAATGCTTTGGAAGAAATCATTTGGGTGGACTGCTCCCCTCTGGATGGCAACAGTTGGAGGGGAAGCAATAGCCCCGCCTGAAGAAAGTGCTCGGCCCTGCCTCATGGTGCTTAAGCCTGACTGAAGATTTCAGAGTGACAGAGCACTGATAGTCATGATCAGGCTGCCTAGATCCAGACTTGGACACAAGCTGAAGTCAACAGGGGTGGATACAGAAAGAGAAGAAAGTGGAAAAATACAGATACTACAGAGACAAATTCCACTGTGATCTATAGGGGTTGTCTCCTACATGTCCTTTCAATAGTCATTGTTTGTCCTCCAAGTCTATGCATTATAAGTAAATAGTCTTTACATTATAGTTTATTTTAAATCTCATATTTTGCTCCTCCCTTTTCTCAATCAATTTTACCATATGATGTCCTCCTATTTTTGTTTTAAATTCTATCTTTTCTCTTACTACCACTTGTTTCCAATCTGCACTTATTTTTTCTCACCTCTCCAGCCTCTCCATACCAATTTTCTTGACACTAGTCATCTCACATTCTTTTCCCCATAATAAAATACACTTATCCTTTCTCCACCTTGATTAATCTGTGACATTCCTGCAATTTTATTCATAGATATTAACTATTCTGGTAATTCAAATCTCAAATCTTATTGTTCCCTTCTCCTAATACATTTGTACCTTCCTCCTGCCCCTTCCTTATTTCACTTTAAATTTGAATTTTTCCCTGTCTTAGTCTGGTTTTCATTCCTCACTCTATTACTTCTCCCTCTATTATTTCAAAACCACTTCCCTTTTCTCCAGGCATCTCTAAAGCTTTTCTTTCTTTCTTTCTTTCTTTCTTTCTTTCTTTCTTTCTTTCTTTCTTTCTTTCTTTCTTCTTTCTTTTTACCTATTACTCCCATCCCACCTATATTAATCTTAGCTCATAGGTTACTGTTAGTGCTGTAGTGAAACTTTTTCTCTAATGTGGTGCCTATTTTTTCTTTTCTTATTCATCTTCCTTATTTTTTGTATGTGTGTGTGTTTGTTCTCTCTCTCACACACACACACTATACATATATATAAACAACTTCTGTTTAAACCTAAAACTACACATTTCTCCTTTCTTAATTCATTTTTCCTCATTCCCTCCATTTTTAAATATATGATATAAATTTTACTTTCTTTCTCTCATTGCTGTATCCCAACTTGCTACTATTAATCATCCTCCCTCTCTCTTCTCAAAAATAATTTTTCTTTCAGTTATTCAACTCTTATTGGTTTTTCCATTCTTATAATAGTCTCAATCCCTTTACATCCTTATTAATATGGGCTCATTTGCAGTTGATATGGTGATTAAGAGTGGGGGATATCTTTGTGGGTGTGGGATTATTGCCTGAGCATATGACTTTCTTTTAGCAGCAGCTCAATAACTGTTTACAAAAAGAGGTGGGTGGAGTGACTCTCAGTCAGCTAGCTGGAGGGAAGGACCCACCAAAGAGCAACACAACAATAAGCAAAACCAAAACAGTACCAGAAAGCCTAAGTAAAAGGCATATAGGGAATCTCAAGATCATCAAGTTCAGAAGATCAAGGAGTCTGCACCTCAGAATCCCAGAGAACTCCTACCACAGAAAGTCACAACACAAAAGCAGGAAGTCAAAGCAGATCAATCTAAGAAGCAGAAACAAACAAGAGACACATGAAATGGGGAGACAAAGAAACAACACCCCATCAAAAGGAAAGTAGGAATTCCCAGAAGGAAGGATAGATGATTAGAAGCAAGCAAACTGTCAAACATGGAATTCAAAACAATGGTAATAAGGAAGATCAACGAACTCAACAAACGCAAAGAAAACTACAATGAACTCCAGGGGAACTACAAAAAACTCCAGGGAAACTACAAAGAACTCCAGGGAAGCTGCAAGGAACTTACTGAGAACTATACCAGCATTGAAAAGGACATAGAAACTATCAATAAAAGCCAGGAAGAAATTAATAATACAATGTCTGAACTGAAGAACACAGTAGAAGGAATAAAAATCAGGATAAATTAAGCAGAGGGTCAGATCAGTGAGCCAGAGGACATCATAGAAAAAAATTCCCAGACAGTGCAACAAAATGAAAAAAGACTGAAAAAGAATGAAGAGGGTTTAAGAGAGCTTCAGGACAACATGAAACATAATAATATTCATATCATAGAGATACCAGAAGGAGAAGAAGAGGAGTAAGGGATAGAAAAGCCGATTAAAAAAGTAACGACAGAAAACTTCCCGAACGTGATGAAAGAGTCTCACAAGTACAAGAAGCACGGAGGGTCCCATGCAGATGAACCCAAGGAGGCCCACTCCAAGACACATCATAATTAAAATGGCAACATTAAAAGACAACAAGAGAATCCTAAAGGCAGCAAGAGAAAAACTGCAAATGACATACAAGGGAGCTCCGATGAGGCTATCATCAGATTTCTCAACAGAAACAGTACAACCCAGAAGGAAATGGCAAAGATATTCCAAGCAATGAAAAACAAAGGCCTACAATGAAGACTACTCTACCCAGCAAGGCTCTCTTTCAAAATGGAAGGTGAAATAAGGAGTTTCCCAGTCAAAGGAAGACTAAAAGAATACATCTCCACCAAACCAGCATTGCAAGAGATACTAAAGAAAATGCTTTAAGAAAATGAAAAAAAGAGAGAGAGAAGAACATGGGTACAAAGTTAAAAATCACAATGAATAAGTACCTATTAATAATAACCTTAAATGTAAATAAATTAAATGCTCCAATAAAAAGGCAAAGGGTAGCTGAATGGATAAGAAAGCATGACCCACATGTATGCTGTCTACAAGACACCACATCAGAAGGAAAGATTTACACAGTCTGAAAGTGAAGGGATGGAAAAAAGTATTTCAAGCAAATGGATATAAAAATAAAAAAGCTGGAGTAGCGATACTTATATCACATAAAATAGATTTCACAGCAAAGGCCATTAAAAAAGAGACAGAAAAGGACATTTCATAATACTTAAGGGAACAATCCATTAAGAAGATATAAGCCTGGTAAACATATATGCACCCAACCTAGGAGCACCCAAATATATAAGGAAAATTTTGGAAGACTACAAGAAGGATATCGACAGCAACACACTCATAGTGGGGGACTTTAACACTTCATTGTCAACAATGGGTAGATCTTCAAAGTATAAAAACACCAAAGATATTGAGGCACTGACAACAATTTAGATCAAACAGCCTTAGTTGATATATATATATAGGACTTTTACCCCAAAGAAGCAAAATATACATTCTTTTCAAGTGCACATGGAACATTTTCAAAGAAGGAACACATGGTAGGACACAAAACAAGCCTCAACAAATTCAAGAAAATTGAAATTATATCAAGCATCTTCTCAGATTACAATGGCTTGAAACTGGAAACCCACTTCAAGGAAAAAACTCAAAAATGTTCAACTTCATGGAGAATAAATAACAGCTATTAAATAATGAATGAGTTAACAATGACATCAGGGAAGAAATCAAGAAGTTTCTGGAAACAAATGATAATGAACACACAACAACCCCAAACCTATGGCACACAGGGAAGGCAGTCCTGAGAGGGAAGTTCATAGCAATACAAGCCTACCTAGAAAAGATGGAAGAATCTCAAAGAAAAAAATCTAACCTGACAGCTACAAGAATTAGAGGAACAACAACAAACAAAGCCCAGGGTGAGTAGAAGGAAGGAAATCATCAAGATCAGAGCAGAATTAAATGACATAGAGATTAAACAAGTAATTCAAAAGATCGATATAACCAGGAGCTTGTTTTTTTAAAAGATAAACAAAAGCAACAAACCTTTAACTATGCTCATCAAGAAAAGACGAGAACTGACTGCTGTGGCTCAGTGGATTGAGCATCGGCCTGCGAGTCAAGTGTCACTGGTTTGATTCCCAGTCAGGGCACATGACTAGGTTGCACGTCAGGTACCCAGTTGGGGGCGCGAGAGAGAGGCAACCACACAGTGATGTTTCCCTCCTTCTCTTTCTCCTTTCCCCTCTCTCTAAAAATAAATAAACAAACAAACAAATAAATAAATTCTTAAAAAAAAAAGAAAAGAAGAGAGAGGACCCAAATAAACAAAATCAGAAGTGAAAGAGGAAAAATCACAACCAATATCACAGAAATACAAAAGATTATAAGAAATTACTATGAACAACTATATGACGAGAAATTTGACAACCTGGAAGAAAAGAACAAATTTCTGGAAACATATAATCTTCCAAAGTGAATCAAGAAGAAGCAGAAAGCCTGAAAAGATTGGTAGCAACTAGTGAAATTGAAGCAGTAATAAAAAAAACTCCTGGCACACAAAAGCCCTGCACCAGATGGCTTCATAGGTGAATTTACAAAACATTTAGGGAAGAACTAACTCCTATCCATCTCAAACTATTCCAAAAAATCCATGAAAAGGGAATACTCCCAAACTCTTTCTATGAGGGTAGTATTACTCTAATTCTAAAAGCAGATCAATACACAACAAAGAAGGAAAAGTACATGTCAATATGACTGATGAACATAGATGATAAAATTCTCAACAAAATATTGGCAAACTGCATCCAGCAATACATTAAAAAGGTCATATACCACAATCAAGTGGCATTCATCCCAGGGATGCGAAGATGGTTTAATATTCACAAATCAATAAACATAAAACATGACATAAACAAAATGGAAGACAAAAATTACATGATCATACCAATGGATGTCAAAAAACCATTTGATAAAAAACAATACCCATTTGTGATGAAAACACTCAGCAAACTGGGAATAGAGGTAGCATACCTCAACATAATAAAGGCCATATATGAGAAACCTACCTCCAACATCATACTCAATGGGGAAAAAATGAAAGAGTTTCCCCTAAGACAAGGATATCCACTCTCTCCACTCCTATTAAATATAGCTTTGGAAGTTGTAGCCACAGCAATCAGGCAGGAAAAATAAATAAAAGACATTAAAATTGGAAAAGAGATAGTAAAACTGTCATTATTTGCAGATGACATGATAGTGTACATAGAAAATCCTATGGACTCCACTAAAAAACTACTTGACCTAATAAGTGAATTTGGCAAAATATCAGGGTACAAAGTCAATATTCAGAAAGCGAAGTCATTCCTGTACACCAACAATAAAATATCAGAGATAGAAACTAGAAAAAAAATCAAATCCCATTTAGTATAGCAACAATAAAAATAAAGTACTTAGGAATAAACTTAACCAAGGAGGTAAAAGGCCTGTATTTAGAAAACTACATAGCACTGAAGAAAGAAATTAAGGAAGATATCAATAAATGGAAGCATATACCATGTTCCTGGATGGGAAGAATCAACATCATTAAAATGTTCATACTACCCAGAGCAATTTATAGATTCAGCACACTCCCTGTTAAAGTACCAATGACATATTTCACAGACATAGAACAAATACTTCAAAAATTTATGTTGAACCAAAAAAGACCCCAAACAGCCACAGCAATCTGAGGAAGAAGAACACAGTAGGAGGAATCACAATATACTATACTATACTACAAGACCACTCTAACCAAACAGTCTGGTACTGGCATAGGAACAGACATATAGATCAATGGAACAGAATAAAGAGCCCAGGAATAAACCCATGTCTATATGGACAACTAATATTTGACAAAGGGGGAAGGAACATAAAATAGAGTGAAAAAAGCCTCTTCAACAAATGGTGTTGGGAGAACTGGACAGGGACATGCAAAACAATGAAACTAGACCACCCACTTACACCATACACCAGAATAAATTCAAGATGGATCAAAGACTTAAATGTAAGCTGTGACACCATAGAAGTCCTAGAGGAAAACATAGGCAGGAAAATATCAGATATCCACATAGCAATATTTTTGCCGATGTATCTCCTAGGACAGGGGAAATAAAGGAACGAATAAACACATGGGACTACATCAAACTGAAGAGTTTCTGTTCAGCAAAAGAAAACATCAGCAAGAACGAAAGGGAACCAACTGTACGAAAAAACATACTTGCCAATGACACCTCAGACAAGGGTTTGATCTCCAAAGTATATAAAGAACTTATGTGACTGAACACCAAGAAGAATGACAACCCAATTAAAAAATGGGCAAAGGACATGAACAAACATTTCTCCAAAGAGGGCATACAGGGGGTCCATATGCATATGAAAGAATGCTCAACATCATTAGCCATCAGAGAGATGCAAATAAAAACCACAGTGAGATACCACCTCACACCAGTCAGAATGGCCATCATCAACAAATCAGCAAACAAGCGCCGACGAGGATGTGGAGAAAAAGGAACCCCAGTGCACTGTTGGTAGGAATGAAGACTGGTGCAGCCACTATGGAAAACAGTATGGAATTTCCTCAAAAAACTAAAAATGGAACTGCCTTTTGATCCAGCTATTATATTACTAGGATTATACCCAAAGAATCCTTAAACCCCAATTCAAAAGAACCTATGCACCCCTATGTTTATAGCAGCAGTATTTACAATAGCCAAATGCTGGAAACAGCCTAAGTGCCTATTTGTAGGTGAGCAGATAAAAAAAAAAAAAAAACTGTGGTACATTTACACAATGGAATACTATGCAGCTGACAGAAAGAAGGAACTCCTACCATTTGTGACAACATGGATGGAACTGGAGAGAATTATACTTAGTCAAATAAGCCAGGCAGTGAAAAACAAATACCATATGATATCACCTAACATAGAAAACTAATGAACACCACAAAAATGAGCAAAATAGAACCAGAGGCATGTAAACACGGAGTAAACAGATGGTGACCAAGGGACAGGAGTAAGGGAGAAAGGGGGGAAAAAAGGGGAAGCATCTAGTCAAAGGACTGTTATGAATGACCTAAGGGTATGGACAATGGGGTGGGGATTGACTGTGGGAGAAGGGGTAGGCAGGATGGGGAGGAGCAATAGGGGTAAAAGTGGGAAACAGAAAAACAATAAATAAATTAGAGAAAGAAAAAAGAAGAGAAAGAAATCAAACACATAGACAATAGTATAAATATCAATGATCCTGAGAAAATTAGCTATATAGTTGATGGTAACACATAATAATACTTTAAAAAATGACACTAATGCAACTAATATATATTTGAATCATTATTGACATAGGCATAACTTTAAGTTCTTTTTTTAGGAGCATTAAGAAGCATCTACATTTTTTGTTAACATTTTACATATCTGAACTGAGAGGCAGAGAAAAGTTAAAATGACTTGCCTAAAGTTACAGCCAGCAGTGGCAGAGGAGAGGAGCAACATTAAGCTACAGACATTTCACCCTGGGAAAACAAGTATAAGTGAAAAAGCACCAGAGACAGTGGGTCTGTAGAACTGACCATGGTTCTCACTCACTGGAACCTGGAGTGTGGGAATGAAGGAGCACTGCGTGAGAGACTGGATAGAGGGAGACAGGAGGCAGGGGTATGTAGAACTTCTGGTCACTCTAAGGAACTTGAACACTGTGCGGAGCCATGATTGAGTTTTAATCATGAAAGAAAAAGTACATGGACTTGTTTTTGTAGCAGTACTCTTCCCAGTGGAAATTGAAGTTCTTGGCTCCTTCTTGATTCTTTAGGCAAACGATGTCCTCCAGAGATTCCTGCAGTCACAGGCAGCAATAGAGAAATCTATCCTGCAGGCAGACAAAGCACTCACGGATGGGGAGAAGGCCATGGCAGGTATGGGCCAGGGCTGGGCTCACAATGGGTGGGCAGGTATGAAAACAAAGCCTTCCTGAAACAAGAAGCTCTTTTTCTTCTGTGAAACAGATTTTCCAAAACCTGAAAACAACCAGTGTACATCAGCCAGTCAGGCCCTTTCTCATCACAGTCTGAAATGTGCTGTTGATGTTGTGGACAAGGGAGGATATCAAAGATTTCCTACCTGCACTTTGGTTTGGTTTAGTTTCTGAGCTCAGAAGGGTACAGCTCAGTCCCTCTCTCACACCTCCCTGGGGCAGTGGAGCGGGCCAGGAAGGAGGCTGCTGAGAAGGAGCAGGAGCTGATGAGGCAGAGACTACAGGAGCAGCAGCAGCAGATGGAGGCTCAGAAGAGGAGTCTCGAGGAAAACATAGCCCAACTGAAGGACAAGATGGAGAGAGACAGAGAGAACATGATAAGAGAGCAGAATATGATGTTGGAGCATAAACTGAAGGTAAGTCCTGCCGTGGCCTCAGTGGTACTTGATGGTCGTTGTTTTCAGGTGGGATGCAGAAGGTTATAGCAAGACTATGGAAGGTAGCTCATTTACTGTTTGTGATTTATTAAAACCTTTAAACTTACCCTTTTTCTCCTTCATCGTAAAAATGTCCTCGAAATCTACTCTGTATGTACATTCTGGTGTGTCAGGACAATCTTCTCACCTCTGAATCATTGGAGAATATAAATAGGATTTTCTATGTTATTTGGGGATACTTTTATTATTTTCTTTATAAATGTGGTTCTTTTTATTTTTTCAATTATATTTTATTGTTTATGCTATTGCAGTTTTCTCAGTATTTCTCCCTTTGTCTTCCTCCACTAAGACCTCCCCCGCCCTGCATACTCCCTCAGGCAGTCCCTATACCATTGTCCGCATCCATGGGTCATGCGTATATATTCTTCGGCTACTCTATTCTTTATTCTGTGCTCTTCACCTTTTGCACTCATCCATCCCACCAACTGGCAACTATCAAAATCTTCTCTGTATCTATGAGTCTGTTTCTGTTCTGCTTGTTTATTTTGTTTTTTTTAGATTCAATTGTTGATAGATATGTATTTATTGCCATTTTGTTGTTCATATTTTTGACCTTCTTATTCTTATTCAAGAAGGTCCTTTCATATTTTACATAATGCTGATTGGGTGGTGATGAGCTCCCTTAGCTTTTTCTTGTCTGGGAAGCTCTTTATCTGTCCTTCAATTCTAAATGCTAGCTTTGTTGGGTAGAGTAATCTTGGTTGTAGGTTCTTGCTTTTCATCATTTTGAATATTTCTTGTCAATTTCTTCTAGCCTGCAAAGTTTCTTTGGAAAATCAGCTGACAGTTTTATAGGAACTGATTTGATTTTTGGCTTCATCCACTCAACTGTTGATTCCCTGTAAATTGTCCTTTATTTCAATTAGTGTATCCTTCATTACTGACTGGATATTTTTTATGCTATTGAGGTCCTTACTAAGTTCCTGTGCATCCTTATAACCAGTGTTTTGAATTCTGCATCGGACAAATTACTTTTCTCCATTTTGTTTAGTTCTTTGTCTGGAATTTTATTCCTTTTTTTTTTTTTTTTTTTCATTTGGGCCATGTTTCTTTGTCTCCTCATTTTGGCAGCTTCCCTGTGTTTGTTTCTATATATTGGGTAGAGCTGCTCTGTCTCTTAGGCTTGATAGAGTGGCTTGATATAGTAGGTATCCTGTAGGTTCCAGTGGCACAGCCTCCCCTATCACCCAGACTGAGTACTCAAGGTGCACTCATGTTATGGGCTGTATACCCCCTCCTCTTATAGTTGAGCCTTGATTGCTCTTGGCATGTCCAAAGTCAGCCACTACCTGTGTTCTGTCTGGGGTCACACAGCATAAGCTGTAAAGTGATCTGCAGATGTCTGCTGCTTATGCTGAACTTGAAGGTGATGAGGAGAAGCCAAGCTGTGAACCAAGGCTGGCTCCTACTAGAGCCAGGTTTGAAACAATTTAATGAAAATTAGGTGGCTTGCTGAAGCCAGATGCTGCCTTTTGGAGAGAATTTAGAAAAATATGAAGCATGGGGCAAGACAAGCCATTCATACGGAAAAGCCACTGAAAAGAGCTTGGGTGTGCCCGAAAGCTTGGTGGGGTAGAACCTCAGGGAATCACTAGGGTATGGCAAACAGTATGAACCAGGATGATGGAGTCTCAGATATGGCACCAGTCTTCTGGCTTTGTGGCTTTGTTGGGGGAGGGCCTAAAAAGGAATAATGGCCTCTGCCAGCACCTCTGTCTGGGAGAAACTACTTCCACCCAGTTCCTCCCTATATATCTCTGATGCCTTTCAATGTGCTGCCCCTGCACTGCAGCTAGAGGGAGTGAGTTCGAGTAAGTCTGTGTGCGGACCCTATAAGAGGAACTGCCTGGTATTCCAGTAGTTTCTGTCTTCCACAGCCTCAATCTTTGCTGGTTTTATAGTCAGAAGTTATGGACAGTTATCTTCCTGGCATCAGAACCCTGGGCTGGGGGGCCTAGTGTGTGGCTGGGACCCCTCGCTCCTGAGATATCCCTCCCGATTTTTATCTGCCACACATGGGTGTGGAGCCAGACCATTTAACATCTCTGTGCCTTCTACCAGTGTTCATGTGGGTTCTTTTTTTTTTTTTTTTTTTTTTTTTAAATTCTGTATTTGTAGGACTTCCATTCAGCTCACTTTATGACTGTTCTGAATGATGGTTATTCTATAGTTTAGTTGTAATTTTGATTTGGTTGTGCAAGGAGGTGAGCCTTGTTTATCTGTGCTGCCATCTCAACCAGAAGACCTTGGGGCATTTTAAAATGATTTTACATAGCCTGATTAAACAGCTCTTTCAAACACATGTATTTATTATAACCAGCAACTGGTTTGCTTTACCAAGGTTATTGCCAGTTGTCAGTAACCTTACTACCACCCAAAACCCTAAGGTAGATCTATGCTGATAATAAACTATCAGAAATGACCACATTTCAAAAGCCAGGGAAATGACAGCTTTTGAACTTGCTGCATTGTACCAAGTATGGATAGTTTACCCAAGTTATCCTGTTGCAAAGGAAGCATTCCTGATTTCCATCTGGACATGTTTATAGTAGAGTTCTAGAACAATGCATAAGTTCCCATTATTTTTGCATTTTAGTTGACCATGTTATTCCAGGTGGGACTGAGGATTAGTGCCAGCACATCAAGGCTACCTCTCAACAAGTATTTGTCTGGAACATATTGTCCTCAGGCCGGGCTTAGCAGCCTAGAAAAACCCTATTGGTGTGTGAATATTTGTAAGGCTGTAAACTATGCTTTTTTTTTTTTTTTTTTTTTTTTTTTTAGAGAACAAGTTCTTAAATACTAAATGAAATTCTTAAAAAAATTGAGAACTTAAAAAGGTTTACTTCTCTCTAATTTTTTGTTTTAGGTTCAAGAAGAACTGCTTATAGATGGATTTAAAAAGAAATCTGAAGAGATGAATGCAGAGATAAATCATTTGAAAAATGTGATTGATAGTGCTAAAAATGATAATACTCCCTGGATTGAAAAAGTCTTAGATAGAATTGGCACTGAGCTCACTTCAGTATTGTTTGCTCCTGCTAAACTTATTGGTACTGTTGTAAGAGGCATAGGCTCACTACTTAAGAAGAAATAGTTCTCCTTTTAGAGAAATTATAGAATGTGGATATATTTTCTGGCTTTTAAAATATATTTTTGGGTGTGCGTTTTATTTGATTTCATTCATTCAAGTTTTAAATATAAAAAATGTCTACTAGAGGATATGAATGCCTAGCCCACATTAGTTAGAATAAATGCGCATACACTTTGATATAGCATGCTTACTTTATGAAATATGTATGTTTAAAATCAAATAAATATATTTATAAATAATCTATTGCATCATTACTTTAAATGACAAAAGGTTGGAAACTACTTATGTGTTCATCTGTGGAAATTGGTAATTTGAATTTAGCATGTGCATATACTGGAATATTATGCAACCAGTAAGTAAATTGAGAATGCAACTCTATATTTATAATTAGACAACAATCTTGAAAATGCATTGTAAAGTACAAAAATGAGGTACACAAGGTGTGCATAATGTGTTTACTGGAAAAAAAGTATAATTATTGTGAGCAATTATTCAAATGTACACATTGACTATGTCTGGAAACTCTCATTAGAAGCTAGTAATATCAGTTCCTACCTGGAGAACTGGGTGGAATCAGGGATGATCAAGTCACATGCCTTTTGTTACATACTCTTTCTTCTGAATATTGTAAAGATAGCTTGTAATACCATTTCATAAATAAATACCAAAGAAAATATAAAGTGTAATACTAATGATGATAGTAATAATAAAAATAATGATAAAAATGGCTATTAGATAATGAAAAGGCTTATTGCTTCTAGAAACATCATCAGCCTGTACAATGAGGGGTCTAAGATTAAGATTAAATTTGCATCCCAATATTGTTTTTATTTAGGCCTGTTCTCAATCCCTTATATTTGCTTCAGAACTAAGATAGATACTTTCCATTTTTCTATAAAATCTCAGCTAGAGTAGCCTCTACTTCCTATCTTTGAATTATACTTCTAAGGTATTAGAAGCAAATTACCAAACATAAGAATATGTCCTGGGGAGGAGGATCCTTTCATCCTTAAAAGTGCAGTGGTGGCCTCTCTGCTATAGGCAAGAGCCAAAAGGATATGTGCCATTGTAGAATTGGATGTTGTTACACATGGAGTCCAGGTGTTGCTACATAAATATCAGAAGCCAAGATCATACAATGATAGTAATAAGCATCATGGTTTTTCTTAGCTCAAGCTACTCTTAAAGGTTACCATAGATTGTGTGGCTTAAAAAGCAAATATTTATTTCTTCTAGTTCTGGAGGCTTTTATTTTGAGATCAGTGTGCCAGCATTGGTGGGTCTTTGGTAAGGGCTCTCTTCTTGATTTACAGAGGGCTGATTTCTTCCTGTGTTTTCACATGGTGGAAGGTGTTGGAAGAACTCTCATTTTTCTTTATTATAAAAGCAGTAATCAGATCCATGAGAGCCCCATTTTCATTACCTAATTATCTCCCAAAGATCCACATATAAATACCATCACATTGGCACATTGAAGGTCAGGGTTTTGTCAAATAAATTTTTTGGGAACACACACATTCATTTGATAACATGATTGGAGTCACCGCTAGCTGAGCCTGATCAGAAAGAATTCTGAAGATGGTGAATACAACAGGACATCTGTAGGGTCAGAAGGGATGGGGAGAAAATAACCAGATAGAATCTAGGATGTTATGAGGAAGCTGAGAGGAAGTCAAGATAAATTGTCACAATGCCTAGCCTAGATCTGAACCAATTTGGGAGCCTGAGCCTATCTCCTGGAAGGGAGAACAGGATCCTAAAATTAAAGGCCCAGCAACTCTGGGACAAGGAATAATGATAAAAATATTCCCAGTTCTCCTAGGGGGGCCTCTGCCCATTTACTTGGTACTTGTGTCCTAGGAAATGAGAATGCCCAAACAATTTGAGAACTTTTGAAATCAGGATCCAAATTGGTAGTGATACCAGATATGGGAAAGACATCATAGTCTCTCTGGTAAAGTAGGGGCATGCAAGATTCAGGTAGTAAATGCCATCCTGGCCCAGGTGCAACTGTTAGCATAGGTGGCTAGATATTAATAAAGGAAAGGAGCTAAGGAAATCAGACATTAAGAAGCCTAATCTACTAGAAAGCTACAGCTTCACACACTCCTCAGGGGATCACAGTATTGCCCTGCCAAGGGGAGTAACACCACTCTTCCCCATGTAGGAAGAAAGGACCAGCTTTCCAGTCTCTCTGGGGAACTGCTGGCCCAGGACTGGATTATTGGGTAAAGGAGTAGGGAAAATTATTCTGCTGGGTACATGCCTGTAGAAGCCAGGATGGCGCAGGGGGAGGTGTTTCTACTAAGAGGGAGGCACAGTAGGAACTAAGCATAAAGTTCCAGTTAGTCTTTATCATTCCCTGGTTTTGACTGGGATATTTCTCTGAAAGGATTGTTGATCAACAGTCAGGAATTCCAACTTCAGCAGCCGTTTTGTCCTTCAGTGTCAGGCAGGTCATCTCCTGGGTGTCATTTCTCATGTAAAAAAGGAAGTGTTTGAGTAGGGAACAGCTCATGTCCAGGGTTAACAGCCAACAGGTGCAGAACTTAGTAACAAAAAGAATTCAAACAGAATTAGAACAACATAGCCTATTCTACATCATGAATTTAAACTAGGAGCTCATAACTACAGATAATGAAACAAAGACCATTATTATCTAGGATAGATCAAAATTCTTGATGACAGATAAAATAACCAAAAATGTCCGTCGCCCCTCCTCCCCCATTTCACAATAGCTTAGGAAATATAAACAAGGACATTTCTTTCAAGGAAAAGGGGGGGGGGTTTACTAGTAAGGGAAGCATTCTATAGGCCTGATTCAGTCATTTTGGCAATTCATTTCCTTCAGAGGTCATCTGCGTTAGTTTCTGACAGCTTTACTTTCAGGTCAGTAGACTGTGTGCAGTTCCAGTCAGGGTTTGGTATGCTCTTTGGGGGTGACATGTGAATTCAGGAGTGTATTTCTTCGAGTTTAGCAGCACAAGGGTTAGCCAACAATACCTGCTAAGGGCCCTTCCAGGGAGGCTAGAGGGAATTTTTTTGAGGTATCTTTTCCAGTAAATAATATCTCCAAGTTGTAGAGTGTGGATTTTGATTTTTTTTATTTCCTTGGAGTGCACTGTAAAAAGATTGTTCAACCAGAGCATGATTATTTTCAATAGAAGCAATTAAGCTTTTATAATACTGGAATATGTTTCCTTTTACTGACTATGGGTTGAAACAAGCAAGAGCCCAATGCACAGGGTGTCCTGTAATTATCTTGAAAGGTGAAAGCGTATGGGTTCCAAAAGGAGTAGACATGAGCTCTAAAGGGACCAATGACAATGCTTTTGGCCAAGGTATTTGAAGAGTTTCTACAAATTTTGCCAATGAAACTTAAAAAAAAAATTTATTATTTATTCATTTGTTGTTTTGTTTATTTATTTATTTTTAGAGAGGGGGAAAGGAGAAAGAGAGGGAGAGAAGCATCATTGTGTGGCTGCCTCTCACTCGCGCTCCCAACTGGGGACCTGGTGTGCAACCTAGTCATGTGCCCTGACATGCAACCTAGTTATGTGCCCTGACTGGGAATCGAACCAGAGACATTTGGCTTGCAGGCCGACCAATGAATCTTAATAATGCCATTAGTACATTCAACTAAACCTGAAGATTGAGGATAGTAAGCACAGTGAAAATATTGTAGGACAGGCCAGACAGCACAGACTTGTGGCACTGGACCAGAAAAATAGGTTACTTGATCCCTGTGGAGTTTGAGAAAAGTTCCTCAAGTAGCAATAATATTCTCTAACAGGACTTTCTTCAAAGGAAAGCTCCAGTCCAGTGAGAAAATATACATATCATAACTAAGACATTTATATCCATGAGATGAGGGAAGCTTTATAAAATCTATTTGCCAAACCTCAAATGGTCCCTTAGGTGATTTAAAATGTCCAGGGGGAGTGTGAACAGACTTCCCTGGGTTGTCATTTGGACAAATGGGACACTTAAGGTAAGCACTTTCTTCCAGCCTTGTTAATATTTCCTCATCAATATTGATCCATGAATGCTATTATTTTGTCCGTGGACCAGTGGTTTAATGAATGTACAGTGATCAGGATTGGAAATTTTAGAGTTCCTGGTATGAGGCAGATGTGCCTCACACACCCTAGGCGCAGTTGGAAACTACTCTGTCCAGCAGAGGCTTCATGAATGACCATGGCAGAACGAATTCACCCAGGACATTTTATTATGTCTGGAGGGAGGAAGGTGGCTGCTCTCTCTAGGGGTGAACAGCAATTAGACCTCCTTTCCTCATGCCTTTTATTGAGGAGGATATACATGGGAGATACAAGGTCAAAACTCATAAATCATCAATAGCGTTTAGGCATTTGGATTACAGTTGACAATAACAGATTACATGTACCAGTACAGAGGGCACAGTGACCAGTCTGTGTCAGGCTCTATCAAATATCTTGATGCCATACTGGCATTAGGAGCAAGGTTTCATACATTTCTTGCTAGAGCTTGTTTATGTTACATTAAAGATAAGGAAAGCAGAGCAAGTTCTAAAGCATAATAAGCATTCTTTAAATCTAATTCCCATGGAAATCCCCTGAGTGATTTTCAGTTATGTTCCATGTGCAGCCTTATGTTGAGACTTAAGACAAGCACAGCTGGAATGCTGGCAGCAGGTCATGCTCGGCCAGGGCTACAATTCCCTGAACCACAAGGAGCGGTTCCCTACATTGGTAGGACTGGGTTGTTAATTGGTCCAAACCAGAGCTTTCTCTTCATATTAAACCAGCAATTGCTGGATTTCCAACTTAGCTTCCCCCCCCCCCCCCCCCCGAGGCCAATTGTTGGGCTTCTCTGGCCAGTTTTTCTGAGTTATTAACTGGGGAAATATCTCTTCGGACCATGACAGAGGTTTGACTGCTGCTGATGCCTTTAAATTCAGCATTTCTAGCAGAAATGTCAAATAGGTAATTTCCCTTAGCTTCCAGGGAGTCAAATTTAGAATGTTCTGAAATTTTAATAATAGCATCAGATAAAACTCTAGCATCCAAAAATTCCTGAACATATGGACCATTTTAAATTTCATCTCCATTGGAGGTAAGAAAATCACATTTCTTCCATAACATTCCAAAGTCATGGACTACTCCAAAGGCATATCTACTATTAGTATAAATGTTGACAGTTTTACTCTCTGCTAAAATGCAAACTCAACTGAGGGCATATAATTCAGCCTGCTGTGCTGAAGTAGCCAAAGGCAAAGAATGCTGCCTTGATGAATTCAAAAGGGGGTACAATTGCATAGCCTGCAGAGTACCTACCATTTTTGTTTTCAAAGTATAAACCATCTGTATGTAAACCATGGGATATCAGCTTTATTTAGAAGAGTCTTTCTTAAATTGTCACAAAGAGTCAGGGAGTGATTCATTAGTGTCAAGCAGTCATGAGGAGCTTCATCAGTTTCAGAAGGGAGAGGGGTAGCTGGATTAAAGTTATTACAATGTGAGTTATATAGGAAGCAGTTAACAAAAGAATTTCATAGAAAGTAAAGTGACTAACTGAAAGATGCTAGGTGTGATGAAAGTTCAGGAGAGCTCTAATGCCTGAGGTACAAAGATGGTTAGAGGGGATCCCATAATAATGTTCTTTGTGGCCTTAACCAAGAGGGTAGTAGCAGCAATGGCTCTAAGACAGAGGGGTATCCCTCTGTTGCTGACTATAGTATCCCAGGGGTCTATGAAATGACCCCAAGGCCATTTTCTTTCTTTTCATGCACAAAAAGGAAAATGGGATTCTGATAGTTAAGATGCCCAAGAGCAGCTGAGTTTGTTAAACTTTCAGTTATGTTATCTTGTTCTTCCATTAAAATTGGGTCAGGAATTTAGTAAGGCATACAGAGGTTTTTGTCACCAGAGAGAGATTTGAGATTTGAGATTCAACTTTGGCAATAGCTTACTAGCCCAAGAAAACCTCACAGCTGATGCTTAGTTTTGGACCTTGGGAAATTCAGGACACTATGAAGTCTATCTGGATCCAATGTAGCCCTTATTCCGATACCAGATAGATTAAATCTCAAACCTGAGTTTGGAAACATTGTAATTTTTCTTGAGAGACATTATGTCCCTTTAAGGCCAAAAGTCCTAACAGACGGCTGCTGTCTTCCTGTTAGGAGACCTGAGAAGAGGATCAAAGAAGTAAATCATCCACATATTACAATAAGGTAGAACCTTTAAGGAAAATGATATCATTCAAATCAGTCTTCAAAATTTGTGAAAAATAAGAAGGGTTTTCAGAATAACCCTGAAGAATCCCTGTCCTGGAAAATTGTTTCTTTTGCCAAGTGAAGGCAAAAAGGTATTGGCTGGCTTCATCGACTGGGATACTAAAGAATGCACTACATAAGTCAATTCCTGTATAGAATTTACTTCCAGTTGGGATAGATGGTAGCAGCATGTGAGGGTTAGGAACAACAGGGTGTTGAGGGATGGCAATGTGGTTTACTGATTGGAGGTGTTGACAAACCTCCAGTCTCACACCTTGGCTTTATCACAGGTACCATGGGAATGTTACAGGAACTAGTGCAAGTAATAGCTTTTGAGAAAGTTCTCTAGTTTCTTTCCCAAAATTGGAAGTTTGTCCTAAGTCCCTTTTGGGATGCTGTCAGCTAGCAATTCCATCCAATGCTGAGGCTGGCCTTCACCAACTAAGATATGAAACAGCTGATATAAATTTTAAAAAGCCAGGCAGACAGGCCTGCATAATAATATTAAAATTCTCAGCAAATTTGCGAGGATCCTCAGGTACCGCAGGGAATTCCTTTACAATGTAATCAAATTAATTCAAAACAGATTAATAGAAGAAAATGTACAAAATTATAGATTGCATGTGGGGGTGGCATAAGAATATGAGACTGGAACATGCTTTGGGGACTTGGGGTTTATATGCCATTTCGAACAAAGGGAAAGGAGGGCAGTGGGATTTTAAAGGGAAAGTAGGCAACACATACATAGAGGAGAAAGAGTAAATATACTGTAAACAAATTATTGGCTGGGTCATCCAGAAAGGATAGAATCCAGTGGTAATTCCAACAAACAGGTTTTGCTAAATTTCTCCTTGTCAGTCACCTTCATTTAGTTTATGTTATGATGCTAAGGCAATGATTTTCAACCGGTATGCGGCAGCAGGCACACTGGTATGCCACAACATTTTTAAAAACATGCAATACCTGACTATTTGTCATGGGAACGGACTTCTTTTTCCTTAGATTGTCAAGCAGAAAAATGACAACAGCCAACACAACAATAGTCATCCAGTGTGAATGAATCAAAATTATACCTATTTTTTGTCAGATCAGCAAAATATATAATTTTAAGTATCCTGCAGAATTTTAGTAGTTAATCTGTGCCGTAAGATGGAAAAGGTTGAAAATCTCTGTGCTAACTAAGTAGGTTTCTCTATCTGAATTTCTTTAGGGAAGTAAGAAAGAGAGTCAAAGTTTTTCCCCCCAGTCTTTTGATTGTTAACAACAAGCTTAAATCAATATCATGAAGACATATTTTGGAGGGGAAAAATCTTTAGTCCTTTTCATTTCTTTTTGTATTTTTCTCAGTTGAAAACTGCACCCAAAAGAATTTTGAACTAAAACCTCTTCAAGTTTGTTCTTCTCTGTATGGGCTGCTATATCTGCAGCTTTGTGGTCTTCTTCCAAGCTCTTTTATAGGATGTTAAAACAAGGCTCCTATTTGAGAATTTCTAGCAGGCCCCAAATCTTGGTGCCAAATAAACACACTTTCTAACAAGATACTAGGCCATCTGTCCTGGAGTTAATTTAATAAACATGAAAAAACTTCATTTTAGTTAAATCAAAACTTATCAACTTCCATAAGTTTAAAAAATCCTTTAAAAAATTTTTCACCTGAGGATATATTTATTGATTTTAGAGAGAGAGGTAGCGAGGGAGAGAAAGAGAGAGAGAGAGACATCAATGTGAGAGAGAAACATCAATCTGTTGCCTCTTGTGCATGCCCCGACCATGCCCCGTGTGCTCCGACCAATTATCAAACCTGAAACCTAGGTATGTGCCATGACTGGGGATCAAACCTGTCACCTTTTGATGTATGGGGTGATGCTCCAACCAACTGAGCCCCCTGACCAATAGGATATTGTTTTAATAATTCTTTCTAAATCAATATTATACTTTTGTGATTTAGACTTGAATATATTTTTAGAAGAATTCTTTTCTTGCCACCATTTCTCATCATGGAAACTGGGAGAAAGACTCCAAGTGTACTTTTCTTTGATAATGATAATGATAATAATAAATTTAAACATAAAATAATAATAAAATATGTCAATAATTACAGTAAAATAAGAGAAGTAGTAATAACATATTGATTTAAGGCTGAAAGAACTGAATAGCCTTATATTCTTCATCTGTAGAACCACATTTTTATATTAAAACCTCATGAACCAAAATACAAAAGAATAATGAGAGAGGGAGAGAGAGAGAGAGAGAGAGAATGAATCAGGCTACTGTGATCCACTTGGTGAGGGAGAATGCTCTTCCTTAGGGCTTGGATTGATGTCCAGCCATTATCCTGCATCAATCAATCACTATATTTCACTATACTTAAACCAGCTTACATTCAGCTCTAGAAATTGCCAAGTTAGAATAAATGTCTTTTAAAAAAGCTGTCTCTGATATCATTGCATATACTTTTAGAGCTATGACAGAATTTTCAGCCAGAAGTATTATGTGATTGTATTTTAAAAGATGATCTTATGAAACCCAGATAGACATTACATCTTTCTGGTTGCTCTGGCTTCTAAGTGTTGCCATGTGCACATGGAATATGAGCAGAATTCTGTGTATGTTACTTGTGGGTCTGAGTCAGAAAAATTTGAGCCTGTTCTCCATCAGTCACTCTTCTCCATTTACTGTCTGGATATCGGATGTGGCTAGCTCACTAAACGTTGACCTTACAGATGTATACAATACCTTAATGTTATAGAACAGCAGAATGGACTGTACCTGAATCCCTGAATGACTCTGTGGAATGTAGAGTGGTGGGACTGTAATATGACTTCTAAGCTATAACACCAGTCTCCTAAATGATCTGCTCTCTAATGTCCTCAATTTATTCACTCTCTACTCTTGTCTTCAGAGAAATGGATTTCAAAAATGGCTCTGATAATGCCTAATAACTTTTAAAGTATCTACTTGCCTGTGCAACATAGTTCATGATCCAGATCTTAATTGATCTTTCTACAGTATTCTTAGTGAGCCTATTATACTGGCTGCATTGAACCTAGCTGATTCCTCCCATCTAGTCCCTACTTCTGTACATTTGTTCATTTCCTTCCTTTGTTTTACAATACTTTTCTTCCAATCACTCTTTGTTCAAAAGTGAGTCAGTAAGTTCCAAAAGAAACAGCTCCTCCTCTCTGAAGCCATCTATAACTCCTCCTAATATAATTAACTGTGTTTTTTTAGAGAATAAGCACTTTATTTGTAACATTATTTTAACACCCATCACTTTTTTGTTTTTTAAGTTCCTTCAAGAAGCAGATCACATTACAGAATTAGATAGTCAAGAGATTTAATGGGTAAGGTGCCTGTGAATGATAAAAGGGGAGAGGGAGCAAGATGCAACTCTATGAAGTCCACAAGTAGCACACTTTATCATGATACAGAAAAATTGTAAATAGGCAGAAAAAGATACATTTTACAAATGCTAATAATAATATAGCCAAAGTGTATGTATTAATGTTAGATAAAGTAGACTTACTGACTAAAATTTTCTCCAAAAATAGGATATTTCATACTGAAAATGAGTCATCAGTAATACATAACAATCATGATTGTGTGTTTATGTAGCTAATAGGGTTTCAATATTATGACATATTTACTGGTGGGACTAAAATAAGTGAAATAAAATCGCTATATTTGTGTACAAGTCTACCACTACAGTTGGAGGTTTAAACATCTGTCTCTCAGTATTTGATAGAATAACTAGACAAAACATTCCTAAGGGCAAAAACTACCTTAACAACCCCATTATTAATCAAATCAGTCTCGCTGGTATTTAAACACCCAATGCATTTCTTTTCAAGGTACATAGTACATTCATCAACACAGGCCACATCCAAAGCCATAAAACAAGTCACAATAAATTTTGAAATATTGACAAATTACAGAGTAGGACTCAGTAATAGCAAGAGATCTGTAGAGCCTCCAATATTTGAAACTATATAGTGAGCATCTATAAAAAAACATGAGTCAAAGAAGTTATTACATGGGAAATTAAAAATATTTTGAACTAAATGATAATAAAAATACAATATAAGGAGTAAGATGACGGAGGAGTGAGGAGAGGCTGTGGTTTCAGGCTCCCGAGACCCATCTGCAGTTTGGGCTAATTGCAGACAGAACATCTCAGTGAGCAGCTGGACACTGGCAGGAGTCGAGCCTTGGCACTTCTGGATTAGAGAAAACCATGTGGGAACACCCTGTTTAGTGAGTATAGTGGAGGAAAAGGGGATGAAACAGGATTCCTGACTGCGGCGGCTGCCCGAGCTGCGGCTGGAAGTACACAAAGGCTTTTTGGCGACCACAGGCTGCCCCGGAGAGGAGTTGGGAGGAGAGTGGATCTCTGCCCACTGGCAGAGACGGGACTCGACCAAGTGGCATTGGTGCTGAAGGACAGGAGAAAGCTGGCTCCCGGGCAACTGAGAACATAACTCTCCTTTATATTTTTCTCTAGTGGACGGTGGAGAGGGGAGGAAAGTTTGGGGGTGGTAGGCCATTCTTGAGGAGCGCAGGTGCAGAGGCACGCTCATCCACTCCCCAGCCCTACCCTTGGGTCGCGGGGGAGCACATAGGGAGGTGCTCTCACTCACTGGCCCAGGTGCGCGGGGCCGTGAGCCCAGGCGTCCCTCGGACACTCCCCAATGGACATAAGATCAGTGCCCCATGGGCACAGGGTGGGCCCACTGAACACGCAGAGGACCGTGCACAGACACCCCTAGACAGCTCCCGTGGGCGCCGGGCCCCAGGCCGGAAAGCAGACCGCTAGCGCAGGCTCTGTTTGTGCCCGCCCAGATGGGTGAGGGAAGGCTGGCGGCTGCAGCACGGGAACAGCATGTGGCAGCGACTCACAGACAATCACTTCCACTGAGCACAAGTGTCCGGGGCCCCGCCCTAAGAGGCGAGAGACCAACTCCCGGAGCTCGGCTCAGTGGGACTAAGGGCATGGGCGGCACGCGAGCGCGAAAACACCTCAGCCCGGGGACAATAGGGGTTAATTGCGGGGCAAGTTCTCCAGCAGCTCGCACACACGTGCCGGGACGCGCGCAGGGACACCTTGGCGCTAACGCGGAACCACCTCAGCCGGGCAACAATAGGTGCCAACCGCGGGGCAAACTCTCGGCCGCCCCGCCCGTGCAGGGGCTCGCGCGCAAGGACACCTCAACTGGCTCCAGCGGGCAGCAAGGGAGCACGCCGTGCCGGCAACCGAGGGAGCGCACCATTGCGGCAACCGTGGGCGCACACCAGTGCTGCAAGAAACAAGAACCTCTGAACTGCCACACTAGACCAGCTGCGAACGCAGAAAAAGAAGGCAACACACCAAGGCTAAAACAGAATAAAAACATCGCTTTTTTTCCCCCATCTCTTTCTTCTTTCTTCTTTCTTTTCTTTCTTCTCTTTTCTTGGGTTTTTTTGGGGAGAGTTTTAAATATTTTTTCTCTCTTTCTTCTTTCTTCTTTATTCTTTCTTTTCTTTCTTCTTTTCTTGGTTTTTTGGGGTTTATTTGTGGTTTTTTTTTTTTCAATTTTTTTCTCTCTTCTTTCTTTCTTTCTTCTATATTCTTTCTTTTCTTTCTTTCTTCTTTTATTTCTTCTCTTTTCTTGGGTTTATTTTGGGGGGTTTTTTTTTCTTCCCTTCCAAAAAGAATAACAAACTTTATCTCTAACGTGTTGCATATAACCTCTCCTTCTCATCCTTTCTCTTTAATCGTTGTTTATTCATTTGTATGTCTAGTTTAGCCCCCCTATCACTCTAAATAATAGAATATAATTACTATATAAACCCAATACAATACAATCCCACTTTCTTACTATATTATGCATTTTTCCATTCTTTTATTTTTATTAACATACAATGTAAATATTACCTACTGGCTTGCACAGTCTCAACTATTATTAATCTATCACCCCCTCTATCAAAAATTATATTTTTCCTCCCCCCAAACAACTCTTATCTATTCTTCTTATAGTATAAAAGCTCTAATCTCTTTACATTTATATTAATACGGGCTCGTTGGCTGACGATAGCAGGATAGAGTGGGGGATACTTTTTGAGGGTGTGGGTCTCCTGCCTGGGCTGTGCGTTTATGTTTTTAACAGCATATCCACAAAAGAACTCAATACAAAGCGGATACAGTGACTCTCAACCAACTAGCCAGAAGGAAGATCCTACCAAAGAACATCTGAAATATAACCAAACAGCATAAACAAATGACATAAAGGGTAACTCAAGAATATCAGGCTCAGGATATCAAAGAGACTGCACTACTGAAACCCCCAGATCTCCGATAAAGAATCTCACACCACAAAGGAGGGAAGTCAAAGCAGACTAACCCCCCCAAAAAATAAATAAATAAAAACAAACAAAAAGAATCCAACATGGTAAGACGCAAAAATAACCCCTCAATGAAGAGAAAAGAGGAATCCTCAGAAAGAGAGATAGATGAAATAGACGTAGCCCAAATGTCAGACATGGAATTCAAAACAATGGTGGTAAAGAAGCTCAATATACTCGACATCCTTAAAAAGAACTATGACAACCTCCAAGGAAGTTACCAGCAGCTCCAAGAAAATTACAGGGAACTTGCAGAGAACTACACCAGCATAAAAAAAGACATAGAAACTGTTAACAAGAACCAGGAAGAACTTAAGAATGCAATCTCTGAACTGAAAAACACAGTAGAATCAGTCAAAAGCAGACTAAACAAAGCAGAGGATCAGATTAGTGAGTTAGAAGATAATGTAGAGAAAAACTCCCAGACAATACAGCAAAATTAAAAAAGATTGAAAAAATATGAACAAGATGTAAGGGAATTACAGGATAGCAAGAGAAGAAATAATATCAGGATCATAGGAATTAGAGAGGGAGAAGAAAAGAACCATGGAATTGAAAAACTGATAGGAGAAATAGTGACAGAAAATTTTCCGAACCTGATGAGAAAAAGTTATACAAGTTCAGGAAGCACAGAGAGTTCCAATGAAGAGGAACCCCCAAAAACCCACTCCAAGGCACATCATAATTAAAATGGCAACATTCCAAGACAGAGAGAGAATCCTAAAAGCAGCAAGAGAAAAACAGGGAATAACATACAAGGGAGCTCCGATAAGGCTATCAACTGATTTCTCAACAGAAACATTACAAGCCAGAAGGGAATGGTCAAAAATATTTCAAGCAATGAAAAACAAAGGCCTACAACCAAGAATACTCTACCCAGCAAGGCTCTCATTCAAAATAGAAGGTGAAATAAGGAGTTTCTCAGACAAAGGAAGACTGAAAGAATACATCTCCACCAAACCAGCATTGCAAGAGATGCTAAATGGAGTGTTCTAAGAAAAAAGAAGAAAAGAACAAGATAGGAGAGGAACAGAGGTACAAAGGGCAATGAATAAATACACGTCAATAATAACCTTAAATGTAAATGGATTAAATGCTCCAATTAAAAGACATAGGGTAACGGAATGGATAAGAAAACAGGACCCGCACATTTGCTGTCTACAAGAAACACACCTCAAAACAAAAGATTTACACAGACTGAAAGTAAAGGGATATAAAAAAATCGGACCGGGAAAAAAAGCCGGGGTAGCAGTCCTCATATCAGACAAAACGGATTTCAAAGCAAGGGCAATAAAAAGAGACAAAGAAGGACATTTCATAATACTTAAAGGAACAATTCATCAAGAAGATATGACTTTGATAAACATATATGCACCCAACATAGGAGCACCCAAATATATAAAGCAAATACTAGAAGACCACAAAAAGGATATCAACAACAACCACTCATAGTAGGGGACTTCAACACTCCATTATCAACAATAGATCATCAAAGCAAAGAAACACCAAGGATATACAGGCATTGAACAACACACTAAACAACATGGATCTAACTGATATATATATATAGAACTTTTCACCCCAAAGAAGCAAAATATACATTCTTTTCAAGTGCACATGGGACATTTTCAAAGATAGACCACATGATAGGACACAAAACAAGCCTCAACAAATTCAAGAAAATTGAAATCATATCAAGCATCTTTTCAGATCACAATGCCTTGAAACTAGAAATCAACTTCAGAGAAAAAAAAATCAAAGACACCCAAACTCATGGTGATTGAATAACATGCTATTAAATAATGAATGGGTTAACAATGACATCAAAAAAGAAATCAAGAAATTTCTAGAACTAATGATAATGAGCACACAACAGCCCAAAATCTGTGGGACACAGCAAAAGCAGTCCTGAGAGGGAAGTTCATAGCAATACAAGCATATGTGAAAAGAATAGAAGAATCTCAAATAAAAAACCTAACCATAAAGCTACAAGAACTAGAACAACAACAACAAGCAAAGCCTAGGGCAAGAAGAAGGAACGAAATCATCAAGCTCAGAGCAGAACTAAATGACATAGGGACTAAACAAACAATCCAAAAGATCAACAAAACTAGGAGCTGGTTCTTCGAAAAAATAAACAAAATCGACAAGCCTCTAGCCAGTCTAATCAAGAAAAAAAGAGAGAAGACCCAAATAAACAAAATCAGAAATGAAAGAGGAGAAATCACGACTGGTACCTCAGAAATACAAATGATAGTTAGAAATTACTTCAGACAACTGTATGACAAGAGATTTGACAATCTAGAACAAATGGACAAATTTCTAGAAACATACAACCTTCCAAAACTGAATCAAGAAGAAGCGGAAAGTCTCAACAGACCAATAACAAAAAAGGAAATTGAAACAGTAATCCAAAATCTCCCTGCACACGAAAGCCCTGGACCGGATGGCTTCACAGGCGAATTCTACAAAACATCCAGGGAAGAACTAACTCCTATCCTCCTCAAACTGTTCCAAAAAATCCAAGAAGAGGGGAAAATCCCAAACTCTTTCTATGAAGCCAGTATTATCCTAATCCCCAAACCAGGTCAAGACACAACAAAGAAAGAAAACTACAGGCCAATATCACTGATGAACATCGATGCTAAAATCCTCAATAAAATATTGGCAAACAGGATCCAGCAATACATCAAAAAGATCATACACCATGATCAAGTGGGCTTCATTCCAGGGATGCAAGGATGGTTTAATATTCGCAAATCAATAAATATAATACATCACCTAAACAGAATGAAAGACAAAAATCACATGATCATATCAATAGATGCAGAAAAAGCATTTGATAAAGTACAACACCCATTTATGATGAAAACACTCAACAAAATGGGAATAGAGGGAGCATACCTTAACATAATTAAAGCTATATATGAGAAGCCTGAGGCCAACATCATACTCAATGGACAAAAACTAAAAGCATTCCCCCTGAATTCAGGAACTAGACAAGGTTGTCCACTCTCTCCACTCCTATTCAACATAGTGTTGGAAGTCCTAGCCACAGCAATCAGACAAGAAAAAGAAATTAAAGGCATCCAAATAGGGAAAGAGGAAGTAAAACTTTCATTATATGCAGATGACATGATAGTATATCTAGAAAATTATATAAACTCCACTAAAAGACTACTCGATATAATAATTGAATTTGGCAAAATAGCAGGGTACAAAATAAATATACAGAAATCTAAGGCATTTCTGTACACCAACAATAAAATATCAGACACAGAAACAAAAAAGAAAATACCATTTACTATAGCAACAAGAAAAATAAAGTACCTAGGAGTAAACTTAACCAAAGAGATAAAAGACCTATCCTCTGAAAATTATGCAACATTGAAGAAAGAAATTAAGGAAGATACAAATAAATGGAAGCAAATACCATGTTCTTGGATGGGAAGAATCAACATCATCAAAATGGCCATACTACCCAAAGCAATTTACAGATTCAATGCAATCCCTATTAAAATACCAATGACATATTTCACAGACCTAGAACAAATACTCCACAAATTCATATGGAACCAAAAAAGACCCCGAATAGCAAAAGCAATCTTGAGACAGAAGAACACAGCGGGAGGAATCACAACACCAGATATCAAACAATACTACAAAGCCACTGTAATCAAAACAGTCTGGTACTGGCATAAGAACAGACATATAGATCAGTGGAACAGAATAGAGAGTCCAGAAATAAACCCAGGCCTCTATGGTCAACTAATATTTGATAAAGGAGGTAGGAACATAAAATGCAGTGAGAAGAACCTCTTTAACAAATGGTACTGGGAGAACTGGATAGGGACCTGCAAAAAAATGAAACTAGACCACCAACTTACACCACACACGAGAATAAACTCAAGATGGATCAAAGGCTTAAATGTAAGCTGTGACATCATAAAAGTCCTAGAGGAAAACATAGGCAAGAAAATATCAGATATCTCATGTAACAATTTCTTCATGGATACATCTCCTAAAGGAAGAGAAATAAAGGAAAAAATAAATGAATGGGATTACATGAAACTAAAGAGTTTCTGCTCAGCAAAAGAAAACATCAGCAAGATGAAAAGGAAACCAACCATATGGGAAAACATATTTGCCAATGACATCACAGACAGGGGACTGATTTCCAAAATATATAAAGAGCTGATACGACTCAACATCAAGAAAACAAACAACCCAATTAAAAAATGGGCAAAGGACCTGAACAAACACTTCTGCGAAGAGGATATACAAAAGGTCCATAGACACATGAAAAAATGCTCAACATCATTAGCCATCAGGGAGATGCAAATAAAAACCACAACGAGATACCATTTTACACCAGTCAGAATGGCCATCATCAACAAATCAACAAACAACAAGTGCAGGTGAGGATGTGGAGAAATGGGAACCCTACTGAACTGTTGGTGGGAATGCAGACTGGTGCAGCCACTATGGAAAACAGTATGGAATTACCTCAAAATATTAAAAATGGAACTGCCTTTTGAACCAGCGACTTCACTACTAGGATTATATCCGAAGAATCTTAAAACACCCATTCAAAAGAACTTATGCACCCCTATGTTCATTGCAGCACTGTTTACAATAGCTAAGTGCTGGAAACAACCTAAGTGCCCATCTGTAGATGAGTGGATCAAAAAACTGTGGTACATTTACACAATGGAATACTATGTAGCAGAAAGGAAGGAACTCCTGACATTTGCAACAACATGGATGAAACTAGAAAGAATTTTGCTTAGTGAAAGAAGCCAGGCAAAGAAAGAAAAATACCATATGATATCACCTAATACAGGAAACTAAAGAACAACACAAACAAAAGAACTAAATAGAACAAAGAGCAGAATAGCAGTCAATAGGGGGGAGGGCGGAGGGAGAGAAGAGGTAAGGGAAGGGTTTAGTCAAAGAACGTATATAAATGACTCATGGACATGGACAACGGGGAGAGATATGATTGCGAGAGATTAGGTGGGTTGGGTGGAGGAGAGAAATTGGGAGAAAAAGGGACAACTGTAACTTAAAAACCAAAAATAAAAATAAAATAAAATAAAATAAATGATAGCTTTGCTGAATAGAGTAATCTTGGTTGTAGGTCCTTGCTTTTCCTCACATTGAATACTGTTTGCCAGTCCTTTTTTGCCTGCAAAGTTTCTTTTGAGAAATCAACTGAGAATCTAATAGGCACCTCTTTGTAGGTAAGTCTCTTCTTTTCTCTTGTTGCTTTTAAGATTATCTCTTTATCTTGAAACTTTGGAATTTTAATTATGATGTGTATTGGTGTGGTCCTCCCTGGGGCTAGCTTCTTTGGGACTCTCTGGGCTTCCTGGACTTGTATGTCTATTTTCTTCACCAAATTTGGGAAGTTTTTCTTCATTATTTTTTCACATAAGCTTTTGATTTCTTGCTCGCCCACTTCTCTTTCTGGCCCCCCTATGATTCGAATGTTGGCACGTTTAAAGTTGTCCCAGAGGTTCCCAAGCCTCTTCTCATTTTTTTTTTCAATTCTTGTTTCCTCCCTTTGTACTGGTTGACTCTTTTTTCCTTCTTTATGTTCAAAATCATTGATTTGAAACCAGGTTTTTTTCTCTTCACCATTGGTTTTATGTGGATTTTCCTTCATTTCATTTAGCATAGCCTTCACTTTTTCCCTTATGCATTTGCCGTACTCAAGCATATCTGACAAGCCTGTGAGCATCTTTATTACCAGTGTTTTGAACTCTACATCTGTTTGGTTGACTATCTCCTCATCTGTTATGTTGGCTATCTCCTTGTCGCTTAATTCTCCCACTGGAACCTTGATTTGTTTCCCCTTTTGGGCCATACTTTTCTGTCTCCTCATCTTGACAGGCTTCTGTGTTTGCCTCTGTGACCTAGGTAGAGCTGTCGCCCCTTTTATATTGTAAGGGGCAGAGTCTTAGGTATTTGTCAGTATAGGGCAACCCGTTTTACCATGTTGTGGCGCTGTGTGTAGGGGAGGGGTCTGAGAGGGAACAATGCTGCTTGCTCAGCACTTACTCTTTTCCAGGCACTTCTCCCACTTCTGTATGAGACTGGTGCCTCTCTAGCTGTTGCCCTTGACACCATTCCAAGAATGGGTGGGTTGGCAGACATTCTAGAGCCATGGGGATTCTTTAAACAAGCAGACTCTTCTGAGAGACCAGCAGTTTCTTCATCTGTCCCAACCCCCACTGGTTTGCACAGTCAGAAGCAATGAGGCTTTATTGTCCCCGGTGCTGGAACTGTGAGCTTTGCGGTCTGGATGGTGCTGGGAGTGCTCCCCAGGTGTCCATCTTGAATTTTTAAAACGTTTGACTGCATTCTCTGCCGGCCCGCCACCACTGCCACTGCTGCTGCTTCATCATACCGCATCCTCTCAGCCCCAGTTCTGCCCCTCCTACCTGTCTGGATGAGTATTTTTTCTTTATATCTTTGTTTGTTGTACTTCCATACAGCTCAATTTTCTGGAACTTCTGGTTGTCTCTAATTTTGAGGTAGTTGTATTCCTTCTTAGTTGTGAAAGGAGACACAGCATGCCTGTCTAGGCCTCCATCTCTTGGCCAGAAGTGTTTTCCTATACTATTCTTAACATCCCCCTGTCTTTATTTTTGTTGTTCATATCAATTATACTTCTTGATCTCTGCATCATTTCCCCCTTTCTTTTTCTAACTCCTCCCACTTGATAACCCTCCAAATTATTGCCATACCTATGATTCTGGTCTTGGTCTAGTTGTTTGCTTTTTAGGTTTTTGTTTTTATTTTTTACATTCAGTTGTTGATAATTGTGAGTTTGTTGTCATTTTAATATTCATAATTTTGATCTTTTTTTTCTTAAATAAGACCCCTTAAGATTTCATATAATAATAGCTTGGTGATGATGAACTCCCTTAGCTTTACCTTGTCTGGGAAGCACTTTTATCTGCCCTTCCATTCTAAATGATAGCTTTGCTGGGTTGAGTTATCTAGGTCGTAGGTCTTTGCTTTTCAATCCCTTTCAATACTTCTTGCCAGTCCATTCTTGCTTGCAGTTTTTTTTTTTTTTGAGAAATCAGCTGACAGTCTTATGGGAACTCCTTTGCAAGTAACTCTTCTTTTCTCTTGCTGCTTTTAAGATTCTCTCTTTATCTTTAACCTTTAACATCTTAATTATGATGTGTCTTGGTGTGGTACTCTTTGGGTCCAACTTGTTTGGGACTCTCTGTGCTTCCTGGACTTGTATGTGTTTTTCCTTCACCAATTTAGGGATGTTTCCTTTCATTATTTTTTCAAGTAAGTTTTCAATTTCTTGCTCTTCCTTTTCTCCTTCTGGCACCCCTATGATTCAGATGTTGGTACATGTAAAGTTGTCCCAGAGGTTCTAATCCTCTCCTTTTTTCTTTTTTTTCTTTCAATTCTTCTTTCTGTTCTGGGTGAAAGTTTATTTCTTCATTTTCTTCCAAATTATTGATTTGAATCCTGGCTTCCTCCCCATCACTGTTGGTCCCCTGTATATTTATCTTTACTTCAGTTTGTATAATCTTCACTACTTTCTTAATTTGGGGGACCTACTCAATCCTTTCTCTGAGGATCCTAATCACTAATGTTTTGAACTCTGCATCTGATAGGTTGGCTATCTCCATTTCATTTAGTCATTTTTTGGGGGTTTTGTTCTGTTTTTTTATTTGAGCCATATTTCTTTGCCTACTCAATTTGGCAGCCTCTCTGTATTTGTTTCTATATATTGGATAGAGCTGTTTTGACCCCATGTCTTGGTAGTACAGCCTAATGTAGTAGGTGTCCTATGGGGTCCAGTGGCACAGCGTCCCCTATCACTCAAGCTGGGTACTCAAGATGTGCCCTTTGTGTGGGCTGAGTACACCTTCCTCTTGTAGTTGAGACTTGGTTTCTATTGAAAGATCAATGGGGAGGACTTACCCAGGCCAATCAGCTGCAAGAAATGGCTGTGTCTTCTCACCAGCAACTTTTGCCCTCCTTAGAGGGTCACCTGTGCAGGGGCAGGATAGTGGTGCTCTGATGTGGTCTGTAGCCATTCACTGGTTGTGCTGGCCCTGGGGTTTCTCAGCTGGTACAGGCCAAGTTCAGCCCCCACCTGAGTTTTATCTAGGTCACCTTGCCTGAGCTATAAAACAATCTGAGATGGCTGCTACTTGTGCTGGGGTTTGAGATTCCCAGGTGAAGCCAAGCTGTGAATCTAAGCAGTCTGCTGGTAGTACTGGGCCTTGAGCTCACTGAGGTAAGCTGTTGTTATTTTCACAAGATTTAGGAAGCTGTGAAGCATAAGCCAAGACCAGACATTCATATGGAAGTGCAGCTTGATGGGACCAAAAAATGGGAGAGGCAGAGTCTCTGGGATCTCCAAAGTGGGTCAAAGAGTGTTAGTCAAGTTGATGGAGTCTCAGATATGGCACCAGCTTGCTGGCTCTGTTGGGGGAGGGCTTAGAAAAGAGACACAGCCTCTGCTCGCCTGGATGCCAGACACTTCAGTTTCTCCCTGTGTGCCACTGGTACCTTTCAAGCTGCTACCCCAGTGCTGCAGCTCAGAGGGAATGAGTCTGAGTGGGTGAGTCTGTGTGTGGGTTTTTAAAGAGGAACTACTTGGGGCTCCAGCAGTTTCTTCCATCAACTCAATCCCCACTGCTTTTTTCAGCCAGAAGTAGTGGGGACTTATCTTCCTGGCTGGGTGCCCTGGTGTGGGGCTGTGACTTCTTGCTCCTGAGATATCGCTCCAAATTTTTATCCACCCCATGTGAGTGTGAGAGACCAGCCCGTTCTACATATGCGCCCCTCCTACGCATTCTGTGGATGTGGTTTAATTGTAGTTATCAGACTTCCATTCAACTCAATTTCTGATAATTCTTGATGATGGATGTTCTATATTTTAGTTGTAATTTTGATGTAGTGGGAAGAGGTGAGCCATGTCCACCTAAACCACCATCTTGACTGGATCTGAGTGCCCCTGATTTTTAACAACCACATGTTAAACAGCCATGAGGCTGTTTTGTGTTTCCACCCCTCCTACCAATCACAACGTGGTTTCTTCCTTATATTCTTAGCTGTAGAACTTCTGTTTAGCAATATTGAGGTGGTTCTGAATGATATTTGTTTTAAAGTTTAGTTATATTTTTGTTTAAAAAATTTTTTTTTATCCTTACTCAAGGACATTTAAAATTTTTCTCTTTTAGAGAGAGGAAGGGAAAGGGAGAAAGGTCAGGGGAAGAGAGGGAGAGAGAGAGATAGAGAGAAAGACAGAGAGAGGGAGAGAGAGAGAGAGAGAAACATTGATGTAAAGAGACATCAATTGGTTGCCTCCTCATAGGCGCCCCAACCAAGAATTGAACCCACTAGCTGGGTATGTGCCCTGACAGATCATCAAACCCATGACCTTGAGGTCTACAAGGGTGATGTTCTAACCAACAGAGCCATACCAGGCAGGCAGAAGTTTAATTGTAATTTTGATGTGGTCGTGGGAGGATGTGAGTAATGCATTTACCTACTCTGCCATCTTGACCAGAAGCCTGTGCTTTTATATTTTATTCAGAATAATAGTTAATAAATAATGAACTCAGGACAAAATTTAAAACTTTTAGTATTTGTACAAAAAAATCTAAGGAAAATACATAAACATCCTTGGTTTTGTATTATACATTTATGTCTTAGAGACAGTTTCCTTTGAGTCACAGAACCATCAAAGGCAAACCTAGTGCAGGTGTTGATGGTGATGATGGCAGCAACAAATACAATACTATAAGAGCACACTCTTATAAATTCATGTTTTGTGTATTTCTATGGTAATCTCCATATTTTTTCAAAGTTACAATGTAGAGAGCAAAGCTCATATGTTCCTGACTGACATCAAAATGGGTACTTTTAAACATGACTGCATTTCATCACTCAATAAATATGTGTTGACCATTGACCATGGGCTGGGCACTGGGGAAGGCATTGGGAAGGTATTCAGGATTGTGTGGTTAGCATAACAGCCATGGTTCCTGTGCTCATGCATTTTTTCTTTTAGTTCAGAAATAAGACACTAAAACAAGTTAAGTGTAGAAAGAAGACCCTTTTTAGATTAGTAAGTCAGAACTTCTCCTGATGAAATGAGATTTCAGATGAATTTTTAGTATGATCACAGTCCAGAAAGAAATGAGAGAAGTGAGTTATATGCAAAAGGGAAGTTTGTGTACAAGCGTCCTTATTAGTGAGGAGTTGGGTGTGTTTAGTATCCAAATGAAGGACCATGTGCTAAAGCTGAGATGACTGGTAATGAAGAGAGGGGCACGGAGGAACCAGATTGTGTAGGGTTTTTCAGCTGTAGTTTGGAGAATGCAAGCTTTTAAGACTTTTGTGTAGAAAAAAGTGACTTAATTTTTGTTTGAAAAAATTCACCATGACTACTGTGTGAACGTGAATAGGGACTGCCAAAAGATATTCCTGACCATGCCCTTCAGCCCTAAAAAGAGGCCAACTGGCAGTTTCTTAAAATTATCAGTCTGGGTGTCAAAGATTGATAATGCCAAGTGCTATACACTTGCTCTTGAAAACAACAATAAGAGATGCTGGAACTCTTATTTATAATGTTTCTCCCCTTACTCCCTCTAAATTGCACACACTTCTAGTCATTACTTTTTCTTCCCAGCTTCAGTGAGATACATATAACATTTTGTAAGTTTAAGGTGAACAGTAGTTAGGTTTTTAAATAATCTGGTATGAAAGTTTTCCAGCCAGAAAAACAATCTCTTATGTCATTCAAAGTCACTGAAATGGCATTGCCTGGAAAGACAATTCAAATGAAACTGAAAGCAGTGAAGAGTTCCTTTTACCACAGGCTAATTTCTAGGAAATCAGCTGCCTTTCTGTAGGAGCAATCCAAGAGCATTGTTTTGACAATCTAAAAGTATAAAAAGTGTTCACACAATTAAACCACTGTCCTTAATGTGTTTTGCATGCTTCCTTTGGACACCACATTCTTCCACTGGGGACCACTTGTATTTCATGGGCCAAAAAATTCATGGAATGTGCAACTGCTGCTTATTGGAAACTTCATAAAAACTCCAGAGTGCTGGAATTAAAATTGTAGAATTCAGTTTAAGCTGCGTGTCTCATCTTCCTGTGGTACATTTCAGAGAGTTTCCAAAGCAAAGGTGTCTGGGCACTATTTGAACTCAGAGTTGTTCACACACAGCCTCCTTATTTCTTATAGCAGAATAGATATTAGGATAGCATATTATAAAAAGATAAAAGAAAGTTTTATTTTTTAACATCTGACCTTCATTTACTTTTTAATTGGATGTATTGAGGTTACATCGATTAATAAAATTATAGATGTTGAACGTGAGCAATTCTATAATACATCACTTGTATATTGCATTGTGTGTTCACCACCCAAGTTATGTCTTTTTCCATCCCCATTTATCCCCCATTTACTCTCTCCTGCCTCCCCACTTCCCTTTTTTCTCTGGTAAGGACCATACATTTGTTTGTCTATGAGGTTTTTTTTTCCCCCTTAATCCTTTTATCTTTTAACCCAGCCCCCCTACATCCTTCCCTCTGACTGATTTTTAAAAATATATACACCCATATGCTCATTGCAGCATTGTTTGCACTAGCTAAGGTTTTGAAGCAGCCCAAGTGTCCGTCAGTAGATGAGTGGATAAAAAAGCTGTGGCACATTGACACAATGGAATACTACTCAGCCATAAAAAAGAAGGAAATTTTACTTTTTGCCACAGCATGAGTAGACCAGTAGAAGATTATGCTAAGTAGATAGATATGGAAATGTGTGTGTTTGTATAAATTCATTAACATGTCTACTGGAACTGAGCAGAAACCTGAGCAATAAAAAATGGTGTTCTGTTGCTTTGTTAGAGAAAGTTTAATTGCTCCTAAAATGTAGGTAGTGGGCAAAGGACAGACTAGAACAGGGAGATGAGGGTGGAGACAGCAAGGTAGAAGGGGCTGAGCTTCCACAGATTGAAGAGCTCCTGGTTCCTGTCAAAGCAGTGTTGGGAAAAGAAATCTTAGGGGAAATGATGTCCTCCCCATTTTCATTAAAATCTATTACACTTACATAAACTTTTTGGACAGTCTTGCATTTAGCAGTGAAGTAATAGGATGCAATATATGCAGCTCTGTATGTAAGTGGATTACCAGCTAGAAGGTGAGGTCATTTTTACTCTGTAAAAGTTGTGCTGCAGGGAGTCAAACAATTTCACAACATGCTCTCAGAAAGCCCTTGAAACCACCCTAATATCACAGGAAATAATAGAATCACTCATCGATCTGCCTTCCTCTTTAGGATCCTGTGTAATTTGAGACATTTTTGCATTAGAGAAATGGGATTTTATTCTAATAAATAACCTAAGAGGAGTAAAGAAGTCCATCATGAATTAGCAAACAAAGAAGAGCTCTGAGAGTGGAATTCTAGGGAAGAAAATGAAGTTCAGCCATGCATTCTTGGACTGTTTTAAATTCTTCACTATGTTTCATGTGTTGGAGACTGGGCTCCCAGCCTGAGATTGGCTCTGAGGTAAGTATTGGCAGATAAGCTACAGATTATGTCTGCTAAATATGAGAGGTGGTTTTAGAAATATTTTTTAAAAATGAAAGTAGCCTAAATGTATTTCGATGGGCAAATCCAAATGTTATATTTGTATCCATAAATACAGTTATTCAAGAATATGTGCATTTTCACAAAGATGTCAAAAAATCATGTGAAAGAAGAAATATAATCAGTTACAATTTACATAACATCATTTTCTGACAAAGTAATGAAAAGGGATATCAAATTACCAGTAAACATACAAAAAGATGCCCAATTAAATGAGTCATTGAAATTATAATGTGTTGTCACTACACATTTGCCATTGAAAAACAGGAAGACAATATCTAAGTTGGATGAAGTTGTGAAGAACCTGGAATGTTCTGTACTGCAGTGAAAATATAAATTAGTACAATTATGAAACTGACAATATCAGCTAATGCTGAACATATGATTTTATGCTGTCTTTTTCTACTTATGTGCACAAAAAAATCACACAACTGTAATCTGAAAGGTAGGTGCAAGAAATTTCATAATAGTAAAAAAGGTAAATAATGCTCACATGTCTTTCAATACTTGTATGGATAAATAAATTATGTTGTACTGAGGCAGATGTGCCTCACACACCTTAGGCTCAGTTGGAAGTCGTTCTGTCCAGCAGAGGCTTCATGACCACGGCGGAACAAACTCTTACCTAGGACATTTTATTATGTCCAATGAAATAACTTTTACCCAGGACACTTTATCATGTCTGGGGGAAGGAAGGTGACTGCTCTCTCTAGTGGAGAACAGCAATTAGACCTTCCCTCATGTCTTTTATTGAGGAGGATACACATGAGAGATACAAGGTCAAGATTCATGAATCATCAATAATTTGGAGGAAACTGAACAGCAACACAAACAAACGAACTAAATAGGCAAAGACTAGAATAGTAGTCAGTAGGGGGGAGGGGGGAGGGAGAGAAGGGGGATAAGTAAGGGAAGGGTCAGGTCAAGGAATGTATATGAATGACTCATGGACATGGACAATGGGGAGGGATATAATTGTGGGAGAAGGGATGGGCTGGGAGGGGGGAGCAATGGGGGAAAAATGGGACAACTGTAATTGAATAACAAAAAATAAAATTAAAAAAAAAAATTGGAGGCGTTTGGATTACAGTTGACAGTAACAGATTACATGTACTAGTACAGAGGGTACAGTGACCAGTCTGTGTCAGGGTCTATCAAACATCTTGACACCACACTGGCATTAGGTGCAAGGTTTCATACATTCCTATCTAGAGACTGTTTATGTTATACTACAGATAAAGAAAGCAGAGCAAGTTCTAAAAGCATAATAAGCATTTTTCAAATCTAACTCCCATGGCAACCCTCTGAGTTGTTTTCAGTCATGTTCCACACACAACTTTATGTTGAGATTTAAAGACAAGCATGGCCAGAATGCTGGCAGCAATCATGCTCAGACCGGAGCTACAATTCCCTAAACCATGAGGAGCGGTTGCCGACATTGTACTCATAGAGTGAAATACAATATAACAATAAGAATAAATTATCTTCAGCTACGCACAAATATATGGACTAATCTAAAAGTTACAATATTGAAAAAACACACTTTATATTAAATGGTACATTGTTTATTATTCCTCTTAAATAAAGTTCTAAAACAAGATAGTCGTTAGTTTTTGTGGGGAGTATGGAAGCTGGTCAAGTTGGAAGAGATCATGAGAAAGAACTTGAGGTCCTGTCATGATCTGACTTTTGTATTTGAATGCTTGCAACGACTATGTGTTCAGTTTTGATAATTCATAAAGTTGTACATTTAGGAGGTGTACACTTATGTATGTATGTATATTCTCAAAAAGTTTACTTAAAACATACCCTGGAATAAATCTTAAAAACATATGCAAGAACTATGCACTGAAGAGCATAGAATATACTCTCTCCAACCTTTCATTACTTTTCAAAGCTTCTTGGCGTATTAGGTAATAACCAATTTCTTGACTGGTTATGGTAAAGAGCAGTACTATGTTTTAAATTTATCTATTGGAAGAGTATAATTCCATATTTTTCTTTATGTATGTAATTTATAAATTAATTTTTTTAAAGTAGAAAATTATCTGTCCTGAAGTAGAATTTAGGAAGGCAAGAGTGAATACACTTGGCAAGTTTGGATTCTACTATTAAGACATAAGAACATGAAAGCAATACTTTTACAAAACATGAAGTGAACTGGAACTCCAGATGAAGAACTAGACATACAAGGAAAGGACCTGATCTGGAGTTGCTGAGCTTGTGGGAAAAGGGCCTAACTCTGTAGAAATAAAGGTGTCCACATGGTCACACTATTGTTTAGAGAGCATGCTGTTGGTATAGGACACTCAACAGAGAGTCCCCCTAGTTTATTGATCAGGGAGCACATGGGATAACCAATGTTTTAATAATTATTCTGCCATTTGGCAGCTACAGAGCATGGCATAGTAAAACATGTCATTTAGGTTTCCATTTTGGCTCTAACACTTATTCACTGTATTCCTTTGGAGAAAATCCTCTACCTTTCTGAACTTTACCTACAACATTTGCAAAGTGAGTATTATACGGTCTAATTGACAAAGTTCTTGTAAATATTAAAAAGGTCAGGTATGAGATTCTTTCATTTCTATGTCTAAATTCTATAGCTTCTCTCTCTCTCTCTCTCTCTCTATATATATATATATATATACACACATATATATAATAAAGATTTTTTATTATTTGTTTTCAGAGAGAGAGAGGGAGAGAAAGAAATATCAATATGTGAGAGAAACATTCATCAGTTGCCTCTTGCACTCCCCCAACTGGGGACCTGGCCTGCAACCTAGGCATATGCCATGACTGAGAATCAAACCAGTGATCTTTTGCTTTGCAAGATGATGCCCAATCCACTGAGCCACACCAGGCTCTATAACTTCTTTAAAGACTAACTACTGCTATTTTTCCCAGTAGGACATATTCTTTTCTTGCTCTGATTTTGCAGAGTGCTCATTCCTATTTATTAGACTCAATACATTTTCTTTTGCATTATAGCTTTTGGTTCTAGTCCTAAATGCTATTAGCATTTCTTTTTTTGCATATAATTTTTTACATGTTTATCTGCCCATTAGAAAGTCATCTTTTGGAGGACTTGGTTTAACTTTCTGTTGCCTGGGACATGCAAGCTATCAGATCTTACTTTTGGCTATTAGAGGAAATGGCTGTGAAAGGTAATAAACTTGGCACTCCCTTGCATCCATGGAATTACTTAACACACCAGAAATACTTATATTTGTCTTGTCTAAAACCTTAAAAGACATACAAAGAAATTTAATTACATTATAATCAGATTCATTCAGCAAAATTGGAAAGTGATCTTTCAAAGTCCGACAGGAATTTTTTAAAGCCTCCCCAGCTACTCCCTAGCCCTTCCTTGTGGATAATCAGAAATGTGCATGCAGCCTACAATTGCCTGTGACTGAGCAAACCTAAGAAAAAAATAGTACAGGAAAGCTTTTAAAAGCACAAACTGCTGAAAAGTCTCCCTTGACTAAATGTAACCCCCACCATCATCCTTAAAAATGGTTTAGGAAAGGCAAATGAAGAATTTTAATGGCTTCTTTACAAATATTAGTAACCCTGTGTTTGTAATCTCCAGTTGTGATCTTTGTTTGTTTGTCTGTTTAGTGTACGATACCATATTTTCTACCTCTGAGTGGTATTACTAAAAAAGATCAGTTTTTTAACTTTAAAAAATTTTTTAAAAAATTTTAATTGTTTTTTTTTATTACCATTGGCCCCTTTCTCCCCCATTGCTCCCCCACCACGCACTCTGCCCACCTCTTCTTCTATAGTCAATCCCCAACCCGTCGTTCATGTTCAAGGGTCATTTGTACTAGTTTCTTGACTAGAGCTTTTCCCTTCTTTCTCCCCTTCTCCCTGCAACTCTCCCCCCACCAACCCTGGTCACTATAAGTCTGCTTCTTGTTTACATTCCACTGGTTCTATTTTGCTCATTTGTTTCTGTTGCCCATTAGTTTCCTGTATTAGGTGATATCGTATGGTATTTGTGTATCACTGCCCGGTTTATTTCGCTAAGCATAATACTCTCTAGTTCCATCCATGTTGCCACAAGTGATAAGAGTTCTTTCTTTCTTTTTGCTGCACAGTATTTCATTGTGCAACTGTACCAGTTTTTTGATCCACTCATCTACAGATGGACACTTAGGTTGTTTCTAGCACTTAGCTATTGTGAATAGCATTGGTATGAACATAAAAGTGCGTAAGTTCTTTTGAATTGGTGTTTCAGGATTCTTTGGGTACAATCCTAGCAATGGAATTGCTGGTTCAAAAGGCAGTTCCATTTTTAATTTTTTGAGAAAATTTCATACTGTTTTCCACAGTGGCTGCACCAGTCTTCATTCCCACCAAGAATGCACTAGGGTTCCCTTTCCTCCACATCCTCACCAGCACTTGTTTGCTGATTTGTTGATGATGGCCATTCTGATTGGTATGAGGTGGTATCTCATTGTGGTTTTAATTTCCATATCTCTGATGGCTAGTGATGTTGAGCATTCTTTCATATGCCTATAGGCTCTCTGTATATCCTCCTTGGAGAAGTGTCTGTTAAGGTCCTTTGTCCATTTTCTAATTGGATTGTCTGTCTTCTTGGTGTTGAGCCATATAATTTCTTATATATTTTGGAGTCCAAACCTTGTCTGAGGTATTATTGGCAAATATGTTTTACAGTATGGTTGGTTCCCTTTTCATCTCGCTAATGTTTTCTTATGCTGAGCAGAAACTCTTTAGTTTGATGGTATCCCATTTGTTTATTCTTTCCTTTATTTCCCTTGCCCTAGGAGTCATATCAGTAAAAATATTGCTACATAGGATATCTGAAGTTTTTCTGCCTATCTTTTCTTCTAGGACATTTATGGTGTGGTTTACATTTAAATCTTTTATCCATGTTGAGTTTATTCTGGTGTGTAGCATAAGCGGGTGGTCTAGTTTCATTTTTTTGCATGTCCCTGTCCTGTTCTCCCAGCACTATTTGTTAAAGAGGCTCTTTTTACTCCATTTTATGTGCCTTCCCTCTTTATCAAATGTTAGTTGACCATATAGACCTGGGTTTATTTCTTGGCTCTCTATTCTGTTCCATTGATCTATATGTCTGTTCTTATGCCAGTTCCAGACTGTTTTGATTACAGTGGCCTTGTAGTATAGTTTGATATTAGGTACCATGATTTCTTCTACTATGTTCTTCTGTTTCAAGATTGCTGTGTCTATTCAGGGTCTTTTTTGGTTCCATATAAATTTTTTTTTTTAAAGTGCATACAAATGACTGTTTCATAGGAAATCAGGATTTTTTAAAATAATTTATTTATTTATTTTATTTTTAGAGAAAGGGGAAAGGAGAAAGAGAGGGAGAGAAATATCACTGTGTGGTTGCCTCTCACTCGCGCCCCCAACCAGGGACCTGACATGCAACCTAGTAATGTGCCCTGACTGGGAATCGAACCAGCTACACTTGGCTCACAGGCCAATGCTCAATCCACTAAGCCACAGCAGCCAGGGCTCCATATAAATTTTTGAAGTATTTATTCTATGTCTGTGAAATATGCCATTGGTATTTTAATAGAGATTGTGTTAAATCTATAAATTACTCTGGGTAGTATGGAAATTTTAATGATGTTGATTTCTTCCCATCCATGAACATGGTATATGCTTCCATTTATTGGTATCTTTCTTAAATTATTTTTTCAATGTTCTGTAGTTTCTCAGTACAGGTCTTTTACCTCCTTAGTTAAGTTTATTCTTAAGTACTTTATTTTTCTTGTTGCTATAGTAAATGGGATATTTTCTAGTTTCTATCTCTGATATTTTCTTGTTGTTGTACAGAAATGCCTTCAAAATCTGAATATTGACTTTGTACCCTCCTACCTTGCCAAATTTACTTATTAGGTCGAGTAGTTTTTGTAGTGGAGTCTATAGGGTTTTTTGTACACTATCGTGTTGTCTGCAAATGATGACAGTTTTATCTCCTCTTTTCCAATTTGGATGCCTCTTATTTCTTTTTCTTGTCTGATAGCTGTGGCTAGAACTTCCAAGACTATGTTGAATGGGAGTGGAGACAGTGGAGATCCTTGTCTTGTTTCTGATCTTAGGGGGGAAATCTTTCAGTTTTTTCCCATTAAGTATGATGTTGGTTTCAGATTTCTCATATATGGCCATTATTATATTGAGGTATGTTCCCTCTATTCCCCTTTGCTGAGTGTTTTCATCATAAATGGGTGTTGTACTTTATCAAATGCTTTTTCAGCATCTATTGATATAATCATGTGGTTTTTGTCTTTCATTTTGTTTATGTGGTGTATTATGTTTATTGATTTGGGAATATTAAACCATCCTTACATCCCTGGGATGAATCCCACTTGATCGTGGTGTATGATCTTGTTAATGTATTGCTGGATCCAGTTTGCCAATATTTTGTTGAGGACTTTAGCATCTATGTTCATCAGTGATATTAGCCTGTAGTTTTTTCTTTGTTGTGTCTTGACCTGGTTTTGAAATTAAGGTAATATTGGCCTCATAGAAAGAGTTTGGGAGTCTTCTCACCTCTTGGAATTTTTGGAATACTTTGAGAAGAATAGGAGCTAGTTCTTCCTTTAAATGTTTAGTAAAATTCACCTGTGAGTCATCGGGTCTAGGGCTTTTGTGTGTAGGGAGATTTTTTTTGTTACTGCTTCAATTTTACTAGTTGTTATTGGTCTATTCAGGATTTCTGCTTCTTCTTGATTTAGTTTTAGAAGATTATGTGTTTCCAGAAATTTGTCTATTTCATCCAGGTTGTCAAATTTCTTGTCATATAGTTGTTCGTAGTAATTTCTAATAATCCTTTGCATTTCTGTGGTATCCGTTGTCATTTTTCCTTTTTCATTGCTAATTTTGTTTATTTGGTGCCTCTTTCTTTTTTTTTCTTGATGAGCCTGTTTAAGGTCTTGTTGCTTTTGTTAATCTTTTCAAAAAACTCCTGGTTTTATTGATCTTTTGAATGTTTGTTTAGTCTCTATGTCATTTAACTCTGCTCTGATCTTGATGATTTCCTTTCTTGTACTAACTCTGGGCTTTGTTTGTTGTTTTTCCTCTAGTTCTTTAATCTGTAGGGTTAGATTTAAAAAATCAGTTTTTGAAAGAGGTCTTGTTTAATTGGCTTAAAGGAGTTAAGCACTTATATAAATTAAAAATATATAACAGAACCTAATGCCTATGTTGTATAGGTTTCAAAAAATATTTGATATTAAAGCTTATTTAAATCTGTTGGTTTAATTAAGACAGACATGTCTTAGAGTTATCAACATTAAATATAGCTCTTTTAGTCTACCCAGCTGTACTAAAACTCAAATAAGTTTATTTGTCAGTAGGAAAAAATAGCTTGAAATAATAATTTGCCTAATGCCTCATATTGTTTTCATGGATAGTATAAACAATTGTTAAAAGCAATACATTAAACAGATGTAAATAAAAGACTTTAAGTAAAATATTTTCGCAACAATTATGAGGTCTGATATATGTACTTTAAAAAGGTTACCAAATATTTTTGGCAACTCAAAACCTTAGAGTTTTACTAAGTTAAATAAATTATTAAATATCTAGAGCATTGACAAATAAAGTAAAATGATAAAACATTAGTTAAAAAACAGGTTTACTTGCTTTGCTTTCTTTTCATTTTTTATCCTCACTCGGGGACATGCTTATTGATTTTTGAGAGAGGGGAAAAGAGAGAGAGGGGGAGAGAAATATCGATATGAGAGAGAAACATTAATCAGTTGCCTCTTGAATACTCACAATTCAGGCATGGGTCCTGACCCAGAATTGAACCACAGTCTTCCTGTTTACAGGATGATGCTCCAATCACCTGAGCCACACCAACCTGTTGCTTACTTTCTTTTCTTATTGCAGAGAAACTAAAAGGAAAATTTTGACCTATTCATAAAAATTTTATATGTTATTTTTGGAAGCATATGTTTCTAAAAAATATGAAATATGTTTTCTGGGAAAACAGGCTATGTTTCTAGAGATTATAAAACGGTTCATAAATTTGTGTTTAAAGAAAAATCTGTAATTGTGTACTCTTAATTTCATTATAAATTAAAGTTTGTAAGGGTTAAGAATTCTCATTAATATGGAAGCAATTAATATGTTTTTGATAATAGTGGTTTTAAGATATAGTCATTTATTTTATTTTATTTTATTTTATTTTTTTTCCAGATTTAATGTGTTTTATTGATTAAAATATTACATTTGTGCCAATTTCCCTTCCCTCTGCTCCCCTCCACCCGGTGGCCCCCCTCCCTCCAGTTGTCCCCCCCTTTTAGATTATGTCCATTAGTTGTGCATACAGTTCCTCCCAATCTCTCTCCGTCTATTCCATTCCCTCCTACCATGATCCCCAATTCCTATATCATCTCCCTCCCTCTCCCCACTCCCCCTCCCTGTTGACCTCCCCCCACTATGCTTCCCTTACCCACAGTTCCTTTTCCACTCTCGTTGCCTGTTTCGTTTGCCTTTGTTTCATCTCCCTAGCTTCTGTTTTTTAAACCAGTCCCTTTAACATCTCATATAACAGTGGTTTGGATCTAATGAACTCTTTCAGTTTTATTTTGTCCTGGAAACACTTTCTCTGTCCTTCTATTCTGAAGGACAATTTCGCTGGATAGAGTATTCGTGGTTGTAGGTTTTGGATTTTCATTACTTTGAATATTTCTTGCCAGTCCCTTCTTGCCTGTAGTGTTTCCCTTGAGAAATCAGCTGATAGTCTAATTGGGACCCCTTTGTACATAATTCTTTTCTTCTCTCTTGCTGCTTTTAAGATTCTCTCTTTATCCTTAATTTTTGACATTTTGATTATAATGTGTCTTGGAGTGGTTCTCCCTGGGTCCAGTCTCTTGGGAACTCTCCTTGCTTCCTGGACCTGCATGTCTATTCCCTTCCCCAGGTCTGGGAAGTTCTCCTTTATTATATTTTCACTCAATTTTTCAAGTTCTAGTTCATCTCCCTCATTCTCTGGCAAACCAATGATTCTTATGTTGGGCCTTTTATAGCTGTCCCAGAGGTTTCTGATCCTCTCATTGTTGCTTCCCATTTCCTCTCGCTGCATTGGTTGACTGCTTGTTCCTTCTCCATATTCCAGTTTGTTGAAATGAACTCTGGATTCCTCACCATCTGTCTCGTATGTGGTTTTGTTCCTTTCGTTATGAAAGTTTTTCGCTTCTTTCATATCTTTTTCCTGCTCTTTTGTGAATTCTGTAAGCCACCTGATAACAATGGCCCAGAACTGAGCCTCTGACAGGTTTCTTATCTGTTCATCTGTCAGGTTCTCTATCTGCTGCCTGGTGAGCTGCACCACCGGGATCTCTATATTTGTCTGCCACATTTTGACAGATGCGTTTTGTTTTCCTGGGCTGGCTGTCGGGGGCGGTGCCTGTGTACGCGTAATGACCCAGCGACCGGCGGGCGCCGTTTGTCGTCACAAATCAGCGACCGGCCGGCGCCTGCCTGTCCGCGACCTATTTCGCAGCCCTGTGGTGCTTTCTGTGGGGGCGGGGGTCCAAGATGGATTCACACAGTTATTCAGCTAGGAGACCGGGATCCGTCCTCCTGCCCCCCTGGGCCTCACTGTTCAAGGCGATGCTGCGGCTGCTCCCCAGCGCCGGAGTCGCACACGCCAGGGGCTTGATTGGAGTCGCGCACGCCAGGGGCTTGATTGCCTCCTGGATTTTTCGCCGCCCCGCCCGCCGCTCCGCAAACAGCTTTGCCTTCTTTAACTCTTACCTGCCCAAATGGCACCGCTGGTTTATAACTTCATATGTTGGGCTTCCGTGTAGTTTTATTTTCTGGAATTTCTAGTTATCCTTTGTTTTGAAGTAGTTGTATTCCTCTATAGTTGTTGAGGGAGACCTAGCGTGTCCGTCTAAGCCTCCATCTTGGCCGGAAGTCTATAGTCATTTATTTTAAAGGAATTTAAAAGAAAATGCTTTGTCTTCAAATAAGTTGGTTGTTTCTGACTGATTGAGAGAACAAGAAAGAAATTAAATTGGACAAGGTAAGTTGTAGAAGGCTTATGTAAAGCAATCTTGAGAAAATAAACTTTAAGTGTGGTCAAGATAAATAAGATTGAAATAAATTTAAATAAAATTTTAATATCAAAAGTAAGCTGATGCAGAATTAGAGTTTGATTCTCTCTATTAAATTTTCCTGTATTACTGATCTGTTCTTGGTATAATGTCATACAAAGTTTTCTGCTAGAAATCAAAGATTCTATGCTTTATCAAAATAATCTTGTGTTTTGTGTTGTCTTAATCAGGTTCTTGATTTCTTAAGAAAACTGAATATCCTCAGTAGTAAACACTAAGTCTGGTTAACAATTATGGAAACTTTTGTGTTTGTCTTTTTTCTTTTTAGATTTTATCTATTATTTTTAGAGATGGGTTAGGGAGGGAGAAAGAAAAGGAGAGAAAAATTGATGTGAAGGAGTAACATCGACTGGTTGCCTCTTGTTTGCGCCCCGACCAACTGGGTATGGAAGCTGCAACACAGGCATGTGTCCTGACAAGGAATGGAATTGATCTTTTGCTTTGCTAGATGACACCAAACCAACTGAGTGTCACCAGTCAAAGTTTTGGTGTTTGTCGTAAAATCCTTTTATTGTCATTTTGTTTATATAGATAATTGTGTGTGGTTTCATAATGATCAGTGATATTTTTTAGTTAAATGTCCAAATCTTTTGATATATTTTCACAAATTTCCCCGAATTAAAATTTAAAGTTTTTTTTTGACTTAAAATAACTTAGAACTTTTCCAGTGTCCCTGAAATACCTCAAATTTTTTTTCTCCTTATAAAGATATATTAAATTAATTAGGCTTATTTGATATAGTAAACTGTTTGAGAAACTTGTTAAGTAAGAAATGATATTGTTTTCACTACATTTTGTCTCTATAGCTCTATAATTGTCCTAAATTATATATAATTATTAAAATTCTGATATGTCCTGCTATAACCTATCAGTCATAACTCTACTCACTATCTTAAAATATGTATTACAGGAAAAACCAAATTTCCTTGTCAATTGCATTGCAATCAGATTTTTAATTATGACATTTTAAGTCCGTTGTGATTTACAGAGCAATAATTGTTTTTCTCTGGTGCTTTTTGTGGAAGTGTTTCATCTTCCATAAGACTCATGAAAGGATTCTGCACAGGTTTATGACAACTTCAAGACTTTAAAACTAGATTCATAAAATTGCTATCCTCTACACACATTCTAAATATGCTTTTGGAGTGTGTCATACTGTTGGAACAATTTGGAAATCCCATGGATTCCTAACTTCTGCAGGTACATATAAATGCTACCTTATTAGAAGCCTTTCATCTTTCTTTTAAAATTGATACAGTTTACTCTTTTGCTCATACTAAGAAGAATGATTCTATATCTTTAGGAAAAAACAGGGCTCACAAAACTGCTAAATATGCAGCTCAAAAAGAACCATCTTATCCTTTATCTGATTTTTATATCTGCCATTATCTCTAACTGACATTATTAACTAGCAGGCAAATGCTCCACAATCTGAAAGAGAAAAATAGCTACAAATGGGTGCCACACAATAATCAGATGAATGATATATTGGGCCAAATAGATTTCCTGTAGATCCTTCGTTTTTGACTTTATGGCTTATACTGTTATCCCCCCGAGATTCGACCTATGTGTAGATGGGATGATAAGAAATGAAAAGAATTGGTTTTCCCTGGCATCCACAAAATTTCCAACCAAATTATTTTCTAGTGAAGAACTTATAAATCTCACAAAACTTTTGTAAAAATCATCAAGAAGTACTCCTGGATTCGCACTGCCCTTTGTGGCACTTCACATAAAAATTAGATCCCCCAGCTGTGGGCTAGTCTCACTGTTTGGTCATTATATACATGTTCAGTGTGATGACAGACTGCTGTAGGACTAGATGTGGTAATACCACAACAATGGTAAAAAATAATAATAGTTGTGATAATCCATATTTTGCATTCCTTTTTATGGATTGAAACAACAAAAAAATATTTTACAGAGAGATAAACCACCTGCTTGCACTAACTCTGGGGTACTAATTAAGATGTCATACCTCATATCATCCTCAATCATCAGGGCAAATAAAACATAAAAATATGAAGGAAAAAAAGGACTTTAGAAAAGATCTATCAAGAAAGCGAACTTACCTGGTCAGAAGCTTTGACCTTGCCCCTCATAAAAATCAGGGGTACTCAAAATAGGAGAAATGGATCGATCCCTTTAAAAATAATATTTTAATACCCAATGCCCACTGACATCTCCAAGTCTTCCATCCTTGGGTGAAGTGAACAGATTGATGCTATGACTAACTATATACAAGACCTAACTAGCATATTGAAGCATATGGCCAGCAGGTAAACGAGGCATAGTGTCAGGTACCTGATAAGCCTTACCATCCCATTTGACCAGGAGACTGAATGTACATCAATTTCTTTAGAAGAAAACACACACTTTCACTTTCTTAGAAAGGACTACCTACACCGACATCACAATAAATTCCTCCTAGATCCATGCATGCCACACCAAAATAGACTCATCATTCTCAAGACAATTGGGAGACAGTCCCTACAGTTGACCTTCCACTAAAGATCTCCAGAACCAATCCCTAGGCTCAGAAACAAATTGTACTATGACATAGACAGCTTTTCCCAAGATCACGAATCAAGAAACTTTGCTTTCACCTATTACCCTCCCTTTAACACTCCCTTCCATACATACACACAATTATCAAACACATTTTTGCACATTTATTAATCATTTATTAGAAGGCTGACTAAAGAATGCTTATTTCTCACCCATTTTCTCTCTCTGCAGCTGCAATCTAGCCTTTAATATGTGAAACTTTCAGGGCCATTGTAGAGGAGGGAACTAGCAGGGCCCAGGATGGGGTGCCCCAAAATATTCCACAAAGGCATATTGATAGCTATGAGTGAAAATTAACTTGACAGCCTGGCTGGTGTGGCTCAGTGGATTGAGCGTTGGCCTGAGAACCAAGTGTCACTGGTTCGATTCCCAGTCAGGACACATAGCTAGGTTGCACATCAAGTCCCCAGTTGGGGGTGCAAGTGAGAGGCAATCACATAGTGATGTTTCTCTTTCTCTCTTTCTCCTTTCCTCTCTCTCTAAAATAAATAAATAAACAAACAAATAAATAAATTATTTAAAATAAAATTTAAAAAAGAGAAAATTAACTTGATAAGCAGCTGGTGCCAGAAGGATACTTTGACCCTCCTCTGTATCCTTGGATGTAGGAAATAAACCTCCCACTTGAAATGTGTTCTCCCTACACCTAGAAGACACCTCTTATGGCTAGTGTTAACTCAGAACTGAAAATTTTGTATAATCAAATCTTAGTGCTTCTTTTCTATTTACTACTTAAGATTTCTCACTAATGAATACCCAAACCTTGCTTAGATTCCTTTCATTGTCCTGTCAACTTATCACAAATTTATTCTCTTTGTTTAAAAAAGTATAAAAAGTGCCAGATTCAATTATTTATTGAGCCTCATTGTATGATCTGAGCATTATATTATAATTTTCCTCTTTGCAGGTATTACATTGATTTTTCTCCTGTTAATCTTGTCTCGTGTCAATTGTATTGTTTTATTATTAGTCTAGCCATTGAACTGCAGAATAATAGAGGGGGAGAATTCTGCCTCTCCCCCACAGCATCTACGAATGAACACAGTACCGGGCATTTAGTAGATGCCCAATAAATACTTGTTGGATTTAATTTATAGCATCTGTGCCCCTAAGGTAACCCAGTACTCATAAAAATTTGCTAAAGAAATACTTGTTCATTTACTGTATATCTACTCTGTTGTTATAAGCATTTATTAAATATTTTACACACATCAACATCATCATTCACTTTTTAATTTCCCATCCCCCCACCTCCTCCTCTTTGCCAACCATCTGCCTCTTCTCTATATCCAAAAGTTTGTTTTTGTTTTTCTTTATTTATTCATTTGTTTTTTTAAGATTTTGCATATAAGTGAAATCGTATGATATTTTTCTTTTCCTGTTTGACTCAGCATAATAAATCTAGGACCAACCATGTTATTGCAAATGGGAAGATTTCATTCGATTTTATTGCTGAATAAAAATCATTCATTTCTTTTAGTAGTTAAAGATACGGAGGCCCTGAGAAGGGTTAATGTAATACCAAAGCTGAGATTTGAACATAAGATTGTCTTCAAAACTTATGTTTTGGTCCTACTATTTTACTATGTATTTTACAGTTGAAATAGTGAATAAATAAATGAATGAATGAAGAGTGAACTCCTAAATCTCTCTCTGCAATATGCTTTCTAGATTGATTGTGAGAATAGCTCATGGACTTTTGTGATTTTATATCTCATGACTATACTTCTGAGCTGCACTGTTGCTCACTAAATAGGAGCAAAATCAGCCACCAGGGAAGGTATTGTTAGGGAAGGTCATCAAAAAGAAGTGACTGCAGGTGTCACCCATGAATTGGACCCAGGAAATTGGAAGATCCCAACTGCATCCCCTGTACTTGGAATATGCCCTCTGCTTGAGTTTGTCCAAGGTCACAGCCTTGACATAGTAATGTGGTGATGAGGGCATTGGGACTGAGCTTGTGACCGAAACCTGTTAAGGCCCCTTGTGTACATGACTGAACCCAATTAAAATCTTTATATAAACTTTAAAAATTTGATGGGTGGGTGCAGAAATCTACTTGTACTGCAGCTGCCAAAACAAGCCTATTAAATCAATTTCCTTGTTTGTTAAAACTGTCACCCAGCAATCTGGAGTGGGCTGCTTTTCTCTTTGGTCTCTCCTTGCCCCTCCTGTGTTTGGGGCTGTTTCAAATTATACTTGGGAAGCTCCCACTGGCTGCTTTACTGCTCTTATTTGAGAAACTGTACAAAATACACTACAGCAAAGAGGAAAGAAAATGGCTATTTCAATGGGCTGGCCTCTCTATGGGCAGTTCTCCTGGGCACTGATGTCCAGCTAGCAGCTGAAACTTAAGGTACAAAGTTGGAAAAAGAGCTGAGAATAAAGAAGGATATTCTGTTGTTCACTTTGTGGCCACTTATTGTGAATCTACTGTGCTCGAAATACTGTATCATATATTTTACATATATTTACACTATCATTCACTTCTTTATAAAAAATTTTTAAATTCCCATCCCCCCAACCCCTCTCCTTTGACATCCATCAGCTTGTTCTCTCTATATATGAGTGTGTTTCGGTCTTGCTTTTTTAAAAATTTATTTGTTTTGTTTTGGAGGCTAGCAGACAGGGGCAAAGAGCAGAATAACAACTTGCAGACCTTGGCATGCAGTTTTGCAAAGGTAGGAGGGTACAAACTACCTCAGATGAAGGTCTGAGGGTTTGTGACAAAGCCTGATTAGGACACCAAGAGGTAGAATCCCTGGGAAAGTGAGGAGAGCAAAGGGGATGATGGCATGCTGATTGACAGTGACACAGATGCAGTGCCTCATGCCCTCTGACCCTAATACAAAGAAAAAAATTTAAATAGCAATGAACCCCAAACTGCTAGGAGAAAACTTGCATTCACTCTGTCTCCTGAAGTTGTAAATCTTATCATGTCTCTTAAATGTAAACACCCTAGAAGCTAACCAAAACAGAAACTGAAGAAAAAATAAAAATACTGTAAATTTTAGTGTACATGTTCTTCTAGGGTTTATCTACGCCTTATTGATTTAAAGGATTTTAAAAAGAGACTTCTACTCTACATACCACTAATAAACTTATTATTATGAACATTTCCAAGTCTATGTGCATGTAATAAATCGTCGTCGTCGGCAGCCGTCCGTCTCGAGAGACGATGGTGTAGCTTCTTAAGAGTCTATCTGCACCGCCGAGAATGGCTGTGCAGTCCGACTCGGGAGTGACACGGTATCTGTCTCCTCCCGTGTTGAATCGACATCTTGCGATGACGCTGGAGTGTCCTCTCCAGTGGAGGTGAAGCTACAGAGCCTGGGCAGGGTGATATGGAGGGTCTGCTGTTGCCCATGCAGCAGACCCCCCCTCTCTTCGCAGCTGAAGGATCCAAGGGAAAGACGGAGTCAATACAGCTTGGCTTCAGGTGCGCCGCAGGAGTTGCCGGTGTTGACTACAACGTCAAACCGCCTTAGGGACTCCGGCTCCGGATTTTCTGTCGGGGTTTACTCCCTTAGCCTTTCCCCTGAAGAGGTATGCCGCAAGGCAGCGGAGGTTTTTTGGAATCAGAGTTTTCCTTCTCTGATGTAATAAATAACTTTAGCTTATCTGGAAAGGGGTTTAGAGCATTGGCAAGAATTTCAGTTCACAAAGTTCACAAAAACATTCAGCTGTACCTGAAACTCCTTTTGCTTCCCTGACATAAACAAAGACTTACCTCATTGGCCAGAAGAACAAGCAGCTGATTTCTTAACATTAGTCCCTTTTCAAAGTAGCCCTGCTCTACTTTCATTCTCACTTTTATTAATAGAAAGTATCAAATTTTGTCCTGAAATTGACACCAGAATTTTACATGCACAGGAAATGAGGATGAACTTTAGATCTTATCCTCTGCAAAATATTAATCAGACAGAAAGTTAGGGAAGAGAGAGAGGAAGAACTGGAAATTTTCCCCCCAATTTCTTCAGATGAGAGTTGCATATAGCCCCTAAACATCTGAGCCTTTATTACTGAGAGCTTGGGTAAGAATATGAATTTTAGATCCTATTTTAAATTATTCACTGGCCTTTTATTAGTGTAACATTTCACCTTTTATAGTAAAGCATAATCTAGGAACAGAAGAGTTCTGAGCTCAAATGTATACAGTGGGGTGAAACACACAAAATTAATGCATCCTGTAAATATTATCTCAGTTTAAACAAAAAAGGAGCAACTTGAATACCGTAAACTTCCCTGTAGTCTTTTTACTCATAACCACTCCATTCTATTCAAAGATAGCCACTGTTATTATTTTTCTCATCACAGCCTAAGTTTGCCTGTTTGTGAACTTATATAAATGGAATAAAAAAACATGTTTTATAGTGTGCAGTTTACTTAACTCACCATTGTAACTGTCAGATGAATCCATATTTTGGGGTTTAAGTGCAGTTTGATTATTTTTATTACTATTATTACATATTCCATTGTCCAGTATACTACAGTTTATTTAGCTATTTTAGATGGACATTTGGTTATATTCAGTTTGGGGCTATTATACATACTGCTACTATGATCATTCTCTGTATGTTTTTAATGCTCATGTATCCACATTTGTGCTGGACATATACTTAGGAGTGAAATGGTCAGGTCATAGGCAACTTAAGTTTAACTTAAGTATATGATTCCAAATAGTTTTCCTGAGAGTGCTTCAAATCATCCTGACACTTACAATGGTTTCTAAAAGAGAAATAGCTTTTCTAGTGTCTTACTAGTCTGAAATAATTTGTGTATATTTAATGATTCTACTTCTTCGGAGTGGCAATAAACTTAGGTATAAACAGAAATGTCTGCTTCAACAGGCCTGCATAAAATCCCAAGAAGCAGGAAGCATAAGGTGGCTGGAGAGGAGAGAAGAGCAAGAGGACAAGACAGGAGAAGGGAAAGAGACAGGTGGCAAGGGACAGATGATGCTGATTCTGCCGAACTTTGGTGAAATTTATTGGACATATAATTAGAGGAAAAGCTGGGCACCATATTAAAAATAACAGCTCTCCTCAATTACAAGACTTGATGTCCTTCTTCAGGTTTGGTCATATTCTACAGTTTAGGGAGAATAATTCCTGGGTAGCTGGCCACTCACTGGCCTAACTCAGGTGTTCAAGCTGGGGCTGAAGCACCTCAAATTACATGAAAGAAGCTCATCTATAAACAGAACTCAGGACATACTTGGACCTTGGATTCTGCAGAGAGTACTCAGGAGGAGGTGAACCAATGAATGCAAAGACTTGTACACTTCCTGGAGTGAGCCTTTTTTCCAAGACTATGCTACTTACATTAAGTCTTTTTCATCAACATATGCTTGTTTTGAAGAACAAATGTAATTCAGTAGCTTTTGCCAGAAGAGTCACAAATTTGAAAAGTATTTAGCTTAAAACAATCCTTGTAAAGTTTTGGATACATGTATTAAGAGGCATGTTGTGGAAACATTCCAGGCAGGGCAGATTCAGCTTTGATTCAGGAAACTGGAAGAAAAGACATGGGAGCGAGGGGATTTCTGACGCTCCTTTATTGCAGGTACTGGGACATTCAGCATTTGCTAGTGCTCACTTCCAACCAGTGGGGGTCCCACCCCTCTTATATACTATGTATAGACAAAGCAGGCTGCTTGCCAAAATATGACATCAATGGTTATATAAGTGTGAGTGCTCTGCACATGCGAGTCTAGTTATTATCTCTAAGCTTCTCATGCCTGGACATCCAGGTGAGGGAGCCTGACTGACTCCATTTTCCCAAGAAGGTATTTCCAACAATGGAAATTAACAGCAGTCTGTATGCACACATAACACATTTACCATCTCAAACCAGATGTCACAGCACTAAAGGGGGGCCAACCTGTTGTTTTAATTTCATAAATTGGATCTTGGGACCAGGCATGATGATACTCTTTACAACTGGCTTCACTTGCAAGGCATCAAATCACTTCCTTGGAGAACAGGATCAGGGCAAGATGAGGGGCAACCAAGAATCTGGACTGTACTTTAGATACCTGAGGTCGCCATCAATGATGTGGCCTAAACAGATATATGAAGTTATTGGGAGAAGGAGGCAAAAGATATGAAACAGAAGGGGCTTCTCATGGAGTTCCATAAGGGAACTTTTTTGTCTTGTGTTAAGTTTGCAGATATAATACTCTAGCATCCAGTATCCCATTCTTAGAGGAAGCTTCTTTCTTCCTCAAGTATGTATCTTAATTACAGTAAATCCTCCTAAATTCTCATTTCCATCCTACTCCCCAGGCTCTAGACACAGTGAAGGCAGACTTTCTCTCTAGTCACTCACAGTATCAATTCATTGTTTCTTTTTTCTGTGTCTCCATGCTCAGCAATATCCAAAGTGTTCATTCTGTTCTTTTCATATTTATGTCACAATGGCTACTGTCTGTTTTTACTGTTCACGAATCCTAAGCCTATAAATCTTGATTTTTAAAGAGCATTTTTCCCTCTTTCTCCAGATTTCCATCAGCTGAGGAATTTCACTAAAAATATTCCTGACCAGAAAGTGCTTCAGGCTTCATTCCAAAAACCCCATCCAGATATGGATATTGTCAGGTTTGTGCTCCTTCTTCTTATGTTGCAGGACATTAAAATGGAACTCGTCCTGTCTGGGAATGTTTACTAAGTACCCGAGGCTGAGAATTCTTGGTGTCAAACGACAACTTACTTCTAAGCAAAGTCCTCAATCACTTTTTTCAGGGTTGAAAGTTCATTAAATTCGAGGAGCAGGAAAGAATGTTATTTCAAATTAAATAAACATGTTACTTACTAACATATTAATTTAGGGCAACCTTCTGATTGTAACCTTTCTCTTACCAATATACCAATGCTTTGTTCTGTAAGTACACATATTGAATAAAATATTTAAAAATGAGAGAGGACGTTGGTTTCTAAATTAAATTGGGGCAGAGTGAGCACACATATGGTCAATAAAAACTTAGTGAGATGACCACCGTTTTGTTTAAAGTTAATTTTTACAATTGCTATAGCAAAAATATTATCTATTACTATATGTTCAATACTGGAAAGATATCACTTATTACTTCTTATGAAAAAGCTACAAGATTTATCCTATATTTCTTAATTTATTACTTTTTGTATTTTTTCCATTACCATTTAGTCCACTTACACTCCCTTCCCCCAAGCAATCACCACATTGTTGTCCATGCCCATGAATCCTTTTTCCTTTTTGCTCAATCCTTCCACTTTCTCCATCTGCTCTCCATCTATGATTCTGCCTCTGTTTTGCTTGTTAGTTCAGTTTGTTCATTAAACTACACGTTATGAGTGAAATCATATGGCATTTGTTTTTCTCTGACTGGTTTATTTCACTTAGCGTAATGTTCTCCAGGTCCATCCATAGTATTGCAAAGGGTAAAATTTTCTTCTTTTTTATGGCTGCATAGAATTCTGTTGTGTAAATATCCCATAGTTGTTTTATTCACTCATCTATTGATAAACACTTGGGCTGCTTCCATATCTTGGTGATAGTAAATAATACTGCAATGAACATAGCTGTGCTTATGTTCTTTCAAATTAACATTTTATGTTCCTTCAGATATATTTCCATAAGTGGGAACGTTGGGTCAAAAGGCAGATCCATTTTTAATTTTCTGAGGTTTCTCCACACTGCTTTCCACAGTGACTGCACCAATCTGCATTCCTACCAAAAGTGCAAAGGGATTCCCCTTTCTCCACATCCTCACTAGCACCTGTTTATTGATTTATTGATAATAGCCTTTCTGACAGGTGTGAGATGGTATCTCATGTGGTTGTAAATAGCATTTCTCTGATGATTAGTGATGTTTTGAGCATCTTTTCAAATGTCTATTGGTCATCTGTATGTCCTCCTTGGAGAAATGTCTATTCAGGTCCTTTGCTCATTTTAAAATTGTTTGGTTTTTGATGTTGAGTTTTGTTTAAGTACTTTATGAATTTTGGATATTAACCTCTTATCAGATGTGTCAGCAAATATGTTCTCCAATCCTGTGGGTTGTCATTTTATTTTGTTGATAGTTTCCTTTGCTGTGCAAAACCTTTTTAGTTTGAGGTAGTCCCATTTGTTTATTTTTTTCTTTTGTTTCCCTTGCCTGGGGAGATATATCTGATAAAAAATTTCCACAAGAAATATCTGAGATTCTGCTGCCTATGTTGTCTTCTAGGAATTTTATGGTTTGGGGTCTAACATTTAAGTCTTTGATCCATTTTGAATTTATTCTTTTTTTTTCCATTTTTTAATTATAGGAGGGAGTGAAATAGGAAGATGTTAAGAAGAACTATATGCACAACCAATGGACATGGACTAAGGGGGGGGACAACTTGAAGGAGGGGGATGACTGGGTGGAGGGGAACAAAGGGAGAAGACATTGGGACAACTGTAATAGTATAAACAATAAAGCATATTTTAAAAAAAAGACATGTAGATCAATGGAACATATTAGAGAGCCCAGAAGTAAACCCACACATGGAAAATCAATTAAGCTATGACAGAAGAGCCAAAAATAGACAACAAATAGTGTTGGGAAAACTAGGCAGCTACATGCAAAAGAATGGAACTGGACCATTATCTTACACCATAAACAAAGGCAACTCAAGATGGATTCAAATTGATTATAAGACTGGAAACTACAAAAGTCCTAGAAGAAAACACAGGCAGTAAACTCCTAGACATTAGTTCAGACAGTTTTTTGGACTTGACCACAAAAGCAAAAATAAACACACAGACTTGTTTGAAAAATTTCTCAGATTAAGAGACCAAGGAAGAGGCTGACAACTCCAGCATTACCTCAAGAGTTTGTTAGGGGAACTTACACAGAGTCACATGTCCTGGGTGAGAGAAATGACATGCATATTCTCTGCTTCCCATGGCAGTCATGAAAGAATTATATAGAAAAGAGCAGATGGATAAGGGTACTAGTTTGTGACCCATAGAAATGGCCTGTCCCAAAAACCAGCAGATTGTGGGGCATTGGGGGGAATTCAATCAGGCAGTCACTAAAGGGATCTGAGGGAGTCAACTGTAAAGACAGAACCAGTTCAAGATGGTCCTATCCTGTTTAATGAGATACTGAGTTGCTTTTCAAAGACAACAGACCAACACTGGAAGTGATGCAGCCAAAGCATGTGCAGAGGAAAGAACTTTGACCTCCAGCTGCACCCAGAACCAAAGTCTTGCCCACTCCACATACATGGACCAAAGGACCAGGTCATAACCAGATGTTAAACACCAGAACACTTTCAGAAGCCAAGTGTGCATTGTCCAGGAAGATCCAATGTTGATGCCCTTTTACCATAAATGGTCAAGTTCCAAGGTCCTCAAATGAAAACTTCCCCATCAGCACATCTGTATACCTCCTCCCCATAGGCTTTAAAAGTCCTTAATTCTTAAGCTAGATAGAGTTGAGGCACCATTGAGTCTTCCATCATCTTAAATGGCACTTTTTTGATCAATCTTTCACTACTCCAAACTTTGACAGTTGGAGTTTCGGTTTCAAAGCTTTGGTACATAAACTTGGGTTTTGTAATACAATTACATGCTGACCTGGAGGACATTTTGAAATAGAAAAGAAAACTGAAACCCTCTTTTACTAAACTTATGCAGTTTCTGAGCAATCAGGGCAAATACATCCAGCAGTCAACACTCAGGATGTTATTTTTAGAACTGCCTCGCCGGTGAGCTTGACTCATGGACTTCCGGTTTCCTGAAGTGAAGTCTCAAAACCCTGCTCATTTTGGTTTGTATTTCATATTCTAATCCTCTGCTGTCTCTGTGGAGGGCACGGGCTGTAAAGAAGAAAGAAATCCCCAGGATTTGATGGGGAAGAAGTTTATCAGAATCCAACATAGCTGAACTGAAGGACAGAGTTAGAACACTTAAAACATTCTCCTCGTGGCAAGTTTCTTACCGGCTCTAAAAGATATCTGCTCTTGATTTTATAGTGAAGGTAAGATTGGAGCTAGGGTGGGAAAAAGTTTGCAAGGGTCAGGATGTTTTAAAAACATTCTCTCCAGGATAGGATGCAGCAGAGCGTGCTGTGCAATATCAGATTTAATTAAAAATTAAATTGTGGTGCTGTCAGACAGGGAGCAGAATTCATTAGGTGGCAGCTCCATTTGCTTACTGCTGAATTAGACACAAGCATGTGTAGAGACTAAATCCATCACTAACACTTTTGAGCCTTTTAAAAATATGTCTTGGCATTTTCCTTCTTTACACTATTTTTTCTATTCTACAGCCACGTCTTTCTCTCTCTCTCTCAAGCTAGCGGTTCTACTTATATAAATGGACATTTATTTATTTATTTACTTCCATTATTTTGAAAACAGGCTTAGAGTCTTGACTGAAATGCAATGTCATACAGATGACCAGTTGCAGGGCTAGGTTTGGAAATCAGATCTGCCTTACTTTAAAGACAAAATGAGTGTGTGTGTGTGTGTGTGTGTGTGCGCGTGATGCATTCTTACATATTTTTAATTTATAAAAGGTTATGAGGCTCTAACAGTGTTAGGAAGAATGAATTTCACAGCACACATCACAGATTGAGTTATGAATGGCAGAACAATAAGTATGGGGCTTGAATACATTTAATTTGCAAAGATTTTGGAATTAGTCTTTCTTAAAAGCATTACAAATGTTAACCAGATGGTATTTGGGAACAATTTATAAAATATTTTTATTAATATACCTACCTAGCCCTAATGTTATTCACTGGGAAGTCTGAGAATTCAGACAAATTAGGTCCCTGTCCCATTACGACAACATTGTAAAGCACAAGAGCTTGTCAGCCACCATTATCAGCAAATAGATGTAGACTGTATGTCTTCTGCTTCTCTAGCTAATTGTTGTAGATCCTCACTACCAGTCCTCGTTTCTTTCTAATCTAAAAATACTTATGAGCCTTGCTATAAACAAGTCAAAAAACAGAAATCTACCAATATATTACTACTGTTGCACTGGAGGTGAATTAGAATGAAAAGAAACTTGGTATTTGAGTCTGTAAAATCTCATGGAATGCACTCTTTGTAGATCTGGCATTTTCTATTCCTATGCACTAGTGCTATGCCATTTACAAAGGACATCCTCTTAACTGCTCTTAAGCTGTTTCAGTTTTTAATTATATGTGCCTGGATGATCTCCAGAGCACTGGCTATGGAGGAGGGGGAGGCAGAGGACATCCATAATAGTGCCAACAACAATGACAACAACAACAAAAAATCAGTTACATAGTCAAGTAGTAAGAAAAGTTAGACCTCTTCATTGTAAGATTTCAGTGAAAGAAAAGGTCAAGCAGATGGTGAGTTTTTATCTTCTGTAGTAAATAATCACTTGTAAAATGAGAGAAAATTGTTCTTTATGATAAGGCATGCCAGAGGAGCAAGCATTTGCTTAAATCTCAGATAGCCTAAAATGTTTTATCAGGGACACTTCAGGTTATAAAAATTGATGCCCAGAAGTTACAAAATAAAAGGTTAAGTATTATTTTAAAAAGATATCTTCACTCATTTTCTCATTCATAAAATTATCATGCCTAAAAAGTTTTCATTGAGAAAGTTGCACAATAGCTGTATAAAAATTATTTTAAACAACTATGATTTGTTCAATAATACTCTATAATGAACTGCAGGATTTAGTTTAATATACTTTGAGTGGACATAACTCTACATTAGAGAAAAACAAGTTTAGTGATCGTGATTCAAAATGGGGATTTAAGTAAGTGAAAACTAAGAAACATAACCAACCAAAAACCAACAGTCAGATTCAAAGTAGCAATAGATTAGATTTAAGAAATGGTTTTCCATATGCCTACCTAATATTTAAGAGCCAGTGCAGTAGCCTATGGGAGACCTCTGACAGGCCTACCATTTACTTTACTATGACTTGCATTGCTGTATTTTTTCTTTCTTTCTTTCTTTTTAAAAAAAATAATTTCTTCAAAAACTTAGACCACGCTGGAGAGCAGCATGTCCCAGATTCAGGCAGCAAATGACTTTCTCTGCTTAAAGACTGAAAGTTTGAGTTCATCCCACCTATTCTCTTGCAGATAAGTGACCCCTGGACATGGCCTCAAAGGTCCACATGCCAGGCCCAGTGTGCCTCATTGAGAACACGAAAGGGAAGCTGTTAGTTAATCAGGAAGCTCTGAAGATCCTGTCTGCCATTACCCAGCCTGTGGTCGTGGTGGCCATAGTGGGTCTCTACCGCACTGGCAAATCCTACCTGATGAACAGGCTGGCTGGGAAGAACAAAGGTGAGTGACACCAGCAAAGCTCTGCTGAGTCCCTTCTGGTCACCCCACTCCCACATGAACACAGAGATGTGAGGAGACGAAGTTAGAAATGGGGAAGAATACTGAAAGGTAATGTATGGGCCACAGCTGGCTAGTTATCTTCTGGGATATAAAGGGCAGGGGTCTGTTCCTGAAATATCACTTCTGTTTTCTTTTAAACTTAGTATTTCATTGGAAAGAGCAAACTATTTTCTAAACATAAGGAGTAAGACATTAATAAAATAACTTTTATATATGTGATTATGAATTATTAAAATTTTACTAGCATAAAATTCTTGTAAAAATAACCCAGCAAGTATCCAACTTGTGGAATGGTCTTATTTTGCCATCTTTCTGTTGTAGTTCAGATCAATACTGATTATACTTTTTCCATTTACACATCTTGCTTTCCTTAAACCTGAACTCAGTTGTCAAGAAAGTCTCCAACTTCCAGACCCCCTCATCTATTACAACCTCTCCGTTCCTTCTGCAGGCTTCTCTGTTGGATCCACAGTGCAGTCTCACACCAAGGGAATCTGGATGTGGTGTGTGCCTCATCCTGAGAAGGCAGACCACACCTTAGTTCTGCTTGACACTGAAGGCCTGGGGGATGTAGAGAAGGTACGGAACAAGGATTCTTTTTTTTATTAATCTTATCATCTTTTAACATTCTTTACAGAAATTTCTTTTGTACTTCCACTTGACCAGAATCTATATATTTTTTCTTTTCTATATTTAATGGTGAAAGTTTGGAAAACTGAAGTGGAAGAAACATATTAATGAGCCAAAGTCATGTTGGGGATACTACACTAATGTGGAGTTAGACAGTTAACCAAAATGCATAGAGATGGTATAAATAAAATTACTGTCACAGGTCTGATCCTGCAGAGAATAGTGATTAGCACTGTGCTCTGGGTCAGAGAAATTTGAGTTCAGCTGGGGCTCTGGCACTTGTAGCTCTCACACTTTGACAAACAAAGGTAAGTCTCCCTAAATCATTGATTTTCTCTTTGAAATTATCCATCTTATCATTTGAAAGTACATGAGCTTTTTCCACCTCTAGGCTGGTGTTTAACAACCAGCCTGCTGGTGGGTAGGAAAGTGGGGAAGCCTTGACTTGTAGCACTTGCCAGTTTTCTATGGAAACTGGCTGATTTCCAAGCTCCCAAAGTGAAGTCACTAAGCTCAGGGTTTGAAAGTGATGTACACAATCAGCTCCTGTGGCCTGGCGTAAGCTGGCTCTTGCACATAACCGGATCTTTCCGTTGAACCTGCCCTATTGTTTAGTTTTTATTTTGCTTTTGATTTACCATAAATCCAATATATTCCACCTCAGTCTGTGCCTTAGTTTCCTCATCTGTAACATGTAATACTTATAAAACTACCTCACAGCATTGTTTTAAGTACTAGATAAGATGATGTAAACTGCTCTGTTTACCGCAGTAACTTTGAAAAACCCAACTAGTTATAAGAAGGATTGGTGAGTTAACAGTATATGGTTCCGTAAAAATTTTCAATGCTAATGAGAGAACTATTCTATTCAAATTTATATGCTTCTCACAATTAATTTTGTTTGTGTCATTTCGCATTGTACATCAGGGGCTTATTTTTAATGATTGCTCATCTGGGAATGCCATGAGCCATGACTTCAATTTGTTCTGACTTCTAGGGTGATGAGAACAATGATACTCATATCTTTGCTCTGGCAATACTATTGAGCAGCAACTTTGTTTACAATACCATGAACAAAATAGACCAGAGGGCTATCAACCTATTGCAGTATCCTTTTATGATCCAGGATGGCAACAAAGCCAGAGAGAACTCTTCTATCCACCAGCTGCATTTAGAGTCCCTGAACCAATCACAAAAATAAAAAGTGTGATAAACATTGAAAGTGCAAGAAATGAGCCCTTATATTTACTGATAAAATTGGGAATTGGTAACAACCAAAACAGAACATAATGGTACAGAAATGTATGATATTCTTATGGGCTTAGCTGTAGTCCTGTTTCCATCAGCATTCCTTAATTGTATCTCAGTTATGTAACAGAACTGTCAAATCTGGTTAGGACACTATCCTCACCAGATCTTGATGGAGTCAAATATGCAGCTGACTTTGTGAGCTTCTGTCCAGACTTAGTGTGGACTCTGAGAGATTTCTACCTATCCCTGGAAACAGATGGGCAACACATCACAGCAGATGAGTACCTGGAGAATTCACTGAAGCTGAAGCAAGGTAACAGGGCCTTCAGTTTTGGAAAGAGAGAAAAGTAACACAAGAATATCTCTGGGTATAAGTGGTCACATTTATAGTTTCCTATATTTACTCATCTGGCTAAACTGCCAAATAAAAGTTAAAGTAAACAAATAGATTTAATATGAAATTGTATTACTCCCAGTTCTTGGAACAAATTAATTTTCTTTCTTCCTTTTTTTGATGAGACTTACCTTTTTTAACTTTTTGCTTAGGGTTTGTAGAGATGTGTTGAAATAAATAGCAACAGATGAAAGGCAAATTTATTCATGGGAAATAGATTAAAATGAATGCTAATCCTATACTAAATAAATCCTATTTTTCCTTCCCCAGACACTGATCAAAATCATCAAAATTTCAACTTACCCCGTCATTGTATACAGAAATTCTTTCCAATAAGGAAATGCTTCATCTTTGATTCGCCTACTCACCGGAAGAAGCTTGCCCAGCTTGAGACACTACATGATGATGAGTTGGATCCTGATTTTGTGCAACAAGTCGCAGATTTCTGTTGCTACATCTTTCATCATTCCAAGACTAAAACTCTTTCAGGAGGCATCGAGGCCAATGGACCCTGTGAGTACCTTTTTGAGGATTTTCCTTAAACTCAACGTGAAGAATGAAGATGCTGTTTAAAGTTTCTTCTGTCACTGTTAATGCTGAAAATCATAGTCAGTGACTACCAAGAGAATTAAATAAATCACATTTACTAAGTTCCAACGGGTACCGACATTTCTAGTGGTTATTTTAGTAATGCCTCTAAAGTCGAATAAAATGGGAATATAACCTAAAGGTCAAGTTAAAAAATTCTGTTCATAAGTGGCCCACTGTTGGACTTGAACCCAAATGAGTTGGCAACATTTGTTCCACTACTATAGTGGATATTTATTGTGAGTCAAAGCCTTTGATAAGCACAAAATAAGGAGAATGTACAGTTCTTTGTAGAAATGAAACTTACTTGATACAAACATTAAACAAACAGAGGCCCAAGCTGTCTAGAACACTAAAGGAAATCTAAGCAGACATCACGGTCCAGTTTTTTCCTAAAGACTCTGTGTCTCAGAACTCTATAAATTATTGCTGTACTCTACAGCAACAATTTCCAACCACTCTGCCTCAAGAATTTTTAAGACATGTAGTACCTGACTTTTTAGGTAGAAGCACTGATGTGTTTTCCCTTAGATCACCAAATAATAAAAAGAAATGGCAACAGCCAACACAACAATAGCCATCCAGCATGAACGAATCAAAATTATACTTATTTTTTGCCAGATTGGCAAAAAGTGTGATATATTTTTTTGTGTGCCACTGAATTTTAGTAATTAGTTTCTGTGTGCAATGAGATGATAGAGTTTGAAAATTGCTTCTCTAGAGGGACAGTAAATGCAAACAAAAGTATGCAAAGGGCAAGGAAGACAAAAAAAGAAAGAAAGTTGCAACAAGGAGGAAAGGCGACCTGGTCTAATCTGCTCACTTTGTATTTTTCAGCTAACATTCATAACAGCCTAACATACTGAAGTGGAAGAGAAAGGGAATTCTGAAGGGAAATGAAAACTGAGGAAGAGGGAAAGAAAGAGTAAAGAGGCAAATGGCCTATAACACTCTAATCAATGAATACACATAACTTTATTTCCTTGTGTCTCAATAGAAAAAGGATGGCATAAGGATGATCCCATACATGTTGAGATTTCTCCTTTGAACACTTTCTTTTCCCAAAGAAAGAAAGATATGGATTCTGGGTGACACAATTTTCTGAAAAGACTTTTGGCTACTTAAATACTATGCAGAATAATAAAAAAGCTCAGGCAATGCATTGTTACATTCCCAGGACTAACCAGTTTACAGCACGCCCTGTTTCTCTGCAAATAATGCAACAATCTCTTTCTCCCGTGAAGATCTAGAAAGCCTGGTGCTGACCTATGTCAATGCCATCAGCAGTGGGAATCTGCCCTGCATGGAGAACTCAGTCTCAGCCTTGGCCCAAATCAAGAACTCAGCCGCAGTACAAAAGGCCATCGCCCAGTATGACCAGCAGATGGGCCAGAAGGTGAAGCTGCCCACAGAAACCCTTCAGGAGCTGCTGGACCTGCACAGGGCCAGTGAGAAAGAGGCTATTGAAGTCTTCATGAAGAATTCCTTCAAGGACGTGGACCAGAAGTTCCAGAAGGAATTAGAGGTAATTCTACTTTTTTTTTTTTTTTTTTTTTGCTCAAGTTCATGTGGATTACAAGGCAAAGTATTGCTATGCAATGCAAAATGGGGACTTAATTTAAAAAATCTATTTTTACTAGACTGGAAAATAATGATTATCACTTATGTAACTAAGATATCACTGTTATTCTAAAAACAAACTAACAAACAAACACAAACATTCTGCTTCCTATGGATTCTTATACTTTCACATACACACAACTCACCTTATTATGTTACACCCATAGACTAATTTTTAAAATTAATTTCATTCTTAAAAATTATATTTATGAAGTATAAATTAATTTTCCTTTTATGTTAATCAATACACAGAATTGCCAAATGGATCATGTCTCCAGGTCTAATAGTATACACTTGTATAATTCTAGCCAATTATTCTACTTCACCTCCTGATTGGGAATCCCAGGCCCAGTAAAATACTGAAATAAGTAACTTTTTAAATGAGTAGGTTGCATTTAAAATTTTATCATGAGGCTAGAAAGCTGTAATCTGAAGATCACATCTAAAGCGGAAATAGCAAGAGAACGGGGTTTCAGGAGATTTGAAATACAAAACTAAGTCATTTTTTTCTACTCTGTATCATTCTTGGAACTTTTCTAGGTTTGGTAGGAAGGATATTGTTCTGCTACACTTCTGTACTTTCTAGAAAAAAAATTAGGAGATTCTTTCTGACAATCATTTCTAGAAATACTGAAGCGCTGCTAACATCTTTCCTTTGGCCTTTGTTCCTTTGAAGACCCTGCTGAAAGCAAAAGAGGATGACTTTTGTAAACAGAATTTGGAGGCATCATTGGACCATTGCTCAGCTTTACTTCAGAATATTTTTCGTCCTCTAGAAGAAGATGTGAAACGAGGGATTTATTCAAAGCCAGGGGGACATTGCCTCTTCACTCAGAAGACAGAAGAACTGAAGGCAAAGTACTATCAGGAGCCCAGGAAAGGGATACAGGTATCCCTAGTTTCATGCTTAATTGTGTTGGTGGGAGGCTCTTTCAAAATCTGGTGAAAATAAGAATAAAGTACTTATGCTCTAATGATAGCTGGGGGATTAAAATGAACTTTCACCATAATCACCAGACTTTGCTGCAACCGTGAGCATTCATTGCAACATAGGGACTTTTTGATTACATAAGACAGAATTTTGATCATTGAAACTAACTTAAAAAAAAAAAAAGAAAAACACGGCAACTCCCTAGCTTACAAAAAACATTTAAATTTAGTTGCAACTACAGCTACATCAGAAATGTAAACAATGTCATTAATTTTTCCCCCTTTTTTCTTTCCTACTCTCATTTGGTTTTCTGTTCTGTTTTCCTTACTATTGGTTTCATTTTCAGGCATGGCAGCAAAGATGACATCAACATCTCCAAGATTAACTAGATCTTTTTCCCTCAGTCTCAAGGGAGAGAGAGCATTTCCCCCAGCAGCTGAATCAGCCTTTAAAATACCAAAATTGAGCACTTTTTCAACTTTACCAAAATCCTTTGTGTCAAGTGGCCTCGGGTGCTCTGATTGGCCAGCCCAGAATTTGTGCCCACCCTTGTGACAGAGGGCCTTGATTGACAGTTGCAGTAAATCCAGGCTGAGTACTTACAGGAAGGAAAAGATGCTGGGAAGAAAAAGAAAAAAAAAGGTTTACAGTGTGCCTAATCACCATTTCTTACTATAACTGCATGATTTTGGGGTTTCTAGGCTGAAGAAGCTCTGCAAAAGTATTTACAGTCCAAGAAGGCTGTGAGTGACGCCATTCTACAGACAGACCAGGCTCTCACAGCGAGGGCAAAGAAGATGGAAGGTGAGAAGAAATGAAACAGATGTGAGATAGAACTTTCTATACATTTTAGATTAATTTGGCCTGTTTACCTGGGATCATTAAACTAGAGCTAAGACAGCAAAGATGATTTTTTGCTCTTCAAGCTTTATCTGAGTAGGGCCTGTAATGTTCACTTGGAAGGACAAACAGCTCTAGGGAGTTTTCTCTATGAAGCAGCAGCAACAACAGATAAGAGTGTGAGAAGGAAGGGGCTCTTTAACCCTAGAGAGGTTTGTCATTTTCTTCTTTCTCAGAAGCACGTTTGAGAGCAAAGGCTGCACAGGATGAAGCTCAAAGGTTGGAGAAGATTCGAAGGCAGGAGCAGGAAAGGATGGAGCTGAGGGAGAGACAGCATCAGGAGCAACTGAGACAAATGGAGATGGAAAGAGCCCGCCGTCTGGCAGATGAACGGAGGGCCTGGGAACGTAAGCTGCAGGTACTCATCCATTATTTCATCTCAGAATTTTAATTGTATTTCCCCTCTCTGTATTGTTAAGAGCATGAAGCAGTGACAAAGAGGGGAAAGCAGCATACTACTACAGCTAAAGTCAAGGACTCGAGTCAGACAGCCTGGGGAACAATCCCAGCTCTAATTATATGGTTTGGGCAAGTTATCTGTGCCCTCTATGCCTTAGTTTCCAGTTGTGGAAAATGGCAGCAGTAATAAAACCTATTTTATACTGTATTTCAGAATTAAATGATTCAATATTTGTGTTTAGATTGGTGCTGAGCACAGAATAAGCACTATACTTCATTAAATAAAATCCAAGGACATTTCTAACCCATAGAAATTAGTCTTTTTGTTATGTTGTTAATTGTTATAAGCAATCTTTTCCTTAGGTCATAGATTAACTTGTTAAATTAAATTCATATTACTGTGTCTATGCCCTTGTCTTTGCCTGAATTGTCACTGGTTCTGAAAGTTTTTAACTTGGCAGAGTTTTTATCACACAGTCCTTTATTATCAGTGCTCAATAAGCAGTAGTTCTTATTTACCAAGTACTGTAAAAAGTACTTTACATACATTCTCTCATCTAATCTGTTCATTGTGAGGCAGAAGCATTATGTCTCCATTTTTATGATTAAAAAACATTAGGTTCCAAAGAGATAACTAAATCACAATATCACACAGCCTAGTTCTCAAAACTGCCTTCCTAGAGAGCAAGAGCTGTAGCGCTTTTATTTCTATAATCCTAGTATAAAATTATTATGTGAGAACCCTTTTGAGACAAAGTGCACCCCAATGGCCCCCCAGGGTAACCAGTCTACCTGTAGGTCCTAGTTTTCCAGATGATGCTCGAAGATCTTTTTGCATCTACAGCCCTACCCTGAAGGGCAGTATGGTCAATTTGGGGCTCTTGATCTCACTCTAACCTCTACTTCTGCCCCATAACTGTAGAAACCTGAAACGAATTCCCTGACCTAAAGCTCAGACTCCTCACCTGACTGTGGATGTCATTTAGACACCCAGTTGTTGTATTAGCCTCCCCTCCAAGAACTAGATCTGACATTCCTCTGCCTATAAATGAAAATTGAAGTCAAGATGTGACTCAGACTGCCCAAAGAGAAAGGTGGAAGTTACCTCTGGATGCAATTCTTGAGACACCAGTACTTCAGGAATTGAGAGAGAGTGATGTTTCTGCAGCTAGAGAAAGAGATATGGGAGAATTACTCAGAGAGGAAACCAAGAAGGAGAGGTAAAATGGACATGAAGAGAAAGGTGGATTTAGGGGCTGTTTTATGTTACTGATAACTTAAAATAAGTAAAAAAAGTCAATGATTGGGCTTATCCTCCCCTGCTCCCAATAATGTGGATATTACTTTTTGTTAATTTCTCTAGTTTTATTTTTCACTCTTTAGGAAGAGGCTGCGAAGCAGCAGAGGAGAGCCGAAGAGGAAATGAGAAGACTTCAGAATGAGGTTCAGCAGCTACAGTATAATGTTAGCTCACACAATGACCCTTGCATCTTACTCTAAAGCTAAATATCAGAACCTCTTTTCATGTTTACTTTCACCGAGGACAGAAAGAAACAAGAAACTATAAAACTTAGGACAATTCCCATTTAAATAAATTTTATAATAATTATATCAAACTTTTGTATTGTTATAAGGTTACAATGCCCATAATTGGTAAAATGTGCATTTCAATAGTTTAAATGATGGTTACTTCCTTAAAAAGATTATGAATTGTATAATGAGGGAGATTTGATCACTGAATATATTTGGTAGACATATTGGGCTCGTTCTCTCAGGGGAAACTTTCTCTTGTACCCCAGTGCCACCCCTCTAATTTTCTCAGCACACATTGGAAGTGACCTAGTGGGTGTGATTCACAACAGATTAAGTCAAATGGGACTTGACCAAAGTCTTGAGCTCAGGTGGGTGTTACTCCTGCCACATCGTCCTATGCTGGATGCCATCTGAGGGAGTCATCTGTGGTAAGACAATTAATCTAGCTTCTTAGTGGAGACAATGTACTGTCCTCACCTGAGTGGAAGCTGCTCAGTCTGTGGGCAGTGATGTGACTACTGATCATAGTCAGTAGAGAGTTTGCTTAGAGAGATTCCAAACTGTTAGCAGATATTATTGTAATAACATAGAGGTGCTCCAGAAGATGGATGGATCTACTAGTATAGAAATTGTGTCATAGGCTGAAGGGCTAAAAAAGCCTTTCCTTTGTTTTACCCTCACAAAGGGCATATCCTAAATAGGACTTTTAATATCATGAAACAATTTATACTGGACTTAATATAATTGTGTGTTGTGTCTTTATAATTTTTAGATCCTATAAATAAATGCTATAAGGATTGTTAGATAATGTGCCAATATATTTGATGGGTTCGTTTTATTTTATGCTTGCTTATAATGCTAAAGTTAAATGATCTTAATTCTGTGGAATCATGCATGAAAGCCTACTGATTTTTCTTTAAAACTATGACTTGTATACATAGATGTTTGCACATATTTTTAATGATAACTAACCATAAAATTTTAAATAACTCTGCTACTTTGTTTTTATTTTCCCAATTGTTAAAAGTATATGGGGACTTCCAATCAATATGGAGCTTTGTGTCCTCATGCAACCATAGAGTTACAGTCAGATGTCAAAAATAAATAACAAACAAAACCATCAGATAATCCAGCTATGTGGAAGTCCAACAACCAAGGATTTAAAGAAGCCATATTCACTCAGATGGGTAGGATGGGCAGATTTGCAGAGACAGGGTGGAGGGGCAGTGTGCTGTGGAGAAGCAGTGGCAGCAGTAGAACAGGCAGTCCAACATCCACGTATGGTGGGTAAAAATCAGGAGGGACACCCTGGGAGCTAGTGATCCCAGCCCCAGGCCAGGCCACACAGCCCAGGGTTCCAGCACTGGGAAGATAAACTCCCATTACCTCTGGCTGTAAAAACCAGTGGGCACTGGGGTAGTGGAAGAAACTTCCAGATTTTCACCACTTAAAGGGCCTGAATAGCCTTAAAAAACATGCAAACCTCAGGACAGCAGCTGAGAAGGAGCCAGTCGCATTTTGGAAGTGGGTGAAGTGATTGGAAACGGGGTAAGTGCTGGGCAAACCTCCAGAATCCAGGCAGCGACATTGTCCCCACTCTGAGTCCTCCCCCTTACATACAGAGCCACAAAGCAGTGAATCTGGTGGCCCCACCCTAGAAATTATCTAAGGCTCCACCCTACACATCTTACAGGTGCCCTTCTTACACAGGCCATGCTATTAAAAAGAGTCAATGCAGCTCTATCTAATACACAGAAACAAACACAGCGAGGCTGCCAAATTGAGGAGACAAAGAAATATGGTCCAAATTAAAGAACAGAATAAAACCCCAATAAAAGAACTAAACAAAACAGAGATGGCCAAACTATCAGATGCAGAGTTCAAAACACTAATGATCAGGATGCTCAAAGAACTTATTAAGAATGACAAAAATATCAAGGAAGAAATGATGGTTATGCTAAGTGAAATAAAGAAAAATCCACAGGGAACCAACAGTGAAGGAAAGAAAGCGAGGATTCAAATCAACAATTCAGAGCATAAGGAAAAAATAAACATTTAAGCAGAGCAGAAAGAAGAAACAAGAATTTATAAAAAATGAGGGTAAGCTTAGGAACATCTGGGACATCTCCAAATGTGCGTGCCAACATCCGAATCATAAGGATGCCAGAAGGAGAAGAGGAAGAGCAAGAATTTGAAAGGTTGTGTGAAAAAATAATGAAAGAGAACTTTCTTAATTTGGCAAAGTAAATTGACATACAAGTCCAGGAAGTGCAGGGAATCCCAAAGAAGTTGGATCCAAAGAGGACCACACCAAAACACATCATAATTAAAATGCCAAATGTTAAAGATAAAGAGAGAATGTTAAAAGCAGCTGGAGAAAAGCAGAGTTACCTACAAAGGGGTTCCTATAAGGCTATCAGCTGATTCCTCAAAAGAAACTTTGCAGGCAAGAAGGGACTGGCAAGAGGTACAGTATTTTCTCACTTATCACGGGTATTACGTTCTAGACACCCCACCCCCTGCGAAGTAGGAACCTTACATTTATTCTACACTCTTAAACCTACGTAACTTTAACAACATGCGTATACAGTACTGCAAAAATCCCACGATATAGTGAAAAATCCGCAATAAATAATTAAATATAATATTTTTTAAATCCCGCAATACATGAGACCATGATAAGTGAACCACGATATAGAGAGGGACAACTGTATTCAAAGCGATGAAAAGAAAGGACCTACAACCAAGATTACTCTATCCAACAAAGCTATCATTTAAGATGGGAAGACAGATGAAGTGCTTCTCAGACAAGGTAAAGCTAAAGGAGTTCATCATCACCACGCCATTCTTACATGAAATTTTTAAGAGACTTATTTAAGAAAAAGAAGAAGATTAAAACCATGAACCTTAAAAGGCAACAAATTCACAACCATCAACAAGCAAATCTAAAAATAATAATAATAAGCAAACGACCAGAACAGGAACAGAATCATAGGTATGAAAATTATTTGGATTGTCAACTGAGAAGGGGAAGGATGAGAATGGGGGAAATGCTGCAGGGATTAAGAAGCATAATTGATAGGAACAAAATAGGAGGATGTTAAGAATAGCTTAGGAAATGGAGAAGCCAAAGAATTTACACACATGACCTATGGATATGAACTGATTGGGGTGATTGCTGAAAGGAATGGGCATATGGAGTGGAGGGAAGGAAAGGGGGAAAAATTGGGACAACTGATATAATATAATCAATAAAATATACTAAAAATAAGACACATCAAGATGAAAATTGACAGTTTCTAGAAGCTGCCAAAAACTAGACTAGATTTTTGGACCTTTACGGTGCTTCTTTTGTGAGGTCAACTGATTATGGTAAGTGGGTTTTTTTTGTTTGTTTGTTTGTTTATTCTATTCCATTTGTCCCAATTTTTCCCTTTGCCATCCTCCACCCAGCCCAGCTCCTGCTCCCACAGGCAACACCCACACCATTGTCAATGTTCATGGCCATTTATGCATGTTTTTGACTACTACTTTCCCCTTCTTTCCACCTTTCCTCAACTCCTGTCTCCCCTCTGGCAACAGTCAATCTGTTCCATGTTCCATGTTTCTGGTTCTGTTTTGCTTGTTAGTTTATTTTCTTCATTAGATTCATTTTATGTGAGTTCATATCGTGTTTGTCTTTCATTGACTGGCTTATTTCATTTAGCATATAGTCCCCATTTCCATCCATGCTGTCAGAAAAAATAGGAATTTATCTTTTTTTCTGCTGCGTAGTATTCCGTTGTGTAAATGTGCCAGTTTTTTAAATTCATTAATCTACTAATGAATCTACTGATCTCCTTTCAGAGCAAGCTGAGCAGTACACCTCATCCTAGATAGTGGGTGTAGGTGTTACCTTCGCTCGGGGGGGCACTCTGCAGGATGGGGAAGAGGGGGCAGTTGGCTGAGGAGGACCCTGAAGTGGCCCTCTGTGTGTCCAGCCCAGCTCACCAGCATCAAAGCAGAGGCACAGGTGGGCTCAAGGCTACCTTACAAGGCTACCACTTCCCCGATGGACCATTCGCAAGGCTCTTTGCTAACTGAACCAAATCCCCCTTGCATAAACCCACACACACTGACTCTTGATTTGGGCAGTGCTTGGTCCAAAGTAGTCCCTCATTAATTACAAAGTAATAGTATGCCCACATGATCATATTCACCCCCATATTCTTCTGTCTCTCTCCAGGTTAAGCTTTCCTATTGTCTTTAACAGCTACTTATAAAACTGTATAACATAATACAGCTCCCAGAGTCCTTACCATCCCAGTTACCCTTCCTAGGTTGTGCTGCGACTTATTAATATCCTTCTTAAAATGTGAGTGCAGCAGAGCGCTGAACTGAGAGACTCAGCTAGATGTAGCGGGCTATGCAGAGTAGAGCGGTTCCACGGGCATTTCCACTCAATCCTGAATGCTGTCTTTTTGTAATGAAGCCTAAGCTGGCACTGGCGTTTTTGGCTTTCAGGATCTATTAAAAGACAAAAGGCTTGCATCTTATTCTCCAAAAGCTCTAGCTCCTTTGCCATGGACACCTTCCATATTCCTATATCCAGGATCCAGTTTCCTGATCTCTGCGCTGAATGTCTTGGTGGCTGCAGGGCTTGAGTCAACAGATACTTTGGGCTCTGAATCGTATCATCGCAGGAAGCAGAGAAGGTGTGAACAGGGCTGCTGGATGATTAGAAGGCAGGAAAGAGGACTTGAGAGAAGAGCTTTGGCTCTCCAGTATCTGGAGGTCTTAGAGTAACATGATGGGGACAGGGTTACAGAGACCAGCACAGCCACCTGGCTGTGATTTCTGATGCCTCCAGCCTTCAGGCCCAGCCTTAGGGTCATGCAGTGGCATCCATCCCCCGTGTGAGGCCCACACTTCCTCCTAGGTGCATAGCTAAACGTTGACGAGTTGAAATACTTACATCACAATCTAATTGTCAGACCTTTACTGTGATGCTTATCGGATCTGATGTGAGCACGGAGCTCCCTGTGTGGCCAAAGGCCAGGCAGATGTAAGGATAGCATATTTTCAAAGAAAGGTCACACATCTCTCAGAAGTTCTGGGAGCTTAGGCTGTTTCCAACTACTGGCTTTTATAAACAACACTATGAACATAGAGGTGCATAAGTTCTTTCGAACTGGCGTTTCAGGATTCTTAGGGTATATTCCCAGCAGTGAAATTTCTGGGTCAAAAGGTAGTTCCACTTTTAAATTTTTGAGGAAATTCCATACTGTTTACCACCAGTCTGCATTCCCACCAACAGTGCACTATGGTTCCCTTTTCTCTACATCTTGAACAGCAGTTGTTGTTTGTTGATTTATTAAGAAGAGCCATTCTGACAGGTGCGAGCCATTCTCTTTGTAGTTTTATTTTGCACCTCTCTGATGGCTAGTGGTGTTGAGCATTTTTTCATACATCTATGGGCCATCTGTATGTCCTCCTTGGAGAAGTGTCTATTCAGGTCCTTTGCCCTTTTTAAAATTGGATTGTTAGTATTCCTGATGTTGAGTCATATGAATTCTTTATTGGAGATTAAACCTTTGTCTGATGTATCATTGGCAAATATGTCATCCCATACAGTCAGTTTCCTTTTCATTTTCATGATGGTTTCTTTAACTGTGCAGAAGCTTTTTAATTTGTTGTAGTCCCATTTGTTTATTTTTTCCTTTATTTCCCTTTCCCTAGGAAATATGTTGGCAAGCATATTGCTACGTATGATATCTGAAATTTTACTGCCTATGTTTTCTGCTATCATGACATATTTAAGTCTTTTATTCATTTTTAGTTTATTCTAATGTATGGTGTAAGTTGGTGGTCTTGTTTCATTTTTTTGCATGTACCAGTCCAGTTCTTCCAACACCATTTATTGAAGAGGCTATTTTTACTCCATTGTGTGCTCATGCTCCCTTATTAAGTTTTAAATGCAATAAAAAGGAAAGGAAAGAGATTCTCTCCTAGGGCCTTTACAAGGGTGGCAGCCCTGCTAACCCCTTGATTGTAGATCTGTTTGACTTCTGACTTCCAGAACTGTAAGATAATCAACTTGATGTTGTTTTCAGCTGCTGTTTGTAGTTATTTGTTACAGAAGCAATAGGAAACAAATATAACTTCTTTATTAACATTATCAACAGTTATTGTATTAGCTAATGTTTATTCAGGATTTATTATGTGCCAGTTATGAATACTTTAATAATTTATTTTCTGTTCATTCACTATTATCTTTATTGTGAAGTTGAGGAAATTAAGGCATTAGGATTAAATAAACTGTCTGAAGGCAATGCCACAGAAGGCATTTTGAAGCTAGACCTCCACATTTGTAATCATCTTCTGGTACTTTTCCTAGTTGTAGTTAGGAAAACAGAAATATTAAAAAATTAAAATACAAGGCAGTGCTTCAAAACAATCTGGAAGGAATCACATAAAAAGCAGACTAAGAAACCTCCAAAAAGAAATAGAGAAAGCATGGTAGTGATTCGTGAATAAACTGATCATTGATGGAACAAACAGTTCTAAAAATAGACCATATAGGAATTATATAGGTTTAAAATGGACTTCTTCCCAGGTAAAGACAAATACATGGTCATTTGAACAAAGAAGAAGTTACCCAGACCTCATACAATACAGTAAAAAAATAAAACCCAAGTGGATAAAAATATTAAAACATGAGAGAAAGACATCATTTGGGTGCTTCCCACATGCACCAGAACTGGGATCAAACATGTAACCTAGGTGTGTGCTCTGACTGGGAATTGAACCTGCAACCTTTCAGTTACAGGACAATGCTCCAACCAAATGAGCCACATCAGCCAGTGATCTTACCATTTCCACTTACAAATGTGGATATATTACTCTGGTGGCTCCGAAGATGCTCCAGTCATGTCTTCTTCTGCAGGAAGCATAACTTGCTAATCACTCTGACTGGTGTGCTCTGAATTTTGCATGACTTTTCCACAGAGACCATTTTTTCCATGTGCTCTTTCCACATCAGGCGGTGACTGGGCATTACTGGAAGGTCCCAAAAGCTTCACACATATAGGTAGTAGCTTGAGGTTCCACCTTGCACTATTGCGTTCTCTCTAATACTGTGACCATCATGGCACTCTTAGTTGACTGACTTTCCAAAACCCAGTTTTGTATTCAACACCACTTCCGCTGCATTCTATTGATCAGGATAGGTTACAGGGACAGCCCAGATTTAAGATGAGGAAAGAAGAAATCTACCTCTCTATGTGAGAAGTGGCAATAAATAGCAGCTACTTTTAACCCATCACTGATACATCTACAGAGCAAAGGTGGTGGACTGATCTCAGCATTCAAAAATTAAGTAAGACTCACAAAGACATTCAAGGAACTAAGGAACCAGAGATTTACTCCTTAGCTCCTGGCAATCAAATGCAAACCACTATGACAGTCTTGCCTACTGTTCTAGTGGCTGTGAGGCTTGGATTGTAAAGAAGCTACAGGGTATCATGATGCATGTCATGTGGGCTCCATTGTCAGTGATTGCTTCCTAAGTGCTTGGCATGCCACAGGCCACATGCATGCTTCAACTTGTGCAGGTAAAGTAGAAAATCATATAGATAGATAGATAGATAAATAGATAGATAGATAGATAGATAGAGTGACACATCAGCTAACGAAGGTAATTCATTCCAGAATCACATTCATTAGCCAAAATCTTCATTAGCCAAAACGTGATTTCCCATAGGTTTCTCTCTGTGGCACTCTTGAAGCCCCATTCTAGAAGGTCAAAGCGATGGCCCTCTCTCACCTTCTGATATACAACATCATCAAATCCAAAGAAGTTTATGTTATCAGGTGTCCCACTTCTCACTGTCTCAAATGTAAACAACCCAATTGGGTTGGTGGGTCTCCCCTGTGTGATGTGGTCAGCTTATTTCTTTGTCACAAACATACAGATGGAAAAGATAAGCTCCTGGAATGGCCTGACAGTTCATGTTTTCTGCTTTATGTTAGCATGCACACCCACTAAAACATTCGTTAGCCAAGTCTGAAAAACAGAAAGAAAAAAAACCCTTCGTTAGCCAAAAAATTTGTTAGTTGGGTCACTCGTTAGCCAAGGGGTCACTGTATATATGTATGAAGTCTGTCCAGAAAAAGTCCAACCATTGTTAATATAATAAAAATGGTTAGTGTGACATCAGGTTTGGCGTGCAGCCAGGAAAAGTAGACTGAAATGCATATATGTGAAAAATGACAATTTCACTGTACTAGCCAGTGGGGATGGTAGACACTGATGAGAGAGCATGTATGGCTGTCACATTCAAAATAACTGAGCTAGTAGAGTAACGAGTCTGCATCAAATTTTGCGTTAAGCTTGAACATTTCTCTGCGGAAACTATCCGGATGTTTCAGAAGGCTGCATCTATGGGCAACAAGTGATTGGCAGCTATATTACGACAACACGCCTGCTCATACATCACATCTCTTGCAGCGTTTTTTGGCAAAACATCAAATCACTCAGGTGACTCAGCCTCCCTACAGCCCAGATATGGGCCCTTTGACTTCTGCCTTTTCTGAAAACTAGTCAGTTCTGAAGATGAGGAGAAAACTTCCGGCCAAGATGGAGGCCTAGACTGACATGCTCCGTCTCCCTCCGCAACTAAGAATGAATACAACTACTACAAAACCAGAAATAACCAGAAGTTCCAGAAAATAGAGCTACATGAAAGTCCAACGTCGTCGTCGTCGGCAGCCGTCCGTCTCGAGAGACGATGGTGTAGCTTCTTAAGAGTCTATCTGCACCGCCGAGAATGGCTGTGCAGTCCGACTCGGGAGTGACACGGTATCTGTCTCCTCCCGTGTTGAATCGACATCTTGCGATGACGCTGGAGTGTCCTCTCCAGTGAAGCTGAAGCTACAGAGCCTGGGCAGGGTGATATGGAGGGTCTGCTGTTGCCCATGCAGCAGACCCCCCCTCTCTTCGCAGCTGAAGGGTCCAAGGGAAAGACGGAGTCAATACAGCTTGGGTTCAGGTGCGCCGCAGGAGTTGTCGGTGTTGACTACAATGTCAAACCGCCTTAGGGACTCCGGCTCCGGGTTTTCTGTCGGGGTTTACTCCCTTAGCCTTTCCCCTGAAGAGGTATGCCGCAAGGCAGCAGAGGTTTTTTGGAGTCAGAGTTTTCCTTCTCTGATGTGCCCTGACTGGAAGATCGAACCAGCGACACTTAGCTCGCAGGCCGACGCGAAAGTCCAACATATGAAGTTATAAATAAGCTTGTCCAGATGGATAGGAGGGGTGAAGCCAGGGCGTAGAGGTCAAGCTGTGCTAGCGGTGGTGTCTGCAGCGACAGCAGCGGGATGGTTGTAATCACAGACACCCATATTTGAGGGGAGGCAAGAAGCACCTGGGGAGCACCCTGGGCTGCAGTCCAAACCTATCAGCTCGCGATCCCAATGCCGGGGAAGGCAGACCCCGATCGCCTCGGACTATGAGGGACAGAGGGCGTGGGGATGGAGGAGGAGGCTCCTGATCTCTCAGCAGAGAGTGAACAACAGGAATCCATCTTGGACCCCCGTCTCCATGCAAAACACCACTGTGTGGTGAGAAGGGTCACCCGGTTGTGACAAGTACACGGGGCTCCACTCCCTATAGTGTAGGAGGTGTGACAACCCAACCCAGGAAGCAAAGGTAAACACAAAACTGTCAGGATGGCACAGATTGTGATAGAGATCCCAATCATGCAGCTGGCAAGCCAGCAAATATCTAATCTAATGGCTCAGCAGATAGGACATCTTTCTGAGGCACAGTTCAGAGCTTTGGTTATAAAAATACTTACAGACCTAAAAGCAGATCTTAAACAAGATGAGAAAGGAATAAAGGCTAGTCCTGCTGAAATTAATAAAAACACATATGAAACTAGTGCTGAGGGAAAGAAAACTAGGGATCAGATCAACAAATCGGAACATAGAGAAGGAACAGTCAACCAGTGCAGAAAGAGGAAACAAAACGTGAGGAAAATGAGGAGAGGCTCAGAAACCTCTGAGATCTACAAGCGGGCCAACATCTGAATCATAGGGTTGCCAGAAGGTGAAGAAAAAGAACTAGAAATTGAAAAATTATGTGAAAAAATAATGAAGCAGAACTTCCTGAACTTGGGGAAGGAAATAGACTTACAGATACAGGAAGCACAGAGAGTTCCAAAAAAACTGGACCCAGGGAGAACCACACCAAAACACATTATAATCAAAATGTCAAAAATTAAGGATAAAGAGAGAATATTAAAACCAGCAAGAGAGAAGAAGAGAATTACATATAAAGGGGTTCCAATAAGACTATCAGCTTATTCCTCAAAAGAAACTGCAGGCAAAAAGAGACTGGCAAGAAATGTTGAAAGTAATGAAAAGCAAAAACCTACAGCCACAATTACTCTATCCAGCGAAGCTGTCATTCAGAATAGAAGGGCAGAGAAAGTGCTTCCAGGACAAAGTAAAACTGAAGGAGTTCATCAGATCCAACCCACTGTGATATGAAATGTTAAAGGGATTTGTTTAGGAAAAAGAGGATCAAAACTATGAACATTAAAATGAAAACTGTATTATAACAACAAACAACATAAGCTAGGGAATCAAAACAAAGGCAAACTAAGTAGGCAACAGGAGTAGGAAAAGAATTACAGGTATGGGGAACATTATGGGGGGAGGTCAGCAGGGAGGGGGAAGGAGGGAAGGGAGGGAGATGGTACAGGAATTAAGAAGCAGAATAGGAGGGAGTGGAGTATATAGGAAGATGTTGAGAACTATATGCACAACCAATGGGCATGGACTAAGGGGGGGGGACAACTGGAGGGAAGAGGGTCACTGGGTGGAGGGGAACAAAGGGAAAAGAAATTGGAACAGCTGTAACAGCATAATCAATAAAGCATATTAAAAAATAAATGAAGAAAGAAAAAGAAAGAAAGAAAGAAAGAAAGAAAGAAAGAAAGAAAGAAAGAAAGAAAATCAGCTTTGAAAGGGAAGAGATTTCAGACCATCAATGAGATTCAGTAAAATGTAACAGGGCAGCTGATGGCAATTAGGAGAACTTGTACAATGTTTTTTATATATTGTATCTTCTTCAATAAATGTCTTTCATATTACATGCTTAGATACCTTCTGGACAGACCATATGTCTATGCACATGGAGACATCTGCTATTATTATTTTGCCCTGGTGGGTATGTGTACATATATCTCTCAGATATATATTTAGGAGTAAGATAGGCAGGGTATTAGCTACTTATGTTCAACTTCAGTAGATAATTCCACTTTACAAAAAAGACTTTAAATCATCCTCCAACTTACAGTGATTTCTAAAACAGAATTACCTCATCAGGAGTAGTATTTTTAGGCTATAGCAATGTGTATATAATTGAGCCTATTCATAGTAAGCATTTGTATCTCTTTAGAAATGATATTCTCCTTCAAACTAGCTAAGTAATTTATGGAATATATTGTGTTATAAATACATATTTCTGATTTAGCAAACTCTCTATATGAAGAACAGGAGGAGCATGATGGAAAGAATATAAAAAATGAGGACAAGGCATTGACATTGTGCTTCAGGTCATTGCTCCCATAACTTGGGGAGAGATTTTTCCTGAGTAGCTGGTCCAATCATTGACCTTACTCTACTGTTGAGATTTGGACTATCACCTCATGTAGTATGGGGAAGCTGTTCTAACAACCAGAATCTAAGCTGTCCTGGAACCTTGAATTCTTCAGCGAGCACTTGGTGGAACTTGGCCCGGGGATTTCAGAACCTTTTATATTTTCTGATATGAAATTTTTTCAAATTATGCTGAATCTGTTAATTCCATTTTTTTTCAACACAATGATGGTTTTGAGAGCCCTGGAGATATAATAATAACAAATAGGCAAAATTCAAATTAATTGCACTTGACAACAGACTGCTTAACATGATGCCAATGTCATAATTTGGAAATTCCTTAACCTAAAGTGAACCAGCCTTGAAAATTTTGGAGATGTATAATGACACTTCCAACTGTATAACAATCTACTCATATTCAATATTCACCATCTGGAAACAAATGTCCTAGGCAACAGAGGAGGACAAATTACCTGACTATTGTTTTAATTTCACAGATTGAATCTTGGGACCAACGGTGAAGATGCTCTTCCCAATTGGCCTACTTTTATGACACCAAATCTGTTCCTGGGGAATGGGGTTAGGGCAAGCTGAGCAAAGACCAAGAGTCTGGGCTGGACCTGTGGTCACCATCAATGATGTGGCTTGAAGTGAATATGCTGAATGACAGGTAGAAGGAGAAAAAGAGCAAAGTCAGCTGAACCTATACTGACAAGGAACAGAAGGAACATCAGTGCTTCTCAGGGAGTGACATAGGGACCCTTTTGTCTTTTTCATATTTATAAATATGCGATGTAATATTTAGAAGGAAGATAATTTTGTTCTTTTAAGTATTCATCCTGCAAATTGGAAACCCTCCTACATTGTCATCTTAGTGGATTGATATTCCCTGTGAGGTTGCTGCTGACACCACTCAGGCTGAGGAGGGAAGAGTCCCTTATTATTGCCTCCCAGATGAACTCCACTGGCACTAAGTGTTTGGTGACCTCCATACTTCTGAAAGTCCTGCCTGTTCACTGTCCACGAGGCCTTCTCTGACACCACACCAGTCAGAGGAGAGAAAGGTGCCTTGTGACCATGCAATGAGAGTCAGAGTCCAAATTTCCTGTGGACCTCCCTGATACCCACCAGGCAGGGGTCTAGGAGCACCTGTTTGCAGTGTAGTGAGGGCATAAATCTAGGTTGGCCTTTCCTTGTTGTGTGGGAAGCTGGGGGTTGGTTCTTAGATTTTACTGTGTGGTTTGGCTGAAATAAAGTGGTTTCTTGGTCTGGAGTTTTCATTGTCTTGCTAGGTTGCATCTTTCCATGTCTTTAAGTCAGAAAAAAAAAAGTGCTTTTATTGGGCTTTTTATTTCCTATCCTATTGATGTTTATGAGTTTTTGGCTTTTCCAGCACCCAAACCAAGAGATGTCTATTTATCTTCAAGAATCTTCTAATATTTGTTAAAAATTAAGCAGTCATGGTTCTTTTATTTGTACTTGGTAGGAGAAATAAGGAAAATATGTCTATTTTATCTTTCCAGAAACACAAGTCCTCTCTCCAACAGTGAGTATTTCCAATTTAAGAAAAAATAGAAAAAAAATGAAAAAGGAAAAGAAACGGTGGGGAGGGGGGAGGATCTTGAACTCATATCTCAATCAGTTACAACACAAATTTTTATTCTTTTCAAAGCAATATTTTTATAATTCCATGCCCTTCTCCCTCTTTTTCAAAATTATGAAGTATAACATATATAGAAGAGTGCATAGAATGGATAGTACAGAAGATAAATTTAATTACAATTATAAAGTGATACCTAAATTAGTACCAGGTACAGAAATTGAGCATTCCTAACATCATCCATCCCTAAAGTGGCTGTATATATTACACCCCCTGACAGCCCCAGGGTTGAGAATTTGAGTTGACAACTTGTAGTCAATACTTTAGAGATGTTTCATTCAATTTCTCTCACTTGCACAGTTTTCCACAAAGAAGTCTCACATTCTTACTTTCCTTTCTTTGTATGCAATGTTGGTTTTTCTCTAGTAGCCTTCAAATTTTTTCTTTATATTTAGATTTTATTACTTTGCCTATAATGTGCTTTGATGTATTTTCCTTTGTATGTGTCCTGCTTAGGGTTCTCTGAATTCCTGGTACTGTGGGATTCAGTAGTTTTGGAAAGTTCCCAGCCATTTTCTCTTTCCTTTATTATTATTTTTTGATATTGCTATTACGTGTATATAATAAACGTTCTGAAATTATTTTGTGAGATGACCTGAGTTAATATACTCTCGGTTATTTTTTTCACTCTTCCAATATCTTCGGGTTTCAGTATGGTTAATTTCTATCTACCCATCTAAGGATCACTGATTCTTTCCACTGCTGTGTACTCATTCAGTCTTCTCTTAAGCCCATGAGAAGACTTCCTCATCACTGGTACTGTGCTTTTCATTTCTAACATTTGTATTTGACTCTATTAATGTTTTCCATTTCCCTACTGAAAATGCACATGTGATTGTATGTTCTTCACTTTCCCACTATATCTCTAACATGATAATCACAGTGATTTTGAAGGCCCTGATTGTTTTAATACTTGGTCTATCTTTGTTTCTTCTGTTTGTTGTATCTCTCCTCAATGTATAGTTTTTACTTCATTTTTCTGTGTGTCTTATAATTTTTTTATTGAATGTCAGTCACTATTTTAAAAATAGATGAGCTTGAACACTTCCGGCCAAGATGGAGGCCTAGATAGACATGCTACGTCTCCCTCCACAACTAAGAAGGAATACAACTACCTCAAAACTAGAAACAACCAGAAGTTCCAGAAAATCAAGCTGCATGGAAGTCCAGCAAACAAAGATATAAAGAAGAAATACACATCCAGAAGGTAGAAGGGGCAGAGCCAGGGCGGAGAGGATTTGGTGTGGTGGCAGCCTCAACAACAGCAGTAGCAGCGGCAGCAGCAGCAGGCTGGCAGAAAGCATAGTCATACATTTTAAAAAGTTGAGAGGGACACCTGGGGAGTGCTCCCAACACCAGACCAGACCTCGAAGCTCACTGTCCCAGTGCCAGGGAAAATCAAGCCTCATTGCTTCTGACTGTGAAAACCAATGGGGGTTAAGGTGGAGGAAGAAATTGCCAGTCTCTCAGCAGAGTCCTCTTGTTTAAAGGGCCCCCAGGGTCCTAGAATGTCCACAAACTCACCCACTCTGGGAATGACGGCCAGGGCAACAGCTAGAGAGGAGCCAGTCCCGTATGGAAGTGGGAGAAGTAACTGGAAAAGGGGTGAGTGTTGAGCAAATGGCCTTGTTCCTTCTCTGACCCCTCCCCCACATACAGCCCCACAACGTGGTTTCCCTGTACTGACAAATACCTAAGGCTCCACCCATTACAATGTAACAGGAGTGACAGCTTACCTAAGACACAGAGGCAAACAAACACAGGAGCCTGTCAAGTTGAGGAGACAGAGAAGTATGGCCCAAAAAAGGGAATGGATCAAGGTTCCAGTGGGAGAACTAAGCAATGAGGAGATAGCTAACATAACAAATGAGGAGATAGCCAGCCTAACAGACACAGAATTCCAAACACTGGTAATAAAGGTGCTCTCAGGCTTGACAGATATGCTCAAGTATGGCAGATGCATAAGGGAAGAAGTGAAAGCTATGCTAAATGAAATGGAGGAAAATCCACACAAAACCAATGGTGAAGGGAAGGAAACTGGGGTTCAAGTCAATGATTTGGAACATAAGGAAGAAAAAAACAGTCAACTAGTACAGAATGAAAAAACAAGAATTGAAAAAACTGAGGAGAGGCTTAGGAACCTCTGGGACAACTTTAAATGTGCTAACATCCAAACCATAGGAGTGCCAGAAGGAGAAGAGGAAGAGCAAGAAATTGAAAGCTTATGTGAAAAAATAATGAAGAAAAACTGCCCAAATTTGGCAAAGGAAATAGACATACAAGTCCAGAAAACACAGAGAATCCCAAGCAAGCTAGACCCAAGGAGGACCACACCAAGACACATCATAATTAAAATGCCAAAGGTTCAAGATAAAGAAGGAATCTTAAAAGCAGCAAGAGAAAAACAGAGTTACCTACAAAGGTGTACCTACAAGACTCTCAGCTGATTTCTCAAAGCAAACTTTGCAGACAAGAAGGAGCTGGCAAAAAGTATTCAATGCAATGAAAAGCAAGGACCTACAACCAAAATTACTCTATCCAGCAAAGCTATCATTTAGAATGGAAGGGCAGAGAAAGTGCTTCCCAGACAAGGTACAGCTAAAGGAGTTTATCATCACCAAGCCCTTATTATATGAAATGTCAAAGGGACTTGCTTAAGAAAAAGAAGATCAAAATTATGAACATTAAAATGACAAAAAACTCACAACTATCAACAACTGAATCTTAAAAAAGTGAAAACAAAACCCAGCTAAGCAAACCAAAATAGGAACAGAAATTGGAGGGTTATCAGCTGGGCGGGGAAAGGGGGAGAAATGAGAAAATAGTGCAGGGAGTAAGAAGCATAATTGGTTGGTACAAAATAGACAGGGGGAGGTTAAGAATAATATAGGAAAGGGTGAAGCCAGGGAATTTATATGCATGACCCATGGACATGAATTAAGGGGGGGTGGGATTGCTGGAGGGAAGGAGGGTAGTTGGCAGAGGGGAGCAAAGGAAAAAATATTGGGACTACTATAACTATATAATCAATAAAATATACTTAAAAAAATAAAGTCCATAAAAAAAAACCAGCAACAAAAAAAAATAGATGAGCTTCAGATATTTTTATGCTTAGAAATGAACACACCTCTTTTATGGTAAGATATTTGTGGTGAGCATTGATTGAATGAAGTTGTACAATAACTCAGTTGGGTTTGTGTTTTCTTTTCTTCCTTGTATTTTTTTATTAGCATTTATCCCCCCTATACCTTCTTCCAACTCTACTCAATTCTCTCCTCCCACCCCAACCACCACACTATTGTCCATGTCTATGAATTCTTTTTCTTTTTAGCTTGATCCCTCCACCACAACCCAACACCCACCCTGAGCTCTATCTATGAGTCTCTCTCTAGTTTTTTGTTAGTTCAGTTTGTTCATTTTATTCCACATATGAGTGAAATCATATGGTACTTGTCTTTCTCTGACTGACTTATTTCACTTAGGATAATGTTTCCAGGTCCATCTATGCTGTTGCAAAAAGTAATTTATTTATTTATATTTTTTTTAGAGCTGAGAAGTATTCCACTGTGCAAATGTACCATAGCTGTTTATTTTTTAGTCTTTATTGCATTTTTTCCATTACCATTTAATCTCCTTACACTCCCCTCCCCCAGTAATCACCTCATTGTTATTCATGTCAGTGAGTCCTTTTTCTCTTTTGCTCAATCCCTCCCACACCCAGCTGTCATCCTGCTCTCCATCTATGAGTCTGTCTTCATTTCCTTGTTAGTTCAGTTTGTTCATTAGATCCCACATATGAGTGAAGTCATATGGTATTTGTCTTTCTCTGACAGGCTTATTACACTTAGCATAATGTTCTCCAGATTTATCCATGCTGTCACAAAGGGTAAAATTTTCTTATTTTTCATGGCCAAGTAGTATTTCATTGTGTAAATCTCCCATAGTTGTTTTATCCACTCATTTACTGATGGACACTTGGGCAGCTTACATATACTGGTGATTGTAAATAATGCTGCAATGAACATAAGGGTGCTTATGTGCTTTTAAATTATTGTTTGGGTTCTTTTGATATATTCTCAGAAGTCGAATAGCTGAGTAAAAATGCAGATCCCTTTTTAATTTTTTGAGGTATCTCTATACTGCTTTCCCCAGTGGCTGTACCAATCTTAATTCCCACCCAGCACTTGTTTTGTATTGATTTATCGATGATAACCATTCTGGCATGTGTGAGATAATATCTCATTGTTGTTTTAATTTACATTTCTTTGATGATTAGTGATGTTGAACATCTTTTCATGTCTATTGGTCATCTATGTGTCCTTTTGGAGAAGTGTCCACTCAGGTCCTTTGCCCATTTTTTAAATTGGGTTATTTATTTATTTATTTATTTTTGGAGGTTGAGTTTTGTAAGTTCTTTATAAATTTTGGGTATTAACCCTTTATCAGATGTGTCAGCAAATATGTTCTCTCATTCTGTAAGTTGTCTTTTCATCTTGTTCATGATTTCCATTGCAGTGCAAAAATGTTTTAGTTTGATGTAGTTCCATTTGTTTATTTTATTTTAGTTTAGTTTTCTTTGCCTGGAGAGATATATCCAATAAAATATTTCTACAAGCAAGTCCAAGATTTTGCTGACTGTTTTCTTGTAGGATTTTTATGATTTGGGGTCTCACACTTAAGATTTTGATCCATTTTTAATTTGTTCTTTTGTGTGGTGTAAGAAGGTCATCTAGTTTCATTTTTCTGCACATATCTGTCCAATTTTCCCAACACCATTCATTGAGTAAACTATCTATCTTTTACCCAGTGCATGTGCTTGCTTCTTCAGTCAAATATTAATGGACTATAAAAGTGTGGGTTTATTTCTGAGCTCTGTATTCTGTTCCATTGATCTTTTTGTCTGTTTTTATGTCAGTACCATTCTGTTTTGATTACTACGGTCTTACAGTATAGTTTGATATTAGGTAGTGCAATTCCTCCAATTTTTTTTTTTTTTTTTTTGAGTGACAAGAATGTTTATGAACTGGCTTCCACATAAAGTCCCAGTCCTTGGAGCCATCAACAGACTGCATGGCCTTCACCAGCCTTAAGATCACTAATCCTTTTTTTCTATGTCAGAATCATTGGTTTAAGGCAAAGATGGGAGGGCATGAGGACATGATGAGCCAGAGCCAAGCAGAGTAAGTGTGGCATGGCAGAAGACTGAGCTGTTCTTATTGTCCATCCCCGAGTCCAAGAACCCTCAAGAACCCCTTAGTCATTTCTGAGCCAATCTAGTTGAAGGGCAGCTGTGATCCTTTTCTGTGAATGGGAATGAACCAGCACCAGCCAAGCCCAAGTCTGTCCCCAGAGATCCAATTCTTACTGGGGCAGTGGCAGAGCTGAGGACAGTTCCTTAGTCTTTGTTCAAAGGGAGATGTCGCCTGTCCTTGCCTGCATTTCGGCGCCTTTTTCGACTCAAGAAGCTGTCTAGCTTCTTGCTGCGTTTCAGCTCCTTGAACTTCTCAGCTAGGGCCAACTGGCGCTGCTCAGATTTCTTCAGGAAGTATGCACGATGGCCCTCCTGGGCCTGAGCCCGCCGATCCTGCTTCAGAGCCAGGCGCAGCTCCTGCTGCCGCTTTCGTTCCTGCTGTGCCGTTTGTTGCTGCTCCATTCGCTGAACCAGTACCTGCAACTTCTCATGCTCCTCCCCTGAACGGTGCTTCTTCAGTTGCTTTTTCACAAGCTCTTTCTCTTTGGTTCGGGTGTCATTCAGGAATTGATACGTTTTGTCAAACACTTCAGGATTATATTCCCCTGACAAATCATCAAAGCGCGGGTCCCGGGCTACCTTCTTACTGATGGGAACAACTTGACGCAAAAATGGTACCCGAACCTTGGCTGACATTTCCAGAGGCCTGTGCTTATCTGCCACACATGCATTTCGGACAGGTGGCCTAGAACCTTGCTTCTTAGTGCTGTTTCCAGCTACCAATTGTTTGTAAGTCTTGGTCCCCACTTGGCTCTGCAATTCCAACAACTCCTCAAATGACATGTTAGATGTATCCTTCCATAGGTCCCCGGGACCCACTCCCCCATCGTCCACTCCACCATCCCGGGCTCCGCCGGGTGACTCGGAGGTCGCCCCAATGCGGCAACTCGTTCTCGGCATTGGCTCGACTGGCGCAGCCCGATTCCTCCAATTTTGTTCTCCTTTCTCAAGATTGCTATTGCTTTGCAAGGCCTTTTATGGTTTTATATAAATTTTTGAAATATTTGTTCTAGCTCTGTGAATATGTCATTGGAAACTTGATAAGAATTGCATTGAATCTGTAGATTGATTTAGATAATTTGGATATTTTAATGATGTTAAAGCCCATGGTATGTGCTTCCATTTATTTGTATCTTATATTTCTTTCTTCGGTGTCTTATAATTTTCAGTGTAAAAGTCCTTGGTTAAGTTTATTCCTAGGTATTTCATTTTCTTTTTTTTGAAGCAATTGTGTATGGGATTGTTTTCTTAATTTCCCCTTCCGTTAATTCCTTATTGGCATATAAAAATGCAACTGATTTCTGGATATTAATTTTATATCCTGCTACTTTGCTGAATTCATTTATCAGTTCTAGTAATTTCTTAGTAGAATCTTTGGAGTTCCCTATATACAGTATCATGTCATCTTCAGAAGAAGAGAGTTTACTTCTTCCTTTCCAATTTAGGTGCCTTTTATTTATTTTTGTTTGATTGCTGTAGCTAGGACTTCCAGTACTATGTTGAATAAGAGAGGTGAAAGCAGACATCCCTGTCTTATTCCTGATCTTAAGGAGAATACTTGTATTTTTTGCGCATTGAGTATGATGCTGGCAGTGTGTTTGTCATATATTGCCTTTATTATGTTTAGGTATGTTCCCTCGAATCCCACTTTGCTGAGTTTTTATCATAAATAAGTGCTTGATTTCATCAAGTACTTTTCTGTATCTATTGATATGACCACGTGGTTTTTATTATTCAATTTGTTTATGTGGTGAATCACATATATTGATTTGCCAATGTTGTACCAACCTTGCACTCCTGGAATAAATCCCACTTCATATCGCTGTATGGTCTTTTTGATGTATTGCTGTATTCAGTTTGCTAATATTTTCTTGAGGATTTTAGCATCTGTGTTCATTATATTGGCCTATAATTTTCTTTCTTTGTAGTGTTTTTATCTAGTTTTTGAATTAGGATAATGCTGGCCTCATAAAATGAGTGTGAGAGCCTTCCCGCCTCTTGAATTTTATGAAATAGTTTGAGGAGAAGTGTTAGTTCTTTACAAAATGTTTGGTAAAGCAATCTGGTTCGGGGCTTTTGTTTGTTGGGACTTTTTTTGATTACTGCTTCCATTTCACTATGTGTAATTTGTCTATTCAGATTCTCTGACTCTTCCTGGTTTAGTTTTGAAAAATTGTATGTTTCTAGGAATTTATCCACTTCAACCAGGTTGTCCAGTTTGTTGGCATATAGTTGTTTATAATATTTTCTTATTCTTGTATTTCTTTGGTGTCAGTTGTTATTTCTCCTCTTATTTCTTATTTTATTTATTTAGGTCATCTCTCTTTTTTCTTGATGAGTCTTGTTAAAGACTTGTCAATATTGTTTTTCTTTTCAAAGAACCAGCTCTTGGATTCATTGGTCTTTTGTATCATTTTTTTAGACTCTATTTCATTTATTTCTGCTCTAATCTTTATTATTTCCTTTTTTCTACTCATTTTGATCTTTGTTATTCTTTTTCAAGTTCCTTTGAATGTAAAGTTAGATTCTTTGAGCTTTTTATTTTCCTTTTTTTATTTTTATTTTTTGATATGTCTGTAATGCCATGAATTTCCCTCAGGGTTGCTTTCCCAGTGGCCCACAGATTTTGAGTTTTTATGTCCTCATTTTCATGAGTTTCAAGGTATCTTTTGATTTCTTCCTTGATCTCATTGTTGACCCATTCATTGTTTAATAACATGTTATTTAGTTTCCATGTCTTTGTGTGTTTTTCAGTGTTCTTCTTGTGATTGATTTCTAGTTTTATAGCATTGTGGCCAGAGAAAATGCTTGATATGATTTCAATCTTCTTAAATTTATTGAGACTTGTTTTGTGTCCTAACATGCAGTCTATCCTAGAAAACATTACATGTGCTCTTGAAAAGTATGTATATTCAGCTGCTTTGGGGTGAAATGTTATGAAGATATCAATTAAATCCATTTCATCTACTGTGTTGTTTAAGGCTGCTGTATCCTTGTTGATTTTCTCTCTGGAAGATTTATTTTTTGAAGTCAATGGGGTGTTAAAATTCCCTACTGTGACTGTATTTCTGCCTACCTTTCCCTTTATGCCTTTATGTTTATCAAAATTTGCTTCACATATTTGGGTGCTCCTAAGTTGGGTGCATAAATGTTTACTAGGGTTATATCCTCTTTTTGGATTGTTCCCTTTATCATTATGTAGTGTCTTTCTTTTCTCTTACTGTAGCCTTGGTTTAAAATATATTTTGTTGGATATAAGTACTACTACCCAGTGTTTTTTCTCTTTCCATTTACATAAAGTATATTTTTCCCATACCTTTACTTTTAGTCTGTGTGCATATTTTGATCTGGATGTGTCCCTTGGGGGCAGCATATATATGGGCCTTATTTTCTTATCCATTGAGCTACCCTATGAATATTGTTGGAAGATTTAAGCCATTTACTTTTAAGGTGATTATTGATAGATATATTTTTAGTGCCATTTTATTGTTAGATTATTTTCCCCTGATTTTTTTTTCTTTCTCTCTTTTCTCTTTTTCTTCTTATAGTCAGCCCTTTAACATTTGTTGCAGTACTGTTTCTGTGTTAACAAACTCCTTTAGCTTTTTCTTGTCTGGGAAGCTCCTTATTTCTCCTTCAATTTTAAAAGATAGCCTTGCTGGGTAAAATAGCCTTGGGTGTAGGTCCTTGCTTTTCATCACCTTGAATATTTCACACCAATCCCTTCTTGCCTGAAATATTTCTGTTTAATAATCAGATGACAGTCTAATTGGTGCTCCCTTGTAGGTAACCACCTGCTTTTCTCATGCGGCTTTTAGGGTTCTCTCCTTGTCTTTAAACTTTGTCATTTTAATTATGATGTGTCTTCGTGTAGACCTCTTTGGGTCCAACTTGTTTGGGAAACTCTGAGCTTCCTGGATTTGCGTGTCTTTTTTCTTCACCAGATTGGGGAAATTTTCAGTCATTATTTTTTCAAATAGATTCTTGATCCCTTGCTTGCTCTCTTCTTCTGGTATTCCCATGATGCAGATGTTGTGATACTTGATGTTGTTTGAAATGTTCCTTAAGCTCTGTTTATTTTTTCTTTCTATTTTTCCTTTTGCTGCTCTGCCTGGGTGTTTTTTTCCACCTTGTCTTCCAAATCACTGATTCTATCTTCTGTTTCATCTAACCTATGGTTTATTCCTTCCAGTGTATTATTTATTTCAGATATTGCATTCTTTGTTTCTGACTGGTCCTTTTTGTGTGGTTTTTATGCCTTTTTCATGCTGTTGAGTATCCTTACAATCATTACTCTCAACTCCCTATCTGATAAATAGCTTGCTTCCATTTCATCTGGTTCTTCTTCTGGAGAATTCTCTTGTTCTTTCATTTGGGATCTGTTTCTTTGTCTTCCCATTTTGGCTGCTGCTTTGTATTTCTTTTTTCTATGTATTAGGTAGATCTGCAAAGACTCTGGCATAGGCCTTTGTCAGATACTGCTTGTGATTGGCCCTGGTTAACCTGTTTGGAGCTATCAGCAATCCACAGCATGTAGCCCCATTTGCCAGACCTGTTTGTGTGCAGTAAGAAACAGGCTGCTCACCAAGGCTGGCTTTTATCAGCACCAGACCCAGGGGAGGGTCAGCTAAAGACTCACAGAGCTCCCAGAGATCTGCCTCAGCTGTTAAACTAATTAGTGATATAGCTTCAAGTTGTCCTCAGCAGCATGGCTTAAGCTCCACAGAGTAGGACAGAATACTTCTTGTAAGCAGGGCTATTGCTTCCCCTCAGGCTAATGCCATTTGAAGAGGAGTGCTCTGCCTGAGAATGATGGCTTCTTCATTATGGGGAATGACTGAGCATAGGGACCTTGGCAGCTGTTCCTTCAGTTGTCTCCACAGAGCCACCAAACCCAGACTCTTCTCAAGCATTTCTAGTCCATTCTGCTCTCCCTTCCCAGAGCCCAAGATAAGTGGCTGCAAACAAAATTTTGTGTGTTACCCCTTTAAGAGGTTCTCCGAGTCTCCTGCCATCTGTCCCTGGCAGACAGAAAGCATGCTGCTTTTAACAGCTGGATGTTATCTGGGTTCCTTTTATGGCTCTGATGCTGTAGGCTGGGGAGCCCAGCTTGAGGTTTAGACCCCACACTTCTCAGAGGGAACCCCAGGACACTGAAATATCCCTCTGGCACTTCAGCTGCTTCCCATGGGAGCCCAACCAGCCCTCTCATGTCTCATTCCCACACCCACCAGTATTGTGCTGGTGAAGTGTTTTTCTTCTGTCTGTCTGTAGTTATAAGGCTTCTCTTCAACTAATGTTCAGTTGGTTATTCAGGATGATATCTCTACAATTTAAATGCAATTCCAGATTGGTCCTGTGAGGAGGTTAGTGCAGCTTCCACTTATTCTTCCACCATCTTTGATCCTCAAGCATAACGTTCTCTTGATTTTTTCCTACTATAGCTGTATTATCCACTCATTGACTGATGGGCACTGAGCTGCTTCCAAATCTTGGCTATTATAAATAACGCTGCAATGAACATAGAGGTGCAAATATTCTTTTGAATTCATGTTTCCATTTTCTTCAAATAAATTCCAAAAAGTGGAATCACTGGGTCATAAGGCAGTTCTATTTTTAATTTTTTGAGGTAAATCCATACTGCATTTTTCTATAACTAACTTTAGGGTACCACAAGCCTCCAATTTCTCCAGTGAAGTCCTGCAATTACATTGTTCTTTATTTAAGGCTTGCACCTCCAGGTTTGTCTTAGTATCACTGTACCACTCCCTGTTTTAGCAGACTGCACACTGTGTCACGTGGATTCTTTCCTCCTTTGTGCTCTCGTTTTTGTCTCATTGAAAGGCTTCTATTACTAGTGATTTAGTTCAAGGCTCCTGGTAAAGGTGGAAGTTATCTCTGTACTTCAGGTACTGCTGTTCAACCTTGAACTTTGGAATGCCCTGCGTGCCTGCCCCACCAAGGGGGCTCCCTCATGTATCCTGCTCTGTCCTGTGAGCACCTGATGGAGGCCAACTTTCACCAAAGTTTGTGTAGCAGGATGTTAAAAAATGGGACTTTTCCTGTCTATTTTCACTAGGCCCCATAGCCGAGTTTACTAACTGTAAACAAAACAACACTATTTCTAAAACAAGATGCTAGACTATCCTTTGTGAAATTCAACATGAAAAACCATTTCAGTTAAATGAAGCCTCATTAACCTCTATCGGTTAAAAAAATGTTCTATGCTTTAGGCTTTTATATATGAATTACTGGCTTATAGAATAATTTTATACATACTATAAGTTGAACCATTTTCAACCAACAGTGATTGGTAACAATTAATAACCCAGAGCAGAAAAACAGGAGGGGGCATAACAGAATGATCACAAGAACAAAGGAGAAAAATGGTTACGGAACACTGAGAACGGACAAAACACATTTCAGGAACAGAAAGAACACAGGGCAGAGGGTGACTTGGGTTAGCCAAGAAGTGAGGAACAATTCACTAAAATATAGAAAGTAACCGTAGAAACTTATGCAACATACACTTCCTCCCTAGTGCGGTTTGTTGCTTTAAAAACCAGTATCTGAGCCCCTTTCAACTGGGAACTGGCACTGATCTGGCTAGTTCCCCCTCTCTCAGCTTGATGGGAATTGGTCCTGATCTGAGGGAATTTCCCCTCCCGCTGGCAAGTCCCCCGATAAATCAATTGCTTTGCTCTAAGTTCTCTAACTTTCCTGGCGACCCCGGACTCACAAACATGTCCAAATTTATCAACAGATAATTACTTTAGTTCATTTGGAGAGGGGTTTAGAGGGAAGGGAACAAATTCAGTTGTTTCATATTGTTGGTGAATTAAAACTTTTACCAACAAAGGGCGACCTCTTCATAAAAATGTAGAAAAGAGGAAAGAGCATTTTATTATTGAGTAAGCAGAACTAAGTACCTGCATGCAGGTAGACTGAAATTGATTAGAAGGTCAGGATGAAATTTCACTCGATTTATATATCCAAGCAGAAAAAAATCTTTTTGTACTGTTTATAGCCAGTACGTAACATATTTTCTTGGATCAATGGTATCCTGTTTTTTCATAAGAGGGCTGGAAGCAGAATTTGCTGTTATATCCTTAACTTTCTGTACTTTCCTTCATGGAGTACATACTATGCTCACTTGAAAGCTGAGGTTGCCTTTATTTAATAACTCTCATTGAAAGCATAATAAAACTTCTTTTATCTCCCTGAGAAGAAATAATTACAGCTAGGATAGTTACCTGGATTAAGTTTCCAAGGTGTCAGGGAACCTGGAGTGCTAGCTCTCTGGGTATTTATATTACAGAAAAGGATGAAACCCAGACACTTGCAGAGGTAAAGCTGACAATGTTTTTTTACTTAATCCCTGGAGAGTTTTACTTAAATTCGGAAGTTTAGAGAAAAAACTCTGGCTCATTGTTTCCAAAGACACATTCTAAATGGAAATAGGCTTTTTGTTCAATTTATAAGCATAAAAATTCACCTTTATTTATCATTACATTTTACACAATTCACAAGAATATTTGATTGTTTTTGGAATTATTTCTTGGTTGTCTGAAATAAACAATAGACTTCATTGGTCAGAAGCAGCAGCAGCTGATTTCTCGGTATTAACCCTATTTCAAAGTAGCCCTGCCTTACTTTCAGTTTCATGAGATTAAGTTTCAAAATTTGTGCTGAATTGGACAACAGAATTTTACATTCATGAAAAAGATGAGAATGCACTATAGACTTTATTGTTGACAAAATATTAATCAGACAGACTAAATTGGAGAAGACAAGGAGACAGGAAGACTGGTGCATCCTTGCCAATTTTCTTTCAGATTAAAGTTTAAAATAGCCCTGAACCCTATCCACACACTGACTGGTTATTTTAGGACCTGTGCCTGTTTTCCTGAAAGTGTGAGTAATTTTGGATCAGGCTTTAAATTTTCCAATTATTTCACAAAGGATTCAAAATATCATCAGCTGACCATGGCATTAAAGAAGAAGCAGGGCGTGTTCATTTTGTCTTTCTTTGTATTGGGGAGAAAACATTTATAATTACAGGCCCAAATGGCCTTTTTATTAGTGTAAAGACTACTCCCAAAAGATTTAAATTTTTTAAAATACATGTGTAATATAGGAACAAAAAATTGCTTAGATTATATGTAAGCAGTAGATGAAATATCACAAAATGAACACAACTCTGAGTGATATCAACATTTGGAATTAGCAGTATTGTTAATTTAAGCCATTTTGGTAGGTGTGCACTACAATATCATAGTGATGTTAACTCACATTTCTTTTATAATTTGTATTAGACCCTTTTCTAATATCTATGGTCATTTGGATATCTTCTTTTAAGTTCTTGCCCATTTTTCTACTGAAGATTCTGTCTTTGTAGAAGTTATTTATATATTCTGTGTATAGAACATTATTATTTTTAGATATTCTCAATATGTGACTTGTCTTTTTCTGTATTAATGGTATCTTTTGATGAAGAAGTGTCTTAATTTTTATATAGTAAAATTTGTCGATCTTTACAATTGTGTGTAGTACATTTTGTGTCCTAACAAATCTTTTCCTGTCTTCAAATACTTGAAAGTATTCTTCCAGATTATTTTCTAGAGGCATTATGGTTTTGCCTTTTATATTTAATTCTACAATCCTTCTGGAATTGTTTTTTATGTATGGTATAAGGTACGAGTCATTTTCTTGTTTTTCTTACAGATACCTACTTTACCCATCATGATTCATATAAAAGATCATTATTTCTGCCTATAACAGTTTTAAGTAATCCCTGGCTGGCCCTCTAGCTCCTAGATTTGGAAATGATGCTGGATAATATTTTAAATGAGCATCTAACAAAGCTTTAGTATTACAATTTGTTTAGTTAACACCCTTTTTGTTTTCAATTAAGTGCCAGGACCTGGGTTAGGTACTGAGAATTCAGAATGTATAAGATATGTTTATTTTCTCAGGAAATTTACTGTTCTCATTAAACACAAGTAATAAGGTCCACTGTGAATGAGTCTAAAATTCCAGGCAATAAGACCAAGAAAACTATTATATGAAGTTTTCTCATCCTCGTGCTGTTCAAAAATCCCACAACATGAAGTAAATAACATTATAGTTAACGGAACAATGCTTCAGTTGGGGTGCTAATCCCAGGCACAGTAGAAAATCTATGTATAACTTAACTAGGCTCCACATCATTGGATCCCCAGCCCAAGATGGAAAATACTGTTTCAATTTGTGGTTAGTTGAATGTGCAGATACAAAATTGGGAATAGAGAAGTCTGATTGTACATCTGTTTTTTAAAAATCTGCCCATAAATGGAACCACATAGTTGAAACCAATGTTGTCAAAGGCTCAGCTGTATGTTAATTTATCCAGTGGACTTTTTTTTTTTTTAATTGCAAGCAGTCTTAGAGATCTTATAATGAGGTGGGGAGTGGGAAGGGCAGGGGAGAGCAATGGGGAAAAAATTGAGACAACTGTAATAGAACAACAATTTTAAAAAATTAAAAAATAAAGTGCTGAAAAGAAAAAAAATCTAAAGATAAGAAAACAATGAAAAAGAGAAGATATCTCCTAAGAATAAAACCTGTAGATTCTAGCTGAGAACTCAGAGTGGAGTAAGTAGCACAGCTCTCAGCGAATCTTGGCTGACTGACTGCTACCGTCGCAGTGTTTTCAGTTTCATTTTAGTCTCTTTCGTTGCAGAGGTTGCTTGTTAGTTTTGTAGTCATTGGGTCTCTGAAGAAAAGGAGGGAAGTACCAGGACATTGAAGCGGTAGAGTAAAAGACCAAATCGCCGGTGAGAAAGAAAATTGAGAGAAACCAGTGCGGTAAAACTCAGAAGAAAAGGGAAGAGGAGAAGCACTTAGAACTTTCTCATTGAAGCTGCTGTCTTCTCAACTCCGAAGGACCTCCACTCCGGGTAGGACTGAGGCAGGGTGGGAAGAGATTACAAAGGTCTGTTAATTTGCCTGAAATGACCATCTCGGTGTTAGGCTGCAGCTGAGAGCTGGCACAGGCGTTCAGCTGGAATTCTGACGCTATCAGACAGTGGGGTCCACCACTCCAGCTCTTTGGTGAACGAGGTTCCAGCAGAGGGAGAGCCTCCGCTCAGCCTGGAATGTTTCAAGACTGTTAATCTCTTTCTTGACACTGAAGTTACCTTTACCTTTACTCCACTACATTCCCTATTGCAAACTTTTACAGTGCTAGGTGGATAGAAGTTGGGCAACTTAAAGTCTGTCTGCAAAGAGAAGCAACAAGTTTTTGTAATTCGGGAGCTTATAAAATCTTTGCACAGCCACTTTTTTCTGAGGCAGTTATTGAATGATTCTCATTTTATGAAATTATATCTCATGTTATAAAATCAGGCAGAAAATCCACTTGTCAGCAGTCCCTGAGGACCTTTGTTGTAAGAGAAAATGGGTCCTAATCATAGAAAAATTAATATATTAATTGCATATTAACTATATTTTAATTTTTTATAAAGCTTTTCTTTGCATCTTCACCTGAAGAGTTAGGAAGCCAGAGAGGAGGCAAGACTGGCATTCTGTTAGATGTGAGTCCTCCTCAGCAAGAGCAAGTCAGATGTAATCAACTTTAAAATGTGAGGAAAACATTTTTATAGGATAAGAGTAAAAAGGGAGGGGCTAAGGTCTGTATTTGTTTGTATCTCAAAAACCTAACAAATGTTATGTAATAATCACTTCAAGTTACAGGGATTGAGACATTTAAACCATAAAAAAGCAAAAAGTTAAGGAAGGCATTATTAAAAAAAAGACTTTACACTCCTTTTAACTGTATACAATTATTTAAATTGTCAAATCATCAAGCTCTGGTCATGTCTACAATTGTGTGACTAAACTATATAGAGCAGAACCTAGAGAAAAAAAACAGATTTATGAGGCAATGTTTCAAAATTATAGCTTCATTACCTATAATAATTAAATGTAATATGCAAACAGGTGGAAATAGGAAAGAATCAATCCGAAAACACAGGAGGTCAAAATATGGGAACAAAACTGAGTAAAAAACATTAACAGAGTAAGGGTAAGATTTCAGATATTGAGTCTTGAGTGAAAAACATGTAAATGCAGATGCAAAGCAATGATTAAGAACCAGTGGGTGAGTAAGCAGGATGGTATGCGGCAGCCCAGGGGCTTCTGGCACAGTGAGAGCAGGAAGCCGCTGCGGAGTCTGAGTCCCTCTGTCCGACCCAGACTGGACTCAGGAACAGACTGGAGAGGAATGAGATGTAAGCCTGGGTTAGGATGCTGCTTGCATTTCAAAGCACGTGTATATGTTTTACACAACATTCTGCAGATGCTGTATACCTGGGCTCAGAGGTCCTGCATTCATTCAATTAAAATATCTAAATGTGAAGGTAAAAGCTTTAAAAGGAACTTTTGTAATGAACTCAGAAGATGTTAGAAAGGAAAAATCTCCATTTTCTGAAAAATGAGATACAAGAAGAGCTGGTGGGAAGGCAATCTACTATACCCTTCTAGAAAGGAATTTCGCAATTTATAACAAAAGCATGTGTTCTTACTTTTTGACACAACAATACCACTTTTAGGAATCTATACTGAAGAAAGAACTAAAATATGAAATCAAATATGCACAAAGGTAGTAGGGTTATTCATTGCAGCATTGTTTGTAATTTTTAAAAAACTTGGAAGCGATTTAAATGCTCTTACATAGGAGATTGCTTGAATAAGCTATGATCTGTGTGCATAAAGGAGTACGAATCTGTCAAAAAGAATGAGAAAGCTTTCTATGAAGTGACATGGAGTGATTTCCAAATATCTATACCATTTGATCTTTCATGTCAGAAAATGTGAATAAGGTAGTAGACGTATTTGTTCATTTGTGAAAAATATATCTAGGAAGCATGAACAAGAAACGAATGAGATTGGGAACTTACAGTGGATGGGTGAGAATGGGGTAGTAAAAACAGAAAGAAATGAAATGAGAATGGAGTGGTATAATGAAGGAGAAGCAACATTTCTCTGAGTATACTTTTCTGGAAAGTTCTGACTCTTAGAAACATGTAATGTGTTACATACTCAAAAAATAAATGCATACTTAAAATTAACCAAGATAATGGGGAGGCTAAAATGAAACACAAACAGTAACAAATGAACTTAAGTGCATTACAAATGAATGATTTCACTACACTGAAGATGATGAGGAAGAAAAGAACTGATCTAAGAAACTTTTGACTGTATACATAAGGTTAAAGACACAAACAACTGTATACTAATAATGTAGTCAAATTAGTCAGTTTATTTATCACAGAAGTATGAATTTAAATTTTTGAAATTATTTTTTATGTATAGTAGAATTGAGCAAATAAGTAAATTTATTACTTGATAATGAGAGCCAGGGCTCTCAGTGAGAGAAAGGACTAAAATAAAGAAAAGAGAAAAGCTTGAATAAATTCTGTTGTGTTAGATTGGAGTTGGAAATATAAGAGAAAGTCAAGGTTATAAATAAAAATCAATAGATGGAGAAAAAGATGTTTGTACAACTGTGCTAGTATACATATATACATACATACATCCCATTTTAACTTTGTCCTTGAGAAGCCTAGAAGTAATGTACACACCTAGTATGATATCTTGGCAGCTAAGTACTGAATCAGAGATAATACAAGATGGGATACCTTGTGGTGCCAGAAAGTAAGGAAGAGCTCAGAATATGGTAGGGGCATGCCAAAAGGACATGGAAGCCAGCCTAAGAAAGTTTCAATAAAAAATATGGAGCAAATTAAGCAACAAAATAATAGTAAAGTATTTAAATCCATAGAATAAAATAAATATCTTTGAGTCTATACAAGTATAACTAAATAATTGCATGAGTAAATAAATAAATGGAGAAGAAAGGACAGCTTCTGTTTATAGTAGAACTCAAATTAATGAATGTTGAAGGAATGGTGAGAAGAAGAAATGACCCATAGGCAAACACTACAGTAATAATTGCTACAAGGAAGAATCGTTATCAGTGGATACTAAAATTAGCATTAAAAATGATAGGCCCCAGGCTGCTGTGGCTCAGTGGATTGAGCGTCGGCCTGCAAGCCAAGTATCACTGGTTCAATTCCCAATCAGGGCACATGACTAGGTTGCACGTCAGGTCCCCAGTTGCGGGTGTGAGAGGCAACCACACAGTGATGTTTCTTTCCCTCTCTTTCTCCTTTCCCCTCTCTCTAAAAAATAAAATAAACAAACAAATAAATAAATTTTTAAAAAATGATAGGAAAGTATGATGAAAATATAATTGCATAGTCTCAGAAATATCTCCCCAAATGGTACTTTGTAATTACAAAGAGATAAGTAGTAACTTTACAGTAGGGAAATCTGGCAGATACAACCTTAAGCAAGTGATCAAATGAACATCATAGCACCCGTGTTATACTGACATCACGACTTCCTTGATGCAATGCACTGAGACTGGCAGAACATCACTTTGATAGCATTCTTGACAAAAAATTCATAACCTCAATATGATTATGAGGAACCACCAAAAAAAAAAAAATTGAGGGATATTCTACAAACTGCATGGCCAGTTCTCTTCTAAAATAACAAGATCATCAAAAACAAAATAAAAAAATGAAGAACTATCAAAAATGGCAGGGAGCTGAGGAAACAATGACAGCAATGAATCCTGGATTGGATCATGGATCAGAAAATGACATTAATGGGGAAATGCAAAAAATGTATGTAGATTAGTTAATAGTATTGTATCGACATTAAAATTCTGTATTAATAATAAACATTACAGAATCTGGGGAAGTGGTATATGAAACTATTTGTACCTGTTTTACATTTAAATTATTTCAAAATTATTTTAAAGAGAACAAGTGAACTAGCCTATAGGACAACTTTAAAGGGGACACAGGACTTTTAAAAACAAAAAAGAACCAAGTTCAAAGACAGAAAATAAAGTTTTAGTTCATTTGTAAGTTCTTGCTTGGTTTCTGACTAGAAATTGTTTTCCATTCCCTGTTTTCGCTTGCAGATAAGTGACCCCTGGACATGGCTTCAGCGATCCACATGCCAGGCCCATTGTGCCTCATTGAGAACACGAAAGGGAAGCTGTTAGTTAATCAGGAAGCTCTGAAGATCCTGTCTGCCATTACCCAGCCTATTGTCGTGGTGGCCATAGTGGGTCTCTACCGCACTGGCAAATCCTACCTGATGAACAGGCTGGCTGGGAAGAACAAGGGTGAGCGACACCAGCAAAGTTCTGCTGAGTCCCTTCTGGTCACCCCACTCCCATCATGGACACGGAGATGTGAGGAGAGAAAGTTTGAGATGGAAAGAAATATCGAAACTTTCAGTTCACTGATGAGCTCCTTATATTTACTCTGTTCTGGAGGATAAGAGTCACGTCACTCTTTCTTCTCATTTTGCCTTCATTTCCCCTTTTAAACTAAAAGTGCCTTCCTGGGAAGAATAAGGTCATAATAAATACAATTTAAATCCATAATAATAAACTATAAAACATTTACAAAAAGGAGCATTAATATCAAGCTTGTACTGTTCTTTTTTAATTTTATTGTGTTGGAATTTTTTGTTTTGTTTTTGTTGTCTTTTTTTTAGAGCTTGTATTAATCTTTAAAATAAATGCTTCACTTTGTATTGGATACTCTAACCTATTTTTCTGGTTGTAATTAAGATTAACATTGGTTATGCTTTCATTTATCTCTTAATTTTTACTTCATTAACTTTATCTCGACTTCCAGTACAATCTGATATTAAAAAATCCAAGTTCTGTTATCTCCTCTCTCCCCCTGCAGGCTTCTCTCTGGGCTCCACAGTGCAGTCTCACACCAAGGGAATCTGGATGTGGTGTGTGCCTCATCCTGAGAAGGCAGACCACACCTTAGTTCTGCTTGACACTGAAGGCCTGGGGGATGTAGAGAAGGTATAACATGAATTTTTAGATCTTACTTATGTCAGATCAGTAGCCCTCTTGGACTACCTCCCCACATTCTTTGATTTATGCTTCTAACTTATGATATTAAATGTATTATTCCTTTCATTTACTTAGTAGTGGTCAACATTTGACCCTAAATCCAATTTGAAGCCAACAAAAGTGAGAATTAGATAAGGAAAGTAAACAAAGTATGACAATAAATAGCTAATAGAAGAGTTGCTGCATACCTTAAACACTGAACTCCACATGGTCTCATTACATATATAAGCATTGAGAGTGAACAATAAGGTCAATTGGTAGGTTAAACAACCTATGAATAATGGCCTATGACAGTTTTAGTCAATGTTCTTTAATATCACAGAAAAATGTTTTGGTGAGGCTCTGAAGGTATTTCTAAACCTGACTAGATATCTTACAAACATGTCTGACTTTTCACAATAGGAATCTGAAAGCTGGTAAGAATGGTCTTATCCACAGCTGTGGTATTCATAAGAGAAGCAAAGTATAAGATCTGGTGTTAATATCTTTGTTCATAAAGGATTATACATTATTACTCTTATAAATCTTAGACCTATAAAACTCTTACTAAAAGAGCACATGTTAACTATAAGAAGTTCTTTACCATACCATGCCATAGAAATGTAATAGGTTCACAATCTAAGTTCAGGAGATCTGTTTGAAATGGATTACCTGATCATAATAGTTATTACTATCACTCTCATATGCATGTATATGCATTACCTTATTTAAATTTCACAACAGCATGAATTTAATATTCATAAATTCAATGTACAGATGAGAAAAATTTGCATAGGAAAATGACTAACCTAAGTTCCCACAGATAAATAGAAAGAGAACTAGTTCAGACTTCATCTCTCTGCAATGAAAGCAAGTAGCTCTTCTTTTGTATTCCATGTGGCTTCTACAATGGCATCTAGGGAGACAACCAGAATGACTCCTGGATCTTTGCCTTGGCAGTCCTCCTGAGTAGCACCTTTGTCTACAACAGCATGGGAACCATCAACCAAATGGCCATGGACCAACTGTAGTATCCTTTTTGTGGCCCAGACCAACCTAAATCCAGAAAATTACAGCTTCATATTTTCACCAGGTAGAGTAGTGGGCAACTGCAGAAGAATTCAGTAAGTACCCTCATTAATGAATCCCATTATGCTCAACATCCAAGTTTATGCAAATCACCCCCGGGAATCCAAGCCTTTCTGGTGTCTCAGATTTTATTATATTCTCATTTACTTGTTTATCATCTGTGTCCCTCACTAGAACGTGGTTATCATTAGACATTATCCTTATACACATAGCTGTATAAAGCTCTGTACATCTCCCACCTGACTTAATCTCCCCTCCTGTGCCAAACCCTCAACATCCTCTAAAACTCATGCTCTCATTCAGCAAATCTCTATATCCTTGTCTCCTCCTCTAAATACGTATTTCCTTCTAACCCTTCTCTCTGCTTACACTCTTGTTTCTCACAGATGCAATACCAGCCAGAATGATCTTTTTTAAACCAATATCATGACATATGCCCTCTGAGCTTAAAACTTCCCAATGGCTTCCCATTGAATTTAGATTAAAATTAAAACTCTATGACTTACATGGTCTGGACCCTATCCATTCTAGAGTCTGGCCCTAGCCACACTGGCCCGCTTGCTATATGTTTGACACATTCAGTAGTTGTTTGCAAATGCTATTTCCTCTGCCTGAAGTGTTTCTACAATGGATTTGTGCATGACTGACTCCCATGATTCATTCAGATCTCTGCTCAGATAACCTCAGAAAGAATTTAACTGAACAACCACATAAATCAGCATCACATGCAGACATAGTTATTCTCTAACCTGTAGCATGGTTCATTTTTCTTTAAGGTAATTATAATTAACATCTTGAATTTTATTATATTTTTCTTTACTTATTTATTACCTGTCTCCCTGACTAGAATGTAACCTCTGTGATACTAGTACAGTATTTTTTCATTTATTGCAATATTCTTAGTCCCTAGAACAGTGTCTGATTCATAATAAGTGCTCAATATAGATGTTTGTGGAATGAACAAAAAAATGAATGAATGAGCTAATTAAAAGAAAAAATTATTTCAGCTGAGCTTTGGGAGAAAATAGTGCATAAAAAGGGCTACTTCTTTTCTGCAGTTTTCCTATGTTAGCATCTCAGCTATGTAACAGAGCTGACTGATCGAATCAGGGCAAAATCCTCACCTGGTAATAGTGAGGTTGAAGACTCAGCTGACTTTGTGAGCTTCTTTCCAACCTTTGTGTGGACTCTGAGAGATTTCTCCCTGGAGCTAGAAGCAAATGGACAACCCATCACTGCTGATGAGTATTTGGAGTTGTCACTGAAACTAAAGAAAGGTGACTGGGACTTATCATTGGGTGACAAATAAAGAGAAGACAATATTAAAATGACCATTTCTGTGTAGGTGCTAAAATTATAATTTTGTAACTGTGTGATTCTGACTGTTCTATTACAGGAAACAAAAGCATCCCTTGGTTGAATCAGATGGATCTAATTTTAAGATATCTCCCTCTTCTTGGAGAAAGAAGTTTTCCCTACACTTCAATTTTTTTAAAATTCCTGATCCATCATGAGTTTATTTTTGTCTTTTTACATAGGATTTGTTCAGATTATGAAGCTGAAGTGCTGTGTATTTGAGGCAGTTAGCATAAAGTTGTACTTCCAATTTTCATTCCTCTAGGTACCGATATAAAAACTAAAAGCTTTAATGAACCTCGGTTGTGCATCCGAAAGTTCTTCCCAAAGAAGAAGTGCTTCATCTTTGACCGTCCCGCTCAGAGGAAGTACCTTGTCCAACTGGAGCAGCTACAGGAGGAAGATCTGAACCCCGAGTTCCGAGAACAAGTAGCAGAATTCTGCTCCTACATCTTCAAATATTCTGAGCCCAAGACTCTCTCAGGCGGCATCACAGTCAATGGGCCTCGTAAGTTCTTCTCACTCCCCACTTCTTGCCGTATTTTCCACTGAAGAGAACAGAAGAGGGAGGTATAAGGGTACTTATGACAAATACATAGTCTAATGATGCTCAGGAAAACACACCACAAGGATCACATTGTGAACTTTACGTGGCAAGTAAAACTATTTGTTGTTATCTAATATTCACATGAGCAAGATGAATAGGGAAGAACTCGAGTGCATCTTCGTGTAGTAATTTTCTCCACCAACTTCTCAGCTCCCTATTTATGAAATATTCTTCCAGTAGATCTATATTGATTGACAAAGTCCAGAGATGAGAGGCCTTGCTACTAACCTCAGCATAATTCTCGTATTCAGCAATTCAGAAATAGGAGACTTGACTAGAAATTCCTGAAATGCACCAGTGACTGGGTATAATGGTAGATAGAAAATATTTTATTTCTATCCTCATTTCAGCACAAAAAGAGTAAAGGTATTAACAATTTTTTAATTATAATGATAAATAGTGAAAAACAATAAATTAAAAGAATAGGCTGCTATGAGAGAATAAGAAGTGTAAGCAAGTAGGAGATAATTTGGATTCAAAGGCAGAGAATATTTGTCTCTAAAAGTAACATATAAGATGATAACTTAATGAGTATGCATCAGCCAGAAGAACAGAGGGAACAGCTCTGCAGACAGAGATAATATCATGTGAAAAGGCCCGAGCCAGGAAAGAGCTCTGTAACTTCAACAAAGGAAAAGAAAGACAATGTGATTTGAATAAGAGGAATAAGAATAGAAATCATAAGAACAGCATCACAATTGGAGAAGTATGCAGGGTCAGTACTTGAAAGGACCAGTAGATGACTTTAAGAAGATTAGAGTTCAAATTCAATAGGACAATCATGAAGAATACACAGAGAGGTAAAGTTATCTCATGTATATTTAAAACTGTCTTTCTGAGTATTTTGTAGATTGTGTTGGAGGGATATAAAGGAGACAATGAGAAGATGGATAATGTTTGCAAGATTTTAGTAATAAATGGGGATTTTGTTAGGCTAAGATTATAGTAATGGTCAAAACGGATGGGATCCCCACATCTTTTCAATGTCAAATCCATAAGGCTCAATGATGGATATGAACAGGGAATAGAAACACTCCAAAGCTCTAAAATTAAGCAACTGCTTGGATGGATGTCATTTACTGATAGGACTAGCTAAAGGAGAAACAGTGTTTCAGAGTGAATGAAGTTGTTTAGATTTGGATTATTTAATATTGGTTTTACTCTAATGTATACAAGAAGGGATAACATGCAGATATTTAAATCTACAAATATAAAACTTAAAAATCAAATCAAAGTAGGAGATAAAATTCACTAGTATCCATACAGATATTATTTAAAACTATAGAAACAGAAAAGAAGGCCCAAAGGATTGAGTCCCAAAGAACTGCTGTTTGTAGGGTGACCTACCACTCCAGTTTGCCCAAGGCTGGGATTTTCTGGGATGTAAGATTTTCAATGCTAAAACCAGCAAAGCCCTGCACAAACCTGGATGAGTTAGTAATACTGTATGTAGCTCTGATAAGACAATATCTAGGAACACTTGCTTTTCTCACTTACATAGGACTCATGCCTACACCAGGCATACACACACAAACACACACACACATGCAAGTTAAATTTTCTCCTTAGCCTTTTTCATAAATTGGAAGCAAAGAGGGAACAGAAAAGAAGGCAGAATAAAGGCAGATGTAGAATGGTTGAGAAAAGATGAATATTAATATCTTGGCCACAAAATATCATTTTCTGACCAACTCACTGCACCATCTTCCTTTTAGATGAGGAAAGGAGTAAAAATATTTGAACTTCTCTGAATCTAGAAGTTAACAAAATATTTCATCACTATTCTCCCTTAGAAAATCGCTAAACTACTGTTTGTGATATTACCAAAGCATAGAAAATATTCTAGCACTTGATTCTAAATAATTAAGTAATTAAATTTACATTCTCAGGATTAAACAGATTATGGTTTGTTCCTTTTTTTCACCAAGTGGTAATTACTATTTATTAAATTCTATTTTGTAGGACTGGAGAGCCTGGTGCTGACCTATGTCAATGCCATCAGCAGTGGGGATCTGCCCTGCATGGAGAATGCAGTCCTGGCATTGGCCCAGATAGAAAACTCAGCTGCAATAAAAAAGGCCATCGCCCAGTATGACCAGCAGATGGGCCAGAAGGTGAAGCTGCCCACAGAAACCCTCCAGGAGCTGCTGGACCTGCACAGGGCCAGTGAGAAAGAGGCCATTGAAGTCTTCATGAAGAATTCCTTCAAGGATGTGGGCCAGAAGTTCCAGAAGGAATTAGCGGTACATGTGCTGTTCTAGATTATGAGATGCAGAAAAATCTGGGCCTCTCTAGATATGAGTAGTTCTTCCTAGGTCCAAAGACAGAAGCACTCAGTTAATGTGTACTCACTTGCAATCATTACTGAAAAAAAGGAATACTCCTAGCCTCAGTCATATAGACCATGGCACCATAACCGACTATGTTTATTACAATTATCTTCTTCTGTTTTCACTTTCTGGATACCATATTTTAAACAAATAAGTAAATTATAAAACTGTATTTATATAAGCTTATTTAAATTTATCTTTTGTTTAAAGTTAATCAAAGATACAATACTTTCACATTGCCTGCTAATAATCTGGTAGGATTCGATTCTTTTTGAAAACACTAAAAATGTTCTGTCTTTAATATAAAGCAATGGTATAATTTCTAAAAAAACAAGAAAGTGAAACCAATCATAAGAATGTTATTTGAGAATGTTTTCAAGTCTGCGTCCTTACAAATTAAGGAAGGACTGTAGTGTGACAGTCACTGGACAAGTGACAATCCCTGTCCTGGCTTGCAAGGCAGGATTTTACAAATTTTACCTTCCTGCATTTAAAGGTTCTGATGCAGTTAAATAGCATCAGCAGACAATGGACATCCTCCTGGACTAATGTAAAAGCATGATACATAAGTTGTCTTGAATGATTTAGCGTAAGTAAATATATTTTTATTAGGCTTTCTCAATGCTAAAAATACCTGAGATACAATTTTAATTACCTTCCTTAGACTTACTGAAAAATCTACAAAAATATTCTCATTTTAAAGATTGTATCAGTAATCATTGACCCTTTACTGAGCACTTACAGAGAAGTCACTGGGCTTAAATACTTTACATCACTGCATTTAATCCTGGCACGAAGTCTATGAAATAGATCACTTCCCCTGTTTTTCCAACAAAGAAACCTCAATTCACAATGGTTGAGTGTCACAAAGCCACGAAGTGGTGGACCCAGGATCTCCATCCACCCAGGCCTGCCTGACTCCAGTGTTTGTGCTCTAAACTATTTTTGAAATTGGACTTGAAAGGAGAAGTTTCATATGGAACAGTGTCTGTGCTTTGAAATCATTTTCTGAAGCAAGAAAAGTAGGGAAAAGCGCTTCAGATAATTACAGCCAGAGAGGAATATGTATCTTTTTTTCAACCGGCACCCTTCTTAGAGATATTTTAGAGTCTTACAGCAAGGTGCAGGTGTAGCCCTGTTTACATGCCACAGTCTCTGCAGAAGAAGCATTTCTCAGTAGTCTCTGTGTGGTTAACATCCTGCTCATGGCTGACTGTACCATCTGTACTATTTTGTCACTTCACAGGAATGTTTAGTAGCAAAGAGAGATGACTTTTGTAAGCAGAATGTGAAAGCATCATCAGATCATTGCATGGCCTTACTTCAGGACATTTTCAGTCCTCTGGAAAAAGATGTGAAGCAGGGGACAGTTTCTAAACCAGGAGGTTACCATCTCTTCATGCAGAAGCAACAGGAGCTGAAGAATAAGTACTACCAAGTGCCCAGAAAGGGGATACAGGTAAACTACCTACTGAGTACTATTTTTGAGGACTTGCTGAGGCGACTCTTTCAAACTACGGTGGGAACAACCAAAATGGAGTTGGTACATAGTGCCTCTGCCTTTTACTCATCCTTTCACTGATTTATTCAGTATGAGAAACTTTTATGGGATGGAGAGCATACTCCTCCTTAGAAGCACAACTGAATCCCTCAAAAAAATGTTTGTAGAATTAATTCATTAATTTAGTCATCCAATGATCCAGTAATTATCTAGTCAGGCCTAACTATATATCAGGTCTTGTCAAATTTCTGGAAATAAGACAATTTTTAAAACAGTTCTCACAAAACATTTATCAGAAATAAACAAATTACATAAATCACTGATAAAAATAATAACAGTTAACACATATGGAGCTTATTGTGTTTCAAGAAATTAATGGGTTTACATCATTCAAGTCTCACAACAAGCCTAAAAGTATATATTATTAACATCCTCAGCTTACAAATAAGAGATTTGAGACATAGGGAAGTGAAAGAATTCACCCAAGAACATACAGGTAATGACTGGTACGGCTGGAGTGCTAATCCAGATAGAAGACTGTGCTCTTAACTACTCCTTTATGCTGGTATATTCAGGTTATGTCAGTTAGAATTAGGTTTGGATACATAGCACTAAAAAAAAGAGTGGCTTAGAAAAGACAAATATTCTTCTCTTGTGTGCAAGAAAAAATGAAGAGGCCCGGACCAGTGTGGCTCAGTTGATTGGGCTTCATAAAGTGAAGGGCCAACAGGCAGTTCAATTCCAGGTCAGGGCATGTGCCTGGAATGTTGGTTTGGTTCCCAGTCAGGGCACCTATGAGAGGCAACCGATCAATGTTTCTTTCTCACAGCCATGTTTCTCTCCCTCCCTTCCTCTCTCCCTAAAAATAAATAAAATCTTTTATATAAGAAGTGATGAAGAGGGAGTTGATGATGACAACTCCATGATAATATTGTTCTCAGGTCTCTTTCTTTGTTCTGCTCTAGCAGCTTAGCACACAGCCTTTTTTTTTCAAGGTCAATTTGGGATCTAAGACACCTGCTAGAGTTTCACCCATTAGTTCCATATTTCAGGTGGAGAGAAAAGGGAAATCAGGAGACTAAAAGACCTCTGGGCCAACTTCCTTTATGGTGATTTTCAAGAAGTAGCATAGACCTCTGGTTAAGTGCTGTTGGCCAGAATTTAATCATTATGGGCACCCAGCTACCAGGGATGTTGAACAGAGAATACAAAACTTTATCATGGTCCACAATCTGCCCAAGTGAATAAAAAATCAGTTCTATTACTACAGACAAAGAGGAAAATAAAATTAGGGTGACTCTAGTAGTCAAAAACTGCCCTGAAGAAAAAAGAAAGTAGGTTATAGGTATGGAAGAGGAAGGAAATGGGATGCTATTTTATGTTTTTACAGAAGGCCTTTCTCACAAAGTAATGTTTCATCAGAGTCTTCAAAGAAGTGGGGGAGTGAACCAACTGGGTACTTGGGGGAACAAAATTTCAAAGTGGAAAACTCAGGAGAATAAATTGGTTTATATCCTAGGAGTAGCAAGAAATGTGGCAGGAGGGCAGTGAGCAAAGGAGGAGGTGGCATGAGGTGAGGTCAGAGAGGTGTTCAAAGGCCATAAGCCAGAGAAGGTCATACCTTGGAGGTCACTAAGAAAATTTGAATTATATTTGGAAAGAGTAGGAAAATCAGTAGAGGGTTTTGTGCATAAGAGTGAACTGATCTTTCTTAAAATCATATAGTATAACATTAGGTGCCCTGAGAAGAATGGACTGTAGGAAGACCAATTTTGAAGCTAATACAATGGTCCACATAAGACGTAACGATGCCTTGGATCAGGGCATTTGGGAGGAGCAGGTGACATGTGATGGGCTCCGGCTGGTTTTATTTGAAGACAGAGCAAACATTATTAGCTGATGATTGCATGTGGGATATGGGAGGAAAAGATATCAAGCTAATAATAAGGTTGAACCCATACAATTAGAAAACTAGAGTTACTAAATAAGTGACTAAAATTGGGGTGACAAGGAATGAAACAAGTTTGAGAGGTGACCCAAAGTGGGCTTTTATGGCAGTTAAGTTTGAAATGCTATTTGAATTCTAAAAGGGTTGTTATATGCATGATAAAAATAAATTGAATTAATGCATGTACTGCTGGATTTTGCCTAAACCCATAGTCTCTCTTTTTAAATTCTAACTTCCTCTGCATCACCAGGCAGAAGAGACACTGAAGAAATACTTGGAGTCCAAGGAGAACGTAGCTGATGCACTTCTACAGACTGATCAGTCACTCACAGAAAAGGAAAAAGAGGTTGAAGGTGACAACAGCCCTAGAAATGTTAATGTTAGCCACAGTAGTCCACATGAAGCCATTATTGTAGAGCAAATAATAGCAAGTATAGTTCAAAGCTCCAGATTTTTTTAACTTGTATTTTTGGTCACCTTGTACTTACTCATTGCAAAAATTATCACAAGAAGCTTTCTCTATGACATAAGAACAAAATAAAAATGGTAGGGCTGGAAAGCAAAATAAGGCTATAACTATTTAATTCTCACATTTATCTGCTTATATTTTTTCCTCAGTGGAACGCATAAAGGCCGAATCTGCAAAAGCAGCACAAAAAAGGTTGGAGGAAATGCAAAAGAAGACCCAGCAGATGATGGAAGAGAAAGAAAAGAGTTATCAGGAACATTTGAAACAATTGACTGACAAGATGGAGAAGGAGAGGGCCCAATTAATGGAGGAGCAAGCGAGAATTATGAATCTTAAACTTCAGGTATTCGATTCTGTCATCACCATTTTATCTTCCATGTCACTAAGACAGAACACTGCTTAGAAGGTAGAGCTTCATGTCAGATTAAGGACTTTTCTACCCAAATACTAGTAGACATTTCATTCTCTTCCTGTTTCTACCTGTGACTCTCTCTGTTTATTAAAGGGTATTTATTCACTTGAAAGACAAATCTCATGGAATCTATTATTAAATCACTAATAAACAATAGCTATTCATTGACAGGCACTGAACAATGGTTTTACAGTCATTCTGTTAACAAATCCTCATGTTATATTGTAGGTACTATTATATTCTCATTTTCAAATAAGGAAATTGTAATTTCATGAGAGGTAAGTAATGTTTCTGAGTCTTACCTTGTGAAAGAATACCTGGTCTGTCTACTCTACTGAGTAGAGTTCATGGTGAGTTTGTTTCTGCCATACCTGGTATAACTTTACCCCTGCAGGTACCCTATGAATAGGAAGACTCCATGCCCATCTAAATACTTAATCATATAATTAAATACCCAGGCTGCCTGTATCTTCCTGTTCTCCAGGCTCTACTCAGAGTCATTACTGAGTCCAGATGTTCACCCAGAAATAGAGTATGGACCCACGTAGGCCCTGATCCCCTCAACTTATTTCTGTCCCCTTGCCACCAAGTTTTGGAAAGTTGTGCTAAGTTCCCTCATCAAATATCTGCCATGATTCTGAATCAAGCAGTCACCTTCCCATTGAAATTCATTCATCTTTCTTACATTCTTAGACATATATTTGAAAGTCCACACTAACTAGATCAAAGTTGAAGGGGAAAATGATAGATTTTCCAGAAACACTCTGTTGCATGTGAATGAAGAGGGCCAAGAATATGATTCTGGATCACTAATATTTTAGAAACCATAAGAGTAGAAGTTTTATGTAGCTAAATAAAGTCCAGAAAAATTACTGGCAGGCATAGGAAACTCCAGAGGGAGTGATATAATAGAAGGTAAAAAAAAGGACGAATTTAAAAAATAACTTTCAAAAGCTCTTGAGGCATTAATGTAGGTATTACAGGGGAAATAATTTGGCAAATATGCAAAATGTTTTAAATTGTGTGAGTTCAGTCTTCATTTTCTCTTTCAGGAAAATGAACGGCTTCTCAAGGAAGGATTCCAGGAAGAGAGCAGGAAACTTCAAAATGAGATTAATGCTCTCCGAAGAAGCAAAGAATCATTCACAATATGTAACATACTTTAAAAATCCAAAGAGCATAATTTCCTAACCAGCTCCCCTCCCCTCTACTAGGAACAACTTGAATGAACAACTTCAGAATGTCAAACAATTGCCCCTAAATTAAAATTAAAATTATGATGTTTGCAATGTTATTGAGTCATAAAGGTTGCAAAGATGAAATAAACTGCGAAGGCAATGTTTTCCCTACAGTGTGATTCAATTCATGTTTAATTATAGTAATAGTGATTAAAATGATCCTTAATTATATCCTACCGTCAAAATCATACATATTGAGTCTAGAGACACTTGAAAATGTATAATGGAGAGATATTAGATGGGTCCTGTTCAGGGTAGACTTGCTTTCTCTCACATATATCACTCTTATAAATACCCTAAGCCCCATGCTGTTGCTCAAGAGCTTACTTTGGCTTTGGAATAGAACTGGAGTGTTGTGAACATTTGGCAAAGCTGAGGAAAGTGAACAGTTGATCATTTTTATGGGGCATAGTTGATAATCCCTCCTGCCAAGTTGTCGTGCTCATGCACTGGCTGAAAATAAGACCTGGGATAATTGACTGCAAGGTACACACAAGTGTATAGTTCCTGATTGGGTGGCAGCTATGTGGTCTGTGGGCAAAGATGGAATTCTGGGAAACTGGTAGAAGAAGCACTTGCCTCTGTTGCAAAATAGATTTGTATGTGGTTGCCTTACCTTTCCTCTCTACAAAAGTCTTGTAGGTAATTACTGTCCTGTCCACAGGCCATCCTACCTCACCTTCGTCTACTCTCCTTTCCCTAGTTTTTCCCTCCCACAGTTCAGAAAATAACTTTTACAGTCAAAGATAGGGAAGATTAACTCAAAATTGAAATAAATTTATTTTCATTTCTCTTAGAACCATAAGTATAATCCTACAAAACCTAAAACTGAATTATATTTCTCTCTATGACTTTCTGTTTTTGTTTTGGAATATTTTGAGGAAAAAAATGAATGTTGACCCTCAATTCACACCATATACAAAAATATATTTGAGAGGAGTCATAGTGTTAAATGTTAAAACTAATAACACAAAGCTTTTAAAAGAAAACATAGAAGAAAATCTTTATAATCTTAGGGTAGGTAAAAATTTCTTAAATGGGATATAAAAAGCACTATACATAGAAGAAAAATGTTAAATTACACTTCATCAGAATTAAAATATTCCATGGCTATTGTCAACAACACGGAAGATAACAAGTGCTGTTGAAAAGGGAAGCCAAGTGCACTACTGATTAGACTGAAATTAATGTCATCACCATTAAAAAACAGTATGTAGGTTCCTCAAAAATTAAAAATAGCACTACCATGTAATCTAGCAATTCCACTTCTTGGTATGCATTCAAAGAAAACAAAACACTAACTCATAAAGATATATGTACTCCCATGTTGACTGCAGCATTATTTACAATAAACAGGATACAAAAACATTGTAAGAGTTCATTGATAACTGAATCAATAAAGAAAATGTGGCATATATATATATATATAATATGAAAAATAGAGACATTTATTGAAAAAGATACAAGATACAAGAAATATTGTACATAGGACAATGACACTTCAGTCACCTTCAAAATAGGCACCTTAGAACCTTGCACAATTCTCCCAGTCACCATGAGTTGCTCCATTGTATTTTCCTGGATCTCACTGATGGTCTGAAATTTCTTCCCTTTCAAAGGTAATTTTAGTTTTGGGAAAAGACAGAACTTGCAGGGTGCCAAATCTGGCCTGTAGGGGGCTGAGTCAACTGGCTGATTTGATGTTTCACAAAAAACCCTCTGTGTGAGACATGATGCATGAGAGGGCACATTGTTGTGATGAAGCTGCTGCTCACCAGTTGCCCATGGCTGCAGCCTTCTGAATCATCCAAATAATTTCTGCAGAGGAATGTTCAAGCTTAATGCAAAATTTGATGCAGATTTGTTGTTCTACTTGCTCCGTCATTTTAAATGCAATGGCCACACAGGACACATGCTCACTCAATGGTGTCCACTGCCCCCACTGACTAGTACAGTGAAGTCATCATTGTTCACACATGAGGATTCCAGTTCACTCTCCTTGGCTACCAGGTTACAACAATGTTTCACAAATCGCTCTTGTTGTATTAATAATGGTTAGATTTTTTCTGGAAAGACCTTGTATGTCTCTCTCCCTCTCTTACTCCCTTCTCCTCTCGCTAAAAAAAAAAAAAAAAAAAAAAAAAAAAAAAAAAATTTAAATTTAATTTAAAATTTAAATAAAATTAAAATAAATTAAAATTTTAAATATGGCTATGGAGTAGATGGAAGTTACAGTCACCACCTCCTGACACCAAACCAGACTGAAAGCTAAATTATAGCACATACAACCCAAATAACCAACTGAAGCTAGCTGAACGAAGGTATTATATATAACTAAGGACTTATAGAAGAAGCCACATAGATACTGATCGGAAGAGTGGAGATGTGAAAAGGGCTGCACCCGTGTGCTGTGGTTGAGGATCCAGAGAGATATCTCAGCTGCAAAAGTACTCACCCTGAGGAGCGTAGGATCTCAACACCACACCAGGATCCCCAAACCAGAGCACCAGAGCCAAGAAAAGAAGCCCTCATAGTATCTGGCAGTGAAAATCAGGGTATTTTCTGTCCACTAAGATAGAAGAAACTCTGCTAGAAACCCAGGTGTTCTCTTTATGCACCAGCACCCAGAATCTTGGTCTTGGACACTCACCTGCAGCTCCAGTAGAAGGAAGGAGAATTAGGGCATATGGTAGTCATGCAATGAAGATTTGGTTGGTGTGGACCTGAGTAGAGATCTGCAGAGTTGGCCCCAAGGTCCCTGGGCTAAATCCCTATTCTACACCACCCTCAGATTCTATCTTTTCAGAGTCAAACACTTCTATTCTTAAAGCTGCAGCCTAGGTAGTGCACTAGCTAGATCCTCCAACTACTAGCAGCCCCTCCTTGCCAAGCTTGAGTTCTACAGTAAGATCTGCTGGCTACACCCAACAGGGATCTTTGGTGCACTCTTTCTGTAGAAGCTCTTGTCAGAGACACAGATATTGAGCTGTGATGCTTTGGAATGGAGCCATTCCCCTCAACCTTTACGTGTACAGCCATGGCCCCCAACTCCAATAGAAGGCTCATTTCACCTTTCTTCCTGGCTCCCAAAGACCTCACCCTTTGAAAGTCAGACCCACAAAATGATCAGAGTCCTGTGAAGCTCTGGGACTGCTAGAGTGTTTCTCCCTGGGAGGCTTTTATCAGGGACTCAGACATGTGTTGGGTTATGCAGCTCTGGTTGGGGGAGGTGTTCTTCCCTAGACCCCTGCAAATGCAGTAGGTGCACCTCCCACAACTGTACACTCATTTGACCTGTCCTTCTGACTCCCAGTGGCCTCACCTTACTGAGCTCTCTCCTGCAGAGGGGCCAGCTAGCAGCACCCAAGCTGAGCCTTCTGTGCACTGCTGCTGAAGGAGCTATGGTCAGAGACTGAGACAGAGACTGAGTGTATGGCTCTGGAGTAAGGGCCACGTTCCCCCCATTGAGAGCCTGATCTCACTGTTCCTAAACAGGAGACCCATTAGCTCTGTCCTCCTGAATCAGGTTGCCCTACCTTATCAAATTCACACCTTATGGAAGAGACAGCAGATTGTGGCCAGCCTGGGCCCACTCTACAGTTTTTCTTTGGAATGCTCTCAAAGAACACCAGGCAAAATCAGGGGTGGCAGGTGGAGGCAGACCTCAGGGTACCTTGGGCTTTTTACTGGTCTGCCCCTGGCTTACAGCTAGAAAAAGCTGATGCTTATATACAACTTGGCCCCTTCCACATACACCCAGACCTAGTAGAGGCAGCCACAAACAGTGAATCTCATGGTAGCTCCAGTCAGGTAGTACAGGGTAGTTAGAGGCAGCATCTGACATTAACTTGCATGAAACCTCTCCCAAGTGGATCCAGAACCAACACAACCAGTGGTGGACTTCAGACCACACCAGAGCTCAACCCAAATAGCCACACAATTGGTACACCCAAAGGGAGATCCCAGCAGCACCAGACACTGCTGGGAACAACTCTACTTCAGGGACAGTGACCACACAGTGGCTTATATACTGTGATCAAGGTCAGTCATTATAGTCATTCAGCCTGAAGGTTAACCCAACCCACAAAAGGGTCAATGGCATTCAAGACTCAACTTCAACAGGAGGACACATATAAGTCACTCAAGAAACATTCCTGTAGCATCTAGATGAGGTGAAGTAGAAGACTGCATGACTCACCCCACAAGACACATAAAACCTAAAACCTGCATAACAAGTTTGGAGGTGATAGCATATCTACCTGATACACAGAGACAAACACAAAAAGGAAATGGAGAAAAAAAAACATGTACTAAATGAAAGAACAAGAGAAATCCCCAGAAAAATAATTACCATATTTTTCGCACTATGAGATGCACCTGACCATAAGACACATGTAGGATTAGAGGAAGAAAACAAGAAAAAAATATTCTGAACCAAATGGTGTAGTAAAATATTAATAAAATATAACAAAATAATATTTCAACCATGTAAAGTGAACAGCAGTCAACAGTGGTATTAAGAGCCATCATTACTGTCATTAACAAATAAGGAGAGACTTTAAGATTCAAGTACTCTTCTAGTTTTCTGGGAACCCCAGGTCAGGTAATACACATTATGGTCTATGATGCAATATTTGCTCCATAAGATGCACAGACATTTCCTCCCACTTTGCGGGAGTGGGGGAAATGCATCATATGGACTGAAAAATATGATAAATGAAATGGAAGTAACTCAGATAGAAGATGCAGAGTTTAAAACAATGGTTATAAAGATGATCAAGTACCTTAGTGGAAAAATAAATGTTCTTATTGAGAATGTAAACAAAGAGATAGTCAGCACTAAAAAAAGACATGGAAACCATGATAAAAATCCAGCCCCTTCCGGCCAAGATGGAGGCATACACAGACGCACTGCATCTCCCTCCACAACTAAGAAGGAATACAACTATCTCAAAACTAGAAAAGAAACAACCAGAAGTTCCAGAAGATCAAACTGCATGGTAGTCCAGCAAACAAAGATATAAAGAAGAAATACTCATCCAGACAGGTAGGAGGGGCGGAGCTGGGGTGGAGAGGACGTGGTATGGTGGTGGCAGTAGCGGTGGCAGTAGCGGTGGCAGCAGCGGTAGGCCGGCAGAAATCGCAGTCACATGTTTTAAAAAGTCAGAAGGGACACCTGGAGAGTGTTCCCAGCTCCTCACTAGACCTTGCAGCCCACGGTCCCAGCACCAGGGAAAATCAAGCCTCATTGCCTCTGACTGTGCAAACCAGTGGGGGTTGGGGCGGAGGCCCCAACTGATCTCAGCAGTTTAGAGGGCCTGCACGGTCCTAGAACATCCACAGACCCACCCACTCTGGAAACGACGGCCAGGGCAGCAGCTAGAGGGGTGCCAGTCCTGTGCAGAAGAGGGAGAGGTGCCTAAAAAAGGGGCGAGTGCTGGGCAGGCAGTATTGTTCCCTCTCGGACCCCTCCCCAACATACAGTGCCACAACGTGGTGAAACAGGTCACCCTGTACTGATGAATTCCTAAGGTTCTGCCCCTTACAATGTAACAGGAGCGACAGGTCTACCTGGGACATGGAGGCAAACAAACACAGGAGCCTATCAGAATGAGGAGACAGAGAAGTATGACCCAAAAAGGGAAATGGGTCAAGGTTCCAATGGGAGAACTAAGTGATGGGGAGATAGCCAACCTAACAGATGAGGAGATAGACAGCCTGACAGATGCAGAATTCAAAACACTGGTGATAAAGATACTCACAGGCTTGACAGATATGCTTGAGTATGGCAAACACATAAGAGAAGAAGTGAAGGCTATGCTAAGTGACATGAAGGAAAATTCACACAAAACCAATGGTGAAGGGAAGGAAACTGGGGTTGAGATCGATTATTTGGAATATAAGGAAGAAAAAAAAACAGTCAACCAGTGCAGAATGAGGAAGGAAGAATTGAAAAAAAAATTAAGAAAACTTCCCAAATTTTGTGAAGGAGATGGACATACAGGTTTGGGAAGCACGGAGAGTCCCGGGCGAGCTGGACCCAGAGGGGACCACACCAGGACGCATCATGACTGAGATGCCAAAGGTGAAGGATAAAGGCAGAGTCCTGGGGGCAGCAAGAGAGCCAGAGAGTTGTCTACGGGGGTTGCCTATAGGACTATCAGCTGATTTCTCAGAGCACACTTTGCAGGCAGGAAGGGACTGGCAAGCAGTATTCAATGTGATGAAAAGCAACATACAACCAAGATTACTCTATCCAGCAAAGCTATCATTTAGAATGGAAGGCCAGATGAAGTCCTTTCCAGACAAGGTGAAGCTAAAGGACTTCATCATCACCAAGCCATCATTATGTGAAATGTCAGAGTGACTTACTTAAGAAAAAGAAGATCAAAACTCTGAACACTAAAATGACAACAAACTCACAAAACTCACAACTATGGACAACCGAATCTAAAAAATAAAAACAAAATCCAAATAAGCAAACCAGAACAGGAACAAAATCATAGGTATGGGGATCTTTTGGAGGGTTATCAGCTGGGAGAGGGGAGGGGGAGAAATGAGGAAATGATGGAGGGACTAAGAAGCATAATCAGTTGGTACAAAATAGACAAGGGTATGTTAAGAATAATATAGGAAAGTGTGAAGCCAAAGAATTTATATGCCAGACCCATGGACATGAACTAAGGGGGGTGGGATTGCTGGAGGGAAGCGGGGTACTGAGCAGAGGGGAGCAAAGGGGAAAAATTGGAATTACTGTAACAACATAATCAATAAAATATAGTTTTTAAAAAATCTCAGCAAATGGAAATAGAGGGCGCATAGTAAAGGACATTATGACAAACCCACAGCTAACATCACACTAAGTGGAGAAATACTAAAATAATTTCATATAAGATTAAGAACAAGACATTTTCACCACTGTGATTCAACACAGTGCTGGAAGTCCTAGTTACAGCAATTAGACAAGAAATAAAAGGCATCCAATTTGGATAGAAAGAAGTAAAACTGTCGTTATTTGCAAATGACATGATATGAATAGAACACCCTAAAGACTCCACAAAAAACTACTAGAATTGATAAATGAATGCAGTGAAGCAGCAGGATATAAAATTAATATTTAGAAGTTGGTGACATTTTTATAACCAACAACAAACTATCAGAAAGAGAAAATTAAGAAACGATCTCTTTTACAATTGCAATAACAATAACAACAACAACTATCTAGGAAGAAATTTAACCAAGGAGTTTAAAAACCTGTACTGGGAAAATTAAAAGAAACTAAAGAAAAAAATAGAAGAAGATACAAATAATTGGAAGCATATATTGTGTTGTGTTAATGAATAAGAAGAATTAACATTATTAAAATATTCATATTACCCAAAGCAATATTGATTCAATGCAATTCTTATCAAGACACTAATGGCATATTTCACAGAATTAGGACAAATACTCCCAAAATGTTTATGGAACCACAAGAGAACCCAAATATCCTCAGCAATCTTGAGAAAGAAGAACAAAGTTGGTGGTATGCTACCGATATTAAACTATACTACAAGGCAACAGTAATCAAAACAGCATGGTAATGGCATAAAACTGACATATAGATCAATAGAAGAGAACAGGACAGGGAGTGCAGAAATAAACCCACACCTTTAAGGTTAATTAATATTTCACAAAGAAAGCAAGAACATACAGTGTACTCAATAAATGGTAGTGGGAAAATTGGACAGATACATGCAAAAAATGAAACCAGACCACCTTCTTACACCATACACAGGAATAAACTCAAAATGAATTAAAGATTTAAAAGATCTGAAACCATCAAAGTTTTAGAAGAAATCTTAGGCTGTAAAATCTCTGACATTTATTGTAGCTACATTTTTTTCTTCAGATGTATCTCTTTCAACAAGGAAAACAAAAGAAAAAATAAATGGGACTACAATCAAACTAAAAAAGTTTTTGCACAGCAAAGAAAATCATCAACAAAATGAAAAGACAGCACACTGAATGGGAAAACATAGTCACCAATGATATAACAAGGTTGGTACAAAAATAATGTCCGATTTCGAGGTCTATTTTAAAAATGAAAAAGCCCATGATTATGAAAATATTTATTTGTTAACATAATCTCCTTTGCTTTCTAGAACCTCTTTCCACCTGTCAACTAGCTTATAAATGCCATGCTTGTAAAATTCTTTAGGATTTGAAGCAAAATATGAATCCAACTCATTTTCAACCTCTTCTCTTGATGTCAACCTAAGACCATCAAAATGGTTCTGTAGTCCCTGAAACAAGTGATAATCAGAAGGAGCAAGGTCAGGAGAATATGGAGAATGAAGCAATATTTCCCAACCAAGCTCTTTCAAGAAATTTTTGGTGAGTTGAGCTGTGTGAGAACGAGCATTATTATGATGGAAAATGACACCCTTTCTGTTGACTAAGGAGGGTTGCTTTTGGTTCAAAGCTGCTTTCCAATGACAAAGTTGTTCACAGGAAAGATTAGCAGAAATTGTTAGATTGTTGTCTAACAGTTCGTAATGGAAAATTCCTTCCATATCCCACCATACTATCAACATGATCTTTTTTGGATGAGTCTTCCTCTTGGTTGTTGAACTCTTCTCCCTCCTCAACTGATTCATGATTGGTGGCATTTAATATTACAGTAAAGGATCCACTTCTCAGCACCTTTAACAAGCCTACCCAAAAAAAGTGCCTGAAGGTGTCGTAAAAGCAATGATTCACAACAAGCAACACGCTGTTGCAGATTCTCTGGAGACAGTTTGTGTGCAACCCATTTTCCAACTTCTGAAACCTTTCTGATCCTTTTCATTTGGCTCAGTATGGTTGTATGGGCTACGTTAAACTGTTATGCAAGTTCCCTAGAGGTAATGGTTGGGTTTTCTGTGACAATAGCTTCCATCACTTCAGAATCAAGTTTTTTGGATGACCCACTTTTGGCTCATTTTTCAAACTGAAATCCCCACTTTGGAAACAAGAAAACCACCTCCAGCAACTTCTTTCAGTCATTGCATTGTCCCCATAAGTGCTCTGAATAGACTTTGCTGCTGTACTTGCATTGGCACCTTTATGAAACTCATAGAGTAAAACATTTCTAATGTGGTCTTTAAATGGGACGAACATGGGTGCAAATATTGTGGATGATTATGAACAATACTTTGATAATCTGAAAAAATAAGGTATAAATTAGTCATTGTGACATCAAAAAATTATAAGAAGAGGCACAAATTTAATAAATACCATGTAAAACTTTCTTTTAAAAAAGTCTGACATTACTTTTGCACCAACCTGATAATAAGGGACTAATATCCAACATTTATAAAGAACTTACAAAACTCAAGACTAAAAAACAAACAATCCAATTTAAAAAATGGGCAAAGGACCTGAATAGACACTTCTCCAAAGAGGACATACAGATGGTCAATAGACAGATGAAAAAATGCCCATTGTCACTAAGCATCAGAGAAATGCAAATTAAAACCACAATAAGGTGTCACCTCACACCTGTCAGAATGGTTATTGCCAATAAATCAACAAACAACAGATGCTGGGGAGGATGTGAAGAAAGGGAATCATGCCCTGTTGGTGGGAATGCAGATTGGTGCAGCCACTGTGGAAAGCAGTTTACAGGTTCCTCAAAACATTAACACTGGTACTGCCTTATGAGTCAGGAATTCCACTTCTAGGACTATACCTAAAGAAACCTGAAACATTAATTTGAAGGAATATATGCACATGCATGTCCACTGCAGCATTATTTACAGTAGCCAAGATTTGGAAGCATCCTAAATGCCCATCTGTAGATGAGCGGATAAAAAAGCTGCAGTACATTTACACAATGAAATACTATTTGGCCATAAAAAAAAAAAAAAAAAAGAGAGAAGGAAATCTTACATTTTGTGACAATGTGGATGGACCTGGAGAGCATTATGGTAAGTGAAATAAACCAGTCACAGAAAGACAAGTACCATACAATATCACTTATATGTGGACTCTAATGAGCAAAGGAAACAAAGTAGAAAAAGACTCATAGATACAGAGAACAGAGTGTCAGCTGTTAGAGGAGAGGGTGGTTGAGGGGCTGTGTGAAAAAAGTGAAGGGATTAAGAAAATATTTTTAAAAACCTCGCAGACACAGACAGCAATATGGTGATTACCAGAGGAAAAGGGAGGTGGGTGCAGGTAGAAGATAGCAAAGTGGGGATGAATGGTGAGGTGATGGAAGAAGACTTGACTCTGAGTGGTGAACACACAATACAATATAAGCAATGTGTATTACAGAATTGTGCATTTGAAATCTACATATCATAATTTTATGAATATTAATCAATGTTACCTCAATAAATTCAACAATTTTTAAAAAAGACAACAGCAAAAAATAAAAAGGTAAATAAAAATTGGTCATCTAATTTCACTATAATTTCTTGCAGAATCCATTTTAACATTTAAAATATAAATGCATATCACAGACAACTTTCTGAGGAAAATGCGATTGGTAGTATAAAGTCATGTATCAAAACAAAATGGAAGATCCAAATTTCACTTTCTGATATTTTATTTTATAGACACTTTTCATGTAATATAATAGAAATTAATTTTGTTAGTGTAAAAATTAAGTGTCTATAACCTCTTCTTTGTATTTATCACTGTTACTATCAAAGAATCCATTTCACAGGAATATATTGACTGAAATGGAATTAATTAATTGATGTTAATTTTGTTCTCTAGTGCAGTACAATGAAATGCAATTTTAATAAGTGAATTTAATTTTCCCTGGTATACAACTAAAATATACATGCCAGCATTCTGGCTCACACTGAAATTCAAATATGATAGGAGTAGCTTAACAGAAGGTAAAGAAAATTATGAGACAAAATGTAGCATTTGTCAGCTTTTTAGAAGTATTGCGATATTGTTTGGGTCATTTTGAATATTTATTTTGAATTTGTATTTTTTCTATTACTTTATCAGAAACAGATTCTCAAATTATATTCAGTTGCCACCCCCTCGCCCACCAAATCTGATCCACCCTTATCTAAGCAAGGAACAAAGTAATGGAACAAAATAATGAATTTGTGTAGGCTATAATATTGGGAAATGTGTGCACACACACAGTGGTAGTTTTGCTCTTAATGAAAAAAATCACTGAACAAAAAATACTCTTTGAAAAAACAGAGAGAAGAATTGAATGAGTGAAAAATTTGAAGAAAAAGAGATTTATAATAAAATAATAGTAATAACAACAAAAATAACAATATCTTTCCTCACAAAACTACCTGTGCAGTCCCTTGGCTCACATACAGCCTGCTGCTCTGTATTCCTTGTGTGTTCAGGGAGCACAAGCCAACGGAGGAGGGACCGACCTGGGATTCTGAAGGCAGGTGTGGAGGAACCGTGACTTTCCTCCCACCTCACCTGCTCTACTGCCTCAGTTGAAAAACAAAAACAAAAACAAAAGAAAAGAAAAGTTGTGGGGGGGGGGGGGGGAACCCAACGATCCAGTTCTCCTAAGAGCGCATGTCCTTTTGATCTGGGTTCTTATCAACCCGAGCCATAACTGCTTGCCTGTAATATCTGGCACGTTTTCAGCCCCTAAAGAGAACAAGTCCGGAGGAGCCAGACGCTGAAGGAGCGAGCGCAGGAAGGGAAGGAACAGCTGAGAACTTGTCCCCTGTCTGCGGCACGCGAGACAGGTAAGTTAGCTCCTAGACTTGGTTTTCCACTGGCAGGTTCTCCTGTTCCTTAAGCGTCGTCAACAACAACGCGTGCCCAGAGGCTCATCCCACCCTGGAAGAGCAGGTTGGGCACTGGCGGGCGGGGAGGCAGCAGGAGTCTGGCACTGGGCCCGGGGTCCCAGCAGCTCAGCGTCTGTGTTTGGATCAGAGGCCCTTCGAAGTGACCAGTGCACAAACACCTTGTCATCAGGATGAGATGCTCTTCTGGCAACCACCCTGGGCTACACAAACTTGGGAGGAGGAGGAATGCATCCTATCTCAAATGTCGAAAGGGGCTGAAGTCCTCCCTGGCTCTGAGGGAATAAATCCTATCAGCTTGCAGAGGTGCTCCATAAAGTCCTTTCCCCTTCATCTCCCTCCTCTCTCCTCAGACTGTCCCTGCTCCGCCCCGCGCCCACTAGCCATTGGAGGCACTGAGAGAAAAGATGGTTCTTAATTTACAGACTATTTAAATCCAGAGAGACTGGCTCATTATTTTTGCATTAACAATATTTAATATCCAAAGGTAGCACAAAATTGTGTTATATAGAATAATTCGATCTCACACCCACTGGTCAAGTGTTAAAAATAACTGTAAGACCTAATAGTGTTTGTTTATCATGCATTGTTTTTAATGTGTGGTCCATACAAGAACTGTGTCAGAGTATCCTGTGATACTTGCTGACAAGCCAAGGCTTGAGGCAGTTTTCACCATCACTTCAGATGACTGGCTCTCCTGAAGAGTAAACTTTGGAAATCAACTCCATACAGTAGAATTATTTCATTTTACTTGTTCATTTGACGTTAATAGCTTTTGGATTGGGTATTTCAGTGTACTCTGCCCTGGCTGGTTTAGCTCAGTGGATTGAGCGTCGGCCTGCGAGCTAAGTGTCGCTGGTTCGATCTTCCAGTCAGGGTACATCAGAGAAGGAAAACTCTGACTCCAAAAAACCTCCGCTGCCTTGCGGCATACCTCTTCTGGGGAAAGGCTAAGGGAGTAAACCCCGACAGAAAATCCGGAGCCGGAGTCCCTAAGGCGGTTTGACGTTGTAGTCAACACCGGCAACTCCTGCGGCGCACCTGAACCCAAGCTGTATCGACTCCGTCTTTCCCTTGGACCCTTCAGCTGCGAAGAGAGGGGGGGTCTGCTGCATGGGCAACAGCAAACCCTCCATATCACCCTGCCCAGGCTCTGTAGCTTCAGCTCCACTGGAGAGGACACTCCAGCGTCATCGCAAGATGTCGATTCAACACGGGAGGAGACAGATGCCGTGTCACTCCCGAGTCGGACTGCACAGCCATTCTCGGCGGTGCAGATAGACACTTAAGAAGCTACACCATCGTCTCTCGAGACGGACGGCTGCCGACGACGACGACGATTTCAGTGTACTTACTTTTTTTTTTAAGTTTTGTTAATGCATCTATTCCTACCCAAAATTTTGAATATTCAGTCCAAGAAATAAGCTCTGCAATTCTTCCTGATCATAACACAATAAAAGATTCATCTTTTACTTCCAAACTGCTCCCAGTCACCTATAGAAAAGTAGAGAAATGGTACAAACGATGTCCATAAAACAAATTCATGTTATTTTCTGGCAAAAATATTTTAGACACCTTATTATTTCTTGGCAATTTGCAGCTTACCGAATGTATTGACACATTTCAACACATTGCCTAACTTGCTAATTGATAAAGCGCTATATTAATTCTGGAAAATTTTTTTAATTATTGAGAGCCTGTGTGTAAACTACCAGCCTGTACAGGAATTAATCGGGCAGGATTTCTTGCTTTATTTATAACATTAATAAGAAAATGGAGGCTCGCAGCAGTAAGCTCCTTTTTCAAGGTCTCACTGACAATAAGTTACTCAGACCCTGAAGTTTGAACCCTGGTAGCCACTCCAGAATCTGCCTGGCATCCCAGGGCTGCTCTGGGTCCCTCCCACAGGACGCAGCCTCCCTTGGTGTCCGCCCTCCCAGCTGCTACTGCTGGTGCTGTCCTGCCGGCTCATCCTCTCTATGGGATGTGTCCCCCAACCTCCTTGCCACTGGGGAGAAGTGTCACTGTTTCAGTTCAAAGCCAACCCTTTGTCTTCACTTAGAAAATATCCTCCCTGCTGTCTTAGACATTCAACATTTTATCAATACTTGCATAGGACTCAGTATGTACCACATCATTTTAAGAGCATTATAAATTTTATCATATATTTAATCTTCCTAATGACCAATACATTGTTATTTTTAGTGCTGCCATTTTATGGAAGAACAAACTGAGGCACAGAGAAGCTAATCTTTCTCATGGTCATGAAGCTAGGAAGGTCTGGGAACACATGAAAGGAAACACCCACTCTGGTGAAGACATTAGAGTAGGGCCTCATCCAGCTGCGGGACTCTGGTAGCCCTGGGCAGATCCTCAAACACCCTGGCTACTGCCTCTCTTTCCTGGCAGCATATAAATAAGAAGTGTCCTTTTATTTCAGTTAAATAAATGAATTCTTGCACTTATAACTTTATCTAAATCCTATTAAGAGCTGTCCCGTGGTGTTTTCAGAGCAAGTCACATTCTTTACCTCTTCTTCTTGCTTTCAAGGTCTCCCCTCTTCTAGCTGCTCCCACTCCCACAATTCATTAAGCCTGTCCTGCTCAAGGTAGCAGGTCACATTTATTTCTCTTTCTCTGAGAGGTCTTCCCCTGACCACCCTTTATATAAATTCAGCTCCCATGCTCCCCATCCTGGTCCCTGCTTTTCTCCTGATCACTTTCCATCATTTAATATACATATATGCATGTTGCTTATTCGCTTTCTTTATTATCTGTCTCTTCCCACTAAAATAGAGCTCCTTCAGACAGGCATTTGTATCCATTTTGTTCATTACTTGACACCAAGCACCTGGAACAGTACCCAGCACATGATAGGTACTCAGAAAACATATGCAGTTAATGAGAAATCAAATCTTTCTGAAACTCCAGATATCTTCTCTGGTCACTCCTTTTCTCCTGCATGTCCCAGTCTGCCTCTACTTATCCCTAATATGTTAATGTTCTCAAGGCTCCAACATCAGAGCTTTGTTTCTCTCTTTCTATTCCTCTTATGCATTATATAAGTAAGGTTGTTTTGTCACTGGACAAGGGCCAGGCCCAGAGTGGGTCTGCCTCAAACTGACCTGTAGTGTGTGGGTTCTTGACTTCATGTAGAAAAGATTTTAGAACAGGAATCCAGGTGATTTTGAGAGTATGTTTATTAATGCTGAGGACAGCAAAAAAAAAAAAAAGAAGAAGAAGAAGAAAGGAAGGACTTAGGGTAGAAGAAGCAACAGAGAGAGCCTAGGCAGTACTCTGCTTTGGCCCCCTAGAATTGTTATTGGAAGGAAGTGAGCTGAGGTGGGGCTGCTCTTAGCTTACTTGGAAGGAACAGTCACAGTGAAAGAAATGAGCCAAAGTGGGTCTGCTTTTAGCTCACGGGAAAGTCAGACAAAAAGGAGGATGTGGAGACAGGATCAGGGGGAAAGACTGAGATGAGCTGCCACTGCCCACTGCTCCCCTGATTGTAAGTCTAGAGGGGACCCTTAGAGTTTAGGAAATAAAGAGTCAAAAGTTCATGCCCAAGAAGAGGCATGGGTGTGCTCTAGAGTGAACCCACACTGCTATCCTTTGACTTGAAGGTTATATCTTTCTTCCGTGTGTGAAAATCTTAGGGGAGGCTTTGAGCAGAATATTCATCAGCTTTCCAGGTGTGTTTTTAATATGCTGATGCTTCAAAATGAGCATGTAAGGGAGGCTGGGATTATTCTATGCTCTACTTTACAGTTTTACTTTTATCTTGGGTCTGTCTGGTTTTAACTGAGTTTTTGTTATTTGTTCCCCTGACTTTATTTGGTTTGGGGTCTAGCTAGACCAAATGTCATTAACTGGTTCTCTGCTCTCTATCTCCCCAGCCAGGGTGATTTAAGCTATGGTTAGGGAGAAGACGAGTAAACCATTTGCTCTCAAGTGTCCTTGGTTAGGGAAGATAAGGTCTTGCAATTCACTAGCTGGTTGTAAGTGTTCAAATTGTTTGGCCTTATTTAATTTTCTTGTCTCACTTTCCAAATTCCATTTGCCCGGAAATTTTCCTAGCTTCTTACTATCCTGCCTCAGTTTTAGGGTTTGTTTATGGATTAATCTGATAATGTCCATAAAGTATCAGTACCAGGCCTTAACACACTAAGCTAAATACTTATCTTTTAGGGACATACAAAATGTAGGAAACTTATATATAAGCTCCAGCAGCATAAAGTTGATATGCAAATGACTTCTGTAACCGTTAGATATGACTTTGGGATCTTGTATTTGACTGAGTTCTTCCTCTGGGTTACAGCTTACCATGGCATCTGGATCCACTACAATGAACCCCATCTGTCTGGTAGAAAACAAGAAAAATCAGCTGAGAGTAAATCCAAAAGCACTTGAGTTTCTTGACAAGCTCTCTCAGCCTGTGGTGGTGGTGGCCATCACAGGGCCATATCATTCAGGAAAATCCTACCTAACGAACCTCCTGGCAGGACAGAACCATGGTGAGTGTTGTTCTGGGCCATCTGCTTGGAAACAGTGATAACACAGACTGATCACACCTCCTTCACAGTCATCTTAAGGAAGAATCAAACTCCCCCCACTGAAGAAAAATTAAATTCTTGTTGAGAAATTTATAACTTTAACTCCATCTGTCCACAAAAATCTCACTCATTTGTTCACTGATAAAGAGATCCCCAGCCCTATCAAAGATCCACCCTACAAGTCATGTACTGGGGAGCTCAGCTCCAGAAGTTATTCCCTTCCTTTCTCCTATATCACTTCTGCCCTAAACTATGGGATAATTTCAGTAACATACAAATATTGTTCAATAGTTCCTGTTTTTAAAAAAGAGTAGGAAGCAGAACAAGCGGCAGTAAATACTGTGTACTTTATATCTCAATGGGGCTACCATCCAATTGTTTGCTTCATTTCAGAGCAAAACTTTGATGAATTTTCTCTCCTTCTCTCCCTTTAATCTTTTTTAATATGAAGAAAAGTGCATACTGCATACATATATGATAAGGTTAATTAAAAGTGGCCATCTGTATAATCACTGCCAAGATCAAGAAATAAAACAACATTAACACCCAAAAGCCCAAATTATGCCCTCTCACACTTCACTAGAGCTCATCAGTGTTTTTATTTTCATGGTGCACTCTTTCACTCTTCTTTAATAAAAATAGTTATATTTTTCTATCAAGTTGCCTTTCTTGGTTCTTACTGAACTTTTAGGACAATCTGCCTATATCCTGTTAAGCATTCTGTCTATGAAGACAATACACTTTTTTTTTTTCTGATGTCTTTCTCTATGACTCAGTAGCTCGTTAGGGGTGTGGGCCTCTGACCACTAAACTAAGGATCTCTAAGAATATCTCTCATTTATTCTCCCTCCTCTCCCTACTGCTCTCTCTTTCCCCTTTTCTTCTTTCCTCTTCTCTTCTTTTTGCTTCTTAATATCCCATGGACTTCTAACAAAACATTTTGTCTGTGTATTTCTTTTAAAGGTATTCTTGACCACCAATAAGGGGAGAATATTTTTCCTTGTCTTGCCTGAATTGTAGGTTCTTTCTTGAGTGATTAATGATTTGAAAACCCTAAGAGAGAGATATCAGTCAAATGGTTCCAACAATGTCCTTTTTATTCTACTTAAGAGAACATCAAGTGAGAACAAGGTCATTTCCCATTGCTGAGGAAGTCTCTACCCTCAAAATATGTCAAGACACCCAAATTGTGATTTTACCACCCTACTCATATCACAGAAAGAACAAAAAGAAAGCGATTTGCACCAAGTCAAGTTCCATGAGCATGACCAGGTCCTTACTCTCTCTGTTGATGACTTGCTTTACATGCTTTTTATTTCTCATAACTAAGAGCAATGACCTTCAATTACACTTTGTCTTTCCTCACTGGGGGAATGGTAACTTAAAATTACTTTGTATTAGTCATAAAGCAAACAAACACTATTACATATAGGAGAATACTGATTACCTCAGGCTTTATATGTCTCTGTGAATAACACCCTGAATGTGGAAATTAAATGGCCTGAGCCATGATGAATCAACTTCCCCTAGATATTTCATCATATTCATTTCTATTCTTCACTGAAGGAAACATTAGGATATGGCAGATGGTTAAAATCCTGGACGGTGGGACATGATATATCATCGGCAGGTTTCTGGGAATATATCTCACATCCTCTTCCGCTGTATGTTTAATTTCAGCTTTTGGAAAAAAGATCTAGAAAATCTCATAGGTCTTTTCCACTTTCTCTTCTATTTTATCCCCACCTGAGGCACTGAGCAAAGAACTCATCATTTATTTAAAAAAAAGAAAAAAAATTGAGGAAAACACAGGGATGAAGGGGAGAAAAAAAATCCACAAAAAGCTGATGTATCATATATGTTCTGGCAGGACACAGACGACCTACTCAGCGGGCCAGACTATCTGCTGTTACTGTATATTGCTTTCTCCTCTTCTTTTGCAGATTTTCCTCTGGGTTCCATGGTGCAGTCTGAAACCAAGGGCATCTGGATGTGGTGTGTGCCCCACCCATCCAAGCCCAAACACACTCTGGTCCTTCTGGACACTGAGGGCCTGGGCAATGTGGGAAAGGTAAGGCAGAGAATCTTCTTTCTTCTTGGTACTCCACTTACATTTTAATTTGCCACCTCAGTTCAAATTTTATAGCATATCCCTCTAAAATACAAATTCCATTATAAATAATGAAGCTAACTTCTTTTCATTGAATTTACTCTCTTGGTAAACTCAATTCTTTGATTAGGAATGGGCCTTACTTTTACACAGGTGCAAATGACACATGTTAATACTTATTGGACAACTGCATTCAGGGCTTTGTGTTAAGTGCTACAGATATGACAGTGAATGATGTAAAGACCCAGAACCTAGTTGTGGAGAAAAGTAATATGCAGTGTTATCAAAACAGAGTGCCATGGTTATAAAAATTGAGAACCTAACCCAGTCATTCCTGAAGGAAGCTATAACCCATGGGATACTGCACGACCATTCTCGGCGGTGCAGATGGACTCCTAGGAAGCTACACCATCATCTCTCGAGACGGACGGCTGCCACCACAATGGAATTGGAGGTAGGACCCATGAAAATGGGTTGCAGTAAAGTAAGCTACTTACATAATCTCCAGAAAAGCTTCAGCCACGGCAGCAATATTTATTCTTTGAAGATGAATTCTGTGCTGACTTCTATAAAAACATGAGTTAAACCCACCAAAAGCACTATTAGCGGATAATATGTGCATTTTGTATTTGTAGTGTTCCATGCAATTCAATCTTTTCTCATTATTTATATTAGTGTGAGTCTAAGTTGAAAGTATCACCAGTGAATCTTTGGCTCCCATTACTGCAAAAAAAAATTTTTTTTAATAAAGAGTAAGGGAATGAATTTAGAAAATCTGAATGTAAAAAGTACTCATAATCAGTTCAATATAAACCCAAGGTGGTCCCCTGATATCTAATAGATTTTAGTTTTCATAAACCTTCTTCTTTTAATCTAGTCACATTTGTCCAGGAAACAAGACATACCAAATTGAACTGCTAGAAGCAGAAGTACTGGCTGCCCTTACAACTCTAGCGCATTTCTGTAGTATCTAATTCTATTGCAAAGTCACTCATGACTTGCCCTGAATCTTCTTCCAGCCTCATCATCTACTCCCACTAACCACACAAATAATTGCTACTTCAATCAAATAAAATAATCTTGTAATACTTTTATATGGCTACACTTCTCACAATTATGATTGGCTTCTGTTGGTCTTACCACTTACATGGTCTCTTTCATGCCACAATTCCACATTCTGCCAATTCTTTAGAGCCCAGCTATTTTCAACCTAATGGGATTGTACTGCTTTCAAACGTAATCACTTCTTGCCCTGAAATCAAAATGCTTTTTCTGGATTTTGCATTCCCCCGTTGCCTTTTACATTATAACATTGGGTTTCACTCCTGGCAGAGTGTATCACCTCTGATACATCTTTATGTTGTGTTTTATATCTCCAGCAAGTCATCTCTGGAAATCAGGGACTGTCCTATGGAACTTTTTATCCACAGGAGCAAATGCAGTAGCTAGCATTTTTTAAGATGCACAGTGAATAGTTGGTGAATTTAATTGAATAGTATTTTTATACCCAATAAGCCTGTGACTGAGAAAAACTTGCAAAGAGATCATTGTCTAATTATTATAACATACTTCTATATTTTAGGCACAAAATTAAATATTTGACAAAATTTTACAATGTTATTTACTTTTATTAATAGCTAAATAAACTCAGGCTATGAGGGGGGTGACAATGTAAATACCCAAAATGAGGTTTGAATTTAGCATTATCTTCACAGTTGCACTATTCACACTAGTATTCAGTCATAGTAGAGCTGACATAGTGCATGAAAAACTGAATAAGTGAATGGAGAGTAGACACCTAAGTCACATCTGACATACACACACTTCCTCTTGCACTCTCAAGTTAATGGCGGGCTACAGCTGCTGAGTGGGATAGATAACCGATTCCCACACCAGGAAAGTCTCCCTGCCTCCCCTTCTTGCTGGAAGTCAGTGCTCACAAGGCATGTCCCAATGGCACCAAATTCTGACAGACCACCTGGCCCCGCGGGGATGGTCAGCAACAAGTGCATAGAGCAGCCCCAGCCCCTCACCTTGGAGCACACCATCAACCTAGACCTTCTCACAATTATACTCTTGCTACAAAAGAGCCCTTCTATGAGGACAGCTCTGTTGCAGCCAGATTTCAGCACATTGGGAAGGAATTTGATAAAATTAGATCAGGATGACTATAGAGGGGGTTCTGATGGTACATGAGCACTGGCTACCCCATGTGTTACTGCTACAGCTAGGAAAATTTTTCTTCAAATTACCCGGTGGTGGACTTCTTACTAAAGAAGATGAAATTGAAAGACTGAAACGCTTAATGACAGAGATACTGGGTGGTCAGGATGCAGTCCTGCAAGGCTGGGTCACTGATGACTGCATTGTAACTGGTTGAGACCAAATTCTGAAGCTTCTCAGTATCCACATATTCCTGCACATATTACAAAACCTAAGGAACATAAGTTGTTTGAGGTTCAAATTCAAGAGCAAGCCTTGTTTACAGTCCCTAAAAATTACAAGCTGGTAACTGCACCATCATTTGAATTGTATGACAATGCACCAGGCTACGGACGCTTCATTTCTAGACTCTCTCAGCTTTTGAGAAGGTTCAATTTTTTATTTTATTTATCAATTTTATATACAATGGAATTCCCACCCCCTGAAACAGTAAAAGAAGCTGTCTCTGTGAGCACAACTCTACACAGTGAAGAATAAACATGGTAGAAAAAATTGTATTTGTTTTATCTCTTTCTCAGTCCCTAAATTACCACCTTCTTTCTATTGTTGAATAGTAAAATTAATATGAAAAACTATATAGTGTTGTAAACAAATGTGATAACATTTGATTTGCTTTTGTTTTTTCTCATACAGTTTTGTACATTAAAGAAAGTAGACTTCCTTTTATTTGCTTTTTTTTTTTTTTTAATTTCACATTAAAGTTGTAAAATTTTTACAGGTGAGGATCATATTTTTCTCTTCCCCAGGCTGGTGACTGTTAAAAGACAATGGCAGGTTTAGATCAGTCAAGCTTATGGGACCCTGGCTCTGGTATCATTCTTGGGGATACACTCCAAGACCATGTACGTTTTAGATCTTTGAGATGAGGATCTTCTATTACTGTGGGGACTAGATTTGCTTGTATAGGCCAAGGTGCAACTCCTTTACCAAATGTTACCCTCTGATGAGTTGGATTACAGCAGGACTCCCAGGGTATTATTCACTGGTACATGTTATACTGGTATGGCCAGATGTTAGTTCATGAGCAATAGACCTTAAACATACGGGAATTCATTAAAATTGATTGGATCATGGAAGTCATGGGAAATGGTATAAAAAAGACTAATCTAAAACTGATTTTGAGTTTTTTTCCTTACATAATGGGTGTATTAATTATTTGTGCTGTTCTGAAATTAGGATAGTTTTTCTTAGAGCCATGGTAAAATGGTGATCTGTGGTCCTGGCCTGCAGTAGCTTGGTTGGTTGGAGCATCGTCTGTTGCTGGTTCGATTCCGGTCAGGACAGATACCCAGGTTAGGGTTCAGTTCCCAGGTTTCCAGCTTGATCCCTGGTTGGAGCACATGCAGGAGACAGCCAATCAGTTCTCGCTTACAAACTTGTTGACTGTAGACTTCATGTAAAGGAAATCGTGTAAAATACAGCTACTTAAAGAAAGGGGATTGGTGTGACTAAGTGTTTAATAAATAGATGGAAGCAAACTTTTGATTAGTTCTTGCATCTTTATAGTACTGATCACAGGGATATTCATTCCCCTGAGTATTGGGCAATCAGAAAGGTATCATGTATTTTTCCCTATTTAGATCTGAGAACAACAGCAATTGTACTCATAACCATTCAAGTTTAGTTGAGGTCCTGTCAAACCTTAGCATCATGAGGGACCAAGTAGTGACTGTAACCATGCCCAAGCTCAGGAGGTGAGAACCAGGCTCCAGGATAAAAATAATGAGTGATTTCCTTTGAAAATGCCACTAGTTCTGTGAGTATTCCTCTCCCCTCAAGGGCTAACAATCCTGCCCCTCTGGTTTATATTAGTATATTTCTAATTTACTGTAATTTTATTGGTGATCTTATTGATTAGCTCAGTCTAAAAGGTTGGGGAAGGCAGAAATGGAGACAGCTCGATCCAGCCCCAGGATAGCTTCTCGCATCCAAGTGAAGAGCTACAGTGACCTCGTGTTTCAAATGTGTTAGCTCTTGCCATCTGGGCTGGGTGGAAAGAGGTGGACGTTTCCTTAGTGTGATGTATAAAGTGCTGTCAGTAAAGGAATGCTTGAGTTGAAGAGTGTCCTATATAACTTAAGCTTTGACCTAGAAATTCTTTCTTGATCACTACTCCTCAGTATAAGTATTCAATAAGTCTTCCATATACTGGGGCCTAAGTAAGAAAAACATTTGACTTAAGCTGGCTGGGTTACTAATCTTGGAATGTAAGAGATATAATTTTAAATGTCAAATTCATAATACACAAACCTAAATTTTAAAATTGTATTTGAAATAGTCGCTTATAGTTGTATCTTATTCTAGTTTCTTGAAGGAAAGAGTAGACTTAGGGAAATTCATATCTATGCGTTCCTACAGCATTAGGAGTGGGTACATTGGCATTCTTAACACTAGATATTTTTATTAAAAAAAGTGTTTATCACAGTTCTTCAAGAACTAATAGTCTTCAATTATGTGTTCCAATTCTCTACATGCTAAATACTGAATAGTTTTTAAATGAGCTCTTAACTGAAATATTTCTGACTGCCTTCTATGTTCCAGGTTTGCTTATTAGTGAGGATCCTCTTTAGTATTGTATAACTGCAATATTTGCCATGTTAATTTCCCATAGTAATCCAAGTAGTGCATATTCTATATAAAACTACTAAATGGCACTGGAGAATATTTAGTTAGTTTAGGGGACCAATTTTTTCAAGTTCTGCACAAAAGTTTTCAATCATATTTAGCACTGACATCCTTTTGAAGAAGTAGATAATACTTAAAATGGCATTATGATAATTCTGTATATGAATCTGTACTTTTCACAGCAGATCTGGATTGTTATCATTGTCTTATTTTGTAACTAGCATGTGTAGTTCAGTTGTTACTTTGGATACTAGTAGTTCTGTTAAACTAGCATCTTTTTTTTTTTTTTTAATAAAACAATCAAATTAGCCAGTCTCCTTTTTTTTCTTCCATGCCTGATTAGAATTAAGGCAGAGGTCTCCAAGACTCAGCAGGCCAGCAAGTAGTCAGTTTAAAATTCCCTTTCTTAAGTGATGTGACCCATGCTCTCAGGTTTCTAACAAATTTATTTTTTAAGAACCTGCTCAGTCACTTGAGATGAAATGCTTCGAGTAGCTTTTCCACATTGGTGTTCCTCAAATGTGATGTTTTTCCTAGTTCATGGGGTTTGGGACATATGTGCCCATTACTGAGACTGTTTCAGAGATGGTGCAGTTTTGTACATCACATGGCCGGAGAAACCTTAGTAACACAAGTCAGCTTCTGCAACATAAGGTTTCATTTCCCATATTGTTTCATTTGTTTTATATCACTTCTTAAACTGGACTCACTTCAGTTTTCCTTTGTTGTTTAAATGTGTGATGAGAAATGTAATACTGTAAAATGGCTTCAGCCATAAAACACATTTTAATATTAACTCATTATATTTATCAAGTTTGTTTTTGTGAAAAAAAAAGACTAACACCCAAGTAAGTCTAGATTAAGCCAGTTTAGGTATAATTTGTATTTTAGTGATCGAATATTGTAAGATGAGAGACAAATTGGGAAAATGTATCTGTTGAGAGAAAAATCAATCTTCTTACAAACTTAAACTTTTGGTCACTGTGTTGACATCTTAGAAAACAGGCATCATTTATAGTTTGGCTTTGAGAATTTTTTGCATATTAAGTTTATAAAAAATACATAAAAAATTGTTTCATTATATGTTTGAAATCATTTTTAAATTTTCAATTATGGTTGACATACATTATTATGTTAGTTTCTGGTGTACAGCCCAGTGATTTATACATTACATAACAAAGTGATCATCCTGATAAATCTCACACCCATATGACACCATAGTTATTAGATTATCAACTATGCTTCCTATGCTGTACTTTACATACCCATGACTATACTCTAACAACCACTTTGTACTTCTTAATCTCTTCACCTTTTTCACTTATCCTTCCAATCTCCCTCCCATCTGACAACCATCAAAATGTTCTCTGTATCTATGACTGTTTCTGTTCTGCTTGTATTTTTAAAGCAAATGTTTGATTAACCGTACTGTTTTTTAATTTAATTTTATTGTCATTTCAACTTAACACTTTAAAACAAACAAAAACCGTAGATGCCTAAAACACCTGCTGTAATGCACTTTCTAGGACGACCCTAAGAATGACTCGTGGATCTTTGCCCTGGCTGTGCTTCTGAGCAGCACGTTTGTCTACAATAGCGTGGGCACCATCGACAACCAGGCACTGGAGCAGATGCAGTATCCTTCCGGGAATCGCACCACCCTGTGTTGTGGAGTGTATGGGAATGCAACTGAGACTACCTTGTTGTTTCTTTCCTTGTGTCAATAATTATGGTTGAGGAGAAAGGGACACAGGGTGAATGGGAATGTTTATAAGAATTGTTTCTGGGTGAGATCTGGAAATTTTGGTATTAGAAATTTCTCATTCCTTAGCTAGCGCCCAGCTACGTGACTGAACTAACACAGCTAATCAGGACAAGATCCTCTCCCAGCTCTGATGAAAAAGATGACTCGGCTGAGTTTGTGAGTTTCTTTCCAGACTTCCTTTGGGCTGTACGTGATTTCACGCTGCAGCTGGAGTTAGATGGATGCACCATCACAGGAGACAAGTACCTGGAGAGTGCCCTGAAGTTGATACCAGGTAACAGAAGATGGTCTGGGTGGTGGAAGGTTCAGTAGGATCAACTGAGCCCTGTGAATCAGCACGTAAGGTCCATCTTTATTTCGTATTGCATTGTGGCCCATGGTAATGGTGAGATGTGTATAACCGTTGGGTATGGTTTCAGTTATTATTATTATTTTAAAAACTCCAGTGATAGAATTTAAGCTGGCTGATAAAACGTAGTATTCAATATTGGACCAAATAATTTTTAAAAATTGACACCATGAAAAAAATTTAGAGACTTAAAATCACTGCTAAAACTTCCTAAGGCTTAAATATTTGTGTTATATTAAGTTCAGAGCTTCTGTATTTTTATTCAGAGAAAAATGCCCTTTAATATAGAACATGGTAAACACAGACTCACAAACATTCAAGTGACTTTATTTTTGAAATATATTTTTATAGTCTATATTACTAATCTGCATAGTTATATCCTTCATATAAAGGATATTTATACACTAAATGTTTCAAAAAATCATTGACATATCTTTCCAGAAAGACTATCAAATCCTTTATTATCTGTTTTTCATAACATTTGTCTCTTCATTCTATATCTTCATACAATATGTTATCATGTTAATATAATAAATTCATTACAGAGAGTACAGTTAGCAGAGAGAATAATAGGTAATACCTAGAAGCATATTTATTTTTTCTTAATCATTTATTTATTCATGCAACAGTCATTTATTGAAGAGCTAATATGTGCCCAGATTCCCTCTGTGTAATTGTCACATTCAATATAATCTGATATAGAGAACAGGTAAGGTCTCCAAGTGGCATTAGGTTAACCTTACTTTCTGTTGGTGTCTGCTAAAAAAGTTCTCTGAACATATTTATATTGTGTTTATTTTTTTAACTCTGATTTTTAGGAGTTTTTCTTTACTACTCATAGTATTGTCTGTCCTTCACATGAAATTTTCCCCAGAAGTATCATAAATATCCTTATTTATCCCAGGAAATAAGTTACTCTTACTTTAGACCTCACATTCTATTTTTGACATGAAGACTGTAATATCAAAAGCATTTCTGGCATTTTGGGGGATTAATCTATTATTCAAAAAACATCTAATACATAATCAAGACACAGAACACTGTGAAAGAGCTAAGGAAAGCAATCATGAGATTCTTCACATGGGATCAATGTTCCCCCACCCCCCCTTCTTCTTCAGAAGTACTTCCTTTACTCCTGGACCTGGAGAATAAATAAATAAATAAAATTTCTACGTTTTGGGTAGATTAGCATTAGATTGCTTTGCATGATTAAATAAAAGGAGATTTACAGGCACCAGTCTTAAAGTGATATAAAGATCCCTGGAAATGAAAGTCTTCAATCTTGTTGCCTGCAGACTGTCTCATCTATCATTGCTCTTTTTCTTTTCTACAGGTGAGGATCCTCAAATCCAGAAATCCAACATGTCTAGAGAATTTATCAGAAAGTTCTTTCCAAAGAGGAATTGCTTTGTCCTTGCGCAGCCTACAAATAACAAAGAATTATTAGAGCATATGGAGGAGGTGTCAGAAAACCAACTAGGTTTGACTTTCCAGGAGCAATCCAAAAATTTCTGTCAATATATCTTCACACATGCAAAAACCAAGACCATAAGAGAAGTCAATGTTACTGGAAATGGTGCGTCTTCTTTGTTACAGCATGTCTTTCTGCAGTTCACTGTGTGTGATTGCACTCTAGGTTTGCTGGTAATTTTGTTTTTTTCTCTATGTGATATGGAAAAGCAGAAATTCATGCCACATGTGGACATGCATGTTTTTTCATTAAAGTTTCCCTAATGAAGGATATAAGAAGGATATATTAGTGTATGAAACTTATACGCTAATGACATAAGCACACGCTACTGTTTGGGGTAGAAATTGGCATGATGATGATGATAAACCATGAATTCAGTGTGTCTTAATAGGATACACTAGATATTTTGTGAATTTATACCATTTAAAAAATTTATAACAAAACATGGGCCTATGAAAGCTCATTAGAGTTTGACAAGCAAATTTATCCATAGCTTTATGTACAGGGCTACATTCATGAACATGCGACCTGGGCAGACATAGTTCCATGTACTGAGATGTGCCCACGCTTGGTTTAATGCTTGGGTAACTGTCCTGAAATTCTTGATAATTTTTTAAAGGGGTCCCATATTCATTTTGTAATAGTGTCCACAAATTATCTACATTACTTACCTATAAAATAAACTCTTTTAAAATTTCAATGGGTAAGTATTCTAGAAAATTTTTGAACATATTTGTTGAAATTATTTTAATATAATATGATGAATTTCATAAATCAATATAGAGTGAGTATAATGCACAGTAATATTATTATTAGAAAGTGGATGCAAAAGAAAAAGGAAGGTGAGGCAAGTATGAGGACAAAGAGGAACATGAGAAGAAGAAAAAGAAAACAGAAAACTTTATTTCAATAAAATTGTTATGATTTTTTGGAAAACTGATCTCTAAAGCTTGTAAACAATGAAAAACATTGACTGAGAAGTTTTTGTTCATTTCCTAAATATCATGTGTCATTCAGGGCTGGGGACTCTGGTAAAGACCTATGTGGATGCCATCAACAGTGGAGCAGTGCCTTGTTTGGAGGATGCAGTGACAACTCTGGCCCAGCTTGAGAACTCAGCGGCCTTGCAGAGGGCAGCTGACCACTACAGCCAGCAGATGACCCAGCAAGTGAGCTTTCCAACAGACACACTCCAGGAGCTGCTAGACCTGCACACAGCCTGTGAGAGGGAAGCCATTAAAGTGTTTATGGAGAACTCCTTCAAGGATGACAACCAGGTGTTCCAGAGGAAGCTTATGGTAATATGCCTAAGCATACAACCATTCTGAAAACTGTCCTTCTAAGTGATGCCTAGATCCCCTTTTTGTGACTCCACAGTTCATGTGTTTCTCATTGTAGAATGAGCATGGATTCTTCTGAGTGACAGGGCCCTATAGGCTACAGCCCATGCTTTTCCTAAAATATTAGTTCTTTATGCTCTGTTACTGCAAAACAAAACAGCATGCACGTAGCAGCTTAAAACAACACACATTTATTAGCTCACAGTTCTTCAGGTCAGATTCCAGCACAAGATATGGGTGTCCTGCTCAGTGTAGCACAAGCTGAAAACAAGGTTCACATAGGCTTGTAATATCAAATGGAGGTTCTGGGAAACTCCCCTCCATCATCAAACCAGCAATAGTGCAACGTACCATTGTATTGTTTCTAATCTCTCTGACTGCTTCTCTGTCATTAACTGAAGAAATCTTTTAAAGGACTCATTTGGTTAGGTAATGAGCACCTGGAAATTTCCATCCTAAAGTTATGTGGGCTGTATAACAATCTAATCATAGGATTAATATTCATCATATCCACAGGCCCAAAGACTATGTATGGAGTAGACACCAGGGGACAGAAGTCTTAGAAAACATCATAATTTTACTTACTATATGTACCTTCACTGAGAGTTTGCCTCTGAGTTTATCTTTAACTGTCTTGCAGGTTACAAAAATCTCTCCAACCATATCAAAGAAAACAAATTTCATTTAAATGTATAAGTACAGCAAATAAATTTTGATTCTACATTTTTGCATAATCAAACCCTCATTGAAAAAAATCATCATGGTCTAAAACTCTGTTCAGACCCCACAACTCATTAGAGGGCAAGTGATTTTATATATATATATTTTTTTTCATCCATAGCAACCCACATTTGCAGAGGGAAGTCTTGTTGAACTTCTCGTTGTCAATTAATCCAACTACTGATACAGAAACCATGTGTAATACTGGATTGCATATTTGAAAGTTGCTAAAGAGTAAATCTTACAACTCATCAAAAGAAAAATAACTATTTGTAACTACATAAGGTGAGGGATGTTAATTAGACTTATTGTGGTGATCATTTCACAATATCCACAAATATCAATTAATTAAATTGTTCTCTTGAAACTATTGCAATGTTATATTTCAATTATATACCAGTTAGGAAAAAGCACCATGTAGTTCACATCTACCAACCCCATTATTACACAGCTGTTGAGCCTGAGCCAAAGCGAATAAGAGACTTTCACAGTGATGTCTGTCATTCCAATTCCCAGTCCACCCTGATACTGTCAGACTGCTTCTTTTATTTTTACTTTTATTGCTTTTAATTACAGTTGACATACAATGTTATATTTGTTGATATATTAGTTATATCAACATAGTGATTAGATAATTATATAACTTAAAGAATGATCACCTCAATAAGTCTAGTACCCATCTAACACCAGACAAAGTTATTACTGTATTATTCACTACATTCCCTATGCTGTACCTTACATCCCCAGGACTGTTTTTATAACTGGTAATTTGTACTTCTTAATCCCTTCCCCTTTTTCACCTGTCCCTCCAAACAGCCTCCCATCTAGCAACCATCAATTTGTTCTCTGTTATCAGTTGTTTTCATTTTGTTGTTACATTTACTTTATTTTTTTAGATGCCACATATAAGTGAAAGTATATGGTATTTGTCTTTCTCTGTCTGACTTATTTCATTTAGTATAATACCTTTTCAGTCCATCCATGTTGTTGCAAATGCCAAAATTTCATTCTTTTATATGGCCAAGTAATATTTCATTGTATATATATATACATATATATATATACAACTTCTTTACCAATTGTCTATTGATAGACATTTAAGTTGCTTTTGTATCTAAGCTTTTGTAAATAATGCAGCAATAACATAGGGGTTCATATATTTTTTCAAATTAATGTTCTGGATTTCTTCAGGTACATACCCAACAGTGAAATTGCTGGGTCATACAGTAATTTTATTTTAAGTTTTTGGAAATCTTATTGTTTTCCATGGTGGGTGCACCAACTTAAAATCCCACTAACAGTGCATGATGGTTCCCTTTTCTCCACATCATTGAAAACACTTGTTGTTGCTGATTTATTGATTAGCCATTCTGACAGGTGTTAAGTGATATCTCATTGTGGTTCTAGTTTGCACTTTCTTCATGTTTAGTGATGTTGAACATATTTTTATATGTCTCTTGACGATCTGTATATTCTCTTTGGAGAAGTATCAATTCAGGTCCTCTGCCCATTTATTAATTGGATTTGTGTGTGTGCATGTGTAAAGTTGAATGAGTTACTCATATTTTTTGGACATTAACCCCATATCAGTTGTATCATTGGCAAATACAACAGGTTCTCTTTTTGTCTTGTTGCTGGTTTTCTTCACTCTGCAAAATCATTTTAGTTTGAGGTAGACTCATTTCTTTATTTTTTCTATTGTTTCCATTATATCCAAATATATATGTTAGTAAGAGTAATGTCAAAAGTTTACTGCCTATGTTTTTCACTAGTTATATCATTTCTGGTCTTACATTTAAGTCTCTAATCAATTTTGTGTTTTTTCTTGTTTGTATCTGTCCAGTTTTCCCAACACTATTTATTGAAGAGACTCTCTTTACCGTATTGTATATTTTTGACTCCTTTGTCATACATTAATTGACCACATAGGCAGAGGATTATGTCAGGGATCTCTATTCTCTTCCAGTGTGTATGTGTCTGTTTTTATGCTACTACTGTGCTATTTTGATTACTATAACATATTATATACTTTCATAAAAAGTAGCATGATGCCTCCAATTTTTTCTTTCTCAATATTAATTTGTTTATTCAGGGTGTTTTGTGATTTCATATAAATTTTAGGACTAGTTAGCCTTTTGAAAAACGTCATTGGTATTTTGATAGGAATTGCATTAAATCTGTAGATTGCTTTAGATATGGACATTTTAATGATGTTAATTCTTCTGACCTATGAGCACAGTATGTCCTTCCATTTATTTGTAACTTCTTCAATTTCTTTTATCAATGTCTTATAGTTTTCCAAGTACAAGTATTTACCTCATTGATTAAATTTATTTCTAGATATCTTATTCTTTGTGATGCAATCATAAATGAGGTTGTTTTCTTAATCTCTCTTTCTGGTAGTTCATTATTATGTATTAAATGCAATTGATTTCTGAATATTTATTTTGTGTCTTTGTACTTTCTGAATTTCTTTATTAGTCTAACAGTTTTTTTGGTGGACTCTTTGAGCTTCTCTCTATATAATATCATGTTACCTGCAATTAATGACAGTTTTACTTCTTCCTTTTCAATTTGGACGCCTTTTATTTCATTTTCTTGTCTGATTGTTGTGGCTAGGATTTCCAATAGTGTGTTGAATAAAAGTGGTGAAAGTGGACATGCTTGTCTTTTCCTGACCTTAACGAAAAAGCTTTGGCCTTTTCACCATTGAGTATGATGTTAGTTGTGGGTTTGTCATATATGCCCTTTATTATGTTAAGGCATGAATTTGCTGAGTTTTTTTTTTATCGTAAGTGAATGCTGGATATTTTCAAATGTTTTTTCTGCATTAATTAATATGATTATATAATTTTTATCCTTCATTTTATTTATGTGGTGTATCACATTAATTGATTTGTGAATATTGAACCAAACTTGCATCCCAGGAATAAATTCCACTTGATCATGGAGTAGGAACTTTTTAATGTATTGCTGAATTTGGTTTGCTAATATTTGTTGAGGATTTTTTCATCTGTATTCATCATATTGACTTATAATTTTCTATTTTTGTACTTGTTTTGTTTGGTTTTGATATTAGGATAATGCTGACCTCTTAAAATGTGTCTGGGTGTCTTCACTCTTCTTCAATTTTTAGAATAATTTGAGAAGAATAGGTATTAATTCTTCTTTGAATGTTTGCTAAATTCACCTTTGAGACCATGTGGCCCAGGGCTTTTGTTTGTTGGGAGTTTTTTGATTATTGATTCAATTTTATTAGCAGTTATCAATCTGTTCAGATTATCTATTTCTTCCTGATTCAGCTTTGGATGACTTTATGTTTCTAGGGATTTCTTCAAGATTGTCCAAATTATTAGCATATAATTATTCATAATATATGCTCGTTATAGTCTTTTGTATTTCTGTTGTGTCAGTTGTCACTTCTCTTCTTTCATTTTTTAAAAAATTTTATTTACTTGGGTCCTCTCTTTTTTTCCCCTAAAGTCTGGTTAAAGGCTTATCAATTCTGTATATCTTTTCAAAGAATCAGTTCTTGGTTTCACTGATCTTTTCTATTAGTTTTTTAGACTCATTTATTCCCATTCTGAACTTTTTTATTTCCTTTCTTCTTCTCACTTTGGGGTCTGTTTATTATTTTTTTCTAGTTTTTTTAGTGTGATGATAGTTTGAGATTTTTCTTGTTTCTTGATGTAGGCTTTTATTCCTATACATTTCCCTCTTAGAGCTCTATTATCTGTATTTCATAGATTTGGGGTAGTTTGTTTTTATTTTCATTTATCTCAAGGTATCTTTCTAATGTTTTTCTTTTGATCTCATTGTTAACCCTTCCATTGTTTAGTGGTATGTTATTTGGCCTCCACGTTTGTGTGCTTTTCAATTTTCTTCTTGTAATTCATTTCTAGTTTCCTACCATTATGATCAGAGAAGATGCTTGTTACAAATTCGAGCTTTGAAAATTTATTGAGACTAGCTTTGTGGCCTAACATGTGCTCTATCCTGAAAAATGTCCATGTACACTTAAAAAGAATTTATGGACTTCCGGCCAAGATGGAGGCATAGACAGACACACTGCATCTCCCTCCACAACTAAGAAGTAATACAACTACCTCAAAACTAGAAACAACCAGAAGTTCCAGAAAATCAAACTGTATGGAAGCCCAGCAAACAAAGATATAAAGAAGAAATACTCATCCAGACAGGTAGGAAGAGCGGAGCCAGGGTGGAGAGGACACGATGTGTTGGCAGCAGCAACAGCAGCAGCGGCAGTCTGGCAGATAGCACAGTCACACATTTTAAAGTCAGGAGGGACACCTGGGGAGCCTTCTCGCTCCTAATCAGACCTAGCAACTCATGGTCCCAGCACCGGGGAAAATCAAGCTTCATTGCTTCTGACTGTGCAGACCAGTGGGGGTTGGGGTGAAGACAGAAACTGCCAGTCTCTCAGCAGAGTCCGCTTGTTTAAGGGGCCCCCACGGTCCCAGAATGTTCGCAGACCCACCCACTCTGGGAACAACAGCCAGGGCAGCATCTAGAGCAGCGCCAGTCCGGCACGGAAGTGGGAGAGGTGCCTGGAAAAGGGGCGAGTGCTGGGCAGGCGGAATTGTTCCCTCTCGGACCCCTCCTCCACATAAAGCACCATAACGTGGTGAAACAGGTCGTTCTGTACTGACGAATTGCTAAGGCTCCGCCCTTTGCAACGTAACATGAGCAAGAGCTCTACCTGGGACACAGAGGCAAACAAACACTGGAGCCTGTCAGAATGAGGAGGCAGAGAAGTATTGCCTCAAAGGGGGAACAGATCAAGGTTCCAGTGGGAGAACTAAGTGACGAGGAGATAGCCAACCTAACATGAGGAGATAGACAACCTAACAGACACAGAATTAAAAACACTGGTGATAAAGATGCTCACAGGCTTGACAGATATGCTTGAGTATGGCAAATGCATAAGAGAAGTGAAGACTATGCTAAGTGACATGAAGGAAAATCCACACAAAACCAATGGTGAAGGGAAGGAAACTGGGGTTGAAATCAATGATTTGAAACATGATGAAGAAAAAAAAACAGTCACTCAGTGCAGAATGAGGAAGTAGGAATTGAAAAAAATAAGGAAAACTTCCCAAATTTTGTGAAGAAGATGGACATACAGGTCTGGGAAGCACGGAGGGTCTTGGGTGAGCTGGACCCAGAGGGGACCACACCAGGACACATCATGACTGAGAAGCCAAAGGTGAAAGATAAAGACAGAGTCCTGGGGGCAGCAGGAGAGAGGCAGAGAGTTGCCTACAGGGTGTGCCTATAGGACTATCAGCTGATTTCTCAGAGGACACTTTGCAGGCAGGAAGGGACTAGCAAGTAGTATTCCATGTGATGAAAGGCAACCTACAACCAGGACTACTTTATCCAGCAAGGCTATCATTTGAAATGGAAGGGCAGATGAAGTGCTTTCCAGACAAGGTGAAGCTAAAGGACTTCATCATCACCAAGGTATCATTATGTGAAATGTCAAAGTGACTTACTTAAGAAAAAGAAGATCAAAACTATAAACACCAAGATGACAACAAACTCACAATTATCAACAACTGAATCTAAAAAATAAGAACAAAATCCAACTAAGCAAAACAGAATAGAAACAGAATCATAGGTATGGGGATCATTTGGAGGGTTATCAGCTGGGAGAGGGAAGAAGGGGAGAAATGGGGAAATGGTGCAGGGATTAAGAAGCATAATCGATTGGTTCAAAATAGACAGGGGGAAGTTAAGAATAATATAGGAAGGGTGAAGCCAAAGAACTTATATGCATGACCCATGGACATGAATTAAGGGGGGTGGGATTGCTGGAGGGAAGGGGGGTACTGGGCAGAGGGAAGCAAAGAGGAAAAAAACTGGAACTACTGTAACAACATAATCAATAAAATACACTTTAAAAAATTTATTATCTTCTGCTTTTGAGAGAAATATCATGAAAATACCAGTTCAGTCCACCTGGTCTAATGTGTTATTCAAGACCACTGTTTCCTTGCTTATTTTTTATCTGGAGATCTTCCTTTGATGTCAATGGCATGTTAAATTCCTCTACTATAACTGTATATTGTCAATGTCTCCCTTTATGTCTATTAATATTTGCTGATATCAGTACTTAGATACTCCTACTTTGGGTGCATAGATGTTAATAAGAGTTATATCCCCTTGCTTGATTGATCCTTTATCATTATTAAATGCCCTTCTTTCTCTCTTGTTATATAGCCTGTGTTTTAAAGTCAATTTTGTCTGATATAAATTGCTACCACAGTTTCTTTTCATCTCCATTTTCATGAAGTATTTTTTTCCATCTCTTCATTTTCAGCTTGTATGTATCTTTCTATCTGAAATGGGTCTCTTGTAGGCAGTATATACACAAGTCTTGTGTTTTTATCCATTCACTGCCTTACGATTTTGATTGGAGCATTTAGTCTATTTACATTTAAAATAATTATTGGTGAGCATGTAGTTACTGCCATTTTATTTTTTACTGGTTGCAGTTTGTAGTTCTTTTCTGTTTCTTTCTTATTCTCTGGCTCTCTTCTACCTTAATAACTTCCCATAGTGTTCTGTCTGCATTTCTTTCTCTTTATTTCTTGTATATCTCCTGTAGACTTTTGGTTTGTAGTTACCATGTGCTTCTTATATACCAAGCTATGTTCATGCCAGTCTATTTTCAGTAGAGTTGCTTAACTTTGAACACATTCCAAAATACATAATCTTCCTACCTTTGCCTTTTAACCCCTGTATTAGCTTTATATTTGGTTGGTCCACTACTTTTACTAAATGTTTGGACTTGCCAGTGAGAATTATTTTCTTTCCTATACTTTCTTATTCATATTTTTTTATCTATTCTTTTTTACTTAAAGAAGTCCCTTTAGCAATTCTTGTAATATTGCCTTGGTGATGATGAACACCTTTAGCTTTTTTTTTTTTTTTTTTTTTTTTTGGTCGATAAAACTCTATTTTGTTCAATTTTAAATGAAAGTATTGCTTGGTAGAGGAATCTTGGATTATGTCTCTGATTTTCACTACTTCCACTATTTTATGCTAAATGTCTCTGGCCTGCAAAGTTTCTGTTGCTAAATCAGCTGAGAGTCTTATAGGAGCTCCCTTGTACGTAACTAACTGCTTCTCCCTGGCTGCTTTAAAATTTTCTCTTTATCTCTTACCTTGGGCACTTTATTGTAATTATGCTATATCTTAGCATAGGCCTGTTTGGGTTCATCTTATTTGGGACTCTCTGCACTTCCTGGACTTATATGTCTATTTCCTTCAACAGGTTAAGCAAGTTTTCAGTCATTATTTATTTAAATAGGTTTTAAATCCCTTGCTCTCTCTCTTCGCCTACTGATACTTCCATTATGCAAATATTGGTATACTTGATGCTTTCTCTAAGGTCTCTTAAACTATCATCATTTTTGTAATGCCTTTTTCTTTTTGCTGTTCATATTGTGAGTTCTCTGCTACCTTGTGTTCCAGATTAGTGATTTGATCCGCTGCTTAATTTAATTGGCTTTTGATTCCCTTTAATGTTATTTTTCATTTTAGTTATTGTATTCTTCATTTTCTGTGGGTTCTTTTTATGTTTTCTGTTCCTATTTTTGTGTTTTCTATCTCTTTGTGTAACTTCTCACTGAGTTCATCTATTCCTTCCTTAAGTTCATTTAACATCCTTATAAACAGTATTTTGAACTCTTCATCTGGTATATTGTTTGTCTCCATTGCATTTAGCTCTCTTTTCTTTCTTTTGGGATATGTTTATGTCTCTTCATTTGTGGTGATTCTCTGTATTTGTTTCTATATATATGAAGTAGATCTGCTACCTCTTCCAGTCTTGGCACAATGGCCTCATGTACTAGATGTACTATAGGGCCCAGTGGTATAGTCTTCCTGGTCACCTGAGTTGGCTGCTCCAGGGATGTCCCTTTGAGGGTTCTGTGTGCCCTTCTTTGTAGTTGAGACTTGATTGCTGTTGGCACATCAGTGAGTGGAATGGACCCTCAGGCTGATTGGCTATAAGGACTGCCAATGACTACAGGGGATGAGCTGTTGTGTGAGCACTGATCTCACAGTACAGGAGTCTCTTCAGCAGGGCTCTGGTGTCAGCCAAATCTGCCCTTCAGATGTCTTTTTGGAGCTGATTAAGTGGTGCTCTGGGGTGGTCTGAAGCCAGCTACCGGGTACGTTGCTTCTGAAGCCTCTTAGGAGATGTTTCAATGCAGGCCAAGGTCAGCTGCCATTTGTACCTTGTTTGGGGTCTCCTGGTGGAAGTTACAAAATGATCTATAGTTGGTTGCCACTTGCACTGAGTTTGGAGGTTCTGTCAATAGGTCAGTTGGCACTGATGCCGGGCTTGGAACTCTGTGGTGGGTGCCATGATGTGAACTGAAGCCTGCCACCAGTTTGCTGGACTTATGGCTGCTTACTTGAAGCTAACTTTTAAGTCATCACTGGCTACAGCTTATGCTAGGCTTGGTGGCACCTGATGGGAGTTACATGCAATTTGAGACCAGTATCTGCTTATGCCAGACTTGAAGCTGCTTAGCAGAGGTATAAGGCATGCCAAGCCCAGCTGCTGCTTTTGGGGGGTTTCTGGGCCTTTCAGAGATTGTATGAAACTGTACAGTGTAAACTGAGACAGGCTGTTTTTGTGGAAAAACTGATGGAAATGATCAGTCCAGGTACGAACTGGTTGCAGTAGTGTCTCAAAGAATTACCAGTGTGGTACAAGCTGTGTTAGCCAGGTTATTGGAGAGCTCAAATTTGGAGTCCCCCTGTGCCTGCTGGCTGGGGGTTGGGGGGGGTTGCTCATCAAAGGAGCAATGGCATCTGCTCCCACTTCTCATTCCAGAGAGAGCCACCCTGACCTCTGCCTCTCCACCCTAGCCCTGAAAGTAGTCAGTTAAGTTCCATTCTGAATACAATAGTCCCTCTTTATATCATGGTTCACTTATCGCGGCCTCACTGTGTCACGGGATTTTAAAAAATATTATATTTAATTATTTATCACGAATTTTTGCTATATCGTGAGATTTTGTGGTACTGTATACATATTTTGTTAAAGTTACCTAGGTTTAAGAGTGTGGAATATGTTTAAGAACATAAGTAGTGTTTATAAAAGTGTGAAAAAGGTTAATAAGGGAGTGGGAAAGGTTAATAAGGGACTGGGAACAGTTTATAAGTGTGTGGGAAGGGTTTATAAAGCCTTAAAGTATATATAAATACTAAAATAAATGTAAGGTTCCTACTTTGTGGATTTTCACCTATCGTGGGGGCGTCTAGAACGTAATACCCGCAATAAATGAGGGATCACTGTATTCCTGTAGGCTTTCAAGCTTCTGCCCAAGTGAGGTTAGAGCAAGTAAGTTTGTAAGCAAATGAGTCCTTACCCAGGCCCCTCAGGAGGAACACCTGGGGTCCAGCAGCCCTCCTTCTCCTTCATTTATAATCCCTTCAGGTTTTCACGACATTGTGGGAACCCCTCTTCCAGGCACTTATTCCTTTGGCTAGGGAGACCAGTATGGGTTGGGACCCATCATTTCACAGAGTGGGAGACTCAGCAGCTGAGATATCCTTCCCTATTCTTAATTGCCACACTGTAGGTGTGGGCCCTGCCTGTTCTACATTTCTGTCCCTCCCTTCAGTCTTGTCATGGCTTTTTTCCTGATCCTTAGTTGCAGTACTTCTGTTCAGCTAGTCAACAGATGGTTCTCAATGATGGTCGTTCTACAATTTAGTTGTAAATCTGATGTGGTTTTGGAAGGGCAAGCACAGCATTTACCTACTTCACCATCTTGACCACAAGTCAGACTGCTTCTTCCAAGAGGATTACAGTTGGATGTTTTCTTCTAACAGCTTCTTTCCTTTGGTTTTCTCCGCATTTCCCTGGCAGGAAACCATAGAGGTGAGGAAGAAAGATTTCTTACTTCAAAATGAAGAGGCATCTGGCAAATATTGCCAGGCTCAGCTTAAGCAGCTTTCAGAGCCCTTAATGGAAAGCATTTCAAGAGGAACTTTCTCTGTGCCTGGAGGATACAATCTCTACTTAGAAGCAATGGACAAGGTTGAACAGTCATATAACCAGATGCCCAGGAAGGGAGTTAAGGTAAGGAATAAAAAGAGGGCGGGGCTGGCTGGTGTGGCTCAATTGATTGGAACATTGCCCTGTAGACCACAAAATCATGGCTTCGATTCCCGGTCAGGGCATGTGCCCAGGGTTCAGGTTTGATCCATGGAGAAGCACATGCAGGAAGGCAGCCTGTTGATGTTACTCTCTCACATCAATGTTTCTTTCTCTTTCTCTCTCTCTCTCTCTGTTCCTCTCTCTCTTTCCCTCTCTGTCTGTCTGTCTCTCTCTCTCTCCTTCCCTCCCTCTTTTCCTCTCTCCCTCCCTCTCTAAAAGCAATGAAAAAATGTCCTGAGATAAGGATAAAAAAAAAGAGGGAGGAGAACAGCAGATTAGAGTCAGAGTTTTTGTTTTTTCTTTTGAAAATCAAAGAACACACTGCACCATTTGTGAAGAAAAAGCAGAGCATGATGAGCCCTACATTTTTAACTTTTATATCCACAGTTAGTGCGATACTTTTAAATAAACCTGAAATATTTCTTCCCAAATATAAGATTTATCATCAGAAATCTAGATTAAAGAGAGCATTTGTTTTATTAAACAGTGTAATAGTTTTTGTGCTAAGTGTAGGAGATGTATAATTAACAAAACAATATTCTTAAAAAGCTTATGCTTTTACTGAAAAAAGACATATAAACAGTCAATTGGATATGATGGGATATGGTTATCATACAAGTATACACTGATAGTGATGATGATGATGATAATAATGATAGTGATGGCTAACATATATTGAGCACTCACTTTCTATTACAGGTATCATCTTAGGTGCTGTGTTTGGATTATCAATTTAATATGAATTTAGGTGCTGCTGTCATCCCCATTATACAGCTGAGAAATGTGATGCACTGAGAAGCTAATAAGTTACCTAAAATTGACTGTGGTTGTGAGCGTGGGCTGAGTGGAAGGGGGAAGAGGGGAGAAAATGGTACACCTGTAATAGAATAAACAACAAAATAAATAAATAAAATTTACAAAACACACACACACACACACAGCCAGCAAGTGTTAGAGGTGGTAGGGCAGGTCTGTGTACTGAGCATCCATTCATTCTCAGAAGGGTGTTCAGCAAAACTTCCTGGAAGAGGAGGTAGAAGCTACAAGTTGAGGTAGTGGTAAATGGTATCTGAGTAAAGAAGGGTAGAGGGCATCCAGTCAGAAGAGAAAGAATGTGCAGATATTGCAAGCGGTGGAGGAAGAGTGTTTGTAGAGCTGCACATAAACCTGCTTGTCTGTAACCTGGGTGGGCGGTCGCCGGCATCATTAGGACAGCGAGCTGGAGAGTTAGGGAAGAGATTGCCAGAAGGGTTTTATTCTAACTAAAGAGGTTGGATTTTTTTTTTTTTTTTTTTTTGTACTGTGGTCATGGAAGGAGGAGAACCACTGTAGGACTCTAAGAAAGATGAAGAAAGAGTCAAATTTGTAGTTCTATTGAACAAGAATCTTTGCTCCCTCTTATTTGTTTTGCAGGCAAACGAGGTCCTCTGGAGCTTTGTGCTGGCGCAGGCTGCAACAAAGGAATCCGTCCTGCAGGCAGACAAAGCCCTTACTGCTGGGGAGAAGGCCCTAGCAGGTAGGTACAGGAAAGGGCAGGGGAGGTTCTTGCAGTGCCCTGTAACAGGTGTGAGAGCAAAACCTTCCTGAAACAGGCACTTCCTGCCCTTTCTGTGCAATAACTTGACTAAACTGAAAATAACCACGGGAATTCTGGTAGCTTATTCTGCCAACTAATGCCTTTCCATCACATTCTGAAACAGATATTTCTCCTTACCATTTTAAAGTCATTTTAGTCTCTGAGCTCAAGAGGGTACAGCTCAGTCAGCATAACCTGTCTTTTTTCCTCTATAAAACACTTGGGGAACAGCTGAGTGTGCCAAAAATCGGGATGCTGAGAAGGAACAGGAGCTGGTAAGGCAGAAACAGAAGGAAGAGCAGGAAAAATCAGAGGCTCAAGAGAAAAGCTTCCAGGAAAACTTAATCCAGTTGAAAGAGAAGATGAAGCGAGAAAGCGAGAACCGACTAAGAGAGCTGGAAAGAGTGCTGGAGTACAAGCTGAAGGTAAGCCTGGGTGGGCCCTGGGAAAAGCCTCAAGGAAAGTAACCTGGTTCCTCATGATGGGAAGAACAAAAGCTTTAACTAAAGTCATAAACTCTGAAGAAAATACAAAGGCGTATGATTCAGTGAAATGTCAGATTAATCTGGACCATTCTAAGGCCCTAAATCTACAGAACTCAGCACCTTCTGCAGCATTAGAGTTTGCAGAGAAGAAATAATATGCCCCAGGCTCTGAACCTGGTGTTTGTAGTGATACAGGGTCTCATTTTGCCCCCAAGTAAATGTGACCTTAGTCCTGTAGTCCTTAGGATATTTACTACAACCATCAAAGAGATTTAATGCATCTGACTGCAAACATCAGATTGTGCCTGATATGGTATATAGGATACTGACAGCTGTAACATTTACTGCATTAGTTTCCAGATCTACCTGATGTATACTGTACACCTCAGTACAATGCATTCTTTGTCTCACCTGGAGTTTGATAACCAGTGTTCCATGGAGAATGGGCAGTTCCCATTATATGTTGCATATGTGTAGCCATCCTATTACAGTGGAACCAAAAATAATTAATTTTAACCCTCCATCTTTCCCAAACAGCATCCTTAGAACTGGAAAATGTTTTTGGCATAGTTGTCAGGCCTGACCCAGCCCCACTCCTCCCCACACCCAATGAGATCATGCTGAGAGATCTTAGGAAGGTGTAAACCATGGATACTCCCACTACCAGGTCCAAATGTTTGGAAGTTTTGGACAAATGAATCAAAGAGCATCTAAGTTAGTGGAGATATGGAACATGTACTTAGCTGCTACAGTTGTTAAATGCAAAATGCCAATAAGTGGCATTTTCAAAAAGAAACTCTCTTTTTTACAGATTCAAGAAGAACTACTTATTGAGGGATTTGAAAAGGAATCTGAGATGATGAGGAAAGAGATAGATCAACTAAAACAAGAGATTCAAGAAACTGAAAACTTCTGGCCTTCAATATTTATAGAGCTCTTTTGTATGGCAGCCGGTGTATTGTTGGGGCCTTCCCTGGGCCTGTGAAGAAAATAGGCAGATGTATTTTTAGATAGACTGAGAATTTTTAGTAAATATATTATAAAAAGCTCCTTACATTATAATAGCATAACACTGTGGCTCATTTTTAAAGTATGTGTGTCATGGTAGTTTCATCCAAGAAAAGTTTAAAAATAAAGAGTGATAGAAGATAATGATTTATTCATGCTAACCGTTGAAGGAAAGCAAAAGACAAATGGGCTGATGAAGGAAACACTGATGATCTATATAACAGTCACAGAGATCATTTCCTCAGCTACTTGATCCGTATGAATCTGGGAGCAGAGAACAACCACCACATTTTTAAAATGGGTATAAATATGAAAAGAGATTAATAAAAACATTTAACTCTACTGATTATAAAAGACATGCAAAATAAAACTAAGAGGTACCCGATCACCTGACAGATGGAACACTGGGTTGGCAAGGGTTTCAGGAAACTGGTGCTCACTCCTGTTTGCTAGTGAGAAATGCCAATTGAGGCAAATACATATCAAAATTTCAAATGCAAATCCCATCAACCCAGGAAGTCCATACTTAGGAATAAATCTTAAGATTTACGTAATGGGATATTTGTGGCAGAATTGTTGTAATTCCAAAAGACAGGACACAACTTAAATTTCCTCTCAGATATTATTTAATTAAATCTTGAGATGTATCTACCAAGGACTACTCTACCGTCACTAAAATGAAAGCGGAAGCTCTATTTTTACTAACATGAAGAAATCCAGAAGATTTATCATAAGTGAAGAAAAGATGCAGAATGTATGTATAGATGTACTGAAAAATTTAGAAAATAATATGTGCAGTTATGATCATATATCTGGAAAAATATAAAAGAAAATAGTATCCATGAACACGTGAGAGGATAGCTAACCTTACATTATATATTTTTCTGTGCCTTTTAAATCTTGTATAAATTATTACTTATTTAAACATAAATAAAAACAACTATTAGGTTAAAACTAAAATAAAAATACATGGAAAGGGAACTTTCCCCTGACAGGATCAAAGTAGAAATACCATGAGTCAGCTCAACAGAAAGAGCCTATTTATTACAGCAGAAAACAGGAATTACAAGAGGTGCATCTTAAACTTGTCCTTTGGGCCTCTCAATAAGGCCTTAAAATTCTAGTTCCTACTTTATCTTCAAATATCAAATCTGCTGGAGTATCAACTGAAATGGTCTCCAAATTCCTGCCCCACATTTATAAAGATGGTGAACTAGAAGGAAAAAAATTCAGAGTCAGCTTTACATTTTAAGAATTCTTTTCAGCAGTGTAAAGCTTAAGACTCTTGTGGATAGAATGAACTGCTTGTAATTCCACACGCAGCATGTATTCTCTTGGCTCTGGATGTTCACACACAAGACACAGACTTCCTTAAACACCCCAGTTGCTCACCCAGTACCTTTATTTACATTCTTCTGTTCCTCCTTACCCTCTGCTATTTCCTGATTTCCCAAGGTTGCATAACGGTTCTTCCTTGGACTAACATTGTGCTATGATGTCCCTGCTACCACAGCACTTTTATATAATTGCGAAACTATATACAGCCATCCCCTTTACTGCCGCCTCATGATCTCATCTACTTGGTGATCTTCATCATTGTCTATTTGGCTCCCATGACAAAGCCCACCCTGTAAACACCCGGAGTGCAAAAAAATAGAGGTGAATATATGAGCTGCCATCTAACAGCGCCCCAGCTAGCATATTCTTACTGTATTAACTGCTCTTTAGGTCCTCGAAATAAAGAACACAGTTTTAGGAACTCGTGCCTTTGGGACTTGTTGAGGCAGAGAGGATATACATGCCTATCTGAACCTGTTGCCCTGTTCTCTCCAAGGGATGGGACACTTCATGTGCTCTGGGTTCTTCAAGCTTCTCGCCCATGACATTTACTCAGCAATGAGGTCACCACCTTTGTCTCACAATGCAATTATAATATTTAAAATAGTAAAGAAACAGTATTTTTGTACTCTCATTTACACCATAATTCTTCTATGCATTGAAGGTGTTTCAGTTGAAATAAAACTATGCTTTTGCTCTGAAAATCAAATTCTCATTGAACATTCCAATATAAGAGGTGGAACCAATAACACAACTCTTTCTTCTTGAGGATTATGAGATAATCCTCAGTTGCCTTTAATTGTCCTCATTTTGAAGCCACTGGAATGAGAAGCTTGCACCTGGTCCAGTCTCCAGACCTACTGGGCCCACCAGAGGAATGGTCTGAATACTGTACATCTGGATGGTGTTTGTGGGGATAAAGGGCAGTGATGAGTTCTGTTTCCAGATCAAATCTCCACAACACACATGACCAGCAATACAAATCAGAAAGAGTTAACATGAAAATGGTGACACGAAATGATCATAACTTAGAGAAAGGAGAGATCAGGAGTGAGTTACAGGAAAACAAAGGCAGAGAAACACATCTTCATGAACTTTAAAATTCAGTCAGAAACTCATCTCTTGGGATAAGCTTACACAATTCTCAAGATGAGGCTTCAGGTAAAGGCCTCTGCCATACTTGAAAATTAGTAAGTAATTGTTAAATTATTGAAAGAAACAAAGATCTATACAAAGACGTTTTCAACACTTGTGGGGGAAGGCAGTTTCACAAGCACGCCTTCACATTGTGAGAAGTGAGCCGCGCGGACATTTCCACATTCCTTTCATTAGCCCCTCAGATGTGCTTCCCTGCCTCACCAGTGCTGCCCTCTCGCTTGCTACTGGTATCCTGAAGCTCCCACAGCATTTATTTATTATGGAACTTCTTCAGTGTTAGGAGGGGATGAGATACAGGAACTCGTTAGAAATTAAAAGAAAAATAGAGGAGTCTTTTTTCCTACAACACAGGCAAATGCTTAACAAAGCAGGAGGACTGACAAAAGAGTGTTAAATGGTTTCCTTTACAGTCAGCAGTCTCAGTTTAAGTGCTGCCAATGACGCATGCATGGACTACAACAAAGAGCAAAAACATTTAAACAATGCAGCCTAGGGAAGTTCTTTCCTGTAAAACAAAGCCTCATTCCATGATAGATGTAGGAGCTTCTATGGCAGGTTCTCTGGCCTTGAACTTAATACATTAGGGATTAGGTTTTCTCTGGAGTGCAGAGAAGCAGGGCAACAGGCGCAAGCCGCGGATCATGCACAGCTGGCAGGAGCTACTGGGCCTTCCTTACCTATGACTTGTTCATACCCAAGTATTGGGAACTGATCAATTCTCCTAACCCATCACATATTTTAAGCCCCCCTGACTTCATTAAACCTACTGACTCTTATGCCAATTAACAAACTCTTTCTTGTTAATTTATAAAAGAATGCTTCCTGTACTAAGTCACCAAATATTAGGTGGTCATTTTAGGTTTGGTCAATTCACATGCTTGTTAACCACCCCATGGCTGTAACTGGAGTCAGCCTGTACATATACACAGCACACTATTTATCCTGAACTGTATAAAACTACTTCCCGGATAAAATAATCTTCTCTAGTTCCAAACTGCTATTGCCTGAGCTTTGTCTCCTTATTTGTTCACCAATTGCCCCTGCTTTCTCTCCAAACCAAGAAGACTAGTAAAATTCCTTATCTCAAGCCTCCTTTTCTATCTGATCTACTATAATATAACAACTGATCTCTGCACTGTTCAACATTAATACATGACTGATTTTATATATCATCATTGATTACTGAAGACTTGTCCAAGAAATGAACAATAAATTACAATACACAATACAAAAAAAAAACGTTTCCTGATAAGTGACTTTTGTTTTTTAAAACAAAATTTACTGTACTGTTGTGTATTTGTTTTTCTATTATTTTAAAATAATTCACAATCATTAAAAAGGTTCATGATACACAGAAAATTAGAAAATAAAAGGTAAATACAATAACATCAATGAATTAGAAATGCTGTTAACATCAGAGTATATAATGTTCAAGATTCTGATCTGTTTGTTGTTGAGACGAATGTCTTCATAAATAGGATAATTCTGTACCTATCATGAATTGAATTATTCTCAAAAAGCATGTCCAAATTTATTTACAGACAATAGCTTTGTTCATCTGCAAAGGAGTTTGGAGCATTGGCAAGAAATTTATTTTTTCATATCATTGGTGAATTAAGTCTTATCAACAAAGAAATTTCTCTCCATGGCAATGTAAAAAAGAAAGAAATCTCTTCAATTACTGAATAAGGAATATCAAGAACATCCCTATAGGTAGACTGAAAGTGACTAGAAAGTCAGGATAAAATTTCACATTATTTATATATTAAAGCTCATGAGATCCTTTTACACTGCACAAATTTTAGCAAGCATAATATATTTTCTTAGGACCAAGAATATCTTGTTTTACCACAACGGGACTGAACAGCACAATTCCCTGTTACAACCTGACCTTTCTATCATCCCTTTATAGAGTTGCTCACTTGGAAACCATAGTAGCCGTTGTTGTTAGTTGCATTCGCCTAAAAGAAAAATCAAACTTCTTTCATTTTCCTGAGAAAAAGTGGTTACAGCCAAGGTGGAACCCAGATTAAGTTCCCGAGGTGTCAGGGAGCCTGGAACTCTAGTTTTCTGGGTGTTCACATTTCAAAAGGGATGGAGCCCAGAGACTTGGAGACAACTCTTGGTTGTAAATCTGCCAACAGTTTGGTTTTTTTTTTTAGCCCTGTAGAGTTTTATTGCCATTCGATATTTTAGAGAGGACTCTTTCCCACTTGTTCCAATGAAACACTCTAAAATATAGATAGGGAAATGGGATATTTTAGCTTATACACATAAAGAATTCACCTTTATTTACCCTTACATTTTATACAATTCATCAAAAATTTCAATTGTCCCTGAATCACTTTGATTCCCTGACATAAACAATACTGGTCAGAAGAATAAGCAGCTGATTACCATAGCATTAATCCTGTTTCAAAGTAGCCCTGCCTTACTTCTTGCTTTCAATCTTACTTGTATTAATCCTGAATAAGGTTTCAGATTTTGTCCTGTAGTCATCTCAAGGCTCAACTGGGGAAGGATCCACTCCCCAATGTCATTAAGGTGCATTTCATTATGTGCTGTTGGATGGGAGGCCTCAATTCTTTGCAGGTTGTTACCTGAAGACTATCCTCAATTCATTACCATGTGAGCCTCTCCACCATGGTAACTTACTTCATCCCTGTGAGCAAGCCAAGACAGAGAATGAGAGAGAGACAGAAACAGACAAAGAAAGAGAGAGTGAAAAGAGAAGGGTGGGGAAAGAGAAAAAGGCAGCTCGAGAGCATATTATCAGGATGGAAATCATTCCTGTAATTAGACTGTTACCTAGTCATAGAAGTAACAAATTATAATGTTGATAGTCATCATAAGCAATTCATTAGGTTTAGCTCACACTCAAGGCAATTGCACATGTGTGTGAATAAGAGGAAGGAGAAATTACTGGGAGCCAGTGTCAGAAATTGCCTACCACAGTTTCTTTGTGGGGGAAGGGAAGGAGTTGAAATTTGGAAGGTGCTATGGCTAAGCTTCTTGTAGTATTTCTAAAATTTATTTCCTGAACTTATATTATGGCCCAGGGACACGTGTACTTTTTGAAAATCATCTACTATAACATTATAATTTGGTTATGTTTCTTTACATATGTGAAATTTTGATTAATTTTTTAAAACAAAAATTACCAAGACTAAATTAGACCTAAGAGGGTAAATGTGAACATAGTTGGCAAGTTATTAGGACTCTAGTATAGAATTCCAGGTGACTGATCGTATAGGCTTGGACAAGAGATGGTGAGATTTTGTCTGGCTCTAGATATGTGTTAAATTTAGGAATTTACAGAACTTACTATTGAACTGAATTTGAAGCTTGAGAGAAAAATAGAAATCAAGACTGAATTAAAGCAGTTATTATTTACCAAGATGGAAGAGACTGTGGGAGGGTTAGATTTAGGACCACAGGAGAAAATCAGAAGTTTTAGCTTGGATATGTTAATCTTGATATACTTACAAGACAGGATGTGGGGATATCAAGCAGAGAATAGAATTTAAAAACCTGAAATACAGGAGGGAAGTTAGGGCTGGAAATACAAGTTTAGGAGTCATCTTTACAGATTTACTCCATTCGTGGAACTGGAGCAATGGATTAAAGGAAGAATTTTTTACAAGATTAAAACCAGAAGAGTTACAATATTTGGAGATTAAGAAGGAGAGCAAATCCAGAAAGAAAAAAAAAAACTGAAAAAGAATGTCTAGTAAGATAAAGAAAAACAAAGAGTGCATGAGACAAAAGCAGCCAGACAAGATGCATCAAGAAGGAAGTCATTATTATCTTTATCAAATGTTGCTGAAACATAAAATAAAGTGAGGACTTGAAAACTAATCATTTGATGTAGCGTATGGAGGAGATATTGAGAGGGACTGGTTGCGTGGGATGCTTGATATTGAGATTATGGCAGAGTTGTAATTAGTGGCAAGGAAAATGTCCAGGCTGAGATGAAATGATCGGACAATAAAAGACTGTTGAATTTGAGGAGCTTAAGGAACTGATAGGTCAAGGTATCAGAAGTTTGTGTACTGGATCCTAAAGACCCAAATATTTACAATTAGAGTAGAGGTGAAGAGAGGAGACCCTGATGTTTAAATCTTCAGTCAGTGGAGGAATTGGAAGACCCAGGATTCCTGAAGTAAAGAGTAATTTGTTGTACAGTCCTATGACATGTGCTTTAAAAATACTTCATGTGTTTTGTTCTTCTTGTTTGTTGTTTTGTGGGGGCTTTGGGGGGGGCAGCATAAAGGAAGAGACTGAGAAGTTAAAGAAAGGTACAGTTTTTCCCAAGTTTCTTTCATTCTCTGTGAAGAAAATATTCCCCCAGGAGCTGATGACAGCTCTGGACTACGGTGTGGAAGAAAAAAGTGACAGCAATGTACACAAACCAAATTCAATTTGTTATTTTATGTGTACTTATAAACTTAAATATAAGTCAATACGGACTTAAATAAAGATGAAAGACTTTCGCAATCAGGAGAACACTTTGGTCTCAGAAATTTCCGAGTTTTGTTAATACCAAACATACAAAGGCTTTTCCTTTATCAGCAAAGCTTTACAAGAATTTTTAGAAAATTTTGGTAACAAAGAGCAGTAACCAGCAGACTCTGACGAGAAAGTGACCTGCTATGGTCAGACCAGCAGCTAACTGGGCATGTTTTTTTTTTTTTTTTTAGTATTTGCTCAGGCTTCAGGTCACACAGAGTTCAGGGACATGTAGACAGGGGAGAAGCCAGACTAAAATTGGGTCAAGACAAATCAGAGGGTAAAAAGAAAAAAAAGTAATTTTGACTATTTGTCAACTTCCCAGGTTAGCCAGTGAAGAAATTAATACACCTACATATTCCTCCTTCATCTTTTCCTTTTCACTGATGCTAAAATTCAGCTCCACAATCAAAGAATATTTTACTATGAAGATGGGTTTATTCTTTTATAAGGAGAAGGAAAGGCCAAAATCTTTAAATACCCAATTTGTAAGGCCTCCCTAAATTCAGAAAAGAGAGCTATATACCTCCAGCTCATTCTCTGGGTTGGTGGGTGTGGTGTGTTTGTCTAGTTTTGTCTAGAAGCACTTGTGGTCACCTTCACTGGTGTAACTCCGTAGGTTGGGCATGATCCTGCAAGCCAAAAGATCACCAGTTCAATTCCCAGTAAGGGCGCATATCTGGGTTGCAGACCAGGTCCCCAGTTTGGGGTGTATAAGAGGCAGCCGATTGATGTTTCTCTCATACATCTATGTTTTTCTTCCCTTGCTTTCTCCCTCCCTTTCCCTCTCCAAAAATAAATAAATAAAATCTTTCATAAAAGCATTCATGACCAACCTGTCTTCATTGGACTTCTGCATGGTTTGCTGTTTGAGTAGAACTGTTGCTCACTGCCCTCACCATACCCTCCTATATACTCATGGGAAGATTTTAAACGTATTTACGCTGTAGCAGTGGCTTTTTGCTGAGTTTGATCTCTTACTGTTTTTCTGAGCCAGTCAGTCATATGCTCTTCTAAACTGTATTGCACAAGCTTCTCAGCCCAACTTTCACTGTGATAGGCATGGCCACACAGATATATAGTTCTAGCTACCTACATTTGACCTATTGATCAGTATTTGGTAATAAACCTAGGAAGGGTTCATTCATCTTTGTAACAACTATTGACAGAAGAACTCAGAAAGGTATAAGAATTAGGATAAATGTCTAACCGATATGCTATATACCTGAAACAACTATAATACTGAATATCAACTATAATCGAAAAAAAGAAACAGAAAAAAAATTAGAGAGGAATTTTAACCCAGGTTAGCTTGGGTCTCCTCTATCTGGATTTCTCCATATCCACCTGGGTTGTGGTCTGCTGCCACTGTTTTTCTTTGACCGAGGGTCAAAGAGGGTACACAGGGTGTACCTCATCCTAATCCCTTCTTTTTCTGGTGTTCCACTAAACAGAACAGTTGTGTTTAAGTTTCAACTTTACTCAGTGCTGCGGTGGTTGGTGGCTGATTTGGTCAACTTAGTCATCTTTGAGGCCTCCTTTTTTCCAGGACTATTCTTTTATCTATCTTCAATTCCCAATTACTATGTACATTTATTTTTGTACAGCAGTTTTGTGACTAGGTGATTAGTACATTGTTGCAAACCAGCAACTCTTTAATGTATTCTGCTGAACAAAGGTCATCTTCTAGGTTCATCACCATAGAAAACCTTCCCAAAATAGCATACCCTGCTTGCACAATATAAATCTAATCTGTGAAGTCCATTGTGGATTCAACCAGAATCTCTGGAGTAAAAGGAATGGGATTGGATCTTTACTTCAAATTTATTCACGCATGAAATACCCTTGCAGAGTTGTGTTTATTCTAGCAGAAATAGAGTAAACCTACATAACCAGGAATATTACTTTTTCTCCAAAACCAAGAGATTAAGAGATTACTTCTTTTCTTTTCTTTTTTATTAGGTGAAACAGCAAACTCTGCTGGCCTTGAAGGAGTGATCTTGTATAGGACCTGCCTTTTTTCAGACTCTGTGTGCCAGGTGGCTTTGGCAGGGCAGTTAGAGCTGGAAGGTGCATGGGCCACAGGGAGTCAGCCTGTATGGGGACCACATTTGCAGACCACCTGGGGTTGTAGATGAAGTAAGCTCAGCCTCAGGTAGTCCTGGGAGTAAGACTCATTGAGACCTGGAGTTGAACCTGGAGTGGCTGGAGCTATAGAGATTCCTGGAGGTAAACCCCTGGGGCTGTAGCTGAAGCAGGTATAGTCTGCAAAGTTCTGGGTACAAGCCACACCTAGACAGGAGCTTTGCCAGGGTGGGTGCAAGTCAGGCAACTGGAAGCTAGAGCTGGAGCAGGCTGCATAGAGACCTGTTATGCTGTACATAAGCATATCTGTCAAGCCTGTGAGCATCTTTATCACCAGTGTTTGGAATTCTGCACCTGTTAGGTTGGCTATCTCCTCATCACTTAGTTCTCCCACTTGATGCGTTCCCCATTTTGGGCCATACTTCTCTGTCTCCTTATCTTGACAGGCTCCTGTGTTTGTTTGCCTCTGTGTCTTAGGTAGAGCTGTCCTTCCTATTATGTTGTAAGGGGTGGAGCCTTAAGGATTCATCAGTACAGGGCAACCTGTTTCACCACGTTGTGGTGCTATATGTGGGGGAGGGGTCTGAGAGGGAACAATGCTGCTTGCCCAGCACTCACCCCATTTCCAGGCACTTCTCCCACTTACGTATGGGACTAGTGACTCTCTAGCTGTTGCTCTGGCTGTCATTCCCAGAATGGATGGGTCTGCGGACATTTTAAGACCATGGGACCCTTTAAATAAGTAGACTCTGCTGAGAGACTGGCAGTTTCTGCCCCCACCCTGACCCCACTGGTTTGCATAGTCAGAAGCAATGAGGCTTGATTTTCCCCGATGCTAGGACCGTGAGCTGTGCGGTCTGGTGAGGAGCTGGGAATGGTTCCCAGGTGTCCCTCCTGACTTTTTAAAATGTGTAACTGTGCTTTCCACCAGCCTGCCACTGCTGCCACTGCTGCTTCCACCACACCATGTGCTCTCCACTCTGGCCCCGCCCCTTCTACCTGTCTGGATGAATATTTCTTCTTTATATCTTTGTTTGTTGGACTTCCATGCAATTTGATTTTTCTGGAACTTCTGGTTGTTTCTAGTTTTGAGGTAGTTGTATTCCTTTTTAGTTGTTGAGGAATATGCATCATGTCTGTCTATGCCTCCATCTTGGCTGGAAGTCCTAATTATACTTCTTAATCCCTGCACTATTTCTCCATTTCTCTCTCTTCCCTCTCCCAGCTGATAACCCTCCAAATGGTCCCCATACCTATGATTCTGTTCTTGTTCTGGTTGTTTGCTTAGTTTGTTTTTGTTTTTATTTTTTAGATTCACTTGTTGATAGTTTGAGTTTTATTTTAATGTTCATAGTGTTGACCTTCTTTTCCTGAAATAAGTCCTGTTAACATTTTATATAATAATGGCTTGGTGATGATGAACTCTTTTAGCTTTACCCTGTCTGAGAAGCATTTTTTCTGCCCTTCCATTCTAAATGGTAGCTTTGCTGGAGAGAGTCATCTTAGTTGTAGGTCCTTGCTTTTCATCACATTGAATACTTCTTGCCAGTCCCTTCTTCCCTGCAAAGTTTCTTTTGAGAAATCAGCTGAGAGTCTTGCATTCACCCCTTTGTAGGTAACTCTCTGCTTTCTCTTGCTGCTTTTAAGACTCTTTCTTTATCTTGAATCTTTGGCACTTTAATTATGATGTGTCTTGGTGTGGTCCTTTTTGGGTCTAGCTTGTTTGGGACCTTGTGCTTCCTGGACTTGTATTTCTATTCCTTCACCAAATTTGGGAAGTTTTTAAAAAATTTTTTTTCACAAAAACTTTCAATTTCTTGCTCTTCCTCTTCTCCTTTTGGCACCCCTATGATTCAGATATTGGCAGGCTTAAATTTGTCCCAGAGGTTTCTAAGCCTCTCATTTGTTTTTTTTGTTTGTTTGTTTGTTTTGATTCTTGTTTCCTCATTTTGTACTGGTTGACTGTTTTTTTCTTCCTTATGTTCCAAATCATTGATTTGAACCCCAGTGTCCTTCCCATCATCATTGGTTTTGTGTGGATTTTCCTTCATTTTATTTAGCATAGCCTTCGCTTCTTCCCTTATGCAGTTGCCATATTTAAGCATCTCTGTCAAGTCTGTGATCATCTTTATCACCAGTGTTCTGAACTCTTCATCTGTTAGGTTGGCTATCTCCTCATTTGTTAGGTTGACTATCTTCTCATCGCTTAGTTCTCCCACTGGGACCTTGATCCGTTCCCTCTTTCAGGCCATACTTCCCTGTCTCCTCATCTTGACAGGCTCTTATGTTTGTTTGCCTCTGTGTCTTAGGTAGAACTGTTGCACCTGTAGATTACTTATTTTCTATGTAATGGTATAACTAAGAAACCATTCTTCTCACCTTCAATTCCCTTTTTTCAGATTATTCAATCTGCATGTATTTGATATCAGACTTTAATTTATGGCAGGCTAGATGGGGGGAAACTTTCCCTCTACAAAACTATAAATTTCAAAAGAAATATTACTAACATTTTGAAATGTGTAGCTGAGTTCGCAGGAACATAAGTCCCAGGAATCAAATATAAAAACGAGAAGAAAATCATGGTAGTACGTGGAATCTGAGGGCATGTGCCAATCTTGGTATTAGTATCTTTGATTCTTAATGGCTATAAGAAGAGTAGAAGATGAAGTCTTAGTGCTGAGATGAATAGGTTTTACTAATTGGAAACTTAGAATGAATTGGAGAGCCTTATAGAAAAGGATAGACTAATAAATATTTGTCTACAACAGAGGAAAATGGCCTGTTTGAACCACCTTAGAATTTAAAAATAAAAACTTTCCCTCACCTGGGCATTGGATTGAACTTACATTACAAGTGTCATTTAGGAAACTATTTAAATTGGGCTGGTGTTGATAGAACTTTGAGGAACCTGGAAGTCTCTGGATGTAGTCCAGAGAAACATGACCCCAAAATGCAAATTCAAACAAGGGTGCAATTCCACACAAGCAAGAGACAGTGAAAGCAACAAACAGTAAAAAGATGCACCAGGATTTCAGACATGGTAATTCTGAGCTCAGGTTATAAAACAAAATGTTTACACTTTTAAAAAATACAAGAAAGAATAGAAAAATAAGCAAGAAACAAAATGTCATAAAATATCTCTGGCCAGTGTGGCTCAGTTGGTTAGAGAATCCTCCCATAAACTGAAAGGTCATGGGTTCAATTCCCTGACAGGGTGTATATCTAGGTTGAGGGTTCAGTCCCCAGTCAGGTGGCATATGAGAATCATTCGGCAGCTGATCAATGTTTCTCTCTCACATTGGTGTGTCTCTGCCTTCCTTCTTCTCGCTCTAAAATCAATAAGCATGTCCGTGGATAAGGATTTTTAAAAGTGCTATAAAATACTAATAAGAAGATTTTGAGAAAAAAAAAAGTTTTTCTTGAATGGATAGTGTGATTAAGCTTGACAGTTAAACCAGAAAATAAGGTAATTCTGGGAAAAGCAATTTTAACTATAGTTCTGAATATATTATTAAGTATTAGAACAGAGAGACAAAGATCTGATTTAAAAAAAAAAAAAGAAAGAAAGCATAGGGACCTGGGTCAGAAGATCGAATTTGCATTCCAAAGAGAAAGAGGAGAGAACAGTTTGCAAAGAAATAATAACTAGTATCTTCCAAAATTGATAAATAACAGGAATATTCATCTTAAAAAGCTACTGTGAATCCTAAGCAAAACAAATGAATTTATTCCTTAATACATCATAGTGAAACAAGGACAATGTCATGATGTAAAAGCAGACATAGACAAATGATACATTCCTTAAAAAGGAGTGAATCATACATTAATGAGATTTTCAACAATATGAGATCAGAATGTGTTGAAATGTTCAGAAAAAATAACTGTCAAGATGAGTTTTGTACCCAAACTAAACAGTTATGGAGCTGTTAAAGTAAAATGAAGACATTTTTAGACATGCAAAAACAGAGGCAGTTATTGCAATAAGTTCTCATTAAAGGTGTTTTCAAAAGGCAAACTTCAAGATCAAGTAGATGGTTCTAGAAGGAAGGCCTGGGGTGCAGTAAGTAATCAAGAAGAAAGATAACAGCAAACATATGGGTACATGTAAATATATATAATAGGACTTTAAGTGCATTTTTAAAAATTTCCTGGAGTTTTAGCAAAGGAACACTCCAAAGAGTGTAAACCAAAAAAACAATACCACTATGCCTAATCTTCTAAGAGTGTGAAACTATTTTTTTACCCATTAGAACAAATTCTAACTCTGGGGTATATAAGAGGAGATGAAGAGACTAATCAGAGATTAGTTGTGGAAAATTCCATAAGTTCTTCTGGGTACATATACCCAGTATATATTCCCCCTCGCTTTCCACTTCCTTATACTTCTCCAGTGCCAGATGAGTAATATTGCTTGCCCTCTCCCTCCATTACCTAAGTAGAATTAGAACTTCAAAGATCCTCTTCAAAGTTGACATGAGTTTCCTGGAATTTGGGAACACTAAGATTTGCCTGAGTCATGTGCAAACACATCTAAAAGTCAGAGGAAAAGTACTTTGTGGCAACAGAAGGAAAGGAGATTAGAGCTCAGAGCAGCCTGCCTTTCCAGGCGAGGTAAGTGTGCATATATTTTTCTCCTCAGCAGATGACTGAGCTGGGGATAGAAAAACCACTGTTCTAGATTTGGGTATATATATTAATGATTTTTATTAAACTCTGCAATTGTGGTTGTACTGGCAATAATTTTAATGAAGCACTGTTTTAGGATCACATCCTAGAATAAAAGTATTTAAAAATCCCTGGCTGTTCTTTTCTTCCAGTTTAATGAGATATAATTGAAATATAATGTTGTATTAGTTTAAGGTGTGCAACATAATTATTTGATATATGCATATATTGCAAAATAATTACCACAGTAAGTTTGGTTAATATCCATTACTACACATAGTTCCAAATTATTTTTTCTTGTCATGGGAACTTTTATGATCTACTTCTTTTTGGCAAATTTCAAATACACAATTAAAAAGTTCTACTTTTGTGATACTGGAAGTTTGTACCTTTTGACCACCTTCACCCATTTTTGGCCATACCCCTAGATTTCAGTCACCTTGAAAGGAACCCTGCCCAAGACATTACTTGACAAGGTGCATTGACATCAACAAAGAGAGACATAGGATGAATCGATTTCTAGAAGACAAGGTTAAAGGAAAGGAGTCAAGATGGGTCACAATTAGAACTTTCTGTTGGGAGACCCCCACAGGGGAAATCTTCAAAGTACTCATTCATGGTTCCATAAAGGAAAATGACCCAAGTCACCACCAGAGGACACCAACACATTTTTTTTTTTGGACCCCCCCACCCCCACCACCAACACATATTTTAACGTATCGTGTAAGTTGGTGTCCTTTCCCTGGTTTCCTGCACATATGGATTTACTGAAAGTATCATAAACATGAGCTTGTGTGCGGGGGGTAGATGAGAAAAAAAAAAAAACATTTCTTTTCCTTGCTCTGTGCCTGTAAAGCTGAGTCAGGCCTTGGCTGTATGAAAGAGTGGGGTGAGGGCAGGGAAGGCATATGCATGGAGGTAGGGTCCAATTTGGGAAAGAGTTTTTAAATTTAATTAGATGGAAATTTTCTTTTTTATTTTGAAAAACATACTATTCATTTTCCTTGAGTTACTAATAAACCAGTGGCATAAGAGTTTAGTCCCATAATGTAAGTTAAAGAGTGAATAAAGTTGCTTAGACAGATAAAAAATATTAACTGCACTAAAATTTAAGTAAATGCCAAATTTGAAGAGTAAAATAAAATGAAGGTTAAATGCAGAACAAATAACATGTTATATGGGGATGGGACTTATGTTTGTATGAATGTTAAAAGTTGAATTACCTAAAAAATGTTAATAATGTGTGAAACTTACAAACCGTAGAAGAAAAAATTAAAATATTGAGATTCCATTGCAAAGAAAAAAAGTAAAAGAGTGCTGTATGGCATGTGCACGTGAATACTGAGAGCCTTATGTTATTCCCAACATAGGGTGGACATCCTGACCCAAAGCTCCTCCTGGCTAGATTGAAATGACCTTAGTATGGATGAAAATTCTCCCCATTACCAGTCTTTATTTCCAAAAGTAGGAGATAGACAACCCTTACTCCCACACCCTCCCATAGAGAGGCATATGATTAAGATTCTGCCAAGCAGACCCACCATTGTGAGACTTAGATGCAGATTTGAGGCACCAGAGAAGCTATCTTTTTTTTTTTTTTTTTTTTGAGGTAGTTGCTTTCCTTCAAACTTGAACGTGGGGGAGTCCAATTCTTCAGAGTTGACACTGGTAGAGCTTCTGGCATTGGATGTGGAGATCATGGTGCCAGATGGCAGGGCCTGTGATATTTCCCCTTGAGATGCCTCCATGATATGGGTTGCTGATGCTGGAAATCAAGACTTCTGATTTGAGGTATGTTTACATGCCTCTTGGTCCAGGTGTTTAATGATCTGGACTTGCTGGTGCCAACAGTCTCTGACTGCTCAGGCCTCAGGATCTTAGAGACATCCTGTGACTTAAAAAGAATCTTGCTGAGTACTCCATCTTCCCTGATGTTGATAAGGAAATCAAACAAAACTAAGCACAAATGATCCCTTCCTGTTAGTGTTTAAGGAACAGTGCATCCCTTCCATAGCCTTAAAAGAATAACTGATTGGATTTCTGCTTTTCTGTTTTTCAATCTATAGATGATACATAGACTTATCAGGAAGCATTCTCTTCAGTTAATCCTTTAAGCTTCCTCTGTTGTAAGTTTCAAGTACATTGTAAGCATTCCTGGAATGTGCCTGTGAGCTCATTCCTGGACCCTCCCTGTTGATTAGCATATCTTCAAAATCCAATAAAAGGAAGGTGCTTGCACTGCTCAGTGCTGATCTTGCCTGAGCGAGCAGCAGCCCTCCGACCGTCCCACATTCTGTCTGCTGGAATTTCTTGCGTGCCCTCGACCACAAAGTACTACAACAGGTTGCATTGTTTCTTACTGAATAGCTGTATAGTCTGGCTCCCTCCGCATCCTCAGAAATTAACCCTCACATGTATGATCACAAGGTCTCATCAAGTCCCCATAAATGGGGAAAAGATAGTCTTTGCAACAAATAATATTGGAAAAACTGAATATCCACACACAAAAGAAGAAAGTTGGACACTTAAGCCAATATATAAAAATTAACTCAAATTATAGTATAGAGCTAAACATAAGACTGAAAAATATAAAACTTCTAGAAGAAAACATAGGGGAAAACTTCATGACATTGGCTTTGGTGATAATATCTTAGATATGAGACCAACAGCACAGGAAACAAAAGCAAAAACTGACAAAAAAGACTACATCAAATTTTAAAACTTCTGTGCATCAAAGAAAACAGTAAAAAGACAATTCGTGGGATGAGAGAAAATATATTAAAATTATATATCTGATATTCAGAATATATGAAGAACTTCTACAATTCAAAAACAACAAAAACAACCCAGTTTAAAATTAGTCAAACAAGCTGAATCAAAATTTCTCAAAAAAAAGATATGGAAATGGCCAGCAAGCATATGAAAAGATACTCAACATCACTAATTATTAGAGAAGTGCAAATCAAATATCACCTCACACCTATTAGAATGGCCACTGTCAGAAAAGTAGAGAATAACAAATATTGGTGAGTATATGAAGTAATTGGAAATATTATGAAATGTAAGTAGGAATAAATAATTATGTACCTGCTATGGAAATCTGTATTGTTGTTTCTCAAATATGTGATCCAGAAATTATAATACTGGGTATATAACCAGAAGAACCAAAGGCTGCATTTTGAAGACATATTTGCAAACCCATGTTCACTGCAGCATAATTTACAGTAGTCAAGAGGTAGAAGGAACCCATGTGTCCATATCAACGATGAATGAAGAAAAAGTGCTATATACATACAATGGAATGTTAGCCTTAAATAAAAGAAAATCTTGTAACTTGTTACAATATGGATTAACCATGAGAACACTAAGTGAAATAATCTAGTTACAAAAAGACAAATACTTTATGATTCCATTTATGTGAGGTATCTAAGGTAGTCAAACATAAAAACAGAAAATAGAACAGTGGTTGTCAAAGGCTTCAGTAGAAAATTAATGAGAAGTTGTTTAGGGTACAGAGTTTCAGTTTTGCAAGATTAAAAAAGCTCAAGAGATCTGTTGCACAACAATGTGAATATAATTAACATTTAAGTATATTTAATCTGTACACATAAAAATAGGATGGGATTTTATGTTTTATTTTTCTTTTAACCTTTAAACAGGGATGTAGTCTTGAATATGGACGGGAACGCTGAGGTAATTCCAATAAGCAGGATGAATAGCCAGTATGCACGGAGGACTGTGGCTCGCTCAGACCAACAGTGGAGAGCAGGAAGCCTCATCCTCCTTTCATTAGGATTTCAAAAGTTACTAAAAATAGAACGGGGTGTGAGCTTTACAGCCAACAATAAAAGAATTTTTACAGGTGAAAGAATTCTTACAAAGTATCATTAATATGTGAAATACAGACAGGGTAACTTCTGGTTTTGATAACATCTAACAGAAAAACAAAGCAGATCCACTAATCATCAAGGCCAGCCCCAATTTAAGACTTTATCTTCAAGGAGGAAGATGGAGTACTCAACAGACCTCTTTTCCTCAGGATTCCATGACCCAGTGGCCTTGAACAGCTTAAAGCTGCAGGCGGAGACGAGATTAGCTCATCATCTCCTGAGTCACAGGACACCTGGGCGGAGGGACATGGGAATGCCCCTACCCGGAGATCTGTGTTCCTGCAACACAGGAAAAATAGAAAGATAACAATGCAATGATATACTTAACAAATAAAACACTAAAAGGGTTTTAAAAAAGTACAGCAGTAATCCATACCCTGAAATGAAAGCAATTAACTAAAAATAGTATCTGTAAGTCAGTTTATATTTGCCTGTTATATCCAATATATTCCCAAGTCTGGAGGAACTTCACACAGTGACCCTAATTTTCACTGAGAAGAATTGGTTGGTAAGAGGAGCCAAAATAGAGCACTGGAAAAGAACCTACTATACTATTAAAACAAAATATAAGTAATAGTCATTTAAAGTATGGTATTGAATTTACTAGAATAGACAGACAACAGAAGAGAATAGATGGTTAAGAAATAAATTTAAATATAAATAAGAACAACCATGAGGCCATTAAAAAAAATTCAATCTATTTCCTATCAGTGACAACAAAATAAATTTCTCCTGGGTAAAATTTCAAATGTTCCAATTTGAGATCTTGAGACTAACTACTTCAGTAATCCGTGCTCCTCCTTCCCTCTCTTGTTCATTCCTTTGCTGTTATTATTCGGGTGCAAGTCAATCTCACCCAGTAGATTAAGTCGTTTTTAGGCCAATAATAATGTGTAATTAATCTTCATACACCCCTGAACACCTGGCACAGTGCTATGCACACAGTACATACACTCTATATATTACAGAAACAGGGGAGTCCAAAAATCCCCAGAGTTTGTGACTGGGGGATGGGGAGAAGGAAGCAGCTTTTAGAATGCCTCCACATGCCTGAGGCTGGTGGCTAGTGTCTTTTTTATGCAAAATGGCTTTAATGAATCCAAAGCCTCAGGTAGATGGGAGGGGACTTGAACCAGGGGATGGTATGGAAAAAGCACACAGAGCCTACGTAAGGTTCTGTGAATGGTCAGAACTGTTTGCAACGCCCACTGCGTCAGAGGACGCAGTCCGGGATATATAAGCAGCTGCAGACATTTTGGCTCTCTCTCGCTCATGCGCTCGCTCTCAGGCTCTCGCTCTCTCGGGTGCTCCCTCCACGTGGCTTCGTGAAGCGGCCTTCTCCATGTGGCTTGGAGAACGGGTCTCCAGGCTGCTTTAAGAGGCTCTCGCCATGCGGTTTTGAGGAGAGGAGATCCATGCGGTTTGCAGGAAGAAGGCAGTTTGCAAGTGTGAGAAACGCTCACAATAAAAACTGGGACACAGGACTTGAGCAGTAAAGCGAGGCCTTTATTCATGAGTCTGCAGAGCCTGGTGCACCCTCACAGCCAGGAGAATGTGCTCACCAAGTAAACAAAGGAAACTGGTTTTATAGTCTTAGCTTCCCCACCCTGAAATTGCCACCCTAAAGTGATTATCTTTTCCACCCTGAAATTGCCACCCTAAAGTGATTATCTTCTCCACCCTAAAATTGCCACTCTAAAGTGATTATCTTCCTTGCCCTAAAGTGAGAGCGATTAGCTCCCCCTCCCCTCTCCTTCTTCCCCGTTTCTCCATTACTGGTTACTCCGGAGTTACAATCTAACACGGTTATCTAAATGCCCCTTCTGTGGTTTGTAGATATGCCAGTGCTGTCAGCTCCCTTCTCAGAGACCCTCTGATTATATTTGCCCTTAAGACCATTTAATTACATTTGCCATTTGTTACTAATGACTTTTTACTGGTTTGGGAGTGACTATGTCCTTGTTTCTGACACAAGGAGGCTGAGAATCCAGGTGGTTCTGCATTGAGAGCTGGAGGGCACCACAGCACAGAAAGGACCTCCCCAATCAGAACTGAATGATTGGCAGCTGCTGGTAAAGCTGAACTGTGTTTGGAAAGTCGTCGTCGGCAGCCGTCCGTCTCGAGAGACGATGGTGTAGCTTCTTAAGAGTCTATCTGCACCGCCGAGAATGGCTGTGCAGTCCGACTCGGGAGTGACACGGTATCTGTCTCCTCCCGTGTTGAATCGACATCTTGCGATGACGCTAGATTGTCCTCTCCAGTGAAGCTGAAGCTACAGAGCCTGGGCAGGGTGATATGGAGGGTCTGCTGTTGCCCATGAAGCAGACCCCCCCTCTCTTCGCAGCTGAAGGATCCAAGGGAAAGACGGAGTCAATACAGCTTGGCTTCAGGTGCGCCGCAGGAGTTGCCGGTGTTGACTACAACGTCAAACCGCCTTAGGGACTCCGGCTCCGGATTTTCTGTCGGGGTTTACTCCCTTAGCCTTTCCCCTGAAGAAGTATGCCACAAGGCAGCGGAGGTTTTTTGGAGTCAGAGTTTTCCTTCTCTGATGTGCCCTGACTGGAAGATCGAACCAGCGACACTTAGCTCGCAGGCCGACGCTCAATCCACTGAGCCAAACCAGCCAGGGTCAGTTTGGAAAGTAGGGAAACGGTTTCTCTAACTTTCCTAAAACTAGCCTGGTTTGGTAGGGGGGAGGCAAGGATATGTGTTTGTGGGTGTTTTAAAGAGCATAAGACTTAACAACAGAAATCCGCAAATAACTGACTTCTGGCCAAGATGGAGGCTTAGACGGACACGCTAGGTCTCCCTCTACAACTAGAGAGGAATACAACTACTTCAAAACAAAGGATAACTAGAAATTCCAGAAAATAAAACTACACGGAAGCCCAACATATGAAGTTATAAACCAGCGGCGCCCTTTGGGCAGGTAAAAGCGAAAGGGGGCGGAGCTGTTTGCGGTCGCACCTGGGACAGCGGCGGGGAGAACAACCCCGGCTGCAGTCGAACCCCCGGCAGCTCGCGACCCCAACGCTGGGGAAAGCAGCCACCACATCGCCTTGAACAGTGAGGCCCAGGGGGGCGGGAGGACGGATCCCTGTCTCCTAGCGGAATAACTGTGTGAATCCATCTTGGACCCCCGCCCCCAAAGAAAGCGCCACAGGGCTGCGAAATAGGTCGCGGACAGGCGCCGGTCGCTGGATTGTGACGACTACACAGGCACTGCCCCCTACAGCCGGCCCAAGAAAACAAAACGCATCTGTCAAAATGAGGCAGACAACTATAGAAATCCCGGTGGCACAGCTCACCAGGCAACAGATGGAGAACCTGACAGATGAACAAATAAGAAACCTGTCAGAGGCTCAGTTCTGGACCATTGTTATCAGGTGGCTTACAGAATTCACAAAAGATCTGGAAAAAGATGAGAAAGAAGCGAAAAACACTCATAATGAAAGGAACAAAACCACATACGAGACAGATGGTGAGGAAAAAAAATCCAGAGTTCATTTCAACAAACTGGAATATGGAGAAGGAACAAGAAATCAACCAATGCAGGGAGAGGAAATGGGAAGCAACGATGAGAGGATCAGAAACCTCTGGGACAGCTATAAAAGGCCCAACATAAGAATCATTGGTTTGCCAGAGAATGAGGAAGATGAACTAGAACTTGAAAAATTGAGTGAAAATATAATAAAGAAGAACTTCCCAGACTTGGGGAAGGAAATAGACTCACAGGTCCAGGAAGCACAGAGAGTTCCAAAAAAACTGGACCCAGGGAGAACCACTCCAAGACACATTATAATCAAAATGTCAAAAATTAAAGATAAAGAGAGAATCTTAAAAGCAGCAAGAGAGAAGAAAAGAATTATGTACAAAGGGGTCCCAATTAGACTATCAGCTGACTTCTCAAGGGAGACCCTGCAGGCAAGAAGGGACTGGCAAGAAATATTCAAAGTAATGAAAATCCAAAACCTACAACCACGAATACTCTATCCAGCGAAATTGTCATTCAGAATAGAAGGACAGAGAAAGTGTTTCCAGGACAAAATAAAACTGAAAGAGTTCATTAGATCCAAACCACTGTTATATGAGATGTTAAAGGGACTGGTTTAGAAAAAGGAGGATCAAGACAATGAAATCTAAAATGAAAACTGCATCACAAGAAACAACAGAAGCTAGGGAATTGAAACCAAGGCAAACTAAACAGGCAACGAGAGTGGAAAAAGAACTATAGGTACGGAGAACATATTCGGAGGAGGTCAACAGGGAGGGGGAATGGGGAGAGGGAGGGAGATGATATAGGAATTAAGGATCATGGTAGGAGGGAATGGAATAGACAGAGAGAGGTTGAGAAGAACTGTATGCACAACTAATGGACATGATCTAAAACGGGGGGACAACTGGAGGGAGGGGGGCCACCGGGTGGAGGGGAGCAGAGGGAAGGGAAATTGGCACAAATGTAATATTATAATCAATAAAACACATTAAAAAATATATAAATAAAAAAAAAGAAATCCGCAAATAACTAAATCTATATAACAACAGAAATCTGCAAATAATTAAATCTATATAACTGTTAAATAAAGAATTCTTTTTCTTTTCACCAAACTCTGGTATTGAGAGTCATAATTTTGGTGGCAGACAATCGGGCCCCTAACTAAAGAGCCCGTGGGTTTGTTTTCAATTGGAGCAGCCCAGGGGTTCTGCAACATATACACAAATATCACAGATTGTTTTTGCTGACTTGCAAGTCCTGCTTTCATTTTATATGAGACTCAGTGACCCCAAGTGAATAAAAGAAGTACTGCGCTGAGTACCCTGGAACATACTGCAGGGACTTCTTCATCTGAAAAACACCTTAATATAAAAACATCCCGGAGAAACAAGATGGCGGAGGAGTAAGTGGAAGCTACACTAACCTCCTCCCAGAACGAGTCTGGATTTACAACTTAAGTTTGGAGAAATCATCTGGAATAACCAACCGAACACTAGCTAGAGAGAAGTCTTATAACCACAGAGAGACAGAAAAGGCCGCTACATCACAACGTGACCAGTACGGAGTGTGGAGACGCGGAAGGACTAGCTGGGCTCACAAGGGTGGCAGCTGAAGGGACTAAGAAACAGCTCAGCAGCCGGGGGATCCCCCTGAGAAGGACAGGGTCTAAACCCCCAGCTGAACTTCCCAGCCTACAGTAACAGAGTGGAAAGTAAAATAGTATCCAGCTGAGAAAAGCAAAAAGCCACAGGGTTTCTTGCTAGCCGGAGAGAAACAGCGGGAGAAAAAGAGCTCTTAAGCGGATCACATACAAAAATATTTTGCCCCCACTTACCCTGGGCTCAAGCAGAGGGAAGGCAGAGAGGACTGGAGATGCTTGGGGAGAGTTTGGTGTGGTGGCTTTGAGGGGAGAGCTGGGGAAGCGGCCGGCCGGGTCCCAGTGCTGACTCATTCCCAGTACCGCAGGCAGACCATTCCCAGCCAAGTGGAGTCAGCCTAAGGGGAAGCAAAAACCCTGCCTAGAGGAATTAAGCTGCCACACCCCCAGTCCTTAAACCTGATTGCTAATCACAGATTGAATAGATTAACAACTAAAAGAGACAGACAAAGGCAGTATATCCCTGGAAGTCTCCAACAGGCTGCCTAGGCCCAGACTGGTACAGGATCTGACGCCACCAGGGACAAATCCAGGAAGTGCAGATAATTCTAAGAAGCACCAACAAACAATAGGAGTCACAAAAATGGGGAGACAGAGAAACAACCCCCCATCGAAAGGAAAGGTAGAATCCCCAGAAAGAGTGCTAAATGAAATAGAGGGGAGCAAACTATCAGATATGGAATTCAAAGCATGGATTATGGAGAAGCTCAATGAGCTCAGTGGAAATTACAAGGAACTCCAGAAAAACTACAAGGAACTTACTGAGAATTACACCAGCATGAAAAAGGACATAGAAGCTATCAATAAGAGCGAGGAGAAAATGAAGAATATGATCTCTGAATTGAAGAACACAGTAGAAGGAATTAAAAGCAGGCTAGAGGAAGCAGAAGATCAGATCAGCGAGCTGGAAGACAATGTAGACAAAAACTCCTAGACAGTGCAACAAAATGAAAAAAGATTGAACAAGACTGAAGAGGCTCTAAGACAGCTGCAGGACAACATGAAACGTAATAATATCCGTATCATAGGAATTCCAGACAGAGAAGAAGAAGAGCAAGGGATAGAAAACCTCTTTGAACAACTAATGACAGAAAACTTCCCTAACATGAGGAGAGAACGAGTCACGCAAGTCCAGGAAGCACAGAGGGTTCCAATGAAGATGAACCCCAACAGGCCCACTTCAAGACACATCATAATTAAAATGGCAACATTCAAAGACAAAGAGAGAACCCTAAAGGCAGCAAGAGAGAAACAACTAATAACATACAAAGGAATTCCAGTAAGTCTTTCATCAGATTTCTCAGCAGAAACACTAAAAGTCAGAAGGGAATGGCAAAAAATATTCCAAGCAATGAAAAGCAAAGGCCTAAAACCAAGAATACTCTACCCAGCAAGACTCTCATTCAAAATGGAAGGTTAAATAAGGAGTTTCCAAGACAAAAGAAGGCTAAAAGAATACATCTCCACCAAACCAGCATTGCAAGAGATGCTAAAGGGTCTGCTTTAAGAAAATGAAGAAAGAGAGACAGAGAGGAACACGAGTACAAAGGGGGAAAATGACAATGAATAAGTACTGAAAGAAAGAAGGAACTTCTACCATTTGCAACAACATGGTTGGAACTAGAGAGAATTATGCTTAGTGGAATAAGCCAGGCAACAAAAGAAAAATGCCTTATGCTATCACCTATTACGGGAAACTAATGAACAACACAAACAAATGAGAAAAATTGAACGAGAGGTATGTAAACAAGGAATAAACTAACAGTAACAAAGGGGGAGATGGGAAGGAGAGAAGGGGGTAAGAAGGGGAAGGGTCTAGTCAAAGAACATGTATAAATGACCCATGGACATGGACAACTGGGCAGGGACTGAATGTTGGAGAAGCGGGGGCAGGGTGCAGGGAAGCAAGAGGGGGAAAAAGTGGGACAACTGTAATGGAAAAACAAAAAAAATTTTAGTGGGGGAAAAAATAAAAATATAAAGAATGGAAATGCATGTTCAATGAATATTGGAAGGACAAGCATTTTCCTTCACACTGTGTATATTTTCTCCCTATCTGATTCCTCCAGAGTTTGGCATTCTGAACAAGTAAGTAATGACATAAGTTTCTTTGCATAAAACTAATAAGACCAGTTGTTAATAGAGGTTTTCTTTTTTTAACTAAGACTTTGACTGGAATATCATGCCTAAAGGAGACATGCTTGGGCTTTGGTTGTTACCAAAAAGCCCTGAGGAACTGGGATTGACTTTGGAAGGTAATAAAAGTCCATGAGATAAAAGGCCTAGTACCTTGGATGGATGCGCAGTCCATGGTAATCTTTCCAGGGAAGGAATGAAGGTTGTTTTCCTGAAAGATGGCTAGATGGGACTTTAAGGCACAATGGAAAACCAGAAGGACTTGGAAAAGACAGATGTTTACAGGCAAGGCTAAATGCCAGGTACGTGGTTCTGCTTCTGTGCCTTGAAGGGCAGACTGAAGGTCACCCTCAATGTTCCTTGCCTAAGTTCCAGCAAAGCAGAACTAAAGATCATAAGTGATCATTTGCTGCTCTTGTTGTGTTTATGCAAATAACCAGGATCATTTAAAAATGGACTTAATGCAGTCCCTTTAATGACAAGGAGGGTAATCTTAGGGAGAAAAATCGCAGTTCAAGGAAAATCACAATGCTCAGTGGTAGACTATAAAGTAGTGCAGCTACCCGTCTTTAAAGTTTCTTTTCACTTAAAATTTGTTTTCACTTGAAAGTTAAACTATGTCTGTGGCATTATCAAAGATATTTAATTTACAGGCAAGAAGAATGTCAAATGCCTTGCAACTGAATGTCTTTCTGGTAAGACACTCCTACAGATTTAGAGACTTGTACGTGGGTTATGTTACATAAATTAACATGTGTCTTCTGTTTTCAAAGGGCATAAGCCTACGATCTCATTACATGAGTGATTGTCTGTACGTATAGGCCTCACTTAATCCTGTCTGCATTGCTGCCTCCTGAGACTCAATGGTTTGGCTAAACTAAGTGGCTGGGTTGGTGAAGAATGGGGTGGTCCACAGGCTTCACTTTAAAACTGGTTTCTCTTTTCTGTCCTAAAGGCTTGGACAGAAAGAGCCCAGAGGTCTGAGGGGGGGGTGGGGGAACCTAAAATATTTCCCTCAGCCCAAACTAAGTATAATGGGCAAAAGGGTTTTAGACAGGTGAGATGTACCTGGCACACCTTCCTCCAAAGAAGCCCTTCTTTTTCCTAATGTGGGACATTGAAAAATTAATCCATGCCTTTTGTCATCTAGTGGTTATGGATTGAATGATGTCCTTTAACCCTGTTGCCAAATCTGTTGCCTCCAGAATACAACAAGAATGCCAGCCTGGAGGCCATTCTTGAGGAGCGCAGGGGCAGAGGTGCGCTCATCCATTCCCCAACCGTACCCTTGGGTCGCGGGGGCGCACATAGGGAAGTGCTCTCACTTACTGGCCCAGGTGCGCGGGCCGTGAGTCCAGGCGTCCCTCGGACACTCCCCAACGGACATAAGATCAGTGCCCCAACAGGCAAAGGGAGGGCCCACTGAACATGCAGAGGACCATGCGCAGACACCCCTTGCCAGCTCCCGTGGGTGCCGGGCGCTGGGCCCCAGGCCGGAAAGCAGACCACTAGAGCCGGCTCTGTTTGTACCCGCCCAGACAGGTGAGGGAAGGCAGGCGGCTGCAGCACGGGAACAGCGGGCGGCAGCAACTCACGGACGCTCACGTCCACTGAGCACAAGTATCCGTGGCCCTGCCCTAAGAGGCGAGAGACCAACTCCCGGAGCTCGGCTCAGCGGGACTAAGGGCACCGGCGCGGCGCGCGAGTGCGAAAACACCTCAGCCAGGGGAAAATAGGCGCCAATCCCGGGGAAAGCTCTCGGGCCGCCTGCTCGTGCAGGGACCCGCGCAGGGGCACCTCGGCGCGAACGGGGAACCACAGCGGCCCAGCAACAATAGGCTCCAACCGCGGGGCAAACTCTCGGGCCGCCCGAGTGCGCAGGGGCTCGCGCGCAAGGGCACCTCAACTGGCTCCAGTGGGCAGCAAGGGAGCGCGCTGTGCCGGCAACCGCAGGCGCGCACCAGTGCTGCAAGAAACAAGAACCTCTGAACCGCTGCACTAGACCAGCTGCGGACGCAGAAAAAGAAGGCAACACAACAAGGCTAAAACGGAGTAAAAAGATCGCTTTTTTTTTTTTCAATTTTTTTCTCCCTTTCCTCTTTCTTTCTTTCTTTCTTCTTAATTCTTTCTTTTCTTTCTTTCTTTATTCTTTTCTTTCTTCTCTTTTCTTGGGTTTTTTGGGGGGATTTTGGGGGGGTATTTTTTTTTTTCAATTTTTTTCTCTCTTTCTTCTTTCATTCTTTTCTTTCTTTCTTCTATTTTCTTGGTTTTTTTGGGGGGGTTTGTTTTTCTTTCTCCCCTTCCAAAAAGAATAACAAACTTTATCTCTAACGTGTTGCATATAACCTCTCCTTCTCATCCTTTCTCTTTAATCGTTGTTTATTCGTTTGTGTGTCTAGTTTAGCCCCCCTATCACTCTAAATAATAGAATATAATTACTATATAAACCCATACAATACAATCCCACTTTCTTACTATATTATGCATTTTTCTATCCTTTTCTTCTATTTTTATTAACATACAATGTAAATATTACCTACTGGCTTGCACAGTCTCAACTATTATTAATCCATCACCCCTCTATCAAAAATTATATTTTTCCTCCCCCAAAACAACTCTTATCTATTTTTCTTATAGTATAAAAGCTCTAATCTCTTTACATTTATATTAATACGGGCTTGTTGGCTGATGATAGCAGGATAGAGTGGGGGATACTTTTTGAGGGTGTGGGTCTCCTGCCTAGGCTGTGTGTTTATGTTTTTAACAGCATATCCACAAAAGAACTCAAGACAAAGCAGATAGAGTGACTCTCAACCAACTAGCCAGAAGGAAGAAATATAACCAAACAGCATAAACAAACGACATAAAGGGTAACTCAAGAACATCAGGCTCAGGATATCAAAGAGACTGCACCACTGAAACCCCCAGATCTCCCATAAAGAATCTCACACCACAAAAGAGGGAAGTCAAAGCAGACTACCACCCCCAAAAAACAAACAAATAAATTAAAAAAAAAAAAAAATCCAACATGGTAAGACGCAAAAATAACCCCTCAATGAAGAGAAAAGAGGAATCCTCAGAAAGAGAGATAGATGAAATAGACATAGCCCAAATGTCAGACATGGAATTCAAAACAATAGTGGTAAAGAAGCTCAATATACTTGACATCCTTAAAATCAACTATGACAACCTCCAAGGAAGTTACCAGCAGCTCCAAGAAAATTACAGGGAACTTGCAAAGAACTACACCAGCATAAAAAAAGACATAGAAACTGTTAACAAGAACCAGGAAGAACTTAAGAATGCAATCTCTGAACTGAAAAACACAGTAGAATCAGTCAAAAGCAGACTAAAAGAAGCAGAGGATCGGATTAGTGAGTTAGAAGATAATGTAGAGAAAAACTCCCAGACAATACAGCAAAATTAAAAAAGATTGAAAATATATGAACAAGATGTAAGGGAATTACAGGATAGCATGATAAGAAATAATATCAGGATCATAGGAATTAGAGAGGGAGAAGAAAAGAACCATGGAATTGAAAAACTGATAGGAGAAACAGTGACAGAAAAATTTCCGAACCTGATGAGAGAAAAAGTTATACAAGTTCAGGAAGCACAGAGAGTTCCAATGAAGAGGAACCCCCAAAAACCCACTCCAAGGCACATCATAATTAAAATGGCAACATTCCAAGACAAAGAGAGAATCCTAAAAGCAGCAAGAGAAAAACAGGGAATAACATAAAAGGCAGCTCTGATAAGGCTATCAACTGATTTCTCAACATAAACATTACAAGCCAGAAGGGAATGGTCAAAAATATTTCAAGCAATGAAAAACAAAGGCCTACAACCAAGACTACTCTACCCAGCAAGGCTCTCATTCAAAATGGAAGGTGAAATAAGGAGTTTCTCACACAAAGAAAGACTGAAAGAATACATCTCCACCAAACCAACATTGCAAGAGATGCTAAAGGGAGTGTTCTAAGAAAAAAAGAAGGAAAAAAAAGAGAGAGAGAGGAACAGAGGTACAAAGGGCAATGAATAAATACACGTCAATAATAACCTTAAATGTAAATGGATTAAATGCTCCAATTAAAAGACATAAGGTAATGGAATGGATAAGAAAACAGGACCCACATATTTGCTGTCTACAAGAAACACACCTCAAAACAAAAGATTTACACAGACTGAAAGTAAAGGGAAATAAAAAAATATTCCAAGCAAACGGACCGGAAAAAAAAGCCGGTGTAGCAGTCCTCATATCAGACAAAACAGATTTCAAAACAAGGGCAATAAAAAGAGACAAAGAAGGACATTTCATAATACTTAAAGGAACAATCCATCAAGAAGATATGACTTTGATAAACATATATGCACCCAGCATAGGAGCACCCAAATACAGAAAGCAAATACTAGAAGACCACAAAAAGGATATCAACAACAACACACTCATAGTAGGGGACTTCAACACTCCATTATCAACAATAGACAGATCATCAAAGCAAAGAAACACCAAGGATATACAGGCATTGAACAACACACTAAACCACATGGATCTAACTGATATATATATAGAACTTTTCACCCCAAAGAAGCAAAATATACATTCTTTTCAAGTGCACATGGGACATTTCAAAGATAGACCACATGATAGGTCACAAAACAAGCCTCAACAAATTCAAGAAAATTGAAATCATATCAAGCATCTTTTCAGATCACAATGCCTTGAAACTAGAAATCAACCTCAGAGAAAAAAATCAAAGACACCCAAACTCATGGAGATTGAATAACATGCTATTAAATAATGAAGGGGTTAACAATGACATCAAAGAAGAAATCAAGAAATTTCTAGAAACTAATGATAATGAGCACACAACAACCCAAAACCTGTGGAACACAGCAAAAGCAGTCCTGAGAGGGAAGTTCATAGCAATACAGGCATATCTGAAAAGGATAGAAGAATCTCAAATAAAAAACCTAACCATAATGCTACAAGAACTAGAACAACAACAACCAACAAAGCCTAGGGCAAGAAGAAGGAACGAAATCATCAAGATCAGAGCAGAACTAAATGACATAGAGACTAAACAAACAATCCAAAAGATCAACAAAACTAGGAGCTGGTTCTTCGAAAAAATCAACAAAATCGACAAGCCTCAAGCCAGTCTAATCAAGAAAAAAATAGAGAAGACCCAAATAAACAAAATCAGAAATGAAAGAGGAGAAATCACGACTGGTACCTCAGAAATACAAATGATAGTTAGAAATTACTTCAGACAACTGTATGACAAGAGATTTGACAATCTAGAACAAATGGACAAATTTCTAGAAACATACAACCTTCCAAAACTGAATCAAGAAGAAGCGGAAAGTCTCAACAGGCCAATAACAAAAAAGGAAATTGAAACAGTAATCCAAAATCTCCCTGCACACGAAAGCCCTGGACCGGATGGCTTCACAGGCGAATTCTACAAAACATTCAGGGAAGAACTAACTCCTATCCTCCTCAAACCGTTCCAAAAAATCCAGGAAGAGGGGAAAATCCCAAACTCTTTCTATGAAGCCAGTATTATCCTAATCCCCAAACCAGGTCAAGACACAACAAAGAAAGAAAACTACAGGCCAATATCGCTAATGAACATTGATGCTAAAATCCTCAATATTGGCAAACAGGATCCAGCAATACATCAAAAAGATCATACATCATGATCAAGTGGGCTTCATTCCAGGGATGCAAGGATGGTTTAATATTCGCAAATCAATAAATATAATACATCACCTAAACAGAATGAAAGACAAAAATCACATGATCATATCAATAGATGCAGAAAAAGCATTTGATAAAGTACAACACCCATTTATGATGAAAACACTCAACAAAATGGGAATAGAGGGAGCATACCTTAACATAATTAAGGCTATATATGAGAAGCCTGAGGCCAACATCATACTCAATGGACAAAAACTGAAAGCATTCCCCCTGAATTCAGGAACTAGACAAGGTTGTCCCCTCTCCCCACTCCTATTCAATGTAGTGTTGGAAGTCCTAGCCACAGCAATCAGACAAGAAAGAGAAATAAAAGGCATCCAAATTGGGAAAGAGGAAGTAAAACTTTCATTATATGCAGATGACATGATAGTATACCTAGAAAATCCTATAAACTCCACTAAAAGACTACTCGATATAATAAGTGAATTTGGCAAAATAGCAGGGTACAAAATAAATATACAGAAATCTAAGGCATTTCTCTACACCAACAATAAAATATCAGAGACAGAGACAAAAAAGAAAATACCATTTACTATAGCAACAAGAAAAATAAAGTACCTAGGAGTAAACTTAACCAAAGAGATAAAAGACCTGTACTCTGAAAATTACATAACATTGAAGAAAGAAATTAAGGAAGAAACAAATAAATGGAAGCAAATACCATGTTCTTGGATGGGAAGAATCAACATCATCAAAATGGCCATACTACCCAAAGCAATTTACAGATTCAATGCAATCCCTATTAAAATACCAGTGACATATTTCACAGACCTAGAACAAATACTCCATAAATTCATATGGAACCAAAAAAGACCCCGAATAGCAAAAGCAATCTTGAGACAGAAGAACACAGCAGGAGGAATCACAACACCAGATATCAAACAATACTACAAAGCCACTGTGATCAAAACAGTCTGGTACTGGCATAAGAACAGACATATAGATCAGTGGAACAGAATAGAGAGTCCAGAAACAAACCCACGCCTCTATGGTCAACTAATATTTGATAAAGGAGGAAGGAACATAAAATGGAGTGAGAAGAGCCTCTTTAACAAATGGTGCTGGGAGAACTGGATAGGGACCTGCAAAAAAATGAAACTAGACCACCAACTTACACCACACACGAGAATAAACTCAAGATGGATCAAAGACTTAAATGTAAGCCGTGACACCATAAAAGTCCTAGAGGAAAACATAGGCAAGAAAATATCAGATATCTCACGTAACAATCTCTTCACGGATACATCTCCTAAAGCAAGAGAAATAAATCAAAAAATAAAGAAATGGGATTACATCAAACTAAAGAGTTTCTGCTCAGCAAAAGAACACATCAGCAAGATGAAAAGGAAACCAACCATATGGGAAAACATATTTGCCAATGACATCACAGACAGGGGCTGATTTCCAAAATATATAAAGAGCTGATACGACTCAACATCAAGAAAACAAACAACCCAGTTAAAAAATGGGCAAAGGACCTGAACAAACACTTCTCCGAAGATGACATACAGAAGGTCATAGACACATGAAAAAATGCTCAACATCATTAGCCATCAGGGAGATGCAAATAAAAACCACAACGAGATACCACCTCACACCAGTCAGAATGGCCATCATCAACAAATCAACAAGCAACAAGTGCTGGCGAGGATGTGGAGAAATGGGAACCTACTGCACTGTTGGTGGGAATGCAGACTGGTGCAGCCACTATGGAGAACAGTATGGAATTACCTCAAAAGATTAAAAATGGAACTGCCTTTTGAACCAGCGACTCCACTACTAGGATTATACACGAAGAATCTTGAAACACCAATTCAAAAGAACTTATGCACCCCTATGTTCATTGCAGCACTGTTTACAATAGCTAAGTGCTGGAAACAACCTAAGTGCCCATCTGTAGATGAGTGGATCAAAAAACTGTGGTACACTTACACAATGGAATACTATGCAGCAGAAAGAAAGAAGGAACTCCTGCCATTTGCAACAACATGGATGGAACTAGAGAGAATTATGCTTAGTGAAATAAGCCAGGCAAAGAAAGAAAAATACCATATGATATCACCTAATACAGGAAACTAAAGAACAACACAAACAAAGGAACTAAATAGAACAAAGAGCAGAATAGCAGTCAATAGGGGGGAGGGGGGAGGGAGAGAAGGGGGATAAGTAAGGGAAGGGTTTAGTTAAAAAACCTGTATAAAAGACTCATGGACATGGACAACGGGGAGGGATATGATTGCGGGAGAGGGGGTGGGTTGGGTGGGGGAGAGAAATTAGGGGAAAAGGGGACGAGTGTAATTGAAAAACTAAAATAAAAAAATAAAAAATAAAAAAGAATGCCAGCCTGTTAAATCAAGCATGCCATTGTCCGGAGACAGCCAACTGACCTGGAATCTGCACGATCCTTCCCCATGTGGGAAGGCCACCCTCCCCTCCACATCCCCACTCTTATTAGGGATTTCTGGACCCAAGGGTAGGTAGGACGACGACCATGTCCAGCTTGAAGCAGCTAGAGGAGCTCGAGACTTTCACCCATTGTCCTTTATAAGATTATAAAGGGTCTTAAGTCTGAGAGGGAGAGATTGCTATTTTTTATTGTTAAAATAATTAATTAATTAATTAATTATTTAGAAAAAAAAAGAAGAATATATGAAAGGGTGAGGCAGGATAGCTTGTATGTATGACCCATGGGCATGGACTTGAGGGGGGATTGTTGGGGTAGGGGGGTGCTGGGTGGAGGGGAGCAAAGGGGAAAAAATTGGAACTATTGTAACAATATAATCAATAAAATATACTTAAAAAAATAAAATAAAATAAAAAATAAAAACATCCCACACCTGTAATTCAGAGTCTATCTGGACAACATTTGAAATCCTAAGCACATATACGTATATGAATTTAATGTAACAATAACATGCAAATTAATTTGATCTGTGACTATGTTTTAGAATAATGTAAGTATTCTATCTAGAGACTGGAACTTCAATTACACTTGAAAGTAAAGAAATATAGCTTCCTCATACCCAGCATTTAAAAGAAAAAGTCCCTAGAACATTTTCAAGCATTCTGACGTATAAACAGAAAGCACAAAACCAGCACAGAATTCATTGCTCTAAATCGGAACTGTTATGTTGGAATCTAGTTCATGTCTGGGAAACTAAAAGCTGTTTCTGCTTTCACTTCCAGTTGACATGTGTTCAATAAAAATACTTTACAAGTTGTCCTTAATTGACCCAATACATTCCTTCCTAGTGAGAAAAAGAAGAGACAGACACTTGTAATTTGTAAAAAGAATAATCAGTCTGTTGTAGGCAGTGAGGATAAAGTGGAGACACGCAGTCCCAGTATTTTAGTCAACTTTTGCAAATACAGAGCTATGGATGAACCTAATTTGACCTCTTTTAACACACTGACTCATCATTTGAGAGAATTCCATATCAACCGCCAGAGTCTTGTGGCTAATGAACTGTTATTTTAAAAAACCATTAAACATCTTTAAACTCTTTACTGGTGTGTAAAATACAAATAACAATACCTACATTATACACATGTGCTGAAGAATAAATTAAGTTTAATTAATAACACTGTAAAAAATTTAGAACCACAGCAGTGCTTACATTTAGGAGGTTTTTGGTGGTTGTGGCACCACAGACCCAGCACAGGTGGGGTTTGGACCCACACACCGCACAGCGGATGGCCGTAGTAAACCACTGATGCATTTCCCTATTCATTTTTCTCTCTCTTTTTCATTCTACTAAACTGCATAAAATGACATTTATGCAAGTATTCAAAAAGAAATTGACCACACGTTAAAACAAGACGTGCTGATAACAAACGGTGACTAGAATGCAAATACAGGAAATAATGCAGAATCAAACATCATTGGAAAATTTGGACAAGGGGTCAGAAGTGAAGCAGGAAAACAGCTCATGGAGTTCTGTGAAACAAACAACTTGTTCATCACAAACACGTGCTTCCAACAACCAAACAGATGTCTACATGGACATCACCAGATGGCCAATATAGAAATGAAATAGCCTATGAAATTGGAAGCAGAAGATGGAGAAGCTATAGTCTCTCCTCCAGATACATTTTTAGGAAATACACAGTGGATTATTGAGGCATTATGTCTGTAACTAACTCTCAAATAGTTCAGAGAGAGAAAGAAAGTAATGTGGTAAAATAATGTTAAGGGATTTGGGATAAGTTTTCTTTCTATTTTTGGCCAAGTTGGTGAGGAATGGGTATTAATTCTTCTTTAATGTCTGGTAGAAATCACTAGAGAAGCCATGTGGGCCTGAGCTTTTCCTAGTGGTAGTTTAAAGTCATTTTACTTGTTACAAATCTATTCAGGTGAGATATTTCTTCCTGAGACAGTTTCAGTAGAATGTGTCCTTCTAGGAGTCTGTCTATTTTTTAGATGAATTTGTAGGCATACAGTTGTTCAAAATATTGCCTTGTGATCTTTTTCATTTCTATAACATCAATAGTGATGTTCCTTCTTTCATTCCTGATTTCAGTAATTTGAGTCTTCTGTTTAGTTTAGCCAAACTAGACTTTTAGTTTAGCTCAAAATTTGTCAATTTTGCTGATCTCTTCAAGAACAAGTTTTGTTATCATTGATTTTTTTTCTATGATGTATTTCATTATCACAACATTCATTTACAGAATTCTTTTATTTTTTCCCTTCTGCTTACTTTGGATTTAGTTTGCTTTTATTTTAAATTATCCTAAAGCTAAACCATATATAGAGTATATATCCATATATATGTATATATGTACATATATGCATACGCACATACATATGTATATACATATATTATGATCTGTCCAAAAAGTATCCTGCTATGTAATATGAAAAATAAAGACATTTACTGAAGAAGATACAAGAAACATTGTACATAGGACAATGGTGCCTCAGTTCCCTTCAAAGTAGGCACTTGAGACCTCACACAGTTCTAATCCCCATTAGCTGCCCCATTGTATTTTCCTGAATCTCATCAATGGTCTGAAATCTCTTCCCTTTCAAAGGTGATTTTAGTTTTGAGAAAAGCCAGAAGTCTCAGGGTTCCAAATCTGGGGGCTGAGTCACCTGGGTGATTTGATGTTTCACAAAAAACTCTGCACAAGACATGATGCATGAGGGGGCATATTATGGTGATGAAGCTGCCACTCACCAATTGCCCGTAGCTGTGGCCTTCTCCATCATCTGAATAGTTTCCGCGGAGGAATGTTCAAGGTTAGTGCAAAATTTGATGCAGATTTATTGTTCTACTTACTGAGTCATTTTGAATGCAATAGCCACACAGTATACATGCTCATTCAACAGCATCTACCACTCCCACTGACTAGTACAGTGAAGTCATCATTGTTCACACATGCACATTCTAGTCTACTCTCTTTAGCTTCCAGGTTACATCGAAGTCACACAAACTTTTCTCATTATATAAACAATTGTTGAACTTTTCCAGACATACCATATATATATACACAATATAATATATATTTGCCCTGGCTGGTTTAGCTCAGTGGATTGAGCGTCGGCCTGCGAGCTAAGTGTCGCTGGTTCGATCTTCCAGTCAGGGTACATCAGAGAAGGAAAACTCTGACTCCAAAAAACCTCCGCTGCCTTGCGGCATACCTCTTCAGGGGAAAGGCTAAGGGAGTAAACCCCGACAGAAAATCCGGAGCCGGAGTCCCTAAGGCGGTTTGACGTTGTAGTCAACACCGGCAACTCCTGCGGCGCACCTGAAGCCAAGCTGTATCGACTCCGTCTTTCCCTTGGACCCTTCAGCTGCGAAGAGAGGGGGGGTCTGCTGCATGGGCAACAGCAGACCCTCCATATTACCCTGCCCAGGCTCTGTAGCTTCAGCGTCATCACAAGATGTCGATTCAACACGGGAGGAGACAGATACCATGTCACTCCCGAGTCGGACTGCACAGCCATTCTCGGCGGTGCAGATAGACTCTTAAGAAGCTACACCATCGTCTCTCGAGACGGACGGCTGCCGACGACGACGATAATATATATATTTTCTAAGAATATACCTCAGTCTGATCTCTGTATCTTACGAATTTGTTTCTATTTTGTTTGCAATTTTGTTTATTAGATTTCACATATAAGTGAAATCATATGGTACTTGTTTTTCTCTGACTGGCTTATTTCACTTAGCATAATACTCTCCATGTTCTCAGAGGAGACGAGGGCTGGGGAGCTGAGTGAAAAAGGTGAAGGAATAAAGAAAAAACAGAAAAACTCATAAATACAGACATCAGTATAGTGATTACCAGAGAAAAAGGGACTTGGGGGACATAGGAGGGGGTCAAGGGGGGATAAGTGGTGATGGAACGTGACTTTGGGTGGTGAACACACAATACTATATACAGCTGATGTACTCATATTATAGAATTTTATACTGGAAGCCTATATAATTTTATTAACTAATGTCACCTGAATAAATTCAATAAAAATTTTAAAAGAATATACCTCAAGTTTTCACTAAATTAATCCCAGTGCTATTATTTTTACATATACATTACAAATTACATCTATAGAAGTAACAACCCCAGAAATACAGTTTGATAGTTATTAATTTGTATAATTTTATGTCTTTTAAAGAAGTTGAAAGAGAAAATAAATTTTTAGGGCTTGTATTAACTTTCTTACTTACAATTTCTGGTTCTCTTAATTTCTATGAGTTCAAGTTCACAATTGGTGTCATATTTTTATTTCAATAGGCTTTGAGTCCACCTACCTCCTTTGTTCTATTATTATTAAATATATAACATTTATGTATGTTATAGACCCTGCAATACAATTATATACATAGTTGTATACAATTGTTTTTTTAAACCGGTTAAGAGAAGAAATCTTCATTTATACTCTCTTTTATAATTACGTAATTGCCTAACTGGTGCTCTTTATTTTTCGCCGCGACCCGCGCAGCTCGATGTCAAAACCTAAGGTACCTGGGAGGGGGGTGACCTGGAGATTGAAAGAAAAACACAGACACAAGACACAAGACACAAGATTAATGCAAAGTGGGGGTCAGTTGGTCCATTGCTCTTGGATGGAGAGACAATGACACTGGCCTGAGTCCACCAAGTTTATTTATAATGTTCCATTACATCAGCTAACCACCATGCTGTTATTGTCTGTGTCTCTGAGTTTCAGTTTTATATCCTGCATGAGTGAAATCATATGGTTCTTCACTTCTTTTCTGACTGAATGACTTCGCTTAGCGTGATATTCTCAAGATTCATCCCTGTTGTTGCAAATGGCGTATTTCATCTTATTGCTGAGTAGTAGTCCATTGTGTCCTGGCTGGTTTGGCTCAGTGGATTGAGCGTCAGCCTGCGAGCTAAGTGTCGCTGGTTCGATCTTCCAGTCAGGGCACATCAGAGAAGGAAAACTCTGACTCTAAAAAACCTCCGCTGCCTTGCGGCATACCTCTTCAGGGGAAAGGCTAAGGGAGTAAACCCCGACAGAAAATCCGGAGCCGGAGTCCCTAAGGCGGTTTGACGTTGTAGTCAACACCGGCAACTCCTGCGGCGCACCTGAAGCCAAGCTGTATTGACTCCGTCTTTCCCTTGGACCCTTCAGCTGCGAAGAGAGGGGGGGTCTGCTGCATGGGCAACAGCAGACCCTCCATATCACCCTGCCCAGGCTCTGTAGCTTCAGCATCATCACAAGATGTCCATTCAACACGGGAGGAGACAGATACCATGTCACTCCCGAGTCGGACTGCACAGCCATTCTCGGCGGTGCAGATAGACTCTTAAGAAGCTACACCATCGTCTCTCGAGACGGACGGCTGCCGACGACGACTTGTTGCAGACATATTCAGTCAGACAAGACCTTGCAAATACCTGACCCATCAGCAAATGTGGACAATCAGGCAAGACCTTGCAAATACCTGACCCATCAGCAAATATAGACAATCAGGCAAGACCTTGCAAATACCTGATCCCGGCCAAGCGAGTTGGCCTTCCTTTTGTAACTTTGTTACAGAGACAGGGGTGTCCAAAAATTCCCAGAGTTTGCGGCTGGGGGATGGGGAGAAGGAAGCAGCGTTCAGGATGCCTTCACATGCCTGAGGCTGTTGGCTGGTGTCTTTGTTATGCAAAATGGCTTTAATGCATCCAAGGCCTCAGGTAGATGGGAGGGGTCTTGGATCGTAGGATGGTACTGAAAGAGTTTACAGAGCCTGCGTGAGGTCCTGTAAATGGTCAGAATAGGTTACCACACCCAATGCATCGGAGGACTTGGGGATTTAAAAATAAGCGGCAGACATTTTAAGGGGGCTGACCATGCGGATTTAACGGGGTCTGACGATGCAGTTTTAAAGAAGGGACGTACCTTGCTGCTTTGAAAAGGAAGGCTCTCCATGTGGATTACAAAGGACTAACCATGCAGTTTACAAGGAGGCTAAGAATCCATGAGGTTTTGGATTAAAAGCTGATGGACACCATAACACAGATGAGGTCTCCCCAATCAGAATTGAATGATTGGCAACTACTGGTAAAGCTGAACTGTGTTTTTAGAAAGTAGGGAAATGGTATCTCTAACTTTTCTAAAACTAGCCAGGTTTGATAGGATGAGGCAGAAATATGTGTTTGTGGGTGTTTTAAAGAACATAAGACTTAACAGCAGAAATCTGCAAGTAATTCAATCTATATAACTGTTAAATAAACAATTCTTTTTCCTTTCACTAAACTCTGGTATTGAGAGTTATAATTTTGGCAGCGGGCAATCAGGCCCCTAACTAAACAACCCGTGGGTTTGTTTCAATTGGAGCAGCCCAGGGGTTCTGTAACAACTTCAGCTTTCACAGTCCCCTACACTTTTTCTAGATGATTTTGTATTACTGAGGTCACTTGTTTCCTGCCCCAAAACCAACTTTTGTATTTCTTGTAAAGTCAGTATGTTAGAAATAAGGCTTCTTCGAGTCCCCACACTCTAGAGCTGATCTCTGTGTTTATGGATGGCCTCACTCCTGGACAAAAATCTTTGAACTACTGCTCCTCCCTGGAGCAGGGGTTAACCTTTGGTCTTTTACACTTGTCTCCCCCAGCTTGGAAGCTCTATCCTGCAAGTGAGCCACAGTGAGAGTGATCAGACCAGGTGGTCTCAGCCTGCTATGAGTGAACTACAGCCTTCACTCTGAACGGTGGAGATTGGAAGCCCCCAGCCTCTGGTCACACAATCCAGGAATTTAGTCTCTGCAACACTGTGTTGGAGGGGGTGAGAAATGTAGCTGAAAGATGAGAGAAGAGGAAGCCACATCTTATTGGCCATACCCACTAGTAGTGAAGCTCCTGTCAAAATGAACTAGTTGAGAAATCCTGAGATACCCACGTACCCGCCCATCTGCACAGCTTTCAGAAATTCCTTCCCTGTGATTAGTTGTTGCTCTGTATACAGTACTTTCAGTTTCACATTACTGTAAGTTCCTGCACTTCCAATTAAAGATGTTTAGGAAATCCAGAAAGCCTCATGACATCAGACGGGTGAGTTAAAAACCCATCCATCCAGTCAAAGACAGACAAGTAACAAAGCCTCCAACCTGAACTGAGGAGAAAACAGGTAAGAACTTTACTCTGTCGTCAAAGCGTCTTTCTCTCCACCTCTCAAGGCCCTGTCGTCTGAGAAATGGAGCCCAGGATAGGTCAGGGCAGGGGTGGGAACGGACTTCTAAGGGTCGGGTCATTTTCTAAAAAACGACCACCATGAAGATAGGTTGCGGCTGAGCCCAACACGGGACAGAAGTTTAGGTGAAATCCTGGAGGTATCAGATGTCAGCATGTCCCTAACTGTCCCCTCTGTGCTTGTGTGGAATTAGGCACCAGCAGACATGGGGCTAAACGGAGTTTGAAATGCATTAGGATTGTCTTTCTCTTTGCCAACACTGTCTGCGTTGGCTGAGGACACAGTAAATTTACCATTGTCTTGGATGGAAAGGCTCAATTCTGATCCGACTGCAGCTAAGACCCTGAAAGGGCTACAAATACGTTATTTTCATGAGAAAGAAAGAATAGTATATGAGACGCAGTGTAAAACAGCCACCTGACGCTGTTAAAGACTAAGAAAGAAAACCCTGGAACCCAGAGTGAAGGAAAGATTAACAAAAATACCATACTTTTAAATCAGACATATAAGCTTTGTTTCAAAGTAGATTTCTCCTCTTAGAAGTAACCCAGGTTCTGGTTGCCGGACTGGGAGAAAGGCTGAGGGCTGGGTGAAAAAGGAGAAGGGATTAAGAAGTACAAGTTGGCAGTTACAACACAGCCACAGGGATGTAAAGTACAGCATAGGGAACGTAGTCAATAACATTGTAATAATTATTAATGCTGCCTAGTGGGTACTTGACCTATTGGGGGATCATTTCTTAAGTTATATAAATTTCTAACCACTATACTGTACATCTGAAATTAATATAATATTGGATATCACTATAATTGAAAATTAATTTTATAAAAATAAAAATAGCTCAGGTTACCTAGACTCAATTCTTAGTGCAAACTCCCTTTTTACCTCTTTTGGCCGCACTACTTTACTGAAGAGTTTTCTCTTTAAAAAGTCTACTGTGGTCGTCACTAAAGCTAACATTTTGTTTGTCTGACCCCTCTGTGGTCTCAGGCAAGTTTGTTCTTGCTTTCTGGAAACTCTGCCTCTGAATTCCTTGGCTTGGTTTGAGCTTCACTCCTCACCTACTTGCCTGGTAGCTCTCTCTCTCCTTTCAGCTCTTTCTCCCCCTTTTTCTTCCCTCCCCGCCGCCCAAGTCCCGCTCTCCCACCCCCACTCTTCCTGTTTCTCTTCTTGTACCAAATGGGGAAACAGAATAAAACAGGAAAGCTAGAAGCGCATGGCTGAAAGTATATTTTCGTTTACAACGTCTTCTCTAGCTCTCATGATCTGCCTCCTGATCTTTTCAGCTATATCTCATAGTCTTTTGTTCCCTTACACACACCCATATATAGACAAACATGGTTTTTAGCAACATTCAGTTTTTGCAGTTGTGCAGTCTTACCCCCACTTAATTGGAGGCTCATTTATTGTGAAGCTAATGAAGCTGAAGTATCAGGGCCTCTTGTTTACACAGCGCATACCACGGCTTTGGGTAGGTCTCCAGTCCTGTGTTTCATATGGTCATACATTTTTATAAAATTTGCAAACGTAAGTCATATTGGTTCCACTTTTGGAACAGTAGTGCAAAGAGTTCTATGAACACTCATTTCAGAAAAGTAAGTACAACTGATAGGAAAACACCCCCACACATTTAGAATCTGTGAAAATTGTCCAAAGGGCATACATCAAATGATTAAACATTCACAGAAGTCTTTATTGATAACAAAATTAATTAATACATACATCAATACTGAATTTCTTACTTATAGCCAAGATGTAAAATACCCTCTAAACCAATTCTATTTTACATTTAATGTCAAGTGTAAAAATTTTTATGAAAATCCAAAATGAAAGTTTTCCATAGAAAATTAGATTTTCATGAAAGTAGTTAAATTTTTTAAGTATATTTTATTAATTATGCTAGTACAGTAAATGTTGATCTCACTGTCATACCAATTTTTTTTAGTGGACTACTTTGATGATACTTCTGTAACTTTCTAAAATAATACAGATCTTCCCCTCATCTATCTCACTGTTGACACAAAATTTTTGGCCATGCTGGGGAATTCTATGACTCCACTGTGTGAATGCAACATAACCAGCTGAAAGTTCTTGATCAACTTAGACTGGAAATTCTAATTCATTTCATCTTCTTGCTTGCAGATAAAGTGACATTTTAGACATGACTTCAGCGATCCACATGCCAGGCCCAGTGTGCCTCATTGAGAACACGAAAGGGAAGCTGTTAGTTAATCCGGAAGCTCTGAAGATCCTGTCTGCCATTACCCAGCCTGTGGTCGTGGTGGCCATAGTGGGTCTCTACCGCACTGGCAAATCCTACCTGATGAACAGGCTGGCTGGGAAGAACAAGGGTGAGCGACACCAGCAAAGCTGTGCTGAGTCCCTTCTGGCCATCCACACTCCCAGTGTTGAGTATGGTGTTGCAAGGAGAGAAAGCTGGAGATGGGGAGGAATACTGACAGCTAACTTTCAATCTACAGTTATGCTCTTATCCTTACTCTGAGCTGAGTCAACTCACTGTCTCTTTCCACTTTGTCTTAATTTCTCCTTTTAAAAGCATAAAATTTTATCCCTTTTCTAGAAGTGTTTAATTTCTTAAAGAAATCGCCATATCATCTTCCACAGCAACTATAGCATTTTACACTTCTCCCAGAAATGCACAGAATCCTAATTTCTCCACATTCTCCCCAACACATTATTTTGCATTTTGAGAGCGGTCATTTACATAGGTGTGAAATAGCATCTTACTATGGTTTTGATTTGCATTTCCCCAGTGAGTAGTGATGTTAATCATCTTTTTATGCGTTGATTGGTTTTTTGAATATTTTCTTTTGAGAAATGTCTATTCAAGTCCTTTGCTCATTTTTTAATTGGGTTATTTGTTTTCTGGGGTTTCACTGTAGGACTTCTTTATATATTCTTGATATCAATCCCTTAACAGATCCATGACTAAAAAATACTTTTCCTCATTCTGTAGGGTATCTATTAAATTTTATTGATCCACAAAAGTTTTAATTTTGAAGTCCAACTTGCCTACTTTCTTTTGTTGTTTATGCTTTTGGTGTCATATCCAAGAAATCATTGCCAAATCCAATGTCATGAAGCTTTCTCCCTATTTTTTTTCTAGGAGTTTTATAGTTTTAGCTCTTACATGTGGATCTTTCTGTATATCACCATTGCATGTGATGCTGGCTGAACAGTTTTCATATATGGCTTTTATTATGTTGAGTTAGTTTTCTTCTAGTCCTAGGTTGGTTTGTCTTGTATCATAAAAAGGTATTGAATATTTTCATGTATTGGATATTCAAATTTCCCTGTTTCTCTAATTGTAAGATTAACATTAATACTGGTTGTGGTTTTGGTTTTCTCTCCTTACCTTGAATATATTAAATTTTATCTCAATTTCCAGAAACATCTATTAAAACTCCACTCCCTCTTATCTCCTCTCCCCTTCTGCAGGCTTCTCTCTGGGCTCCACAGTGCAGTCTCACACCAAAGGTATCTGGATGTGGTGTGTGCCTCATCCTAGGAAGCCAAACTACACCTTAGTTCTGCTTGACACAGAGGGCCTAGGAGATGTAGAGAAGGTAACTATTAAAGATTCAGTTTGGACCCTTGACTGCTGTGGCTCAGTGGATTGAGCATCGGCCTGTGAACCAAGTGTCACTGGTCCGATTCCCAGTCGGTTGCACGTCAGGTCCCCAGTTGGGGGCGCAAGTGAGAGGCAACCACACAGTGACGTTTCTCTCCTTCTCTTTTTCTCCTTTCCCCTCTCTCTAAAAATAAATATATCAACAAATAAACAAATAAATTTTTTTTAAAAAGTCTTAAAAAAAAAGACTCAGTTTGGCAATGAGCCCCCCCATCTTTGGATATTCTCTACACTATTTAATTTTTATTCAAATAAGAGCTTGCACTGAACCAAAATATGTTTTTTTCATTTCTGTTTATGTTTTACAAGACCAGTTTTGCAATCAGGGGTCAGAAAAATATTCATAAGGCAGAACCCTGAAAGAAAAGCATAGTGGTCAGTAGATAGTGTTTTAGTTATTAACAACAGGCTATAAGCTAAGCCAGTTAACCCAGATGCATAAAGACAGTATAAACAAGATCAGTGCATGAGTCTTATCCTGCGGAGATCTTCAGTTAAAGATTAATGTTCAGATGTCCTATACTCTAGTTTAAACTTAAGCTCTATCATTAACACAGTGGCCTTAACAAATTATTTTACCTCTTTTAATCTCACTTTTCTCATCAGTAAAACAGATATAAACAATCTATATTTGCCTCATAATATTGTTTTGAATATTTGAATATTTAATAAGAATGGAAAGTGTTAGGTACATAATTGCTCAATAAAATAGCTGTATTATTACTGTTATATGGCAATTTTGCTGTAAAATGGAGAAAATTCAATACAAGTTATATTTAAAGACCTAGAACACTTACCAACCTTGACTATCTGTTTTGCAATTAGCTGCCAATGATCATAAGAGGACCTAGCAAGAATCAGTATAAACCAAAAATACTAATCAGAAAACTCCAAGTCCTACTAACAATCATTTTCATTTGGATTTGGTTTCTTCTTATAGGTCATTAATCAAAATAAACAAACAGATAAACAAAACCACTCATTAAATGAGCATCCTTTTACATTGCTGATCTCGAAAGTGCCGTGAGAATGAAACATAATCGTGGCCTAAATTTGTTCTGATTTCCAGGGTGACAACCAGAATGACTCCTGGATCTTTGCCCTGGCAATACTGCTGAGCAGCACCTTTGTGTACAACAGCATGGGGACCATCAACCAGCAGGCCATGGACCAACTGCAGTATCCTTTCTGTGGTCAAGGATAGCATCAAAATCAGAGGGAGACCTGTTAAAAAACAAGGTGCCTGAATATGAATCCTGGTGAATCAAGCAAAAAATAATACAAGGGAAGAAGAAAGATCCTATGTGCCTACTGAAGAACTGGCACTTGGGTTAGAAACAAAGGTTCCAAATATGTGGGACTAATACGGGTTGAGGGGCACTGTTCTTTTACATCACTTTTCCTTAGTTTGCTGCTCAGCTATGTGACAGAGCTGACAGATCGAATAAGGGCAAAATCTTCACCTGGTGCAAATGAGGTCGAAGATTCAGCTGACTTTGTGAGCTTCTTTCCAGATTTTGTGTGGACGCTGAGGGATTTTTCCCTAGACTTAGAAGCAGATGGACAATCCATCTCACCAGATGAGTACCTGGAGAATTCACTCAAACTTAAGCAAGGTAAAGGGGACTTAGAATTGGCTATTGGGAAGGGTGAGACATTGGAAACTATTGCTTTTTTTTTCCTACTTAGTTTTCCGCTCTTCTCAGCTGGCTATTACTAAAAACTAATGCTTGTTAATATCTGAATTAGTAGATTTGATTTTGAATTATCTTTCCCCCTGTTCTAAGAACAAGTTTTTCTTTCAGCTCTCCTTGTGCTGTGATCAGATTGATTTTACCTCCCTGCTTAGAGCTTGTCATGCTGTAATTAGCCAATGACAATGAAGTAGAGTGGGCATTTATTTAAAGAAAATAAATTAAAGCATGAACAGTGCACTAGTCCAGGGGTTGGCAAAGTATGGCCACAAGCAATTGATGGACAGTACAGCCTGCCAGCAGTCTTATAAATAAGTTGTATTGGACTAATTCTATGCCCATTCATTTGTAGATTGTCTATGGCTGCTTTCATGCAGTAATAGCAGAATTAAATAGTTGGAAAAGAGACTATCAAAGACTAATATATTTACTAATATCAATGACTTCAAAGACTAATATATTTACTGTTTGGCCCTTTACAGAAAAGGTTTCCAAGCCCCTATATTAAGCAAAGTCCTTTTGTCTTTCTTCAGGTACCAGTCAAAAAGATAAAAATTTTAATCTTCCCCGACTCTGTATCCGGAAGTTCTTCCCAAAGAAGAAATGCTTTGTCTTCGACCGGCCCACTCACCGGAAGAGGCTAGGCCAGCTTGAGACCCTACATGATGATGAGTTGGACTCCGAATTTGTGCAACAAGCTACAATCTTCTGTTCTTATATCTTCAACAGTTCCAAAGTTAAAACGCTTCCAGGAGGCATCAAGGTCAATGGGCCTCGTGAGTCCTTTTTCCAGTCTTTACTCTCAGTGTGAAGACTAAAGGAAGGTGAAGTAACATCCACCTAGTGTCAGCTTTGAAAAAAGCAAGTCTATATCTGTGGTAGATTCTAGATGACACAACATTTCTAATAGGTTTTATTAGTCAAATTCCTTGGTTGAGAAAAGATAGGAAAAGACAAAGAAAGAAAAGAGCTCTATTGCTTAAGATTGCCCTAGTAAACTGGACCTGTAGTATCCACTGGGGTAGTTATTGGACAAGTGTGGCTATCTAACTTTAAATGTAGATTCATTAAAATTAAAGAAAATTAAAAATTCTGATTACACGGCTATATTTCAAGGCCTCATATCTACACAGGGCTAGTGGCTACAGTACTGGACAGCATGTCTGGAACACGCCCATCCTCACAAAATGTCTTCTTGGACAGTGTTCTGTTAGAAGAAATAACATGAAGGACTCCTTTCTAATTGTTTCACAAATAATGATTTTACAATTGCTTACCACAGACCAGAACTGATGAGAGAGACAAAAGTGAGGGAGGTACATTTCCTATCCTAACAGTGCTTGGGGATAAAATACATGAGCTCCATACACACAGGCCTATGGAATCCAGAACAGAGGTTCTCACCCTTTGGTATGTATTCATATTACCCAAGGATCTTCCCAGAGGAGGGTCCGATTCAGTTGATCTGGGGCAGAGGCTGAGAGTCTGCATTTTCAGCAAGCTTTCAGCTGATGCTGAGGACATTGTTGCTGTGTGGAAAATGAGTGGTAAAAGATATCAGATTTATACAAAATAGACTGTTTCCTCACCACTACTACAACAAACAAACAATAATTATTATTTGTTCTCTGTCTGTAGGACTGGAGAGCCTGGTGCTGACCTACGTCAATGCCATCAGCAGTGGGGACCTGCCCTGCATGGAGAACGCAGTCTTGTCCTTGGCCCAGATAGAAAACTCGGCTGCAGTGAAAAAGGCCATTGCCCACTATGACCAGCAGATGGGCCAGAAGGTGCAGCTGCCCACGGAAACCCTCCAGGAGCTGCTGGATCTGCACAGGGCTAGTGAGAAAGAGGCCATTGAAGTCTTCATCAAGAATTCCTTTAAGGATGTGGACCATTTATTCCAAAAGGAATTAGCGGTAATTTTTTTCTTATGTTTATATGGATTGGGGTCTCAGAAAGCAAAGTACTAATAGAAAAGAAAATGGGTATTTATTATGAGAAGGAATTCTTACTAGACTTTAAAATGATAAAAACCACTATTGTTATTATTATAAGAACCAATTTTATTATGATTTGACTCAAAGCTTTGAAACATTTTTTTTACTCATAAACTAATACTCTTTCTCATAATTTAATTAAATGCATATAGGTAATAATCAGAGCTCCTAAACAAATTACATACTTGTTGATATCAGACTGATTTAATATTATAGTCCAAAGCAAAGAAATATGTAGCCTTAGTTAATTTGAGCAGACTTGTATTGAGCCACATTTATTCCACATGCAATGATTGGTCCAATTTGAAAAGCGTAAGAGTGTATTTGTAGGACTGGAGAGCCTAGTGCTGACCTGTCAATGCCATCAGCAGCGGGGATCTGCCCTGCATGGAGACCACAGCCCTGGCCTTGGCCTAGATCAAGAATGCAGCTGTAGTGCAAAAGGCCATGGCCCACGATGACCAGCAGATGGGTAGCATAAGTGCTAACACAGAGCTAGCAATCTCTGCCATAAGCTTTACCTCCAAGGAGAAAGGGACTTCAATAGAAACACAGGATCAGGAGGAAAGATGAGGGCCTCTTAAGTTTTCTTAGGGGTCACAGACTTTATTTTTTGAGAAGCTTTTCCAAAAATTTTGAGGTCAAGCTAACATCTTCTCTGTATTCCTTTTACTTCCTGTTTTCACATTAAAGGCCCAGCTAGAAAAAAGGCAAGATGACTTTTGTGAACAAAATATGAAAGCATCATCAGATCGTTGCTCAGCTTTACTTAAGGATATCTTTGATCCTCTGGAAGAAGAAATAAAACAGAAGATTTATTCTAAACCAGGAGGATATTATCTCTTTATTCAAAGGATGAAAGAGCTGAAGAAAAAGTACCTTCAGGAACCCAGGAAGGGAATACAGGTAACCAACATTTATCTCTGTCCGTTGCTCCCTCTAACCCCACACTTTCCTCCCTCCTTTCTCCCTTTACCTCCTTTCCTTGGATCTGCTTCACTTCCTAGCCAGCTCACCCCACATGGGACCACAGCACCAACAGCTCCAAAATTAGAGCCCTCACTCAAAGAACAGACTCTCCATCCATATCAATATTATAAAAGATTCTGCTCTGTAGGGTGCCATACTTGGCCATCCTGGAGCATGTGGGCACCCTGTGACAGGGCATCTTGGCCACCAGACACACCAGGGCCAAGAGAGCAATTCCCAGAGGAAGAGGGTAGGCAAATAGGAATAGGCACTTACAGCTGTTTCCTATTACTAACTCCATTTTCTCTGCATCTTAGAGTGAAGAAATTCTTCAGACATACTTGAGGTCCAAGGAGTCTTTGATTGACACAATTCTACTGACAGACCAGACTCTCACAGAAAAGGAAAAGGAGATTGAAGGTGAGGAGCAAGTCAAGAGACTACACAGCCTCAGAAGTTTTCAAAGTTCAATTACTTTGGCTAGGTGAACCTGGGGTTTTTAAACAATAGCAAAAGAGCAAAGATGCCTTTTACTAGCTGAAGTGAGCTCTGAGTAGGGCATATGCAGTCAGTAGTGAAGGCGACAGGTAAGTGTACAAAGAAGAAAAAGCAACGTGGCCACCCATATGAATTTTTCTTCTTCCTTTCCTCCTGACAGAGCAACGTGTGAAAGTTGAATCTGCAGAGGCTACAAAAAAAATGTTGGAGGAAATACATATAAAGAATCAGCAGCTGTTGGAGCAGAAAGAAAAGAGTTATCAGGAACATGTGAAACAACTGACTGAGAAGATGGAGGCAGAGAGGGCCCGGTTAAAGCAAGAACAAGAGCAGGCTCTCACTCTTAAACTTCAGGTATTGAATTGCATCACCTTGAGGTTTCTCCTTTTGTTTTCTCTCCATTCTCCCTGATCTCTTTGTGTAGCTGTTAGACCATGAAGCCCAGAAGGACTTTGCTTGCCCACTTAGACTTTTCAAGCACTGTCTGTCTGCCTAACCTGGCCCCTGCCTATGTCTGGTTATTAAAAATTTTATTGGCATTTATATTACATCTAGTCCTTTATCAGTATATTCTTCCATCAATGGTAGCTATTATCTGCTAGGCATTATAAAAATTATCTTATCTGTTTTTTTGCTTAATATTATATGAAGCAAGAACTGCTCTGTCCCATGACTTAGGTGAAGAAACAGGGGTTCAGTAAAGATTAAATAACTTTTATAGGGTCACACAGGTTGGTAAGATATCTGAACCACCTTCCCACTCAGAGGAATCCACGATGACTTTTTTCTGTCACATATGATATGACTGTAGTTCTAAAAGAACCTACGAGCAGAAAGACTCCTTACTCCCACACCTGTGTCGTTCTGCCACTCCAGACTGTGTTCTCTGCGCTACTCCCAGAGTGTGTGGTGAGCAATGTGCAGAAATCCAGTATGGACAGTTTGGGGCCTGGATTCCCTTATTTATATTCTACTACTCTTACCTCCAATCTGTGAGGCTTACATCAAATTCACTGATTTAAAATTTAGACACTTCATTTGGTTTGAAAATTTATTTGTTATGTTGTGTTATATGTGTGTATATAGAAGATTCTCTGTGTGTATGTGTATATAAGAGTCTATAATGCACAGATAAGATTTGAAAACAAACATATGATTAAGACTGCCCAAAAAGATTGTGTAGGATTAATGGGATAAAAGATTAAGACTTGTACTTTAAGTTCATCAATACATCAGAAGGCATAAGCCAAAAATCTTTCTGAGCTAAGGAGGCTCAAGGACAGTAATCACAAAGTTAGGATGCTCAAGAGAAAGTATAATAAAAATTAATGAAAGAGAAAAGTTCAAGAAGAAATTATATACTAAAAAAATCTATGAATGTGGAAAAGAGAGAAGTTAGAGATTTGCTTACTGCTACACTTTATTCACTTCTTGTCCCTTTTTAGGAACAGGCCCGGTTAATAGAGGAAGGGTTCCAAAAGGAGAGCAAACAACTTCATAAAGAAATAGAGAACCTCCAGAATGACTTGAGAAGAAGCAGGAAGAAATGCATCTTAAGCTAAAGACCTAATGAACAGAGGTTTGTTGTTCACTCTTTACTGAAGGCATAACTCACACAATTGGAAAAATGTCACGACACTTGAGAAAAAGTGACCTATTTTAACTGGGTATGGGAAGCCAGTGTGCTTGGTGGTGGCAAATGTAGCTCAGCCCCAGATTTGGAAAACCACTAGGAGTGTGGTGGCACACAGGACCCACTCCACACACTGGTTTTCCCGTGGGGAACCAGGTCTATACTTCTACAATAGCTAAAAAGCTTGCTTTCTGCTAAAGGAGCCCCTCATCCTGGGCTGAGAACAACAGATGTTCAGAGTGTAACCTTGAAGCAGTTTCTTAGGGCCTGTTCTGGGCTGATTTTCAAGGACAGGATGTAGCTAGATGAGTTATCCTTATCATCCATGCATGTGTAACATTCTTTTCTCTGTTATATAAAAGTAATAATTATATAAGGCAATGATTGGCACAATGATTCACAACTTTCTTGGATGTAATCCAGCTAAAGAATTAAAAGCCTGTTAAGGCAGGGGCAAACTGCACTTTCTCCTCTAGAAAGTGGCCAGTTTTGTCCCCTCTTCTCCACAGGATTCTTGCAGTCCATGTGTATTTATTCATTTCATTCACAATGCCACCATGGACGCTGCTGGTCGGAGGTCACAGACAACTGATAAAAGGAATCTACAAAAAATCCTTCACCTAACATAGTTAATGATGAAAAACTGAATGCTTTACCCTTAACTCAGGAACAAAGCAAGTATGTCTTGTATGTCCACTCCTGGTAAATGCTATACTGAAAGGCTTAATACAATATGGGGAAGGGGGGACCAAGAAAGGCATATAGATCAGGAAGGATAAAATAAAACTGTCTTTATTCACAGGCATTATGATTATCCATATAGAAAAATCTCAGGGAATCTAAAAAAAAAAAAAACAATAAAGAACCTTGGAACAAATAAGTGAGTTTAACAAGGTTATAAGATAAACACACAAAAAATCTATTTTCCACTGTATTTCTATATAAAAGCAATAACTGGAAACCAAAATTAAAAAAAAAATACCACTTACAATGGCTGTCTTTAAAATAATGAAATACTTGGGTAGAAATCTAACAAAACATGCACAAAATCTCTATACTGAAAACCATTCTAAAACCAAGAGGTTATGGAATCGATCATGATCCATGAATCTCCTTAGATTCTAACTCCCTTGCAGTTTTCATGATGTTCCTTTTTACTCATTATAGAAAAGAAGATTCGGGGCCTTTCTTTATAGCGTTAGCCCCGACAAAAGCATTATTCATTAAGTTCCACTGAGCACTAAAAATATGTCCATTTTGTGTGTCAGGCTTTTATCCAAGTAGAAAGAGGGAAAAAGTATGGCCCAGAACACAGAGTGCCACATAATATATCTACCATCTACACACACACACAAGCACATCCCACCCTTCCCACCAAGAGTTCTTCAGCACAGGATTTCACAGAACACAAGACAGGCAAACTTACCAGTTTTTATCATGGTGATTGTTTTCCCAACCTAACTTCAATGCAGTCCCTAGGGAATTAGGTGAGCCTGTGGGAGTTGGGGGAGGGGGGGTGGGTAGCAACTGCTTAGGCTATAGGGATCATTTATTCAAAAAAGATTGATTGAGGATCTACCACATACTCTACCAAGGAGTGGTGAATACGGAGATTAAACAAATAAGTACAGAAAACTAAATACCCAAGAAATTGAGGGGAGAGTATTTCTGATTTAGGAAGGAGTCAATCTACTCCCACTACCTCAGGATATCTCAGAAGGCTCCTTAGTATGTCTTAACCATATTCACCTTATCAGTCAATTTGTAGGGAAAAAGGAATTTAAGTTAGGAGGGGGAGATTCGAAGAGAGAGAGCGCCCAACCCCTGGCCCCAAAACACAACTTGAATAGTGTATCATGCTCACAGCATCTCTCGGAGTGAATTGGTAAGTGAAAGAAATGAAGAAAGCCATGAGCTCCATCTAGTGGTCAATATTTTAATTTCTTTTCATGGCATTTTAATCACCAATTTGTTCTTATTTATTGCCAGTCTTCCCCACGAGAATATGAGCTCCATGTGGACAGGAACATTGCCTGTTTCATTCATCACAGACTCAGCTGTCTAGAAGGGTTCATGGCACATTGTAAATCAAGTAATACATATTTTTAATCCTATGAGTATCTTACATGAAGTTTATCATCCCAACATAATTCCGGATGCTTCTACCTGAATGTGTAACATCTGATTACTAAACATCATATTAAAGATACTAGAGTAGAATATTCGCCCTCTCCCTTTCCAAAAAGGATTTCATTATTATCCCTTCTTTATAAACCTGGAGAACCTCATGTTGATTTACATTCCTGCCATTGCTTGGAGGATCTACCTGACATAAATTAAAGCACATAGCACTGACCAGCAGCAGTGCCAAAAGGATATTGCGCACTATGACAAATTGAAAGCGTAAAGGGAAGTCCCCACTGAAACCCCTCCAGGAGCTGAGAACCTGCATAGAGCCTGTAAGAGAGGGGCCTCTGAAAGCTTAAGAGCTCCATCATGAATGTAAATCAGGAACTCCAGAGGCAAAGCCAGACTGAGAAAGGGAACAGAAAACCTGCCTCAGAAGAGCAATGCCTACCAGGCTCTAACAGAGTGATACTCGTGTAGCGACGTTTTCTAATACTATTAATCAGAAGCCACACACCTAGTCCACGTCTTGAAGGACACACAATACTTGCCAAAGTTTTCACAAGGCCAATTTTTATTATTATATCTTACATACAGACCTGATGTTTTGAATGAATTTTTCCCTACCAGTCTGATTTGTAAAGTCAGAATTCTCTTTCTCTTTAAAAATTGCTCAGAGACTATGAAGAATTCCTCAGTGACTCGAGTAACCAATGCTAATATTAAATTGCTATAAATCCAGCCTTGTGTGCATGTGACTAGATAGGCAGACAGACATGTCGATAAATAGATACACAGTTACCCTGGACAGCCTGTTTATAGGTAAATATACAGGTTCTATTATGATTTTTGAAATATTTAAGCTAATGTTTGTACAGCTATTAGTATATGGCTGGAAAACATTAATTTATTTTAATAATACATACACACATAAAATCTAGCATTTAAAATAGCTACATGAGGCTGAAAACAACATAACTCTTGAAAAATGTAATTGTATATATTTAAAGTATACAAGTGCTGATTTTATATACATATACATTGTGGAATTATTTCCAAGATCAATATAATTACCACAGCCATCACATCACATAGTTAACAGTGAACGTGTGTGTGTGTGTGTGTGTGTAGTGAGAATGCTTAAGATCTACTCTCAGCAACTTTCAAGAATAAAACTATAGCAGGAATGTAAGGTGGAAAAGGCTTTAGAAACTACCTAGAGCAGGTACTTCTTAGTACAGGACTAGGGTTAGAAGATAAAGGAAACAACATTGTTCTGCCTGCCACATCCTTAGTAGCCAGAAGTGACAGCCACCTCCTGAGAAGCATTTCCAGATAATGAGGCATTGCCAATATCTTCCACCTTGATCTCCTCCCTGTCACTTGTCTATTGTCACCTGGAAGGCCCATGTAAAAGTAAAGTGGGCACCTTTGATAAGCAAACTAGGAGTCACTAAACCATCACAGTCATACCATGACTACATATAAAAAAAAAAACATATAAATAAGTTTAACCAAATTGATTTTCCTCTCATGTAAGTACAGTCAAGGGCTGGAGTGGTGGCTCCAGGATGTTAGTTAGGGCTCAGGCTCCTTCTCTGCCCCCTTTGGGCTCCTGCTCTACCATCTTCAGTTTGCAGATTCTACCCGTGGTCCAAGGGGGCTGCAGCAATCATGTCTGCACTCAGATGGACAGGGAAACCACAAACCAAGGAAGTAATAAAGGCACACTGTACCCCTTTAAGACACTTCCTGGAAGCAGCATGTCCAGCTTCCCTCAGGGGCCACAATTTAATCTTATGGCCAACCCAGCTACAACAGAGGCTGGAAATGCACTCTTTCTACCAAACACCCATGTACTCTGATGAATTATGGAGGTTCTATTACTGTAAGACAAGAGAACACTAAATATTGGGGAATAACCAGCAGCCTGCTCCTAAGGATTCTTTCCCTTTTTCTTAAAAAACCATTTTATAGTACTTACACAGAATAAGCACAGCTCTAAGTTTTTCCAGATCTATAAAATCATCTAATAGCACTATAAGTAAGGTTCTAATATCCACATTTTACAGATGAGGAAATTGAAGCACAGATAAATGAAGTAAATTGCACAGTCACTCAGCTAGAAAATTGCAGAGCTGGGATTTGAACTGGACAGTTTGGTTTACCCGCTATAGTATACTGTCTTCTCTCTGCTGTATTTCAGAATATTTTTAGAATTTTGCATGAGGCAGTGGAAAAGGCTTTATCTATCAATACATAAGGGAGATACTGTCTTTTTATTCAGAATACAAATTAGCAGAAGGAAAATATACTTATTAGCTATAAACTCTAGGGAGTAATTTATATTTCTCATTAAACACCAACATGGCTATAAAGAATAACACAAGGCTTAGCACATGAACAAGCACTCAAATGCCAACCATTTGGTCATTCCATCATTTAAAAACGTGTATAAACCAATAACAACAAGAGATGGCAAATTAAACACATTTACGTTCTCTCTCTACTTAAGACCCACTAACACAACAGTAAGGAGACTCTTTTCAGCCCAGTGAGAACAAAAACAGTAAGAGGAATGACAGTGGCAACAACATTATAGAAGTTATAAAGCAAATGGGCAGGTGGTACTTGACAGCAGATTTAAACAAGCTGAATCCTAGACCAGTCATGAAGAATGCCAAAAAGGCAACTCAGTGTACCCCCACAGAACTCTCCAAAGGTTCAGGACTAAATACAGGAGAATCATTTAAAGGCTTTAGTAAGAGAGAAGCAGATCCCCAGATCCCCACCCCTGGTCTGCTGTAGCGCCACCAGTTGCCCCCCCCCCCCCCCCCCGCTTCACCTCAGCGGGAGACTAGCAGTTTGTTCAATACAGTATTCCCTCACTTATCGTGCGTATTATGTTCTAGACCCCCCCCCCACGATAGGTGAAAATCTGCGAAGTAGGAACCTTACATTTATTTTAGTATTTATATATTTTTAAGGCTTTATAAACCCTTCCCACACACTTATAAACCATTCCCAGTCCCTTATTAACCTTATAGCAAAAAATCCGCGATAAATAATTAAATATAATATTTTTTAAAATCCCGCGATACAGTGAGGCCGCGATAAGTGAACTGCGATATAGAGAGGGACTGCTGTACTCTAGAGAGGGTAAACAGAGAGTGTCTGAATTAGAAGCCAGTGATAAAAACTAACTGGAACTTTAAGCAAACATAATCAGTTGGGAGGGTATAGGGCTTAAGGAAGTTCTCACAGGCTACTGTAATGGGAAGAACCCTACACTTGAGAACCCTACAGGAAGCACTCTATAGTAAACTTCCACGGTTCTAACTTCCTCTGCCCTTAACTTCCTTTCCCTTTTCATAAATACCCTTGCATCTTGGCCCTCAGGCCAGAGCATGCACATGGCTTGCCATGTCTGCATACAATGGATTGCAGCCCTCTTTCCCCAGAATAAATCCTTTTTGGTGACAAAACACCTAGCGATATTATTTTTCAGTCAACACCAGGTATAATTGATAGTGGAGGGGAAGTGCTGAAATCAAGGAAATAAGTGAATGTCAACATAATGACTGTTGAGATCTTTAGCTCTCTTTCCCTCCACTGTCACCACCCTAGTCGCCAACCTCATCTCTCTTAACAACCTCCTAACAGATCTTCCTGCTCCTGCTCTTGCCTACTCACAAGTCTCACCTCCAAGGCAGCTAGACAATCATTTTTAAATTGAATTAAGACCCCATTATTCCTATGCTTAAGATTTTCCAATGGCTCCTTCAGAATAAAATCTAAACTCCTTTCTATGGTCTTCAAAACTCTGCATGACCTGGCCCCTGCCTAGCTCGCCACCATAATCTGGAAGCACTCCCCCCCTGCATCACTATGTTTTAGACACAGGTGTGAGAAACACTCACAATAAAACACTGGGACACAGGACTTCAGCAGCAAAGCGAGGTGTTTACAGTATTCCCTCTCTATATCGCAGTTCACTTAGCGCGGCCTCACTGTATCACAGGATTTTAAAAAATATAATATTTAATTATTTATCGTGGATTTTTCACTATATCGTGGCATGTTGTGGTACTGTATACATATGTTGTTAAAGTTACATAGGTTTAAGAGTGTAGAATATGTTTAAGAACATAAGTAGTGTTCATAAAAGTGTGGAAAAGGTTAATAAGAGAGTGGGAAAGGTTAATAAGGGACTGGGAACAGTTTATAAGTGTGTGGGAAGTGTTTATAAATCCTTAAATTATATATAAATACTAAAATAAATGTAAGGTTCCTACTTTGTGGATTTTCACCTGTCATGGGGGCGGGGGGCTAGAATGTAATACCTGCAATAAGTGAGGGAATACTGTATTCACAAAACCCTGGCTGGTTTGGCTCAGTGGACTGAGCGTCGGCCTGAGAGCTAAGTGTCGCTGGTTCGATCTTCCAGTCAGGGCACATCAGAGAAGGAAAACTCTGACTCCAAAAAACCTCCGCTGCCTTGCGGCATACCTCTTTAGGGGAAAGGCTAAGGGAGTAAACCCCGACAGAAAATCCGGAGCCGGAGTCCCTAAGGCGGTTTGACGTTGTAGTCAACACCGGCAACTCCTGCGGCGCACCTGAAACCAAGCTGTATTGACTCCGTCTTTCCCTTGGACCCTTCAGCTGCGAAGAGAGGGGGGGTCTGCTGCTTGGGCAACAGCAGACCCTCCATATCACCCTGCCCAGGCTCTGTAGCTTCAGCTTCACTGGAGAGGACACTCCAGCGTCATCGCAAGATGTCGATTCAACACGGGAGGAGACAGATACCGTGTCACTCCCGAGTTGGACTGCACAGCCATTCTCGGCGGTGCAGATAGACTCTTAAGAAGCTACACCATCGTCTCTCGAGACGGATGGCTGCCAACGACTGTATTCACAAGCTGCAAAGTCAGGCGCACAGCCAACCAGGGGCATGCACAAGCATAATAGACAAAGAAAACTGGTTTTATACTAATGCGAATAGTTCCCCCTTCCTGATGCGATTCGCTACCCCTCTCCTCTCCTTCTCCCGTTTCTCCATTACTGATCAATCCAGGTTCATACTTTAACGCGATTAACTACTTAACTAAGGGTGTGATTAACTAAGGGTAATCTAGGTATAGGTCCATGTCCAATTTATTTGCAACGTTATCTAGATACATCTTCCCATTTCTCTGTTTGGTGATGACAGTCTACGTCCTTTTGATCCCAGATATGGAATCTCATTTCATTGCCCCTTTCCCATGATTTATCTGTTAATTATCTCCTACTTGTTTGAGAGTCACTGGCTTCTTTGTCCCTTACACGGATCCTCTCTTATTCCTTAAACATGCCAAGTCTGTTCCCATTTATGGGCCTTTTCAACTGCTGTTTTCCTTTCCAGAATCATTTTTTGCAAGGTTGCTTCTTCATCATTCAATTCTGGGTTTAAATATCAGCTCTTCTAAAATAATAATAATAATAATAATAATAATAATCCTTTCCTGACCATCCTATAGAAACTATCTACTGTCTCCACCCCTCATTGCTTCTTTTATAGCACTATCACCCTCTGAAGTCTTTGTATTTACTTGTCTATTGTCTCGCCTTCTGTAAGATTTAAGACACTTTCTCTGTCTCATTTTCCCCAGCAGCCTCAGCACCTATCTAATCAAGTCATATCTGTTCGATGTGAGAAAAAGAAAAGCAGCAGCTGATATTGGGAACTGAACAGACAAGTTTATGGCTTCAATGTTGTTAGTAACTAGCCATGGTGTGGCCCTGTAAAACATAACAACCTGACAGAACACCAGCATCAAAGTCACTCTGTGATCCTGATGAAGTGAGACAACACACAAGATCACGTCATAATCTTGCCTGAACCCAGATAAAAACAAGGTCACTCTGCAACTACGAACATACTAAACTTCCTCCTCTCCTAGTTAATAAAACCGTTGCTTCTTTACCAATTACAGATTTAGCCCTGCAATTTTCCCCCCTTCTTCATAAGCTGTATTATGATACCCAATCTTAGAAGTACACCACATCCTGACAGCACCCAAAACAGAATGAATCTCCATTTCCTTGAATCCTCCCCCCAAATCACCCAAATTCTATAATAAGTCATTTCTAATACTGTTATTAAAATGACCTATGTTTGCCCAAGGTGTGTGTTCTCTCTCATTGTGAGGACTAATAAACCCGACTTTCTGACTACAGGTGTGTTCCTGGTGGTCTTTTTATCTGGAGACTATTGATTAATGAAAGCCTCACAACAGCTCAAAATGTAGGTGCAGATTATGTACCATACACAATGATTTCTCCATTCACCTTATCATCTTCTGAACCTCCTTTTAGCTAGGTGAACAGTATATTTCTTCAACCAAAGATGATCTTTATTCTTTCCTCTAGGCCTGAATAACAGGTACTGTCATGCCTATACCATCTACCCTCTCAACTTCATAAAATAATGATAGGAGACTCAAATGTTGGAAAATTTTAGTTTCTGATAACAGCTAATAAGCTTAGTAATCAATGTATGTAAAGAGTTATTGTTTCAGGAGTTGGAGGTATGACCCATCCTGACTTCAGGAAACCAGAAGCAGTTCCATCTTTGTGCCTCAGGAGGGCTGCAAGCAATCAAGATGGTATCTGAGCCTTTGTACTCCAAGGTGAGGTGACCACTGCCCAGGACACAGATGAAAGAATGCTGAAGCTTTTATCTGATTAACCTTTTCCCTGAATTCCAAACCCCTTACCTACTCTTCTCCATATAAAAAGGGCCCATTTATAATGGAATTTAAGACAGTCTGTTAGGTTACACACTCGTTGTCTTCTCAGATCACCGACCATCTGAATAAAGAGCCCATAAAGATTCAATCCCTGTCTCTACTTATTGGGTCTGGTGGGTGACAGGCAGCACGGGCACCTGCTTTTCTGGTTTCAATAAGAGGGGAAGAAAATGTAATTATGAAACTCCATTCTTTTTTACTGTTGAACCTATTACAGATGTTTCCCCATTTTCTCTCCTTTGCCCCCCTTCACCACATTGTTGTCTGTGTCCATGGGCTGTGCATATATGCCTATACGTTTCTTTGGCTAATCTCTTCAAGCTCCCCCTCCCACCACTGCCCTCCCCTCTGAGATCTCTCGGTCTGTTCAGGGTATCCATGCCTCTGGTTTTATTTTGTTGGTCAGTTTATTTGGGTCATTAGATTCCACGTATAAGTGAGATCATGTGGTACTTATCTTTCTCTGACTGGCTTATTTCACTTAGCACAATAATAGTAGCTCTTATCCTTTGTGACAGCAAGGATGGATGAAACTCCATTCTTAACAGAAGCTCTCCTTTGGCTAACACTGCCTTCCCCAAAGGAGGAATTCACGGTATTCATTTTTCTCTCAGGCGATTTCCCTTTTTCACTTTTAAAGTGTTATTTATGTTCGTCCTAAGTCTCACACTCTCCTTTCATTCTCAGTTCTCTGATCAAACTCATTTTACTGTTTAGGAGTGTAAGGTTCCTCTCTGCTTTTTTTCCTCATCCCCACCACGGGTGATAAACGCATCGTTTTTGCACACTCTTTAACCTTGCCCTCTCTCCAGCAGCTTCTAACATTATTCTTACAACCCTCCCCTTGCCTAATCCCTATGGCTCGTAGTTTGCCTTTCTTCCAACTAAATCCCCGTCCTATAACCCGCCCCAGCCCAATCAGTCACACACATCCAATCAGAAGCCTGGGTCGGAATTTCATACCCAATCCTGGGCCACATTTAAGCCCCGCCCCACCCCACCCCTTGACTTTTTGACTCGCCTTTATCACGAGGAACGAAACCGGCTCCGCACCTCCACCTGTCCTGTCCAGTCTTCACAACCTATCGCGCCCTCAGTACAGACCCCATAGGCTATCCCCGGTCACATCCCCGTGCACCTCATCCCGCTCCTGCATTCCCTCCAACTCCGCACTTTTCACCGCCTCCTTGTCCATCCCCGTTCAGTCCCATCCAGTCCGTGATCCCCGCCGCCCTTCAGCCAATCCGTACTCGGATTCCGTTCACTTGCGTCAGTCCCAGCCCAAGGGCGCCCCCATCTCCAAATTCCGCTCCATCTGGCCCCCGAACCCTGGCGGGACTGGCGCAGGAAGTAAGGTTGTCGCGCGAAGGAGGTAAGTAGGCCCAGAGAGGGAAACTCCGGTACGCCAAGAAACTTGCATCTGGGCGAGCGAAGTCCGGAGGAGCGAGGCCAGGAAGGAGGGCGTCACGCGCCGGCGGGGCTGGGAGGAAGAGCCGGTCTGGATTTCCTTGAGGACTCGGACTAGCACTCGCACTCCTGAGCCGGAAGTGCGCTCACGGGTCGGAGCTCGGAATTTCGGCTCTGGCAGACCTCGGGGGAGGTTGAGGAGTGTCCGCGCTGCGCTGGAATTAACGGAGTTTCCTCTGGAAAGGGAATGACACCAAGGTGACTGGACTTCTAGGGTGGGCCTTTGAACCCCGGTCATCGATTGCCCTTTTTGCTCTTGATTTTGCAGTTTGGGTATTTTAAAAACAGCGTGACAGGGGTAACACCGACTCCAGTTTATTCATAACCGGGATTTTTAATTTAAAAAGAAGAAAGAAAACAACCGTTGTTAACCTGCAATATAAATGAATCTAGTTTTTTGTTGAAAGAGAAAAGCGGGCCAATCTTTCTCTTTTGGAGTTTGAGCAGCTGTAGAAGGGGGATCCCCGCACCCAGTACAAAATCATTCTTCCACCTCCCGGACTTGTAGGCTCCCCTCTAGTATCTGAAGCAAGAATTGGGGCTCTTTGCTCACGTCCATACCAGGCATCAGTAGTGCAGATAAGCCATTAGAAAGTTTTATCTCACGATGTACTAAAACAAGTTCCGCTAACACACCAGTCAACTATACTTCTTTCCTCAAGAATTTATAATTACACGAACCCCGATTTCACAGAATAGCCCATTCCGCAACTTTAGGGTCACATCTTAAGTATTGTGCCACCTAAAACATAGCTAATATTTTCCACTCTTGCTTCAATGCCATGACTTTGAGGCTTGTTCCCATTGCACTAAACCAGCCAGTACCTTGTTCACCTAGATGCCCTCTGCTGTGTCACTGTACCTTATAAATGTTCTAGAAATGGACTAACAGGTAGAGCATGAAATGTAAATAATCTTTCCTTTGGTCAGATTTTTAGCGCTAGCCTTTTTTGCAATCAGCTCACATTAAATATTCCTTGAGCTTTCATTTAACCTGAATGTTCTGGACTATGTCGGATTAACTAGATCTCTTCCTACCTCTCGTCCCCATATACAGAGTGGTTATAAGTTGATCATTTGGATCTAAGTCTAGGGCTTCAATCTTTTTACAATTCATTTCAACTACTTTGCTTACATTTTAGGTATTAATCCTGCCCCCAACAATTCCCCAACCTTCTCAGCTTCATGTCACCCCCAAATCTGCCACACATACTTTCTGTGTCTTCATTTTAAACAATTTACTCCAATAATAATAGTTAAATTTTCTGTTGATCATGCATCTTTGAAGTTTAACTTATGTGTAATATGTCATATTCAGGTTTTCTAAATCACCCTGATTCACAATTGACTGGTTTTCTTCACAGAACATTGTTTTAAAGGAGAAACTAGAAAAAATTACAGTGAAAATATTGTTTAAAATTAAAAGTCATATATATGCCTTTTAATTTTCCCCCACTTTTCAGTGACATCCCTATTTATTTATTTAGCTTATTGATGAATATACATGTGGAATGATAATCGCATTAGAAAAATGCTGCTTAAATTGTGTTTATTTAAAGTGCAGAGGAAAAATAGCTTCAGAGGTTCTGAATCTGTATCTGTAGATTTCTTTGGAGCCATTTTTTTTCACCAATTGTCCTCACAATTCCTTCCAAAATGAGATTACCTAGTAAGAAGGAAAGAGAGCCCAGATCTGAATATTGAGGAATTCCATCATTTAATAGTAGGTTGGGGACAGGTAGGAGGAAAATGAAGGGTTGTCGTTATGTCAAAAGCTAAAGGAACATGGTGTTTCTGGCTTGACCAGCAGTACTGAGGCCTGGTCACCAGAGGGCACGGCTCACCGCTTGGGGTGAAATCTCCCAAGAGGTGCCCTCTGAGTTTCTGCTTGATCAGCCAGTGACTTACAGTACCTTCTGAGATTACCTTCAAACCAAGGATCCATTTATTCATCTGTTTTGAAATATGGGGAAACTGAGGCTCAACAAGAGACAGTGATTTGTCTAACAGTAGAACCTTTTTTGTTTAAATAGAAAGAATAAAGATTAGAAGTCAGGTATCCTGATTTCTAGTCCTGTTTTCCCCCAGTTTATCTCAAGAAGGTAGAAGATATTTCTCTCATTTGTCTACTTGCAAGAAAGCATTTTGCTTATCCTTTGCTTAATACCAAAGAAATTAGGCTGAATTTAAATAAATGGATGTTTCTTTGCTGAAAAAAATATTGTCCTAAATGAAATAACTCCACGATACTGAATGAAGATTGCTTCTGTTATTTAATTATTTTTCTTAAAACTATCTCTACTGCCTAACCCAGTTAATATTTTACTGTTGAACAGAACAATTAATGACACAAGAATAGGCATGTCTTGATATAAGAAAACTTCATCTTTGAGTTGAAAGACAAAACAGAAAGGATAATTATTTACTTTACAAAATTAATCAATATTTTATAGCAGGACTTATAAATATCCATTTAAATTGTTAATTTATAATGTGATTTTATGGATTCATTCAGTCATTTAATACTTTTTTTTATCAAATACCTACTATATACCAGAGAATACAGTAGTAAACTAAATATACCTACTCATGGAATTTGTTATAAATTTGTGAATAACTGAGTGACCAGCCACACAACACACAAAAAATATTGCTTTTGCAGAAAATTAAAATAGGCTGATGTGATACAGAATGGCTAAGAGACTTATTTAAGCTGAGATTTTAATCACACTGTCAGGATTTTATATTTCTCTTTTTAAGAAACATCCAGTATATTACTTTTTGCATCTAAAGCTTTCTGTAGCCTTAACGTTAGGTATCTTAAAGAGGTTCATAACTAGCTTCAGTGGTTCCTTTGAATTCTTAGTTTTCTGTTTTTTAAGTTTGATCAGAGGGAGAGGAAATGTCATCCTCTGATACATTTGCGGAGCAAAACCCCATGAGAAGTGTCTGTTTGCCTTAATGTCCTTAGAAAGCTCAGTTTTCTCCCACTTCTAAATGATGGTATAGTAACAGGATTTCATTCTGCTTTGATCTCCCTACCTGTGATTGATAATAATTTCCTTATAGGTAGAGATGTAACTCAGAATGTATGCCAGTTATGTAACTGGAAACTCTTGCTAGTTATGGAATTGTTGAGGGAAGTATCATCTGAGAAAATAATCTAAGATTCATTCATATATTTATATCTGGGACCCAGTATAGTCTGTTCAAACAACTCTCTAAAAACCCTGTTTTTAACAACTTTACTGTTATAGATTGTGCTTTTACTAGTGACTTACTCAGACAAGTCTGAATAGTTTTTAGACTGAAATATTCTGGATTTTATCACTAGTAGAAATGGAACTTTTACTTAATGCTCTTGACTAAGTTAGAGTCCTATTTTTTGAATTCACAATATCCTTGCAGATATCTAGTTTAAAATTACGTGCATAAATTTGTATGAGAATTTTATCAGAATGATTAGAGTCCAGTGATAAGAAATTATAGAGAAAAAACTATCAAATCTTTTAATGTGTATTTGATATAAACTTATGTTCTATCAGCTAGCTATAACTGTCTGATAGCAATGTAAATAGTACTCCCTTTAAAATTTTTTCTTTTATTCTGTAGCATGTTTTTGATCCAGAGGAGACTCTGCTTCCTTGGCAGTAGAGCTAAATTCCTGAAGATGATTTATTCTCCAAAAGTCTTCAGAATCTCCACTTCTGCTGTAGGTATTGATTCATCTTACAAGTAAATTATTGTACATATTCTTTGATGTCAAAAAAGTACAACTTTTCAAATACTTCATGTTTTATTGGAATGAGCATTTCCGTTATATAAGCTGAAGTCATCTCTTGTCATTGGTGAGAACTGACATTCACTGAGCAACTGCTTGGGCATTGTGTTACCTCTTTTTATCTTTACAGAATTCTTCAAGTTATGAATTGTTACATTCCTATCTTACAAATGAAAAAGTGGAGGCTTAGATAGGTTTCGTTACTTACCCAAGGTCACACAGCTTGTGTCATAACCAAGATACCATACTCACCCCTGCCTAGCTCTGGCACTCTAAAGGTTAGGTTCTGTATACTCAAGAAAGTATATTATACTGACTGTAAGTACAGACCCAGTGACTTAAAGATCACAGGAAATATGGCAGATTGAGGTCCAGGTTATATGACAACATGGAAAAGCAAACAAATCTCATGGTTACCACCATGACTAGCATAACCCAGGGTAGATAACTGATCCAGTTTCTTCAAGTCAGTGGCATGAGATAAAAGTAGAAGAGGGGTGTTTTGGAAGGACTGCTCTGGGATAAAAAGAGTTCTAAGAACCACAACCACCAAAACCATGTGTTGACCTTGTTTAGGAATTTGGTTCAATCAATCAAAATGTAAAAAGCTATTGTTAAAGACAATCAGAGAAATATGAGAATGTGTATTAGGTATTAGATGATAACAGAAAAATTATTGTTAATTACTTGTGCAAATCGCAATGAAGTTGTATAAGAAACTGTTGATATTTTTTAGAGATATATGCCAAGTATATATGGGTAAAATGACTTAAAGTCTAAGATTTGCTTTAAAATTACTCAGCAATAAAAATTAAAAAGAAAAGTATTCGGGGGCAGGGGGGGGTGGAATGAAGCCAGTGAGGCAAAATCATGATAATTATTGAATCCGGGTAACATGTATATGAATGTTTTAGATTGTGTTGGATTATATGAAATTGTCATTTTGTAGGTAAAAAAATGGTGCATATTGGCAGTTTCATATTGTTCAAGCTAATAGCAATCTCTTAACTTTTATGTAAGTTTGAAATCTTAAGAACCATCAACTTCTCTATGTGTAAATACTATGATCTGTGCCTCATAAATGTCTTGGGTTCTATCTCTCATCTTTGTTATCACCATGACTACCTTAGTTCAAGCCCTCCATGCAGAGGTTGAAGCCAAGGAAGTGGGTACAATCACTCAGGGTGATCAGATAAAGGCAAGGTATTAAATTAAGGCTGTGTGTGCAGAATTATTATCTGCCAAGCTCAGTTAGAATGTGCATGCCCAGGACCCATTCTGAGAGAACCTCGTTATATAAGTCTGAAATGTACTTTGAAAAAATTTTTTAAGTGATTCTAAGGTACATCCCAGGTAACAACTACTGACAATGCTTTATTCATATTTGCAGATTATCTAGGCTAGAATTCAACCCCTTCCATCTTTAACAGTCACATCAGAAAGGTACCTACATTTCATCAGAGCCTTTTCAGTTACAATAGTCACACAGATGAATGTGTTCTTCCTGCTATTGGGCAAATAATAAAGCAGGCTGATCAGAGCTACAGAGTGTTACTGAACCCAACCAGTAGGGGTCCAAGGCTTCCTGCCAACAGGCAAACAAAGATGCAGAGTTCGGTGGAAAGGAAAAGAATCTTCTATTTAATTAGCAAAGTATCTGGTAAAAAAAAAAAAAAGCTGTTTAAATATGTTATTACAACTACTACATGGATTCGAGAACAGAAAATAACACAAGAACAAAAATCTGTACAAAAACTAATTTGTACATACAGTATTTCCTAGAAGGCAAGGCCCCAAAAGAAAGGAATCCTTTTATTTAACAATCCTCTGTCTCTTCCTCCCGCCGCTGACAGGCCCACGGAGCCTGCGGCCCTTCACAAGTCCGAGCAGGGTCTGTGGGCGGAGCCTCTCCCCCTCCCCTGCTGCCGTCTGCCAGGCCCGGAGTCCAGGAACGTCAGGCCCGGGCGGCCAGGAGGCTGGGGAGGTGGCCGCCCAGCCGCCGCCAGTCCCTTCCCTTAACAGCCACCCGCTGACGCCGTGCAGGCCCTCCGGCTCGGTCCGGAGTCCGCCCGCACCACCCGCAGGCTCACTCTCCCCTCCTCCTCCTGCCCCCCAGGCTCCTCACCTGCCCCCTACCCCCAGCCACCACCTCCCCTCTCCTGGGGTCCCCTCCTGGAGCCCGCCCCTGGGGACTTCCTGTGCATCCTGCCCCACCCCTCTTGCGACCCCCAGAATCCTTTGCGCACCCGCCTGCATTGCCCTGGTGCACACATGACGGTGGTGCAAGTTTAAATCAAGAACGTCTTACCAGAGCCAGCCTGCCTGCCTACTTACTGTGATCCTGTTTTCACAAGAAAGTCCTTCTCATCTATAGCAGAATCAATGTCATTAAAAACTTACTCTACAGGTTACCATTGAGGAAGGGAATGTAAAGGGCGATGGGCTGTACTTTATCTGGATCATTTGCTTTTCTCCCCCCTCAGAAACATTTGTTTTTGTAACTTTAAATAAATGATATTTTAAACGTTAAGGCAGAACGTTGCTGTTATACAGCAAGAAAAGAACCAAGACGAACCCTGGATGAAAATCACGATCTGTCCCCTGTTTTAGCACCTAGATCTTAAAGGCATAGAAACTTGAAAGAGAATATTTATATTATCCTCTGTTGCTGGGAAGCCAAAGGACAAACTAGTAGATATCTGAGAGACGGATGGGAGGGAAGAATGCAAGAAGGAGCAAGTAATTTTTCATGAGAGGTCTCATGGAACACCAACTCCTACTACCTGATAGGGTCACCCTTTGTTAGACTAGTCTTGATTTAAGGCTTAGATGTTCAGATTGCAATATGTAGCCTACTGGTTTTGTCCTCTTCTCCCGTTAATGATCTACTTATCTTCAAAATAGCCTTCCTAAGTGGAACTTCTCAGGGAAACTATTCTGTATGGTCTAAGGCTGGATGTACTAACACATTTGTCAAAACCCATAGAAAGTAGAACACCAGGAAACCTAACGTGAACCTTGGACATCTGATGAGGTGTCAATGTTGGCTATCAGTTGTAACAAACGTGCCACTCTGATGAGGGCTGTTGTTGATGGAGGAAGCTCTGTGCATGTGGGAGCGGGGAGTATATGGGAACTCTGTACTTTGCACTCAATTTTGCTACAAACCTAAAACTGCTCTAAAAAACATTCTATTAAAAAAAAAAAAGACTTCTAAAATTTACATGCCCATCAGAGAAGCACAAAAACAGTTTTATAACAACTAAAACAAAAACTTTCCTTTCTTCTGTCTATTCTTCCCTAAAGAAATCACAGCCCTCTTTTCTGATATGAAAACATTATCTATTATACATTTAGTCTATATGCAACAATGTTCTTACTCCCTGTGGTATAAAGTTACTCGCATCCTACTTGTGTCTAAGAGAATCTTTTCCACCTTCTAAGTGGGCACTATTTTTTGAGTATATGGTATGTACCAAGAACTTTGCTTTTCCACTATGGATTTAACTCATTTAATCATCATAGCAATTGCACGGGGTATGTATTCAATTTCCTTTTTAACAAATGAGGAAACTTGAGTTTTAGAGAAGTCAGGTTGTTAGGATAGGTAGCTAGTTAGTCATGAGCTGGGCAAGCAAAGGAAGGGAAAGGGGATAGATTATCCTTGTACATTCTGGCACATCCACAGGGCCTAAGGCAAATCTAAATATTACATATATCGGGGCGTAGGTTCAAGGTCATGACTAGCTGCGCATTTGTACGTGACTAATGTTAAGCCACAATGTTTAAGCTGTCAATTTGGTTACAGCACTTGTTTCGTAAAGGGTGTGTGATATTTGACCTATGCTGTAAGGTTTTTGGCCGCAACCTGCACAGGGTTAAGCTGAACCAGGCCTTACCACACTTGGACTTGCAGTCACCAGATCTCTGATTCAATCTTAGGACATTGTTCAGCCTTATAGGTCACCAGTTTCAGTCACATAGCACGTGCATAGACAGCTAAGCAAGATGTGGGGAGCTGAAGAAACAGGAGCAAAGAAGTCCAGGAAGAAAAAGCCCATAAATACCTGAGCTCTGTAATTGATTGGGGTGCTCTCACTCTTCTCAGGTGCCCACTCAGCCGCTCCCGAGTATGCTTCCACACTGCCAATGAATTCTTGCTTACTTTGCTGTACGTGGTCTCTTGACTGAATTCTTTCCTTCAAGAAGACAAGGACCATGGTCTCTTCATTTTTCCAGTAGCAAAGTAACCAACTTACTGTCACACAGTTAATATAGCTTTGATGTTTAATTTTGAACTAAGGTCTATTTGGTTTGAAAGCTCTTTGCATTAAACAAGCTTGGAAATTTTAATTAGAATGTAGGCATATATTTCAGGGCACAGCGTGGCTGGGGTTGTGAGGAGCTGTGCCCAGGCTTCCTCCAGATCTAGCTTTTCATCTCTTCTGGGCTTAAGTGCCCAGCAGAAACTACCTGTCTCTCAGTCCCAAGTCCAAATTTCCATGAATTGTCCTGATTGGTTTAACCTGACTGTCACATGGAGATGGAAAAGCAAATGTTTGGTAAATAAATGTTTGCAAGGTTGTCTGTAACAGTGGGATACAGAGAGGCCTCTGTACTCTCCAGGACTATCCATCCTATCACAAAAGGTAAGTTTCCTTTTTTATGGCTGAGTAATATTTCAGTGTGTAAATGTACCACAGCTTTTTTACCCACTCATATATGATAGGCATTTGGGTTGCTTCCAAATCTTGGCTATTGTAAATAATACTGCAGTAAACATAGGGGTGCACATATTCTTTCAAATCAGTGTTTTGGGCTTCTTCAAATGTATTCCCAGAAATGGATTCACTGGGTCATAAGGCAGTTTCATTTTTAATTTTTTGAAGAACCTCCATACTGTTTTCCACAGTGGCTGCACCAGTCTGCATTCCTACCAACAGTGCACAAGGGTTCCCTTTTCTCCACATCCTATCAACCATTTGTTGATTTATTGATGGTAGCCATTATGGCAGGTGTGAGGTGATATTGCATTGTGGTTTTAATTTGCATCTCTCTGATGATGTGACATTGGGCATTTTTTCATATGTCTTGACCATCTGTATATCCTCTTTGGAGAAGTGTCTACTCAGGTTCTTTGCCCATTTTTTCCTTGGATTGTTTGGTTCATTTTGTAAATGGAATGTTTTCTTAGTTTCCCTTTTTCATAAGTCATTATTGGTGTATAGAAATGCAACTGATTTCTGGATATTTATTTTGTGTCCTGCTATTTTCCTGAATTTATCAGTTCTATTTGTTTTTTGGTGGAGTTTTTAGGGTTTTCTATTTACAGTAATAGTCATCTGCAAATAGTGACAGTTGTATTTCTCCCTTTCCAATTTGGATGCCTTTTATTTTTTCTTCTTGTTTGATTGTTGTGGTTAGGACTTCCAGTACTATTTTGAATAAGAGTGGTAAAAGCAGACATCCCTGTCTTGTTCCTGATCTTAAGGGAAATGCTTTTATTTTTTGCCCTTTGAGTATGATGCTGGGTTTGTCGTATATGGCCTTTATTATGTTAAGGTATGTTTCTTCTATTCCCACTTTGCTGAGTGTTTTTTATCATAAATGGGTGCTGCATTTTATAAAATGCTTTCCTGCATCTATTGATTTGATCATATGGTTTTTATCCTTCATTGTATTTATACGGTATATCACATTTATTGATTGGTGGATATTGCACCAACCTTGCATCCTTGGAATAAATCCCATTTGATCATGGCGTATGATCTCTTTAATGTGCTGCTAAAATTTTGTTGAGGATTTTAGCATCTATGTTCATCAAGGATAGTGGCCTATAATTTTCTTTCTTTGTAGTGTCTTTATCTGGTTTTGGAGTTAGAATAATGCCGACCTCATAACATGAGCTTGAGAGTCTTCCCTCCTCTTGAATCTTTTGGAATAGTTTGAGGATAGGTTTTAGTTCTTCTTTGAATGTTTGGTAAAATTATTCTATTAAGCCATTTGGTTCAGAATTTTTGTTTGTTTGAAGTTTTTTTGGTTAATGCTTCAATTTCTGTAATTGTAATCTGTCTATTCAAATTTTCTGGTTCTTCCTGATTTAGTTTTGGAAGATTGTATGTTTCTAGGAACTTGCCCATTTCTTCCAGATTGTCCAATTCATTGACATATAGTTGTAATGTTTTTCTCACAGTCTTTTGTATTTCTTTAGTGTCAGTTCTTACTTCTCCTTTTTCATTTCTGATTTTACTTATTTGGGTCTTCTCTTTCTTTTTTCTTGTGAGTCTGGTTAAAGGTTTGTCAATCTTGTTTATGTTTTCAAAGAACCAGTTCTTGGTTTCATTGACTTTTTGTATTTTTTTGTTTTAGATTTTATTTTGTTTATTTGTGCTCTGATATTTTTAATTTCCTTCTACTCACTTTGGGCTTTTTTGTTTTCCTTTTTCTAGTTCTTTTAAGTGTAAAGTTAGATTGTTTATTTGAGTTTTTTTTCTTGTTTCTTGAGGTAGGCCTGTAATGCTATGTATTTCCTCCTTAGGAATGCTTTCAATGTGTTTCATAGATTTTTCTGTGTTGTGTTCTCATTTTTATTTGTTTCAAAGATATCTTTTGATTTCTTGCTTGATATTATCGTTACCCCATTCATTGTGTAATAACATGTTATTTAGCTTCCATATCTTTCCGTGTTTTTTAGTTTTTTCATATTGTGATTGATTTCTAGTTTCATACCATTATGATCAGAGAAGATGCTTGATATGATTTCAATCTTCTTAAACTTACTGAGACTTGTTTTGTGTCCTAATATGTGGTCTATCCATGTGCACTTGAAAATAATGTATATTCTGCTGCTTTGGTGTGAAATGATCTGCATATATCAGTTAAATCCATCTGATCTAGTGTGTCATCTAAGGCTTTTGTTTCCTTGTTATTTTTTGTCTGGATGATTTATCCATTGATGTCAATAGGGTGTTAAAATCCCCTGCTATAACTGTAGTACTGTTGATCTCTTCCTCTATGACCAAGAAATTTTATATATTTAGGTCCTCCTGTTTGGGTGCATAAATGGTACAAGGGTTCTATCCTCTTATTGGATTGCTTGCTTTATCATTATGTAGTGTCTTTCTTTGTCCCTTCCTATAGCCTTTGTTTTAAAGCTTTGTCTAATATAAATATTGTTACCCCAGCTTTTTATTTCGTTTCAATTTGCATTACATATCCTTTTCCATTCCTTTACTTTCAGTCTGTGTGCGTCTTTTGTTCTGCGATGGGTCTCATGTAAAGAGCCTTTATATGCATCTTTTTAAAAAAATCCATTTAGCTACCCTATGTTTTTTTTATTGGATTAATTAAGCCATTTACATTTAAAGTGATTATTGATAGGTATGTGTTATTGCCATTTTATTCTTTTAACTATGTTCTTCTGTATTGTTTTCTTTTTTCTTTTTCTTAAAGGAGATCCTTTAATCCTGTAACTTTTGCTTGTCTGGGAAGCTCTTTATTTCTTCAATTTTAATTGATAGCCTTGCTAAGTAAAGTAGCCTTGGTTGTAGATTTTTGCTTTTCATCACTTTGAATTTTTTTTGGCAATTCTTTCTGGCCTATAGTGGTTCTGTTGAGAAATCAGCTGAGAGTCTTATGGGATTTCCCTTGTAGGTAACTGTCTTTCTCTTTCTAATCTTGAAATTCTCTTTGTCTTTAACCTTTGACATTTTAATTATCATGTGTCTTGGTGTCGTCCTCTTGATTCATCTTGTTTGGGACTCCCTGAACTTCCTGGATTTGTGTGTCATTTTCCTTCAGAAAGTTAGGGAAGTTCTCAGTCACTATTTTTTCAAATGGGTTCTCATTCCTTTGCTCATTCTCTTCTCCTTATGGTACTCCCATGATGTGTATGTTGATATGCTTTATGTTGTTCCAAATGTTCCTTAAACTGTCCTCATTTGTTAAAGTTATCTTTTCTTTTGCTACTCTGATTGTCTGTGTTCTCCTACCTTGTCTTCCAAATCTCTGATTCAGTCCTCTGCTTAATCTACCCTACTGTTTATTCCTTCTAGTGTAGTCTTCATTTCAGATATTGTATTCTTCATTGACTGGTTCTTTTATATGGTTTCTTTGTCCTTTATTATGCTGCTGTAGTTCTTACAAACTTCCCCTTATTTCCCACTAAGTTCCTTGAGCATTCTTTCTTTCTAAGTCTGTATCTGGTAAATTGTTTGCCTCCATTTTATTTAGCTTTTTTTCTGGAGATTTCTCCTGTTCTTTTGTGAGGGATACGTTTCTTTGTCTCTCCATTTTGGCTGCTTCTTTGTGTTTGTTTCTATATATAGGTAAATCTGCTATGATTCCCAGTCCTGGTAGCATGGCCTTATGTACAAGGTGTTTTGTGGGACCCAGTGATGCACTCTCGTTGATCACCTGCATTGGGTACTACAGGAATTTCCTTTACATAACTGTGAGCACCAACCCCAACCACAGTGTATGAGCTGCTCTGCAGGTGCTGACCACATGGAGCAGAATTTGCCTCAGCCTGGTCTGGTATTTGCCAAGATCTCCCTTTGGAAATGCTGCTTGTGAGGCTAATTTGATTCTGCTCTGATGTTGTCTGAAGCTGGCCACTGTATGTGTTTGTTCTGGGTCCTCTTGTGAGGGACTCTTATGCTGACCAATGTCAAACACTGCCTGTGACTGGCCCTCAGCAACCTGTTTGGAGCTACAAAGCTATTTTCAGTTTGTAGCTGTCTCTGCTGGGCTTTGGGGTGTGCCCAGCAAGAATTAGCTACACAACAAGGCTGGCTTTTACCAGCAACAAGCCTGAGGGTAGATCGGCAAAACTTTCAAGGAACCCTGAGATTTGCCTCTGCGTGCCTCTGCCTGCTGGTTGCCTATTAGGCTCAGTCATTGAAGAGCCTCTGACAGTACTCTAGTTGCATGAGGTCCAGTATTCCCTCACTTATCTCAGGTATTACTTTCTAGACACCCCCCCCCCAGTTAAGTAGGAACCTTATATTTATTTTAGTATTTATATATATCTTAAGGCTTTATAAACCCTTCCCACACACTTATAAACCATTCCCAGTCCCTTATTAACCTTTCCCACTCCCTTATTAACCTTGTTCACACTTTTATAAACACTACTTATGTTCTTAAACATATTCTACACTCTTAAACCTACGTAACTTTAACAACATATGTATACAGTACCACAAAATCCCACGATGGAGTGAAAAATCTGTGATGAATAATTAAATATAATATTTTTTAAAATCCCGTGATACAGTGAGGCTGCGATAAGTGAACTGCGATATAGGGAGGGACTACTGTATATTCTTAGTGAGTCACCAGGTAGGGGTGAGTGATGTTTATCAGATCTATACAGATTCAAATCTAGTGCCAGTGCTGCGTCTAAGGCTACTCAGCAAATATCCGAGAGTATACTAACTCTAGCTCCCATCCAGTGGGTGCTCGTACACCACTGTTGTTAGAGAGGGTCTCCAGGAGTAATCAGGGTGAGGCCATCAAAATTTATCAGGCTGAAACAGACCAAAATTTGGCCATGTGATGAGAGAGCTCTGCAACAGTCAGGCATGTGAGGGATAAATGGCCCTCATCCTAGAGCCACACAGCAGTCTGTCCCAGCTTCTGCCAGGAGCCTGAGCTCAGCAGCTTGGGGTCACTGGGACTTGGGAGGGTGGGGGCAGTGGATCTCCTTTGAGGGGGAGTGCTGGTAGGCTTGGGGGAAGGAGGGAGGAATGGTCCTTGTCTGAGAGCCTCACAACTCAGTCACTCACATCCCTGAATCTGTCTGAACCTCTATACCCCTGCCTAGGCAGCTGACTCCTCAGCAGGGTGTGAACTCTGTGGTGTGGGGTGACATGGAGTCCAGGGGGTGGGGCTATGCATTCTCCGAAGCTGATAGTATAAGGAGGGGATTGCTCCATCCAAGAAAGATGGCATCTGCGGTGTGGGAGTGTGACTCAGGACAGAGGTCTCAGTGGCTATCCCCCGCCACCTAGTTCTCTCCCTAGAGCCACAAACCCTAATCTCTCCTCACACAACTCTAGTCTTCTCTGCCTTCCCTCCACCAGAGCCCAGAATGAGTGACTGCGAATGAGATTTTGTGCCTTGGCCCTTTAGGGGATGTCTGTGTTTCTAGCAGACTTCCTGTCTCTCCCTGACAGACAGAATCTCCACTGTTTTTCACAGCCAGATGTTATGTGGGTGCCTGTTCCCAGCTCTGGTGTTCTGGGCTGGGGAGCCTGGTGTGGGGCTGAAATCTCTTGCTCCTCAGGGGAAATCTTTACAACTGAGTCATTTCTCCAGAGTCTCTGCCACACCCATGGGAGTGGGGCCAGCCTTTTTTGAATCTCCACCCTTCCTACCAGTCTCAGTGTGGCTTCTTCTATAAATCCTTAGTTATAAGACTTCTCTTCAGCTAGTCTTCAGTTGGTTATTCAAATTGATTGCTCTACATTTTAGTTGTAATTCCAGTTTGGTCCTGGGAGGAGGGGAGTGTAACTTCCACCTACTCTGCTGCCATCTTGGATCCTCCTGGCAGCTTTTTAAAATCAGTTTTATCAAGGAACAATAAACTGCATCCATTTAGACTGTAACATTCAGTGATTATACCGTGAATTCACCACTACAATCAACCTACAGAACTTTGCCATCGCCCCTAAAAGGTTCATCATGTCCCTTTGCAGTCCATCCTTCACTCAACTTATTTGCTCTTCATCACCATAGTTTAGTTTGCTTTTTAAAATATTATAAATGGGATCTTATAGTATCTACTCTTGTGTATGATTTTTTCACTTGCATAATGACTTTTAAATACACCAATGTTTTGATGTATCAGTAATTCATTCCTTTCTATTTGTATGGATATAATACCATTATTCATGTATCTATTCATCTGTTGATGGAATTCTGAATTGTTTCCAGTTTTGGACTACTGTGAATAAAGCTATTTGAACACTTCTATATAAGCCATTGTGTTGACATAGGTTTTCATTTCTGTTGGGTAAATACCTAATAGGGGAACAGTTGGATTGTGTTGTAGCTTTATGTTTAATTTTGAGGTATCTGCTAAGCAGTTTTCCAAAATGGTTTTACCATTTTACATTCCTATTAGGGAACGTATAGGAGTTCCAGCTGCCCCACATCCTTGCCAACATTCATATCCATAATTTTAGCCATTCTGATGGGTTTCTAGTGGTACCTCATTGTGGTTTTAATTTGCATCTCCCTGATGACTGATGATGTTGAGCATCTCTTATGTGCCTTTTGGCCATTCCTTATCTGTGTGGTGGTTATCAGATATTTTGCCCATTTGGAACTTGATTGTTTGCCTTGTTGAGCTGTAGAAGTTCTTTACAAGTATATTCTAAATAAATCTTTTGTAAGGTGTATGTATTGTAAATACTTTCTCCTCGTCTGTGGCTCACTAGCTAAGAGATATTTGAGCCACTGAATGATGTTGTAGGGGAGGAAAAAATACAGCTTTTCCCTCTGCGCTCCTAGGTTTTCTGGCTGAGGCCCTGAGAATTAGACTGAAAAAAAGTCAGATTAACAAGAGTAAAATGGAGATTTGCTACTATTATTTACTACTAGCATGTGCCTGGGGGCATACACACTGTAGAACTCAGTGATGAGTAACTCAAAGGGGCGGTTAGTGGCATTCTAACAAAGAACAACACATTCATAGAGAACTGAAAAAATAAAGGAAAATGGGTTTCAGAATGGAAAATAAGGGTTGCTTTAATAAGGCCTATTATGTAGATTCCTCTAGTGCTCTCGACTGATAGAGTCTAGAATTGTCTCGGTGATGAATTGTCCTGCCTCTCTGGTAGAGGGGGCAAGAGCAGAGTTGCTTCTCTAACTTCAACTCTAACTGATCCTTATGTCAAAGTAGCATATTTTGGAGTAGCATTTTCTGGTTTTCTGTAACATATTAAATTGTATAGATGTTTAAAGTCAAACAATAAACACTTTTTGAGCATTCACCTTTTGTAACTGTCCTATATCAAAAGTACTTTTAAAAAAAAAGATTTTATTTATTTATTTTTAGAGAGGGAAAAGGAGGAAGAAAGAGAGAGAGAAACATCTGCAAGTGTGAGAAACATCGATCAGTTGCTTCTCTCACACCTCCAACTGGGCCTTTGATCTTGACCAGGAATCAAACCAGCAACCTTTCAGTCCACAGGCTGGTGCTCAGTCCACTGAGCCACACCAGCCAGGGCTATCTCCAATTTATTGATAAGGAAATGTATTTTGGAAGTATTTAGTAGTAATTTTTAAGCCATACTGTTAATGTCATTAACTACCATACAAAGTATGTCTCTAAGCAAAATTATTGTTAATTCAATATATATATTTTGCTGAGAACCTAATATATTAATATAAAGATATAAGTGGACACAGACATACATGTACTTTTTTTTCTAGGCAATATGAAAAATATAAGGAATGAGACAAAGTTCAGGTTCTGAAAGAAAAGGTTTGAAAAGACATGTATACCTATACCATATAAATTATCATAGAAAAGAGATCTAGGGGGAAGGTAAAGAAAGAAATGATACATTTTAACAAGGAATCTGAAAACACTTCTTAGAAGTCCAATCTGAGATATATCCTGTCAGGTAGATTGTATTTAAATCTTATATGGGTGGATATATTCTTTCCTATGGCTGCTGTAACAAATTACTACCAACTTGATGGTTTAATACCACAGAAATCTATTCTCTCGCAATTCTGAAGGCCAGAATCCAAAATTGGTATCACTGGGTCAAAATCAAGGTATCAGCAGGACCACACTCCCTCCAGAGGTTCGAGGGGAGAATCCAATTCCTTGCCCCTCCCAGCATCTGGTGGCTGCTGATATTCTTAGCAAAAGCTCACCACTCTAATCTTCATGGCCAGCATCTTCCAATCTCTGCTCCACCCTCAGGGGCCTTTTCCTCCATGTGTTTAATCTCCCTCTTGTACGTATACCTGTGATTAAATTTACGACCCACCTGGATAGTTCAAATTATTTCCCTATCTCAAGATCCTTAATTTAATCACATCTGCAAGCCTCGTCGGCAGCCGTCCATCTCGAGAGACGATGGTGTAGCTTCTTAAGAGTCTATCTGCACCACCGAGAATGGCTGTGCAGTCCGACTCGGGAGTGACACGGTATCTGTCTCCTCCCGTGTTGAATCGACATCTTGCGATGACGCTGGAGTGTCCTCTCCAGTGAAGCTGAAGCTACAGAGCCTGGGCAGGGTGATATGGAGGGTCTGCTGTTGCCCATGCAGCAGACCCCCCCTCTCTTCGCAGCTGAAGGGTCCAAGGGAAAGACAGAGTCAATACAGCTTGGCTTCAGGTGCACCGCAGGAGTTGCCGGTGTTGACTACAACGTCAAACTGCCTTAGGGACTCCGGCTCCGGATTTTCTGTCGGGGTTTACTCCCTTAGCCTTTCCCCTGAAGAGGTATGCCGCAAGGCAGCGGAGGTTTTTTGGAGTCAGAGTTTTCCTTCTCTGCAAGCCTATAATGATATATATTGTATGTAAGGTAACAACCACAGGTTCCAGGGATTAGGATGTGGTAGCTTTGGGGATGTCATTTCTGAGCCTGCCACCGCAGGAATTACAGAGAAGGTCATATCAAAAAAGAAAAGAACTTGAATAAAAACATGGGAAGCAGAACTACGCTGAATGCATCTAGACAATAACAAGTGGCGGGAGTGAAGGTTGGAAATAAATTAAAGACCTTGAATACCAGGTTGAAATTTGAATTACATTCCATAGATTGAGGAGAGTCACTGGATATTTTAGAGTAAGATAGGAACATCCCCTAATTTGTGTTTCAAGTGCGTATTCTGAGGCACTGCAAATGCTGGATTAGGGGCAGTATGCCATTGAAAAAACTCAAAATGAGGATTTCCTTTCTTTGTGTGTTCAGAAAATACTTTTGAACACATTACCAGCTTCACACCATTTTAGGTAATAGATATATAGCACCAAACAAGACAAGTCCTTGTTTTCTGAGTTTTTCATTTCAGTGAGAGAAACATAATTAACAGGTAAACATAAATAATTTGAAATAGTAATTAGTGTCATAAGAAAATTAAGTGGAAACATATGTGAAAATTCATGATGGCACCAGGGGGAAGGGAGTTGGATAGCCAGAAAAAGCCACTCTCAGTCCCTCCATGGTGGTGACATTGGGAAGCGTCACTGTTTCATCTCATTTGAAAAAAAGCAGCAGACTGACCCTGGGTAGACACTAGATGAAGCAGAGCCCCGGTGAGGTTCAGTCTCTGGTTTCAGTTTCCCTTGAACCAGGCTTCACCTCCTTCTCATGGTGACTTGAACTATCTAATAAATTCCTCCTTTTCACCTAAACTATTTCAGATTGAGTTTCTGTCTCTGTGCAACTAAAATCTGATTAATATCGCTTCGGAGCATCAAAGGCATCTATGTACTTGTCTGTTTCTTACCTTCAAAGCTAGGAAAGAGTATAACAAAGTTTCTTTTAAGTCAGGCTGGGGAACTGTCAAATTTCTAGCAGATTTTCATACTGGTAATGTGTCAATAAACTACCTTGCAAAGGGAAAGAGGCACAAGTTGTTTTTTTTTAATCTGTATTTAAACAAAAAGACTTTAGGAAGTAGTATCAGTGCTAATGAATGAAAGGAAAGATTCCAAGAGAGAGAGAGAAGAAGGAAGAATCCCTATCTATATAAAAAGTTTGATTATATATCTATGAATGATACATCATGAACCTGAAATATCACCTGCCAATTAAAAGTGAAAACTTTATGACTAAGAAAATATATTTTACATCATATTAATATAAAATTTCATAAAAGTCAAAAGGTACTATGTTTGTTTTTTAAGTATATTTTATTGATTATGATGTTACAGTAGTCCCAATTTTTTCCCTTTACTCCACTCTGCCCCTTCCCTCTAGCAAGCCCAACCCACTTAGTTCATGTCCATGGGTTGTGCATATAAGTTCTTTGGCTTCACCCTTTCCTATATTATTCTTAACGTCTCCCTGTCTATTTTGTACCAACCAATTATGCTTCTTAATCCCTACACCATTTCCCCATTTCTCCCCCTTCCCTCTCCCAGCTGATAACCCTCCAAATGATCCCCACACCTATGATCCTGTTCCTATTCTGGTTAACTTAGTTGGATTTTGTTATTTTTTAGATTCATTGTTGATTGTTGTGAGTTTGTTGTCATTTCAATGTTCATAGTTTTGATTTTCTTTTTCTTAAATAAGTCCCTTTAACATTTCATATAATAACGGCTTGGTGATGATGAACTCCTTTAGCTTTACCTTGTCTGGAAAGCACTTCATCTGCCCTTCCATTCTAAATAATAGCTTTGCTAGATAGAGTAATTTTGGTTGTAGGTCCTTGCTTTTCATCACATTGAATACTTCTTGCTAGTCCCTTCTTGCCTGCAAAGTTTCTTTTGAGAAATTAGTGGATAGTCTTATAGGCATCTCTTTGTAGGTAACTCTCTGCTTTTCTCTTGCTGATTTTAGATTCTCTCTTTATCTTGAAACTGGCATTTTAATTATGATGTGTATTGGTGTGGCACTCCTTGGAGCTAGCTTTTTTGGGACTCTCTGTGCTTCCTGGACTTGATTGTCTATTTCCTTTGCCAAATTTTGGAAGTTTTCCTTCATTATTTTTTCATTTAAGTTTTTAATTTCTTGCTCTTCCTCTTCTCCTTCTGGCACCCCTATGGTTCGGATGTTGGCACGGTTGGAGTTGTCCCAGAGATTGCTAAGCCTCTCCTCATTTTTTTCAATTCTTGTTTCCTCCTTTTGTACTGGTTGACAGTTTTTTTCTTCCTTATGTTCCAAATCATTGATTTGAACCCTGGTTTCCTTCCCTTCACCATTGGTTTTGTGTGGATTTTTCTTTATTTCATTTAGCATAGCCTTCACTTCTTCCCTTATGCATTTGCTGTACTTAAGCATATTTGTCAAGCCTGTGAGCATCTTTATCTCCAGTGTTTCAAACTCTACATCTGTTAGGTTGGCTATCTCTCCTCATCGCTTAGTTCTCCCACTGTAATCTTGATCCGTTCTCTCTTTTGGGCCATACTTCTCTGTCTCCTTATCTTGACAGGCTCCTGTGTTTGTTTGCCTCTGTGTCTTAGGTAGAGCTGTCACTCCTGTTATGTTGTGAGGGGCGGAACCTTAGGTATTCATCAGTACCGGCTACCCATTTCACTATGTTGTGGTGCTGTATATGGGGTGTGGTCTGAGAGAGAACAATGCGGCTTGCTCAGCACTTGCCCCTTTTCCAGGCACTTCTCCCATTTCCATATTGGACCCGCAACTCTCTAGCTGTTGCCCTGGTGGTTGTTCCCAGAGTGGGTGGGTTTGCAGATGTTCTAGCACCATGGGGGCCCTTTAAACAAGTGAATTCTACTGAGAGATCAGCAGTTTTTTCCTCCACCCCAATCTCCACTGGTTTGCGCAGTCAGAAGCAATGAAGCTTCATTTTCCCCGGCACTGGAACCATGAGCTTGTGTGGTCTGGTCTGATGCTGGGAGCGCTTTCCAGGTGTCCCTCCCTAGTTTTTAAAATGTGTAACTGTGCTTTCCACCGGCCTGTCACTGCCGCCATCACACTGCGTCCTCTCTGCCCTGACTCTGCCCTTCCTACCTGTCTAGATGAGTATTTCTTCTTTAAATCTTTGTTTGTTGGACTTCCATGCAGCTCAGTTTTCTAGAACTTCTGGTTGTCTCTAGTTTTGAAGTAGTTGTACTCCTTCTTAGTTGTGGAGGGAAACGCAGTATGTTTGTCTAGGCTTCCTTGGCTGGAAGTCCTACTGTGATTAGTTTAGATTGAACTAGATGACTGTAATATTGAACATATGTGTCATCTTTCTTGTGAAAATTAATACTTATGTTACAATAGAGCATTTCCTCTTCACATCAAACTTGAAAACTAAAGGAAACAGAGCAGGCACCATATAATTAAACTCACAGTAGATACACACGACCTGCAGTTGTAAAACGCTGGGAAGAACAAATACCCCAACGATAAGGGAATGAATGAGCAAAGTTATACACATGATCAACCTGAAATACTACCTACCAATTAACAGTGAAAATTTTACGACTAAGAAAATTTGTAAAATGTTTATGATACTCTGAAGAGAGAAGGCGAAATATAAAAAAAATAAGTGATTGCAAAAATTAAGTGACTTGTAGAAACATTATCTCACTCTCTCCCTTCGCCTTCATGGGGCATTCTTCCTGTGTGCCAGTCTGTCTGCAGATTTCCCCTTTTTGGAAGGACAGTAGTCATACTGGATTAGGGTCTACCCTAGTGACCTCAACTTATAACAACTGCAATGAACCTATGTCCAAATGAGGTCACATACTAAGATGCTGGTGTTAAGACTTTAATATATGAATTTTGCAGGAGATACAATTCAATCCATAACAAATACTGATCTCATTATACCTCCAGACTTCATTTCTGCCATATTGGTGTTGGGGTTAGTCATGAAATTGCTTTGGCCAGTCATATGTGAGTAGAAGTAATGAGTGTATGTCTAAGCAAAAAAATGTAAGAATTTTATTCCTTCTGCTATGAAACTGGCAGTACTTCAGCCTGTTTCTCAGAGTGATAGCAACATGGAATAGAGCAGCAGCTGACCTTCGTGTATGTGTAGCATGAAAAAGAAGTAAACCTTTATGATTTTAAGCCACCATAACCTTGGGGTCATTTGTTACTGAAGCATGAATTAACTTTAGCTAACTGACAGTATAATTACCTAACTGAAGCTAAGGAACACCATAAGTTCATTCCTAATGTATGAGTTTTTTCATTCATTTACTAGATATTTTTTAAAACTTGCTATGTAATAGGCATGGTACTATCTTGGGTACTGTAAGAAAGGTGTTGCTCAGAGAACCAAGGTGCAACAAGCAGAAAAAGGAAGTTTATTGAGGGGAGTAGCAAGGTGGGAGGGAATGGTGCTGTGAGAGAGTGGCTCCAGCTCTGCACTTCTAAGGGGAAAGTGCTTTTTTAAAGAGGAAAAAAAGGGTATTATCTTGCAGATGGCTGGTCAAGACCGAACACGGTTTGGTTTGCCATATTCTGTGATCACAGGAGGCTCCTGGCTCCAAATATCACTATCTCCCAAGTAGCTGCAATGGCAGGGTGGAGGGAGAGGGGGTGAGACATGGGAACCGCGGGGGGAGGGAGGGAGGACCGAGGCTGTCAGGTAGTGTAATAGTTAATTTTATGTGTCAAATTAACTAGGCCACAGCACTCAGAGATTTGTTCAAACACCAGTTTAGATGTCTCTGTGGAGATATTTTTTCAGAGGAGATTAACATTTAAATCAGCAGACTTTAAGTAAAGCAAATTACCCTCCATAATGTGGTGGGCCTGATCTAAACAGCTGAAGGCCTTAAAAGACAAAACACTGATGTGGGCCTCCCCAAGCCCCCAGAAAGAAGTAATTCTGCTGGCAGATTCCCTTCACACTCAAGCTGCAGCATCAGCTCTTCCTTGCGTCTCCAACCTGAAGGACTGTTCTGCAGATATTGAACTTGCCAACACACACAAATTTCATGAGCCAATTCCTTACTATTCATTCTAGAGGAACAGAATGAATAGGTCTGTACAGAAGGTATCCAGCCCTGTAATATGAAAAATAGAGACATTTGTTGAAGAAGATACAAGAAATATTGTATATAGGACAGTGATGCCTCAGTTTCCTTTAAAGTAGGCACCTTGGGACCTCACACAGTTCTCCCAATTGCTGTCAGCTGACCCATTGTATTATGCCGAATCTCATTTGCAGTCCGAAATTTCTTACCTTTCAAAGGTGATTTTAGTTTTGGGAAAAGCCAGAAGTCATGGCGCCAAACATGGGCTGAAAGGGGGCTGAGTCACCTGGGTGATTTGATGTTTTGCCAAAATCCTCTGCATGAGACTTGATGCATAGTGGGCATGTTATCATGGTCAAGATGCCAATCACCAGTTGCCCATAGCTGCAGCCTTCTGAATCATCTGAATAGTTTCTGTGAGGGAATGTTCAAGCTTAATGCAAAATTTGATACAGACTCATTGCTACATTTTCTCAGTCATTTTAAATGCGATGGCCACTCAGTGTACATACTCACTCAATGGTGTCTACCGCCCCCACTGACTAGGACAGTGAATTTGTCATTGTTCATACCAGTGCATTCCAGTCCACTCTTCTTGGCTGCCAGGTTACATCGATTTCTCACAAATCATTCTCATTATATTAACAATGGCTGGACTTTATCTGGACAGACCTATTGATTCTGTTTCTCTAGAGCAGTGGTTCTCAACCTTCCTAATGCCGTGACCCTTTAATATAGTTCCTCATGTTGTGGTGACCCCCGACCATAAAATTATTTTCGTTGCTACTTTATAACTGTAATTTTGCTACTGTTATGAATCATAATGTAAATACTGTCATGCAGGATGTATTTTCATTGTTACAATTTGAGCATAATTAAAGCACAGTGATTAATCCCCAAAACAATATGTAATTATATATGTGTTTTCTGATAGTCTTAGGCAACCCCTGTGAAAGGGTCGTTCAACCCCCAAAGGGGTCACAACCCACAGGTTGAGAACTGCTGCTCTAGAGAAACCTGATTGATACATACACCCATCAGTGAACTTACAGTCTAAGGAAGGATACAAATAGGAAAATTACAGTGTTATGTAGTAAATCCTGGAAAGTATTCCATTTAATAGGAGTACTTCCCTTGACTTGGGGAGTCAGAGAAGGCCTTCTGGAGGAAATGAAGTCTAACTTGAGAACTGAAAGTGGCAGGTGGAATAGGAGTTGTTAGCTACGTACAGGGACAGGATAGTGGGACCAGAGACTAGACTGAATATAGAACATGTATTCTCAACAGGGACTTTATTGCCCCAAAGGGAGAGAAAACTGGTGCTTGGCAGATTAAATAAAGCTTAGCTATTACAATGTTGTGACCATGCAAAGTTTAACTCTATGTGACAAAATTTTATTCCTTAGTATTTAATGAGGAAGTGGGAGAGATGATTAGAACAAATGTCTAAACTGTCTCCTTGGGTGGGGGCCACTGATGAAAAAGACGTTGAGAAACAGTGGTATGGAAGGACCGATATGGGTAGAAGAATGATTACATATGGAGCTATGGAAGTGAGAGAACATGGGATATTTGAAATATTGGAATGGTTGAGGCAGAGTTGGGAAGGACTGGAGGTAGGAAGAGTAGTGAGAGGAGGCTATTCTAGCAACAGATTATAAAGAAAATTAAATCTGAAAATGTATTTGCCCTCAATTATCTAAATAGTTTAAGTAAAATTGGACTTTGTGTTGAAATTATCTACTACAGACTGTGCTTACTTTTTACTATATAAATCTATACTTTGTGTTTGTAGTCACATACTGAATGAATCATTAAGTTTTAAACATGTTTTTAGAGATGGCAAAGGGCAATTGTTCAACTCTTTTCCTATCTATCATTATGGGACATTGTAGTTTTATAATTATAGTTTCTAGACTATCATCATGTTCAGGTGAGTACTTAATCATAATGCTATTCTGGAAGGCACATTAACCTCTGGAGAATTTTCATGTGATTTACTTCATTGGAGTTTCAAAGATTAAAAATATGACAGTAAAAAGGTATTTTTCTTGGCTCCGTTATTGAAAATAGAATGAGAACAATGATCTATTTAATAACCATTATCATTATCTTCCCCACAGATTGAATTAAAATTACTTTAATATTCTATTAGGATAATCTTTACAAATACGCTGCCAATCTTTTTTTTTTTCCCAGCGCCTTGTTAACAATGAATTCAAAACTAATTCAGTGCTTTTGAGAGATAATATAAACTTATTTCTAGAATCTACAGAATAAACAATTGTATGCTGTACTATAATTTTGACTTTGAATATTTTTCTATGACATTCCCTAGCCTGCTTAATGTTAAGTAGAACTTATCTAATGCCTAATATAATTTTTTAAGAAGCAACATTCTAATAATATTTTTAGAATGTCTTGTTATGTAAAAGACAATACATGTAAATAGTTCTGGAATGTGTTCTGGAATCAGACTGCCTGGGTTTAAATCCTGAGTTGCATCTGGTTGGGTTTAAATGTAACTAGCTTTTATAAATTTGGGCACATGTGTAGAGTTATTTGATCTTATCCTCTCTGTACCTCATTTTCTCATATGTAGAGTTGTGAATATTACATGAGTTAATTATATAAAAACAGAACAGTGTCTGGTACATACTCAGTACCCAATTACATTAGTTATTATTATTATTCCTATTATTATTTGAAATGCCTTATTAAGTAATTTTAAAACCATTTGTTGAGTGTTTCCTTTGTGCCATAGGAGAAACTTATTTTTGAAACTGTTAGTACATCTTACATAAAATGACCTGCAGACTGAAGATTATTTTTTAAATTGACTTTTTAAAATCATTATTATTCTCTTTAGTATATTTTAGTCTTTAAATTGATTTATTTTTAGGTGAGGATGATATTTTGGTGCTTACACGAGAAGATAAACATCTAATATTATAAGAAAAAGCACTCCTTAGCACATTAAGTGGGAAATGAATTCCTCTTCAGAATTTTTTATTGAAGTTTAGCATTTATAGTTATGGTGCTGTTTTTTCCAGGTTGACAATAGGGTGAAGAGTTACCCATGACTTTCTGGCATTTTTAAATTTTGATTCAGGAAACTTAAACACTTATAATATTTATGCCTTTCAGAAAATGTCCTTGAAATTTAAAAACGCAAAACGAATTGAAGGCCTTGATAGTAATGTGTGGTGAGTACAATAATAATTTGGTTAGCTTTTTTTTCTACACATTGTTATATCCTTACTTGGGAATGTTTAGCCTGGTCTATAAATAAGTCAACTTGTTTTAATTTATTCATTAAATGGAGATGGAAGGAAGTTAATGATCCATACACTGATTTATTCATTTAGCAAATGTGCTAGGCCCTGTGCTAGGCACTGGAAATAGAGAAAAGACAAGTATGGTTGATGCTGTGTGAAACTTACCTTCTAATCTTTTCTCATTTGCTCTAGTCTCTAACAGTTTCTAAGAGAACCTAGCAGGGCTGGTATGGTTAAGAAAAATATCTATATGATTAAAATACAAGTATCATAGAATTGAGATTTGTAAGAAACATTGTTCACCTCATTTTACTAAGTGAGGTCATTTTATAGATGATAAAATTGAGAACTCATTTTTTTCATCTGTTGGACTACAGCAGGTCTTATTTTTCAGTTGTATAGTAAGATTACTAGATACAAAAAGTTACCTTTGTAATTACAGTTCTTATTAATATTAGTATTTGTTGATTTTAGGATTGAATTTACCAAGTTGGCCGCAGACCCTTCTGTTGTGAATCTCGGCCAAGGCTTTCCGGATATATCCCCTCCTCTATATGTGAAGGAAGAATTATCAAAAATTGCAGCTGTTGATAGCCTGAATCAGTATACACGGGGCTTTGTAAGTACAGGAGGACCGTGTGGGACATGAGCTTGTATTTTATATTGTATTATGTATGAACATACTTCTATCACCTCTATGTAATTGGCTTTCTGGGACCAAATGTTCCATCCTGATAACCAGGGAACCCTATCCTTTCTCTTATCTTCTAGGATGAGCCTCCGTCCTCTACGTCCAGCTCCTCCACAGTCCCATCTTGTCCCTTCCTTTACAGTTGTTGGAGAATGACAACAAGGGAGGGAGGATGTTCTCTTGAAACATGGGTTTCTTTCCCATTAACACTTACGCAGCTTTAGCTTTGGCCTCTTAATTGTCCTCTTTTTCCAACTAGTCACTTTCTTCTACTCTACCTCGCTTATCTCCCCATTCTTCTGTGATTAAGAGTCCAGGATATCCAGAGATTTCCTAGATTCTTAAAAAAACAATTACTAAGTGAATTGAGCAAGATTGTAGGACACAAGACCAATATATGAAAATCAATTGTATTTCTATATACTAAAAATGGATAATCGGAAAGTAAAAATTTTTAAATACCATTTACAATAGTACCCCAAACCATAAAATATTTAGACTTGAACTTTTAAAATAAATGTAAAATCTGTATACTGAAAACTTTAATACATTCTTGAAAGATATTAAGTAATACCTAAATAAATTGATGTTCATGGATTTACGATGTTCATGGATTAAAAGACTAAATGTTGTTAAAATGATAATTCTCCCTAAATTGATCGATAGAGTTTGTCAGGCTATGGCCCGAGGCTGAATCTGATGGACTCCTGATTTTTTAAATAAAGCTTTATTAGAACATAACCATGCCCATTCACTTACATATTTTCCAGTTTTTGTAAATATATGTGAGTATATATGTATGAAGGGGGACCCCCGAAAACTGGAATTATCTTCTGAAGGGCGAGCCCTTGTAGTATAGGCTTCCCCTGCTAGATGAGTGTTCTAGGAAGCCACCTGTATCAGGGTACCAGCTGGCATTGTTGTTAGAGGCTGCATTTGGCTTCAGTGAATTTTTTGAGGACTCTTCCAGTGTCTTTGCCCATTTCATGATGGGTAATTTACGAGCACACCTGCCCACACCACACTGAGTGGTCAGCAGTTTTTGACCAATAACAGCAAAAACCCATGCTCTACCCTCCCTATTCACCCAATCTTGCCCTAAGCAATGTTCCTTTTTGTTTTGTTTTGCTGATGTGGAAGAGGTGAAACAAAATGACAGGCGCACTAGAAAGTATCAAAATCGATGAGTTCAAAAACTGTTTGAAGCAGTGGAAAACGGTCTTAATAGGTGTGTTGCATCAAATGGACAGTAATTTGAAGGTGACTGAAGTTTAAACATGTAGGAATAAATATACAATTTTAATAAATAAATTCTATTTTGGGGGGTATCCCCTTGTATATTGGTATAAGCACTGGGAATGGTATTTAACTAATACCCAGCTGAGGACATTAGTCACCTCGGGAGAAGGGAAGGAAGTGATGTTGAAGAAAAATCATAATTTTTCTTTATATGTCTTTGCCTAGTTTAATTACTATATGAAGCATGAATTATTTTTATAATTAAGAATATTTCAGATCACAGACCCTTATCATTCTAAGAAAAGATGTTTAGTGTTTATTATAATTGCTTTCAAATCACCCTTTGCTAGAATTTGTTAGACCTGGTCTTAAAAGGAAACTACAATTTTCTCTTGTGCTCTATCCAGAATTCATGTATGATTTTTTGAGCTTGAATTTACGTGGTGTTTTTCTCTCACTGTTGTTTTTTAGTTTACTGCCTATGCTCTATTACCTCTTCTATTATTAATTATCCCCAGTTTTTCTAATATTATATATAATATCTCCTAATTTCAAAATATGAGAAATATTTTGTGTTTATTAATTTTAACTCAGTGAGGGTCTGGGACATACTAGCCAGTATTCTGAAATGAATAAAAAGGTGACAAATAAATCCATCTTTGGCCAAAAAAAAGATGCCTCCTTTTCTTCATGTGAACGGGGGTGAACAACTTACAAGGAACCTCAGGCCCTTTTACCTCACAACCCTGGGATATATCCAACTAGCCTCCCTCTTCTCCTGCAACCTGACCCAGTTTATTCCTCCAGAGCACAGGTGCTTTCCAAACAAAGGCATATTACCTGTACTTGGAGACTCACTCGCAAGTGACAGAAAATCAAGGTGGTTCCCCAAAAGCAAAAAGAGAAAATAGGTGCTGGATAGAAAAAAATAAATATTGACTTTGATAATTAAAAAGACAAGAAGGGGGGGGGGAAGAGGGAAAAGAAAGAAGTGGTGAAGGGAACAGAACATGAAAGAGAAGATAGAGGAGGGAATAGTCAAGAAGTCAGGCCTCTCCGAGTCTCAGACTTGGTGCATTTACAGTCCCCTCAGTCCTCATGGTTCAAGCTGTTTTCCTTAACTACTGCTCTCTTGGCTGTCAATACAAATAACACAGAGGAACAATTTTTAACATGATTTCTGTTGAGTTAGACTTTTCAGCTGTTTTAGACTTAAGTAGGCATGCTAATTTCAAAACTGCAGTTAGTTTTTTATCATGTCAAGTTTTTTCTGTACAGTTTATCTTAATGCGACCACTCTAGGCCAGATTGAGCCTGGATCAAGGGAAGCACTAATGCTCTTCTATTGGCTGAGAGCAAACCTCCCTCCAGTGGGGAAGGGTGGGGGATGACCTTGGAGACCAGCAACAGGTTCATATTTGTCTATGCTATTCAGTTACACATGAGACAGTGTGGTGAGAGGTTGCGTGCCGCTCTATGGAGTGAATCCTATTCTGAAATGTAGTCCGAGTTCTTGTCTGTATACAAGGAGTTAGCAGGGTTTATTTTTTTATTTACATACGTACTTATTTCCTTTCCTTCAGATCACGTCTGCCCCTGCTATTTCTCGTAGTTAAGTGCCTAAACAACCCTGATCATTTTGTTATATCTGTGGCAGTTTCACCATTCCCAGTCAAAGGACAAACATCAGTGCATTTGTCAGGCAAGCCTCTTTTACATATTTTAAAGTAAAACTTGGTGATCAAGATAAGTCTTGGGCCCCCACAAGGTGTGCAAGCAGTGTGTTGAGAGTTTACGGATGCAGACGAAGGGAACACGTGTTAAATTACCATTTGACATACCTATGGTTTGGCGAGAGTCCAGAGACCTTCAAGTGACTGTTACTTTTGTATAGTGAAAACGTCAGGATATAACAAGAAAAATAAATGTAAAATAGAGTATTGTAGTCTACCATCAGCTATATGCTCAGTGCCTCATTCAGCTGAAATCCCAGTGCCACTTTTCATTGAACTACCCTCTTTCGAAAAACAAGAGTATGGTGAAGAACTAAGTGACAGCAACGATGAAGATTTTGAAATTGAAGATGACTCAGTTCGTAAGGGATTTGATCAGCATAAGTTTAATGATTTGGCATGAGATTTGGGACTATCCAAAATGGCTTCAGAACTCCTAGCATCAAGACTGCACAAGAAAAACTTGCTTGAAAAAGGAGCGAAGGCATCCTACTTTCGATCAAGAGAAAGTGCATTTCTGCAGTACTTTTGAAGTGACGGTGGCTTTGTGTATTGCCATAACATACATGGTTTAATGGAGGAATTGGGAATTCCAATCTATAAGGCAACTAAATGGCGACTGTTCACTGACAACTCAAAGCGGAGCTTGAAGTGTGTCCCCCTCCACAATGGCAGTTTATTTGGTGCAGTCCCAATGGGCCAGTCAGTTTGTTTTCGTGAAGAATATGAAGACATAAAGAGAGTCATTGATCTGTTGCAATATCACAAGCACCGTTGGATCATTTGTGTTGACCTTAAAATGGGCTGCTTCCTTCTTGGTCAGCAATGTGGATACACCAAGTATCCCTGTTTTCTGTGCATGTGGGACAGCAGAGCTTGTGAGAAGCATTGGGTGGAGTCGAATTGGCCTCCAAGATCTGACCTCAAACCTGGTGATCCAAACATTCTACACGAGCCACTTGTTGACAGAAAGAACATTATATTCCCACCTTTACACATCAAAATGGGTCTCATGAAGAAATTTTTTAAAGCTTTGCCAATGTCATTTTGGCATTTCCTAGCCTGTCGTTTGAAAAGATAAAATACCCTAATATGTATGTTTGGTAGCAGAACTTTACCACTTGTATACAATTTGACTTACAGTAACAATATATCGCCTTTATATGAATAAAATAACTCTAAATAAACAGTATATTCAGGTAATTTTTTCTTTATTTTTCTTTATATGTACATATCGTATGATTTTTGGGACAAAGGGAGGGTATCCTGTACCTTAAGAAGTTGATGTGATAGAGAAAAACTGGGGTCATTTTTGGATTCAGATGCCAAAAGTTAGTCAAAAACAAATGTCAGATCTAACTCAATGAAAATTGTGTTCCCCAGTGTAATGTTCCACTTCTTTACATTTGTTATCAGCACATCAATGCTAATGTGCATAGCTTTGGTGAATTTGCCTTTTCCCTCTTAGTCCATGGGTTTGATTAACCTTCTGTCCTACTACTTAGAAAAACAGAATCAAGGGATATATATAGTTAATGCAGGTTTTTGGCTTATTTTAATTGGGAAACATATCTATTCAATACTATTTAATTAATATTAAAAATAAATATGATCAGATTATTATCAAAATATACTGTCAAAAATATATTTGATGTTGAAGGAAATTTTTATTCAAAGCAAATAATTTGAAATTTAATATTATAAAATCAATCACTTAATAGGAAGTTTTTAATCATTAGCAAGTCTTCATGACCATTCCATATGGGAACTTTCTGAATGTTAGAAAATTTTTTAATTAACTGCCAATTAAAAATGCAGATCTTCTTTGGGTATTTATAAAACCCAAATTTTAAAAGTTCTTATATTTTTTAGAGCCAAATTATTTCAAAGAAGTAGGTCCCATAATCCAAGCTTTTTTCTTCCTTTTTATGCAACAGGGTCATCCATCACTTGTGAAAGCTCTGTCCTGCTTATATGGAAAGATTTATCAAAATCAAATTGATCCAAATAAAGAAATCCTTGTGACAGTAGGAGCGTATGGATCTCTTTTTAATGCCATTCAAGGATTAATTGAGGAGGGGGATGAAGTAAGTATGCTAACATGATCATGTTGCCTATATTCATCATGATCATTTGTCTTGCCTTGGAATCATTTACTTATTTTATGTTCTTTTTTATTTTTAAATATTTTTGAAGTATAATGCATATACATTAAAGTTCACAAATCTTAAATGTACAGCTCAATAAATTTTTACGTGCATATATGTGTGTGTATCTCCATGTAACCACAAACCAGATGAAGATATAATACATTTCCAGCACACCTTTGCCCCTTCCTTGTCTGTTCTCCCAGAGGAACTCCCTCTTCTGTCTTCTGTCACCTACTCTTTGATTTTATATAATAGACTCATAAAGTATGTACTCTTGAATTTGATTTCTCTCATTTTGTCTGTGAGATTCATCCATTTTGTTGCACATACTTTATTTTTATTTCTACAGCTTATTTAGATAAGGGCAGGTTGAAGGGGCCAGCAATGATAAGAAAAATTAATCTTAGCATTCACTGCTAAAATAACCTTTAATCTGAACTCAAATCAACAAACATTTGGTCCCTGTCCTTTTGTGCCCAGGATTGCTTGCAGGAAAGTGTGAGGAGTGTATAATAAGGAGGTTCAGTGCCTTCTGCTGTTTAGTCTTGTGATGTAAGATCCCCTGGGCACCAAGCTCAGTCAGCTCTGTCCCTACTCCATTATCATTCCAATACCCCCGCTTCAGGACTTTCTGACCTCTTTCATTTATTCAGAAATTACTGAGGATCTGCTCTATGCTAGACACTGTGGGAGAGGAGATTTTTAAAAGGCAGTTTGTACGTGGAAGGAACGCTCTGTCTAGTAGAGGTGACAGACTTGTAAACAGGTTAAGAGGAATGCAGTGTGACTGTCAGTAGCGGAGAACAAAGTTGGAGTGGTGACAAAGCGAAGAAGTGATCACTCTGCTAATGGAGGTCTGGCAAGCTCCAGAGAGTCATTGCTTAAGCTGGGTCTGAAGAATAAATACTCACCATGATGTATACTGTTAATTCCTTTCTTTGAACTCTCATAGCACTTTGTACTTTTTTCATTAAAAAATACCACTATTACTTTGAGTTATATTGTTATATATCTCATTCTCTGTACTATGGCAGACAATAAGCTAAAGAGGGCGTGTTATGAAAGTACAGTCATAATTTTATATAAAAAATATCCTTTAATCCTATCAAATAGTGGAAATTTCACCTCTGACTTTGATGTTAATCATTTGTTGCTTTTCCTTCTCTGCGCTCTCTCTGTTGGAATACCCCGAGGCTCAACCTTAGGCCTTTCCTCTAGTCTTTTCTTCCCTGATCACTTTATCTAATATTTTGATACCACACACCAAGTCACCCTCTATCATATTGACCTATTTTACTGTCTTAATAACTTTGGTTACTCTCTGGAATCATTTAATTTACTTCTTTGTTTTCTTTATTATAAGTCTCTCTCTCAGTAGAATGTGAGTTCCAGAACTGGTTTATTGCTGTACTGACAGCACCTCAAATAGTGAGTACTCAATAAATATTCTTCAAAAAGGGAGGGGATTATTCCCATTGTAACAATGAAGAAATTACAGTGAAGAGTGTCAAGTACATTCTCTCGGTTCTACCTCCCTGCCTCCCAATGTAATCTCCTTTTTTTGAGCTCTCATTTTGTATCGGGCACTATGTTGCTCATCAGGGTTGCAAAGATGGATTGCTAGGTCCAGGCTGGCAGATTGTGGGAGAGACACTGGCTGGACTGTGGGTTTGGCCCACTGACCTGAAAGCCACCCATGAGTGACAGAGAAAGGTCATGCAGGGGCAAAGGACCAGGAGAGGAACTAGGGACTAGGAAAAAGACAGAATCCAAATATAAATCATCTGCAGGGGAAATGTGGTACCAGACAATAGTGATAGCATCCTAACTGGTCTCCCTGCATCCACTTTTTGTTTCAGGGTGCTTTTGAGAAGAGGGAAGCGTCTTTAATCTCAAGAAAATACTTATAAATTAGTGTTCCACAACAGAGACCAGTGCAGTGTTCTTTCTTTATCGTCTGTCTTCTGTTACCATCTGATACTTTATTTTCTAACTTGAAATTTAAATAAACCCAATATTTTTGGCTGGAACATCCCTTTGAGAATGTGATGAGAGCTATGGCCCCTTTCCTCTCGGAAATCTACCAATGCACATATAAAACTTTGCATACAACTCCAGACCTACCTGTAGATCTCCCTAAGAGATCAACTACTCCTATTAAGGCTCCTGACAAGTTTATCCCCAAGGTCTCTTCCACTTGGATGTGAGCTCCGTGAAGCCAAAGCCTGCTTTTTTTCACTGCTGCATCTCAGCATGTAGTAGAGTGCCCCACACATAGTAGTTACACAAGTTTGTTAAATGAATTGATGATTGATATGTTCTGTTCTCATTTGGTTTTATTTCAGGTCATAGTAGTAGTACCTTTCTATGACTGCTATGAGCCCATGGTGAGAATGGCTGGAGGAACACCTGTGTTTATTTCTTTAAGATCTGTAAGTTCTCCAGTACCATTCACGTGCTTTAAGAAGTTTTGAAAATACCAACTACTTTGTCAACGATAAAGTTTCTACTTTGATTATATTTTGGGATTTAGTATATTATCTCTACTTTGACTGAAGTTAATCAACAAATAATGTTAAGAAGGGAACTTTTATTACTGTATCTTGTGTTTGCCATGTGTCTCTGTTAGATTAGCATCCACATGTAAGTAATGTTATCTTTCGTGGTCATGTATCTCCCCCACTGACTGAGCACCACTAGGTTAGAGACCATTTCTGACTCGTGCTTATGGCACTGCTCTCCAGTGACCAGCAGTATGCTGGGAGCTCAATAAATGCTCATTGAATTCTGAATGAAGTGATTCTTTTTATTCTACTATTATCTGTAGGAATATAATAAAGTATAGTACCATTGTCCTTTCAAAAATCATATTAAAATAAGTAACACACTAAGGTGAATCATAGAATCTCCTATTAGTCTTATAGTATGAGCCATGTTAACCATAGTTATAGCGGTCTCCTTTGAAAGAATATAGGCACTTTAACAACTGTTAATATTGACAGAGTTCATTTTTCTGTTTCACAGGCATGAGCATAAGACTCAAGTCTTCTTGGGATTTTAAGGCTCAACTAACGCTTAGTTAGTTTTGTTTATTGTCTTTGTTAATCATTTATTTAGTTATATTTGCCATGCCTTTCTCTAATTTTTTTTATTAGGTTATTTATTTGTAAGACAGCAAACATGATTTAAGTGAATTGAATCACATCTTTATTCTTTATTCTTAGAAACCTGTTGATGGGAAAAAATGGTCTAGTTCTGACTGGATATTGGATCCTGAAGAACTGGCAAGTAAATTTAATTCCAAAACCAAAGCTATTATACTAAATACTCCACATAACCCCATTGGCAAAGTAAGTGAGTTGTTTTTTTTTTTAATCTCTTTATACAGTCTTCTGATCCATCATTTTCTCACACATTGAATAATAATTGCTTTGCTCTTGTTTGTTTAATATGTATAGGTGTACACCAAAGAGGAACTCCAAGCAATTGCTGACCTCTGCATCAAATATGACACACTCTGCATCAGTGACGAGGTTTATGAATGGCTCGTATATACTGGAAATAAGCATTTTAAAATAGGTACTGATTATTGCATAGGGTCACAGATCTAAATGTGTTTGGGCATGTGTGGCACAACTATTGGAAAAGATCCCAGAAGAGCTTTAAAATAATCTTTGTAACGTGTGTCTGTCTGTATGAGTGCTTAAATGAGATTTGAGTAAATGGTGCTTGAGTGAGTTAATGAACAGATTGAAGGCCTAACCATACAAACTTAAGGGAAGAGATTTTGTACCACACTATAAAGCTATGAAACCAGAGAAGTAGTGTTGTAGGTGGGAATCAGGCTCTTCCATGGGATCATAAGGAAAGCATTCCAAGGACCCATGCATGGGAGATTGTGATGTGGCAGGGTTTGTTCAGGTGAAAATAGAAGCTGCCCCCTGGGTTTCTAATTTCCCATCTACCTTCGTCCCCCTGCGGAAAAGGCCCAATTTTGTCTTCAGTTGGGCCAACACAAAAGCCAGTGTCCAGAGTTACTGCTTAGCCCTTTTGGAGCCCATACCATCTGCTGCAGGTCCCAGGGCTGCTAGACCCATATGGTCACGTGCTCCTGGGTGAGAGAGAACCTGAACGCACAGGGTGAGTATGGTACCAGGTGGGTGAGAGAGAGAGAGAGAGAGAGAGAGAGAGAGAGAGAGCTTTTGTTCCCCTGGGATGATATTAGCTTGGGTTTGGGATGGACTAGGTACTTTTTCAAAATAACCAATCAACTTACCAAGATTTCATGGCCTTTTGATAGGTTTACACTCCTTAGTTACAATGACAGGCCCCTTTGGTCAAGCACCTCTACCTGCACTTCTGCACCTCACAACCCTGTGTGGGAGGAGGGGAGGGAAGAGTGTTAGTCACCTTGGTGGAGCAATGCTGTGATCCCCTGGGGTGTGAAGGTGTAGCTTCCTGGTGAAGCCAACAGGGTTATGCTTGCCAGTTTATTAAGCTCAATATCTAATTTTCTTTACCCCTCTTTCCTTTATCGATAATTAGATAAATACCAGCAGTAAAATTAGTACTATCTATATCTTTGGCTTGTTATCAGGAGATCCAGCTATAACTTGGTACATAAGACACAGGTGCTTACTTGTTCTTGAACTGGACTGTCTCTGCTGAGGAAATTGCCAAAATGTCAAGTCAACAGGAAGAAATTACAGGGACAGTAAGCTATTACTGATTGGCCCTTGCCTAGGATTTTGCCACTATTACTGGGCCATCTCACAAAGGCCATGTTGTCTTCTGGGGTAACCCAAGTTTATATCAACTATTTGCACTTGCCCTTCCTATGCCTGAAAATACTTTTCCCTCCGATGTACACACAGCTCAGTCTCTCATCTCCCTCAGGTCTTTATGACCACAGTTACACCTGTCCTTCCAGCATTTGCTTTGTCCTTTTTCTGTTCTTTTTTTTTTTTTTCCCCTTCATAGCATGTATCAGAATCTATATATTTTACATCTAACCTGGAAGAAGGAAGGGATTTTACTTGGTTTTGGATTCTTCTGAATCCTCAGTTCCCAGACTAGGGTCTTGCACATGGTAGATGATCAGAAAGCAATTGTTGAAGAAATGAATAGGAGGTATAAAAAAGTTAAGGGAAGGATAACTAAAATCACTGTGGCAAAAACCAATAAATTAAAGAAAAATTAGTGCACATATATATATAAAAATAGTTGTTGCCGGCATCATAATTACCCATACGGTGCATTACAAACTGTTATAGAGACACAGAGGAGAAAGCAAATGTTTGAGGGGCGCAACAAAAGAGTGAGCAAAAGACAGAATTAAGCAAAAAAAGTAGGGAGAAATTTTCTGTCAGATAAACTAATCGTACTGAAGCAAAAAGGCATGAAAATTCAAGATGAACTTAAGAAATATAAGTGGTTTATAAGAGTATGTTGTAGTAACTGGTAGATGTGAAAGTAGAAAAGTAGGGTGATTCTGAAGGACATTGCATATGAAAATAGTCTAAACTTTGTTGAGGAGGGTTAAAAACAAAACAGCAACAAGTATTTATTGGGGTCAATAAGAATAGCTATACTGAAATCATTCCTTCAGGCGAAAGCCCAAATAATGTTCCGATTAAGAGACAAAGGCAGTGAGTATTTTTGAGAAAGGGAAGGGGAATAATTACATCAATAGAAGAAAGGCATTTCTATTGGTGTATATAACATGTCCATTTTAAACAATGTTTTAATATTCAGTCCAGTAGTCATTAGTCCAGTAGTTTTAATAACTGTTTTCTTGTTATCTTTGCTAACAGATTTTTGGGACACAAAGTTGCTTAGTCCCAGTCCAAAGGTTACTTTGCCCTGTTTTAATAATACAAAGGTTTGAGGCATGAGACGTGCCAGGCAGTTCGTCTGGCATGGCAGCTCCAGCTCCATTTATGTGTATTATTGCTTATAGGAGGTCAGTGGTTCTGAAACTTACTTTAGTGGAAGAACACCTTAAAGCCACGATGTTTGCATCATGAAATAGTGATAGATAGCATTCCATCCTGAAACTGGAAACAATTTTCCTGACAAATTAAATAATTAGAAGTCAACATAAAAATCACAATTCTGTGCATATTTTTATAACAAAGAGCTATTGAAATAAACACATCTGAGTTTTTTCTGATTTTGCCATTAATATTCATTTACTAAATGCTCATTTGTTTCACTGTTGATAGCATTCACTATCAGATGAGTGGTAGCATTTACCTTAAGCGCTTAAGAAAATTTTGTGGAGGAAAACTTAGTTGATCTTTTAAGTTCTATACATTAATTTGATCACCAGAGAGAATACCAGTGAGCAGACTTTGAGAACTACTGCCAAAGGTGTGACAACGCAGGGGAGTTGATTACATGATTGGATTTATTTTATAAAGGTAAGAACCAACTGCAGGTGAGACTCTTTAAGCAAGTCAGGTGCCCTGGCAGTGGGAATGATAAATGCATGCTGTTTACAAGGAGAAGCTATAGGGCACAGAGTGTATCATTAGAAGGTGGGTAGGAAACAAGCCAGTGTGATTCTGAGATTTCCAGTCTGAATCCCTCAGCAGTGAGGAGGCCCTTAACCAGAGCTGGAGATGGAGAGAGGAGGAGCAGATCTGTGGGGAAGAGTGGAGCCAAGGAAATTTCAGCTTCCCATGCTTTAGTCTTGTTAAATTTCAGTGTCTGTGAGACACAGATGTCCAAAGAAAAGTGAAATTATAGGCTTGATAGTCAAGATCAAATTATGAGGGAGCATGTATAAACAGAGTAGAAGGCCAGAGGTTTGCAAGGTGTGGGGCCTGAACACAGCAAACAGGTTCTGTGTCAAAACTGCATCAGAGTTCACCTTCACTTGTCTTGTTGATGACCTTTGTCTTGGGTCATTTGAACTATTATTCATCAGTGGAAAATCAGGCCAATAGGGGCAATTAATTTTTTGGTAGACTTTTTTTAGATTAAATTTTATTAAATTATTATTTTACTTAAAAATATTTTAAATGTATTTGATTTATTTAAAATAGTTAAATTTCTATTTTGAATTAAATAATTCTATTTAATTAATTAAACTTTTGTTAAATTTATTAAATTCTTTTGGATTAAGCAGAGAGGGAGAGGCATCGATCTAAGGAATAAATATGATTTTAATTCAACCTAAAACATATGTTCATGCCTGGGCAAAAATGGCTCAAGTCTTTAGAGTTTTAGTTGACTCAGTTTATCAATATTCTTTCCACAAGATTACTTTAAATAATCTTGAAATTATTTTTTAAACCTGTATTATATTTAAATCTCATAAGCCTTTCATGGTAACAATATAACTGGTAACATCATTTACAAGAGATATCAAGTCATATATTTTTAACTCAGATCCTTTGGTTGTTATAACAGCCCATAAAGTTAAAACAAGAGAAAAATGAATTCACTGTTCCATTATTTAGAGAATGCAGTTTGGTTGCATGAAAACTTATTATATCAAATACAGTGGCTTTTGTTACATGAAAGATACAAACTGGCTATTCCATCAATTTGTAGAGTGCAATAGTAGTTCTGTAATATAATACAGTAAGGCTCTCCAGCCACACATCATGAAATTAGCATCATCTTCATGCCGTCACAGAGGCAGTTTTATCCCGTGTAGTGCTCTTCATCATGCCTTTAATCTTTATCTGACGTCTATTGAAGCCTAAGTTGCCTATGAAATAACTGTTACAGCTCCTGTGGCTGATTTAAGGATCATAACTCATAAATGAGAAGCGCAAAGACCAGTTGCCTTTCAAATGTAACTGCAAGCTGAAGTTACTGATACTGGATATAGTTTTTAAATAATCAGACCTGCAAAGATTTTTTTTTTTTTTTTTTTGACTCCAAATGACTATAGTCACAGTGTTGTGATCATATGTTCTGCCTATCTGGTTACATTAACTTCTGTGGCTCCCCAAGTCTCTGAGATTGAGAGGATATGAACATCTAGATGTTTTAAAATTATTTAGGGCCCTTGTTGTTGAAATAGTAGATTTGTTCTTGGATCAGTGCTCGACTCAAATGATATCTCCAGGTTTCAATAAAAAGACATTTTAGTCAACAAAAGAAACCTCTCTTATACAAGAGATATATTAATACATTGATATTTGTATACTAATCCAATGATATTTGGAAAATTAGTATAAAATTCTTTGTAAGCTACATCCACTTTTATATGGCTAAAATAGCCATCAACAAATTGCTCATTTTAAAATATTAAATTAAATTTGGTAGTTTGTGCATGAAACCTACATTTGACATGAGTACTTTTTAATTTCTTTTGTATGTGACTTATAGTGAAAACATGTTAGGATTGTATTAGTTTCTCGGTAATTTTTATTTTCAAAGATTTTATTTCTAAATATCGTTCTTACTAATAGGTCTTTCTGATTTTAGCTATATATTATTACTTTAAAGGGAGTGATACTCTGCATTATACAGAGTCAAACAGGACAATGGCACATGGGTTAGGTGTTCTTTTGGAATACTTTGGGAGTGTAGAAATGTCTTAGAACTTGATGGGATATAATTATTTATATCAAATATTTTGAATACTCCATCTTTAATGGACTTGCTAAATATTTTCCCCACTTAATTTTTCATTTTTGTTATACTCCATAAAGAATATAATTATAACTTTTTTATTTATACAGTTTTTCTGCCTTTACAAATATTGGCAGGTGTTTCATGATAGATTAAAATTACATATATGTTCATTTTGGATATTTCTTTAGCTACCTTACATTTTAGTAAGCACTTTACTTGCTTATGAGAGGATTACTTTAATAAAACAGCTTCCGCGCCCCCTCCTAGAAATGAGTATTTATTTTTGTGTGTACCAACTCTTAGAACAACACAACAGCATCTATTGTACCTCCAAAAAACAAGCAAAAAACTTGTGGGACTGCATGTGAAGAACTTCACAATTAAATTATTTAAGGAATCCAAAAAGCAGTGTTGTAGGTAGCATTCTGAGAAGATGAACAAGGAAATAATGTACCACTGTCCAGCAAAATCCCCAGACTCTTGCATTTTATACTTCCAGGACTTTGTTTTCTGCATTCCCATTACCCAAAATTTACCATTCTTTTCCCCTTCCTGCCTGACAGATATCTTCTGAGTCTCTGCTCAAGCATCACTGGCTGCAGAGAGCCACCCACCCCAACACCTACTGTCCTTGCACAATACTCTAGGCCAGTTGCTATTAGTGTCACGCTGTACTGCAAGCACTGTCTTACTCATCTCCCACCCCCACTAGGCATTAAGGTCCTTGAAGATACAAACTGTATCTTTCTCACCTTTGTTTCCTCTCAACCTAGCTTAGTCCCTGGGGCCTGATCGTTACTAATAAATGTTTAACGAGTGGATGAATAAATGAATGAATGATTTTATTAAAGATATCAATCAACTTGAAAGCTTTAATAGTTGTTTCTCATTATTCATGAACTCTATATTTGTGAATTCACCTACTCACTAAAATATATTTGTAATCCCAAAATTATTACAGTGCTTCTTTCTCAGACATGTACAGACAGGTGAAAAATTTGTCACCTGATATGCATGTTCCCAGTAGAGGTCAACAAGGCAACCCTCTGCCTTCTTGTTTCAGCTCATACTATATGCAAGTGTCCTTGTAATGGTGATTTTGCTGTTTAAAATGGATCCTCCCCATGGGGGGAGGTACTATCTAGTGTTTCTTAGTGCAGGAAGACTGTTGTACATTACACATAAAATACTTGTGTCAGATAAGGTCCATTCAGGCACCAGCTCTAGTGCTGTTTAGCCATGGGGATTCTAGGGGCTGATACTAAAAGGTAAGAAGCTTCTTTGGGGATGAAAAATGTTCTAAAATAGATTGTGGTGATGGTAGCACAACTCTGTGTTATATTAAAAACATTGTACACTTTAAATAAGTCAATTATGTGGTGTGGGATTTATATCTCAATAAAGTTGTTAGCAAAATACATATATGCACACACATGCACAGGCATACACAGATTGCTGGGCCCTACCTGCAGAGCTCCTGCGTTAGTAGGTCTATGATGAAGTCCAAGAATTTACCTTTCTTACAAGTTCCCCAGTGTACTGATATTGCTGGTGTAGGGCAGGATAGAGGCGAGCTAAGGAACAGCCAGAATCACAACTGAAACATGCCAAACGTGCCACAGAACGCTTACACTGAGCACACAGCTACTGATAACACCGTGCTAGGTGCCACAGCTTGTGTGGCCACCACACTGAACCAACCCAGAATGCTGCCTACTGGTGCTTCTGCCACTCCTGCCCCTGGCAATAATTTTGCTACTTAAAATTATTCAATATATTACATATTATTTTGGTGCAATATTACAGTGTTTTCAAACATTGCAACATTTTCAACTGTGCTTGAGTTAAAGTTACATTATCTTTTTAAAAACCTATTGAAATAACTATACTGGCTGCACTATGATACATTTATGTTTTTAGATTGTACCAAATGTAAATTGATTGGGAAGCAATTATTTAACTTTTTTTTTTCCTCTTCAGCCACTTTTCCAGGTATGTGGGAGAGAACAATAACCATAGGAAGTGCTGGAAAGACTTTCAGTGTAACTGGCTGGAAGGTAAGGTGAAGAATTTAATTGCTTAAAAACAAGCATATAATTTATTTCTTGTAGGGTTTTTGGTATTAAATGCAACATACATTTAGTTTACACAGGTGTTTATACTCACTGGTCTTTTGCTTATTATTTACTCATTCAGCTTTCATATTGGCCTTCATTTTCTTTGACACTTAATCATTTCTTTAAAAGTAAGAAAAATAGGTAATTTTTCATTTTATAAGTAACCAACTACTGACACTTTTTCTTTGCAAAGAACGTTCAAATTACTGCCTATTAATATAAAAAGAGAACATGTAGCAAAAGCAATATTTTGGTACTTAAACTACGTGCCAGGTTTAGTGCTTTGTATGTACTGATTTCTTTCGTTCTCATAACCACACGGCAGGGTGTGTATAATCTGTTATCTCCATTTTACGGACAATAAACTAAAGTACAGAGAATTTGGAGAACTTGTCTCAGGTTACACTGCTAATAAATTCAAGCCAGGGAACACAAGCTGGCGTCTAAATCCATACATTTAACTACTGCACTCGGAAGCACAACCGTTTATCCTGCTGAAACTTGATTATCTTCAAACCTCACTTCTAAACATGGCTGAGAAGCAGGGAGTATCAAAAATGATGCCTGTAGAGCTCTAATGGAAGAGTCCCTTAGCCCTCATTCAGAGTTACTTTAATCTATGTGTAATTCAGACAAGCGTTGGTGCTGTTTTTTAGAGCTCCAAAGTATCAGAAGTAGTGAACTAAAAGAGAAGATAACAGTGATTGCAAGTACTGTTTACCTTCTGAGAGCAGAGCTCAGTGACTCTATTTGGCAACTTATACACAGAAAGAAGAGTTGGAATGATTCTAAAACTGAACTCCTCTCATGGTGTGAATATTTTAGAATGGAAATATATTTAATAATTGCATTAAGCTTGTATACTCTAATAGATTTGGTACATACGGTTAGATTCATGTTCTGAAATTTGCTTTTATCTTTTCCTTCTCCAGCTTGGTTGGTCCATTGGTCCTAATCATTTAATAAAACATTTACAGACAGTTCAACAAAACAGTATTTATACCTGTGCAACTCCTTTACAGGTAAGTGTTATAGTAACTTGGGGTTGAAGCCTGGTCTTTTGGCGAAGGCGTTATCTCTATGTTGTTTGTTTGAATTGCCTTAGTTCTTTCCTTCATGCCCTCGTTGATCAGGACTTCTAGTATAATTTAGGAATTTAGGAGCAGACATATAGTCACGCTATTAAGAATAGTTTATTGCTCTTTTTTAAAAATATTAATACATCGGGTTTTAACTTGGAATACTCCTCCTTTGCTGATGGGATTACAAAGTACTACAGACTCTCTGGAGGACAGTGACAGCACCAAGCCAAATGACAGATGTGTGTGTCCTATGAAGCCACAATCTATCTTCTGAGAATTTGCCCTATAACTATTATCTTCACGTGTAAGAAACTCTGTGTGCACATGGCCATTTATTGCAGGACATGGGGATAGTTGTTTTCCATCTACAGGCAGTTGGTTTAAGTAAACCATGATCTACATAAACATTCAAATAGTATAGGACTGTATTAGTGTCCTATCTCTCTGTAACAAATTACCACTAACTTAATGGCTGAAAACAACACAAATTTTGTATCTTACAGTTCTAGGGCTCAGCAGTCGAAATGCATTTTGCAGGGCTAAAAGCAGGGTGCCCGCATTGTTGCGTTCCTTCTGGAGGCTCTAAGGCAGAGTCTGTTCCTTGTCTGTCCCAGCTTCCGGGGCTGCTGGCATCCTAGGCACGGGGTCACATCACCCCAGCCTCTGCTTGTGCCAACACATGTTCTCCTGCCACCTGCTTCCCTTGTAAGAATCCTTGTCATTGCATTAAACCCCAGCTGATCCATAATCTCTCCATCTCAAGATCCTTAACTTAAAACCATATTTGCAAAGTTCATTTTACCAGACAAGGTAACATACTGACAGGTTCTCGGTATTAAGACATGGATATCTTTGGGGCCATTATTCTAACATCATGGCTATTTAACAATTAAAAATAAAGAAAGGGGAATAGTAAGGGAGCTCTATAATTACTGATATGAAAAAAATTCCAGAATATAATGTAAAGTACAAAAAGCAAGATACAGAACAGTGTATATTTATGCTGCATTCTGTATAAGAAAGGGGAAAACTTGCTTGTATGTTTTTTCTTAAAAAATATTTTATGTATTTATTTTTTTAGAGGGGGGAAAGAAGGGAAAAAGAGAGAGAGATTGGTGTCCTCTCTCATGCCCCCAGGCCCACAACGCAGGCATGTGCCCTGACCGCCCTGACTGGAAATTGAAGCATGGCCTTTTGGTTTTCAGGACAAGACCCAACCCCCTGAGCTACACCAGTCAGGGCTGCTTGTATGTTCTTAAAGGATCTGTGGAAGGATCCAAAATAAAACTAGTAAAAGTGGCTCTTTGAAGGGGTTAGGGGAACAGGTGAAATTAATAGATAGAGACAGGGGTGGGTAAAAGAATTTTTAATGTATATTTACCTATATTTATATTTTTTAAAATATTTACAAAATACCTTCATTCTATGAATAATCAGAACACTGAAAATTTTTGTTTTTGTTTTTTTGGAAAGCAGTTAAAAGGCCAAAGAATGAAATACACAGTGACTCAAAAGTGATACCATGATAAAGGCTAGTTCTGACATTTGTTTTTATTATATAGTATTAAACTCATTTTACCCTCTGAAAATAAATCCATTCTCTTATTCAACAAATATTTACTGAGTATTGAAGATACAGCAGATAAAAATTCCTGCTCTTATGGACCTGCCCAGTGGGGGAGATACAGACAGTAAACAAATAAGTATTTTAGTAATATAATATGTCAGATGTTGATAGATGCAATGGAGAAAAATAAAGAAGCGAAGATTAAGGATATAATGTGCTAAGGGGAAAATATACAATGTTAAGTATAAGTTCAAAAGCCCTGGGGTCGGCAGCCTGGTGTCATGTTTGTATCAGTGAAAAGCACTGAGGCTGAAATAGGATGATCAACGCAGAAGAGTAAGAGCAAATAAATCAGAGAGGGAGCTGGGGGCCAGATCGAGTCGGAGCATGTTTGTTAGTATAAAGACTGAGTGAGATAGGAAGCCCCTGGAGAGTTTAGAACACAGGAGTGACATGATCTAGCTTGTGTTATCAAAGGGACTCTGGCTGCTTGGTTGAGTTAGAATTCTGACTGCTGGAGTGATGAAGGAGAGAGACAGCCATGGACTGAACCAATATGGGGATGGTCAAAGTGATGATTGGGTTCTGAGTATATTTTGAAGGTAGATGCTGATGGATTACATGTGGGTTGTGACAAAAAGAGAGGCACCCAGTATAATTCTACGGTGAGGACATGTTTGTGTCTCTGGGGCTTTGAATTTACTAGGGTAATATCTACCGCTATAGGGAATAAATAAGTTACAAAGGAAAAGAAAGATTCAGCTGAGAATCTGGAACACCTTTTTCAGAACCATCTTATTCCCCATTTCAGCTAAGTGGCCTGTTTTTTTTTCCCGTGCCTTCAGACAGCTGTGGAGGGAACTGGCCCAGGTTTCCCATGGAACCACAGATTCCTCAGCTGAAGCAACCTATGCTTATTTATCCAAGATTCTTTTTAGTAGTGGGGAATTATTCCTGTTAATCTTTTTTCCTGCTGAATTCTTTTGGCATGCAGTCCTCTCTCTGGTTTAGCCCCTCTGCCTCTCAGTGTTGTCTTTTGCCTGCTATTTCTCTTGCTACCTACCCTCAGCCACACTAGGTTCCTCTCAGTTCTTCCAAAAGAACAATTATGTCCTGCTTTGCTCATGGAGTTGTTTTCTGCCTCCTGTCTTCCCCTTCCCTCACCAATACACACTCATCGGAAGTTTCTTGAAAGCAGGGACTACATTTATCTTGATTATCATTATAGCCCCAGCATTTATCACAATGCTGTTTTTAACATACTCAGTTTATTTACTAATTGAATTTATCCTTTACTTCTTGACATCTCTTGCTTGTGATTAATTTCCTTAAAGTGTGGCCACTTCACTCTGCCTATTTCCTAACTATCCCAAGTTCTTGGTTAGTTGCTTGGATCTCCTGGTTTGCTCTGAGAACCAATATTTCTAAGTTGTCCCAGTTCACACTTGCCCACCAAGCTTCTGCATTCCTGCTTAGATAGGTCCATGTTCTGTTTTGTGCCCTGATTTAGACATGTTTACCTGTTCCTGACCTACTACCCTCCCAGACACCTGGCCTGTAACATTGGCTTTTCTCTGGGCCCAGTATCACCCCTATGTCTTCTGACTTTTTTGAAGAAAGCTAGAGAAGTCACTCGCATGCCCCAGAAACTTATTTCTAATACCTACGGCACTTAGACCCTCTTCCTGGAATACAAATGATTACAACAGGGATTTGCACACCTATGAGGAATGACACAGTGGGTCAGCTTTCATTTCCATTACATCCTCTAAGGTAATGGGGAAAGGCTGGCTAGTTCATCATTTCTCTAGTCATCCCTTAAGACTTAGCCCTAATAAGTCATTCTACAGCTTGCCTCAGTAGAAAATAACATCATGTCTCTTTATTTCCACGTGTGTAATCTTTACATAATATCTCTTTCAATGTGGATTTTCATGGCTTATTCTCAGTTCTTCATATTACATTTATTCATTTATTTGTAACTGATTCCTCCATTAATCTACAGAGTTTAACATAGGAATTCAACTGTAGTTCCCTGAATGACTTTTTTGCCAATAGTATTGTTACTCGGGCAGTCTTTATTTATTATACCAATAAACTCAGTAATAAATAACATTTCCATATTTCCTTTTTATATTTTTTAATTGTAACATACAGGAAGCCTTGGCTCAAGCTTTTTGGATTGACATCAAGCGCATGGATGACCCAGAGTGTTACTTCAATTCTTTGCCAAAAGAGTTAGAAGTAAAAAGAGATCGGATGGTGCATTTACTTGAAAGTGTTGGCCTAAAACCCATAGTTCCTGATGGGGGCTACTTCATCATTGCTGATGTATCTTTGCTAGGTTTGTAAAGAATTTTATTATTTCAAATGTATGGAAATTTATGTGGAAAGTTACATCAGAATTATGGAGAAAAGATTGGTGTCAAAACCATATCAGCATTTTATCTATGAAAAAATCGATTTTCACAATGTCAGTGTTTTTCTACAATCATCTGAACTTTTAAGTCCTTGACCTTAAATGTGAGTGTTGTTACATATTTAGGGAGTGAGCTGTTTTAGGTATTCTGTTAAACACAGAATTTGCCATTATCTTGTCCCAGTGTGTAAATTAAAACACAAGTTCATGAAACAATATATGTACCCCCGTTCCTCTGGGTAAAACTTAAGTTTCTTTTTACCTGAGAAAAATAAGATTTCTAGACTGTTGATGCCATCAGGGATTATTTGCCACTTTAGAATATACTGAAATTAACTAAAGAAGGAAAATTCTATTTATCGAGGGTCTACTACGTGCCTATCACTTTCAAACATCCTATTTTAGAAAGCATCGTTAGCTCCGTTTTTAAACATGAAAATGTAGAAAGTTTTTAAAAACTTGTCTGAAGTCATACAGCTAGATTCCAAATGATTTTGTTTCCCAAAAGCAATGGTCCTTTATATTACCTGAAACTGTTATATGTAACTCTGACATGCCATACAAATCTAATGTTAGAAGCATGCTAACATTTTATAGATAACTTATTTTTCTTCAAAAAATTATAATGTTAGTAATAGTAAATTTAAAAGCATAATTTATTCAGACAGAAATTATAGCCATTTTAAGTAGTTTTAAATGTTGTAAGGTTTTATTACAATGAAGAGATATACCACTGAACTTGAAAGCCTTTTCTTTATATCAAATTTTATGAAGGTGGAAAATTTTTATTTTATAATACAACCCTGATTGTTCTTATTTCTTCATTTGCTGTGAGAGAAGCAGAGGCCATGGTCACCAGAGATTCTTGCTGTCTTATTACAGAGAACTGTATTTGCCAGGCTCCTAAGCTTCATTTTTACCTAAAACCCCTTACAATATTATATACTCTGACGTTCGGAAATTAGTTTTTCTATATTGGATCTAAATGTATAGCTTATTTCATGAAATGATAAAAAAGCACAGTTTTCATAACTTGTATTTTTGCTTTTGAATTGGAAATCTACAAGATTTTCAACATGAATTACTTTGTTTAAAAGAAATTGATTTATGCTCTATCGGCTCTCCAAGAGAATTTGAACTAACTCATATTAAAAGCCTTTTATGCCATCATATACAAATAGAAACGGTTATAGTAGAAAATTATTGGAGGGGGGAGGAAGCAAGTATTTCAGTCATCTAGGTTCATTTAGTATTGTAATTAGCATTAACTTGAGACCAAATTTCACAGTAGCAAAGACAGAGAAAAATAGAATTAGTTACATAACTTGAATAAAAGGAAGCCTAACAGCCTTTCAGATAAGAATAAATCTTTCCTGGAACCAAACTTGCCCCTATAGTAAACTCTAAAAAGAATTTATCACATTGGTGACATTAAACATCAAAAGGACAATGATGCAACTTTTGCTTGGATTAATTGCATTAAGCTCTTAAATAGTTTTCCATTTTGTCTTTAGTCCATCTATTCTGCATGCAATACTAGTTTAAGTCTTAGCTCTTGAAATAGTGTGGTTGTACTAAGAGCAGAAAAGATTTTGGTTAGAAAACTTTTTGTAATGATGGAAAGAAGAGAATTCCCTTTTTTATCATCCTCCTTTACCTGTGGGAGAAAATGTAATGTCTCTAAGACTCTTCTACATATGAAGACAAATTCATTTTATTTTACTTTTTCATCTGACCAGATTAATTTGAATGTAAAAATTCTTCCATATACTAGAGGTTGGTCCCACCATTTGCTAAAGACAAAAGGATGTAACAAACTCATTTAATGGTAGCTAGAAAATAAAAATAAACTATAAAGTTAATGAACATAGCAATGGCTTACTGGTTAATATTTTTGACCATTCATGATACGGTAGGTATTATGCTAAGAGCTTAACGAGTGTTAGATTCTCTCTAAAGCCCTATGAGATTGGTGCCATTATATCTTCATTGGTAAGTGAGAAAGATGAAATAGGGAATAAACTAATAATTAGCAGAGCTGTATTCTGAACCCAGAGATCCTTGTCCTAACCAGGAAACTTATCTCATTTTCTGCCATACTAAGCAACTTTCTAGACCAGTGAGTTTCATTCTAAAACTAAAAAAGGAAACATTTGATTAGGAGACAAGATACAAATGAGGAGATTATTATAGTTGCTTTAGTGAGACAGTAAGGTCCAAAATAATGGGGGAAATAGTGGGAATACAGCTACCAGTTTTGATTTTCATAAGTTACTTAAATACCCTAATGCTATTATAATATGTTTCAAATTTAAACCTTTAATAAATATTTATTTAGTTTCTTTGAGGATCTTTGACTCAAGTATTCAAAAGAAAGAGATTTGAACTTTCTTGTAACTATAAAATCTTTATAATTGTATTTATTCCCTTCTTTCCTTTTAAGCACCATGGCAATAAATTCACCTTTTCTAGCTTTACAAGAATAAATGAGTAGTACAGCTAGTGTCAATTACAGTTAATTAAAATCCTCCTTTTCTTCCTCTGTTACCATAGGTAATCACTCCTTTCTCTGGGTTACCTTTGAATACACTACTCTTGTGTACATGTCACATGGAGTTTTCCCATAGTTAGACTCTAACTTTTCAAAGTGATCATTTTGGTTAGAGCCAAACCTGAATTAAATACCCATACATATACATAGTGTGAAATATTTGAAATAGTAATTTAACTTCCTAATCTATAAAGTGAAGATTATAGCTAACTCTTAGAATTGTGGGACAAGTAAAGGAGAAACATGTAACATGCTTAGCAAATAGTCGTCGTGGGCAGCCGTCCATCTCGAGAGACGATGGTGTAGCTTCTTAAGAGTCTATCTGCACCGCCAAGAATGGTTGTGCAGTCCGACTCGGGAGTGACACGGTATCTGTCTCCTCCCGTGTTGAATCGACATCTTACGATGACGCTGGAGTGTCCTCTCCAGTGGAGCTGAAGCTACAGAGCCTGGGCAGGGTGATATGGAGGGTCTGCTGTTGCCCATGCAGCAGAACCCCCCTCTCTTCACAGCTGAAGGATCCAAGGGAAAGACGAGTCAATACAGCTTGGCTTCAGGTGCGCCGCAGGAGTTGCCGGTGTTGACTACAACGTCAAACCGCCTTAGGGACTCCGGCTCCGGATTTTCTGTCGGGGTTTACTCCCTTAGCCTTTCCCCTGAAGAGGTATGCCGCAAGGCAGCGGAGGTTTTTTGGAGTCAGAGTTTTCCTTCTCTGATGTGCCCTGACTGGAAGATCGAACCAGCGACACTTAGCTCACAGGCCGACGCTCAATCCACTTAGCCAAATCAGCCAGGGTTTTAGCAAATAGTAAGTGCTCAATAAATGGTAGCTTATTATTAACATTATCATATGGAATTTTTACATTCTTAAAGCACAAGGGAGATTGGAAATAAAAATTATTATGTAATTATATATTAATTTTTTTTAATATAGGTAAAACTTTCTAAAATGACAAAGTTTTTACACCATTCATTTGAAGAGACCCAGTAGTAGTTAGCAGATAAAAGAAAAAAAAAAAAAACTGTCTAAATCTCTTTTGAGCAGAAAATTGTAAAATTTCATTGATTACAGTAACCATCAATCTTAGTAGCTTTGGGCCATGAATAAATATCTAAGAGCACAAGTCAATAAAATTGAAACAATATGAATTCTGGGTTACTCAAACTGAATGCCAGAGAAATAACTAGTCCAAACCTTAAGCAAGATTAGAGCAAGAGATAAGAATAGGAACATATATTTGAAGATTTCCCCCAAATTTAACATTTTTAAAAGCATAATGTATGGAAAAAAGATGTAAACAGTAAGAATATCACTTGAATGATCTACACAGATACCTCTTATAAATAATGAGTATTATTAATTCATTCACTCAAAAAATATGCTTTTTATTACTTATGTGCTAACCACTGATCTAGAAGTTGGTGATAATGATAGATGGCAATACAGACACTCTACCTTTGTGGGCGACTTTTTGGAGATATAAGAATTACTGACGAATACTAAGTTTAGGTGTAATTTCCTTAATAATGATCTTAGAGTCTTATGTTATTTCTAGACAGAAAGGCGACACTCTTCTTTCCTTTCCCTTTCCTACCCTTTTCCAGTGCTAAGAGGTATAAGCACAAGTATGATCAATCAGATGTGTATGTAAGTACTGCCTTAGATTATCAGTAAAGTTCACCTGTAATATCTCGCTTCTCACTCCTCCTTATGTAGTATGAGACTCAAGCAGATTTTGTGAGTATCTTCTAAGAAAATTTTGAATTTTGACAGACTTAAATGAAATACATATTGCCTCAAATATAATATATAGGTTATACAATTTTCATTGTTTTAGATGCAGACCTCTCTGATATGAAGAACAATGAACCTTATGACTATAAGTTTGTGAAATGGATGACTAAAAATAAGGTAATGTTTATTGGCCTTTGCAATATTGTGCTGTATTTCATAGTTAATTTATATAGGAAACTGACTGACATACTTTGAACAATGTTAACTGTAGTTTTGTTACATGATAGTTGACTAGTGGCTATTTGGAGAGTTTAACATCATTTTGGGGGGCGGGGAGAATTGTTGTGAATACTTAGATGTATCAACTTTTTTCTAATGTTTACGGCCCTAAAATTAATATTTGAAGTGTAAATACTTTTCTTATTTTACCTCCCTATTTACTTTTTAGAAACTGTCAGCCATCCCTGTTTCAGCATTCTGTAACAAAGAGTCCAAATTACAGTTTGAGAAGTTTGTGCGATTTTGCTTCATTAAAGTAAGTTTTTTTGTCTTATTAAAAAACACACTTAATAATGTTCTTCCTTCTTATTTATAAATCATCGTTTTTTTTTCTATTGCTAGACATGATGTGCTGACAAGCCATTTTTAAATTTTGTCTTGCTGCCATGAAATAAACTGCCAACCAGAACAAGTGTTGAGTTTACAACACAATCAGACTTTTTACCATGTAACATTATGTCTAGCATGCAGTTAAAACTTATTAGATGTGTGAAGCTAGAAGAAATTGTGACCCACCCTGTGAGAGAGACTCTGGGTCCCTCGTAGTGGATGAAGAAACTACTCAGACACTCTCCATCTGAGGAAGAAAGGGAGGGGGTTTTCTCTAGTGGAAAATCGCCCCCGTTTCTTTATTAGCCAGGATTTTTATCCACTTTCCACATGCGGAAGTACTTAAGGAATATATGCAGCACTTCCCCAAATGGTAGGGAGTGAAAGGAAAATGCAGATCAATACAGGGTTGAAACATCCAGGTAATTTACACAAGGTCAAAAGCACTTCCTCTTACTTAATCATTCTGTTCTTCACATTTTACTGACAAGGATTTGAGGCTTTACAGAGAAAAACAGAGCAGGTTCCCTTTTCCTTAAAAGCCACTTTGTATTTCTATTCTATCTTTAAAATCCCCCGGAGGGTGGGATTCAGAGCAGGCCTGGGAGACAACCTGCCAGCTAAGGGCCCAACTCGGGGCAGCTCTGCACAGCGGTCAGAGTCTTTTAAACCAAGCCTGTCTGCTTCCCACATCTCCCCATGCCTGTCTGTCCCCTACTACCTTGGGTGGCGGCTCAATTAGTTGGAGCATTTCCCATACACCAAAAAGGTTGCAGACCTGACCCTTGGTCAGGGCACATTCCTGAGTTGCGGGTTCAGTCCCTGGTCAAGATGCATATAATAGACAATCAGTCAATGTCTGTCTGTCTGTCTGTCTTTCCTCTACCTCTCTCTCCAAAATTAATTTTTTAAAAACATATTCTCATGTGGGTAAGGATTGAAAAATGAAATTGTGACCCTTAATGTGGGGGGGGGGAGCAGTCTAAAAACAGATCTCACGACAACTAAGATGTAGAAATTAGAAGAAAAGGATTTTAAAGCAGTTATTATGAGTATGTTCATGAAGTTAAAGGAAAATATGGATACAAAGAGTGGGCAGATTAAAACTATTAAAAAATCAAGTGAAAATTTGAGAACCGAAAGGTGATAACTGATATGAAAATGTATGTGGCTTAATACGTGGAGCACTGCGCATGACGGGGAAAAGGCATCTACTTGAATACAGATCCATGTATATTATCCAATCTGAAGAACAGAAGGAAAAATTAGTTTTGAAAACTGAACAGAGCCTCAGATCTATGAGGTAATATCAAGTGACAATGTACATGTAATTGGAGTACCAGAAAAAGAAGAGAAATGTAGCGTAAAAAAATCTTTAAGACATAATGGCCAAAATTTTCCCAAATTTGGTCTAAAGCAACATATAGATAGATCTAAAAGATTAGTGAACCAAAACAGGATATTTAAAAAAAAAAGAAAAAACCTACACCAAGACACACCATAATCAAACTGCTGAAAACCAGATCTAATAATAAGATTTTAAAAGCAGCCAGAGAAAAACTATACTTCACATATACAGGAGCAGACATGAGTGTTAGCTAATTTTTTATTGGAAACAACAGAGACTTAGAATACAATGAAATAACATCTTCAAAATGCTGCAATAAAAAATAGATCAGCCCAGAATTCTATATCTAGGAAAATATCCATTAAAACTGAAAATTTTATATACATTATTGATATATGAGAGCTAAAAGAATTCATCATCAAATCTGTATAAAAGAAAATCTAAATGTATTATTGCTATTTTTAGTGTGATTGCTACTGAAAAGATTCATACTGACATCAAGGCACTCTCTATACCAACACATTCGTCTATAAAGCCAGTCAGATTGATGTAAACATTGTTTTTAACTTTTAGAAACAAGCAATAGACTATGAAAGACTTATCCATAATAGAATATAAATGTTAACAACCTAACAATGTCAACATTTAATTGACTAAAGTGTAGAGAAAGTGTAAGGCTATTAATATTCTCATCTTACAGTGGATCTAGAAATAGAGGTATATTATTTGAATACAAATAGATCTAATAGAAGGGAAAAAAATAACATTAGACTTCCAGTTCTAAAATGATGAACACAGCTCTTCCTTTTTCTCTTCATAGGAATTATTTTTTAAAAACAACTAGGATAATGCAAAACAAATTCACAAAGTCCTCAGTATGATAAAGAGTTGCCAAAAACAGTGAAGGTAATGGTAGAGAGAATACACCTAGGAAGGTGCCTGCCTCTACGTCTTCAAATTATAGGCAGAGCCATCAGGTTGCATACTCATTACTGTATTTCGTCGTCGTCGGCAGCCGTCCGTCTCGAGAGACGATGGTGTAGCTTCTTAAGAGTCTATCTGCACCGCCGAGAATGGCTGTGCAGTCCGACTCGGGAGTGACACAGTATCTGTCTCCTCCCGTGTTGAATCGACATCTTGCGATGACGCTGGAGTGTCCTCTCCGGTGAAGCTGAAGCTACAGAGCCTGGGCAGGGTGATATGGAGGGTCTGCTGTTGCCCATGCAGCGGACCCCCCCTCTCTTCGCAGCTGAAGGGTCCAAGGGAAAGACGGAGTCAATACAGCTTGGCTTGTATTTAGAACAATGGGAACAGTAAATGTGCTGGCAGTGAGGGCTTCTGTAGACCCATGTGGTATCATGGGAGAGGTCGGGTGGAAACATACAGGCATGTCATCTGGAACCTGTGTGAGGCAGGGTGAAAAGGAGATTCTGGTTGGGCTGTTGGTTTGCTTATTCATCCTTGTTATTTTTGCTAAAAGTTGTGTTGAGAGAATGTGGAAGAGATACTTTAAATTGGAGGTAGCCAATTAAGCTAGTTGAGAAGAAATAAAGCCTGTAAGTATTCTACATCAATCATATTAAATTTTCATGTGAGCGTAGGAGAATTTCTGGTCTCTTCTAGGGCTAGTGTGGCTCCTCCAGAGATTTTAAAAAGTTTGTGGAAGACAGAGTAAGATAATCTAAGAAAATGAAATGGTAGCTGTCAGAGCGCAGATAAGAAATTCAAGGGAAAAAAAATAAAGCTATTGGTAATTGTACTGAGATTAGAAACAGCCCAAAGAACACTAAAAACTTCTGTAAGCACATTAAGGATAGAAAAGAGAGAGCAAGAAGAAGTGAAAAAGAGCAAAGAATTGAAAAATACTAGAAAAACTATATATGGAAGACAAATAAAATATGTAGTCACTGGGAAAAAAAAGAAAAAAAATGCAGAACAAATGGAACCGGGAAAGAATTTTATAGCTTTATTTTAAGAACTTTTGTTTCAAAAAAACAAATAAATCTAAAACTTGAAAAGGAATGCCTTATCTGGGGAAAAATTGTCACAGAATGATTAACTGAGATATACCTTGTTTAATATATTGGACTTTAAAGATAAAGAAATAATTCTTTGCCATCTAGACAAAAAGGTCAAGGCCTTCATGAGGGCAGGAAACAAGGATCAGTGTGACCTCACCTTCTTTACATCAACATTGAATATTGGAAGATAGTGGAGCAGCGCTGAGAAGTTCCTAGGGAAAGCTGACACAATTGGAAAGACTGAAAATAAAAGGGTGGCAAAACATGCCAAGAAAATGGATATTTTTAAAAAAGAAAAGTAGGGTTAATTTAGGGCAATATAAGCCAAAAACAGCACTTTAAAATGATTATGGGTAAAATCCTCAATAGTTGTCAAATATATGAAAGAATGCTCCACCTCACTCTTAGTAAAAGAAATGAATATTAAAACTGCAATGAAATGATATCTACTAGATGAAAAACAACCAAGACATCTAAAAAAGTTCCATAAGACACTTCCACAGATTGAGAGTGGGAGTATAATGGGTACTCTTGGATTTGTTTCTATACTTATATATTAATTTGCTTGTTTTCCTTTTGGAGGTCTGCCTTTGTATTTGTACTTTGGAAGTTCTTTTCACTTGAGATCAGATGTCCAGACTAGGATGACCTTAGAAGGTATTTTGCTAAGTGAAATAAGTGAGTCAGAGGAAGACAAATGCCATATGATTTCACGTATATTTGGGATCTAAAGAACAATATAAACAAACAAAACAGAAACAGACGCAGACACATAGATATAGAGAACAGATGGATCGTTGCTGGAGCAGAGGGGGGCTGGGGGACTGGGTGAAAAAGGTGAAGGGATTGCGAAGTACAGATTGGTAGTTACAAAATAGTCATGGGATGCAAAGTACTGCATAGGAAATGCAGTCAGTAATACTGTAATAACTATGTATGGTGCCAGGTGGGTACTGCAATATCAAGGGATACACTTTGTAAAGTATATAATTGGCCAAGCATTGTTCTGTACTCCTGAAACTAATACAAAATAATGTTGAATGTAAACTGTAATTGAAATTGTTTTAATGTTTTTAATTTTTTAAAAAGTTTTAGATTTCTTTGGTATCAGGATAGTAGCAATAAAGTGCCCTAAACACACAGCTAGCATCATAAAATAGTATAAGGTAGTGATTGGCATAAGATTTCTCTAGTTCCTCTACTATTGAGTTCTTGTGAGGTTCATTCACTTTTCTAGCCAGATAGCAATGGGACATAGCATTATGATAACTGGTTTGTTTGATTTGCTACTGGACTCCTTAAGGAGCTTGGGACCTGGGTACTCGGCCACCAAAGCGAGGGAAGACACTGCAGACTCATTTTCCAGGCTTTGTCAGTGGTCCTGCTGGGGTTATGGCTTAATATTGGCAAGGCTTCCAGTGACTCGATTTGCTGGGAAGGCGTGCCCCCTAAAGCATGCTCCAGGGCTCTGTCATGGCTGTGGAGGCCAAGGACAGGCTGGAGCTCACCTGGACCCAGGTACCAGGAGTTGAGGAGCACTTGATTCCCAAATCATCGCACAACTCTTCCTGATAAACTGACTTTAGTATATATTTTATATTTAGATCTTTACTTCATCTTGAATTTATTTTGACATGTAATAATGATTATTTCATTTATTTACAGGAAGACAGTACACTCGATGCTGCTGAAGAAATCATCAAGGCATGGAATAAACAGAAGTCTTAATAGATGCAAACTGCTTTAATGTTTCTAGTAAATGACCTAGTATGGAATTGTTGTTAGTACTGCCACTCACTGGATATTGAAAAACAAATATTTCAGTACAAATAAAATTTAATTTTTTCCAAATAAGTTAATCCCTAACAATATTGTAGAGATCTGATTTTTTTTTTTCAGTTGAAATATGTTAAAACACCTTCCACTAGTATTTTATGAGAATCAATATAGCATTTGGATAAGAACTGTGAGGTGCTGGTTTATGCCTCTCTTGCTTCAGTTTCCTCCCCATAAAAAGACTTTATATGAAGTTTATGAGTTGTGTGTGAGAATGATATGGACTGAAAAGTATGTAGATCCTGGCAAACAAACACTCAATTACTGTTAGCCTGTTTTACTTCTTCACTGCCATGTAAAAACTCTTCACGGGTTACAACCCCCCATGACTTCATATTTTGGCTTTATCTACACACCCGTAGTTCCTTTCCCTTTGTTACTGATGACTTTGAACTTGACTCACAGTTTTGCCTCTATGCCAAGTACTGCCATTACCTGGGATGGCTTCAAGGTCCACATGGATTACCTAGGCTTTTGCTACTTTGAACTCCTCATCTCTGTTGATGTTCACCTCCACTTTAGCCACCCAATTCCTTGGCCACAACCCTGAACCTTTCATCATTCCAGGCTGTTCCACCTTAGAGGTAATAAATTAGTCATCACACTCTAACCACCTATCTTTACAATATTTTTTTCAATCTATCTACCTCTCTCTCCTTTCCTCCTCTCAAAATATCATTTCTTTAAACTCAATATAATTTCAAATCTACTATTTCTCAAAAAAAAAAAAGGTCTGTGGCCCTCTTACAACATAATCAACTAGGATACTTGTTGAAAACAGATTCTAGTCTTTACCTCAGACCTACTGAATAATTATTTCAGAATCTGGCCCTTCCCAGATGATACCTAGTAAAGTCTGATAATCACTGCTGTAGTCCATGAAATGCTCTTATTTTATTCTTATCAGTTCTCTTATATCTTGGCTCCCTTTGTCACCCAGCTTAGATTTTATCATCTATCACCTGGGCTGCAAAAGGCATAGCTGGGGAGGTTCTAACAACCATGAATGCACATCATTGATGTTAACTCTTCAGTAATCCTGTTACAGAGCAAAAGGGGGTTCTTTCACGTGGCACCTTGGTGTAAAACCCAACAGCTAGTGTTGAGGAAAACAAGTCTTTATTTACAATATTACAACCTGGGGAGGGCAGTGGGCACTTCAGCTCAGAGCCCTGTTCTCCCACAAGACCCAGCACTTCCCTTGCTCCCCAAAAGGCTAGAAGCCAAAAACATGCCCAGAAGTTCCCCATCCCTGTCAGCTCTCTCCTTCAGGATCTGGGGTACAATGTCATCAGCCTCTCTATAACAGTCCAGGAAAACATGTGCCATGTTGCACTGGACCACACATGATTCTCTCTTTGCCCTTTCAAAGTCACATGGATTTCTTATATCTCCTTGCAAACCTCGTGGATCCCTCTACTCCCCAAAATAGGTGTCTCCTCATTTTTAAATCCCTGATCATGGCCTGTGATGCAGTGGCCATGGTAACCGGTTCTGACCATTCACAGAATCTTGTGCAGGCCTTGTATGCTCTTTCCTCACCATTCTGTGGTCAAAACCTCTCCCATCTCCTTGGAAGAACAAAAATCATTTGCATAACTAAGACACTAGCTACCAGCCATAGATATGCAAAGGAATCTTGAAAGCTGTTCCCTTCCCCCATCCCCCAACTGTAGGCTCTGGGGAATTTTGAGGACCTGCTCTGTAACAATCCCCTTTGAGTTTCCTCTACCTTTTACTGTAGCAGCAATTTCTAATATTCTCCCATTCTCCACAATAAAAATATCCAACCTTTTAATTCTAACACCCCAAAGTCTACCACCACTAGTACAATTAAATGATGTCATCTCCCACTTCTGAGAAAAAACAAAAAAAAACAAAACAGAAGCAACCAGACCAGCAATCTCAACAGGGATCCTATGAGTGAGCCTTTGACATGTACATCCTCATCCATCCTTTTTTCATTGCCTCCTGGGGATGAGAACAGCCTGGCGAGGACTGATGGTTAAACGGGACCAGGCTCAGCCACCCAGAAGGAGGTCAGAACCTCAAAAACCAACTATTATATAGCAATACAAATCCCATGTACATTTTTAAATTTAGCCTGAGTACTTGTGCTGGGGACTTGGTAAAAATTTTTATTCTTTTTGGCCTTAGACTAGTCCAATGCTATTCCCACTGCCTGTGCTCTGAGTCCCATTTCTTCTCACATTCTCAGAAATGGTTCAGCCCATTCTCTTGTATCATCAACCTCAACTGGCTTCCTTTCCTCAGCAATAAGACATGTTCATATCTCTCTCATCTTAGAAAATTATTTCTCTGACTCTGTCTACCACCCTATTATCCCTTCTCAGGGAAAAATTTTTTCTATCTTTTTTTCTCTCCCCTCTATCTCCCTCCATCTTTCTTTTGTTCTTCCCTTTAATAAATATTCATTGAATTCCTACTATGTGCCAGGCACTATTCTAGGAACTATATATGCCCTTAGGATATATCAGTGAACAAATAAAAGATCTTCGTCTTCTAGGGCTTCTGTCCAGGAAAGAGAGACTAACTAAATCATGAACATAATGAGATATATTGTATGTAAAATTTTTACATGGTAATTGTATGAAGAGGTAAAACAGGATAGAGGAGAATGAAAGTGTTAGGGGAGCAAATTGGAATTTTAAACAGTGTAGTCAGGGTCTCATGGAGGGACATGGAAGCAGACGTAGAGGAGGGGAGGAAAAAAGCCTTTTGAAGGTCTTGGGGAGGAATGTTGCAGGAAGGAAGGATAGCCATGCAAAAGCTCTAAGAGGAGGGTGCCTGGTATGTGTGATGAATAAAGGGTCTGTCATGGCTGACTGGGATAACCAAGGGGCAGAGTAGTAAGCATTAGATCAGAGAAGCAACATAGGACCTCAAGAACTAGCATAGGGATACTAGTTTGATCCAGAGAATCAGGGTGCCATCCCACATACTTTTATAAAATATGTAAGATAATATTTTTTGCAGCATGGTTTATAATTATTCCATACTGGGGACAATCAAATGTCCATCACCAATCTTATATTTAGAGAATATATTAACACAATGGAGTATCATGCAACAATAAAAATTCACACACTAGGTATACACAGTAACCTGAAGGAATTTCACCAATACTGTTTTCATAAGGTTTCCTCATAATAGCTTCAGAGAATAAGCTGGAGGTGTCAGTAGAATGTTCTATAATACTGTGATCATCGAAGTCTCACATGCAAGCCCCAACTCTGGGGTTCTGGAATTTCTGTGCTCACTGAAGTGAAGGCTTCTTTCCATGTTTTGGCCCAACAGTCATGCCTACAACTGGTCCACAGGGAACTCCATGTCTGTGTGGTCTGAGAGGGAGAGATTGCCATCCTTTTAATTTGGTTGCCATGAGGAGAACTGACTTGGGAAAAGAAGAAGGCATGTATTTTAAATAGGGGTCTGTGGGTAAACAGTGCAGTATTGGACCAAAAAAACTTTTTTTTTTAAAGTCTGGCCTAACACCTCTGGAACTTTAGAGGCCAAGGCCAGACCTGAGGCTTCCAGATATCTCACTAGATATCTAGGCTCAACTATGGTTAGAGACCATCACTGAAGTCATCAAGAAGCCGGGAGGAGCAGGCTTAGGGAAGATCAGGTTAGTTTTGAACACGCTGAGTTTGAGATGCCCATTAATCTTACAGGCTGGATAGTCAAGAATGGAGTTTAGGAAAAAGGCTGGATATATATACATTTGAGAGTCTGTGACTTATTAATGATAGTTGAAGATATGAGATTGGATAAGAGTACCAGATATGTCAGTATTAGCAACAAGAAGAAGACTAATGACTCCTCTTTGGATCTTTGGGAAGATTTAATGAAAAGTAGAATAACTCCTGAAAGAGTTTTCCTCATGTGATGATTCCACTTTCCCTTTCTCTCTCTCTCTCTCTCCCTCCCTCCTCTTTCTCCCTCCCTCCCTCTCTCTCTTTCCCTCCCCCACCTTCCTCACACACACAGACACACACACACATTCCTCTCTTACCCTCAACCCTCTACAGCCTGGATTCCACTGCCAATATTTTCTAAGTTCTCTAATGATCTCCATGTTCCTAGATTTAAAGGCAACTTATCAGTTCCATCTGCCTTTGCCTCCTTGTCTTTACCACTGCAGTCCATTCTGACCATCTTAAACTCAAACCTTCCTTGCTCCTGTGACACGGCACATCTGTGAATTTCCTCTCACCTCTCTGGGGCTGCTCCTTTTTTGTCTCCCTTGTCTGTTCCTTAAATATTGGTATTTTGCCTTTCTCACTAAATAACTTAATCTACAGTATATGCTAGTGACTCCTAAATCTGTATCAGCCTGGTCCTACCTGTTGAATCTCAGGCCCATATATCCAACATCCCATTTATCATCTCATGTGGACACTTCATAGACAAACCTTATCTAGACTTGTCACCTCACCTCAGTGAATGGTGCCACCAATCCAGTTGCTCAAGTCAGAAGATTTAGAAGTCATTCTTAATTTTTCTCCCACATCCAACATATCTAAATATCCTAAATATTGATCCTAAATATCTGTTAAATTAATTATTTCTCTCTGCCCCACTACCACTGCTCTAGTACCAGTCAGTATTACTTCTCAACTAGATTACTAGTCAACATCCCAACAGAACTCCCTGCCTTGCTCTTTGCAATCCACACCTCTGTAGACCAAGTGAGCTATATATAAAATGTCATATGATCATGTTACATATATTAACTAAGAACATTCACATTACAGGTTGCAGAAAGCCTAACCTATATGGGTTAAAACAAATAAAAAGAAATTGTCTGTCTCAACGGGAAGACTTTAGAAGTAGTTTCAGTTATAGCTTGATCCTGGGCTCAGATTACATGTCACTAAGCTTCATCTAGCATTTCTATCTTCTTCATGTCAGCTTTATCTCCAGGTCATCCCCTCCTGCGATAGCAACGTGGCGGCAGCAGTTTTTAAGCATCATATGGTAACACTAGCAATCCAGCAAAAGAGGACACTTTCTCTCTGAAGCTCCATCAGATAGTATGGTGTGTCTTACTGGCCCATTCCTGAGCTACCTGCTGTATGTGGCCAAGGAGGTCAGACCTGTTAAACAACGTATGCAAGGTCAACTGACCCAAACAGCATTGGTTGAAAGAAGGAACAGAATAGAGAAGGGAGGAAATGGATGAGTAAACATCTAAAGTGACTTTTAAAACCCTTTAATTACTCTCCATCTCTCTTCACATGAAAGCTGGTCTCCTCATCAGTGCCTACAATGCCCTGCCTGAAACAGTCTATCTTACTTCTTCAGTCTCATCTTTCCTGGTCATTTTTTTCCTACTTAAATGTGTAGTCATAGTAAACTTATTTTATTCTCTGAGCCCTTTCTCTTGGCCTTTAGGCACACATCATTTCCTGTCATTCAAGCATGCTTAATTTAGGCTGCTTATTAGTGGTGCTTAATTTTATGTGTCAGCTGGGCCTCAATGTCTAGATATGTGGTCAAACATTATTCTGGGTGTTTCTGTAAGGGCATTTAGGGATGAGATTAACATTTAAATTGGTGGGCTATAAGTAAAGCAAATTGCCCTTCATAAGGTGCGTGGGCTTCATTCAGTCAGTTGAAGGTCTTGATAGACAAAAGGCTGACCTTCCCCGAGCAACAGAATTCTGCCAGTAGACTGACTTCAGACTTGAACTGCAACATTATCTCTTCCTAGATTTCCAGCCTGCAGACCCTGCAGATTTTGACTTGCCAACCCCCATAATTGTATGAACCGACTTCTTAAAAATCTTTCTGTATATACAGAGAAGCATACTATTGGTTGTGTTTCTCTGATGAGCCCTCACTAATGCAGGTGGACTAGCAAAAAATGAAGATAAATTATCTATAAATTCCCTAAGTTATGAAAGAAATCATTCTATGACATTATACTGAACAATAATGAGATATGGACTGCAGAGAGTAAACAATGATGAATTTTTGAGAATTTTTAATGGAAGATAGGGAGTAAGGCAAAAACTATGGGTTGGCTAACCAAAGGTCAATGATATCCACCTTCTCCTTTAACTATTTTCTACTGTAGAGGCTAAAAAGCCCCAATACCCAATTTCTTAGCTTCCAACTAGTCAAAAATGTTGGGGAAGAGCTTCCCTAAATGGAGAAAGATAAAAGGCAAAGTTAGCCTGAAACTTTATTTTTTTCAGATAGAATGAGAATGAAGTCCTGCATAATAAGGATGGCAGAGGCTGAAAGATGGGAAGAGACTGAGACCCTGGAAGGAATTTGGAGTCACTGTAGCTAACCCCAGAATCTGTAATGCATGAGAAAAATAAGTCCCTACTTATATAAGCCACTGTAATAGAGTCTTCTCTTATTTACGGATAAATGCAAGGCTGCTTGATGTAGAGGGTATGGTAGAAAGGATATATTCTTCTTCTAGAAGATAAATTGATCTGATGAAAAGGCCTGGAAGCAGAGAGAGAGGCCAATCAGAAGGCTCCTGTAGGAGCCCAGGAAAAAGATGAGAAGGGCCTAAAAAATTTACTGTGAGAGAAGGGTAAATCATCATAAATCTTTGTCGAATTCATAAATTTTTCTCATCATTTTTATGATGAAAAATTATATAACCACACAATTATCAAATATTTTAAATAAAAAAATAGTTCCTATACATAAAACAAGAATTCTCCTTGGTTTCAGTTGGATAAGCCCATGGGTAAAACAAAACAAAAATCTCAGCTATGTTCTTGAGATGTGAGAATCCCATTTTGTTGCTGCTCTGAGAATACATCTCATTACTCAATCACTCCAATTAAATGGGAAGTTCACCTGCTGACAAACAGCTATCCTGGGATATATCAACATAAACTGTAGAAATAATTGGATTTTTCTAATCAATATTAACTTAATCATATTATACAGTTGCTATTTTCTTTTACATTTAATACAGCACTTCCCTTATATGTAAAACTTTCATTTGTAGCTAAATCTCATGATTAAAAAGGTAGATAATTTAGTCCTTTTATCAATGAGTGGTTATCCTGAGTTCAGTATTATTTTCATAAACTTTTATTCCTTTCATTAACTATCCATTAAAAGTATAAAATCATGTTTTAGCTAAACCTTAGTGCGATATCTTCTAACACCATAACTCCATTTACTGTATAAATACGTGAGATGACTTATAACACTACTTTTATTATTTTTTACTTTAAATAATTTTAATTTTTTAATTACACTTGACATACAATATCATATTAGTTTCAGGTGTATACCTCAATGATTACATAACTTAATAAAATAAAAGACATTACATAAATTAATAAACGATCACCCTGATTAACTTAGTTCCCATCGGACACCATACATTATTACAATATTACTGACTACATTCCCTATACTGTGCTTTACATCCCCGTGACTGTTCTGTAACTACCAATTTGTACTTCTTAATCCCTTCACCTTTTTCTCCTTCCCTCCCATCTGGCAACTGTCAAAATTTTCTATGTTTCTTTGAGACTCTTGTTCATTTTTTTGTTCGGTTTGGTTTGGTTTGGTTTTTATCTATTTTGCCTGGTGTACGTATTACTACCCCAGCTTTTTGTCTGTCTGTTTGTTTCCATTTTCATGAATGATCTTTTTCCATTCCTTTACTTTTCCAGTGTGTGTCTTTCCATCTGAAGTGAGTCTCTGGTAGACAACATATGTAAGGGTCTTGTTTTGTTATCCATTCAGTCATCAAATGCCTTTCGATTGAAGCATTTAATTAATTTGCATTTAGGATTTAATATTTGATAGATTTGTATTTATAGGCATTTCATTATTCATACTTCTGCTGCTTCTTTTTTAAAAAGGCCCTATTTAACATTTCTTGTAATACTGGCTTGGTGATGATGAACTCCTTTAGCTTTACCTGGTCTGGGAAGCACTTTATCTGCCCTTCCATTCTAAATGATAGCTTTGCTGGATAGAGTAATCTTGGTTGTAGGTCCTTGCTTTTCATCACTTTGGATATTTCATGCCAATTTGTTCTGGCTTGCAAAGTTCCTTTAAGAAACCAGCTGTGACAGCCTTATTGGAGTTTCCTTGTAGGTAACTAACTGCTTTTCTCTTGCTGCTTTTAAGATTCTCTCTTTGTCTTTATCCTTTATTATTTTAATTATGATATATCTTGGTGTGTGCCTCTTTGGGTTCATCTTGTACGGGATTCTCTGTACTTCCCATACTAGTGTGTCTGTTTCCTTCACCAAGTTAGGAAAATTTTTTATTATTATTTTTTCATATAGGTTTTCAATTGTTGTTCTCTTTCTCTCCTTCTGGCAACTTCATGATGCAAATGTTGGCATGTTTGAAGTTGCCCCAAAGGCTCCTTATACTATCTTCATTTTTTAATTCTTTTTTATTTTTGCTGTTCTGAGTAAGTGTTTTCTGCTTCCTTAACTTCCAAATCTCTGACTTAATTCTCTGCTTCATCCACTGCACTGTTGATTCCCTGTAATGTATTCTTCGGTTCAGTTAGTGTATTCTTCATTTATGACTGGTTATTTTTTATGTTTTCTTTCTCTATTTTTATGTTTCCTGTCTCTTTGTTGAAATTCTCACTAAGTTCATGTAACTTCCCATAAGTTCATGGAGCATCCTTATAATGAGTATTTTGAACTCTGTATCTAGTAGATGGTTTGTCTCCATTTTGTTTAGTTATTTTTCTGGAGCTTTATTCTGTTCTTTCATTTGGGACACATTTCTTTTTCTCCTCACTTTGGCTGCCTCCATGTGCTTGTTTTTATGTATTAGGTAGAGCATCTACATCTCCTAGCCTTAATAGAGTGACCTTAGGTAGTAGGTGTCCTGTAGGGATCAGTGGCACAGATTCCCCAATCACCTGAGCTGGGCACTCCAGGTGCACCCCTTGGGTAGACTGTGTATACCTCCTATTATAGTTGAGTCTTGATTGCTGTTGGTATATCAATGGAAGGGATTTACCCCCAGGCTAAACAGCAGCCACGACTGGCTGTAACCACCATGGAGGATCATCTCTGTAAGGGCCGAATCCATGATCAGAACTTCCTTCAGTGGGGCTCTGGTGCCTGCTGAGTCCACCCCTTGAGTGTGTACGTTGCAGAGGAGATTGGGTGGTGTTTTGATATGGTTTGAAGTTTCCCACTGGGTGTGCTAGTTCTGGGGCCTCTTGGGAGGTGCAGGACACCTGTGCCCTGCTCAGTGCCATCCAGCATGAGCTACAAAGTGGTCTGCAGATGGCTGCTACTTGTGCTGGATTTGGAGGTGCCCAGTAGAGACCAAGCTGTGAACAAAGGTCAGGTCAATAGTGCCAGGACTGGGTCCACTTAGCTAGATTCTGCTTGTCCAAGAGAGTTTAGGAAAGTCCTAAGCAGAGCCAAGAAGGCTGTGTGTATGGAAAAGCCACTAGAAACAGGTTGGGTGGGCCACAATTTGGGTGGAATGGGGTCTCAGGGAATCACCAAGGCAGGGTGATGGAGACTCAGATACGGAGTTTACTTAAAGGTTCTGTCAGGAGGAAGGCTAGGAAAGAAACAGTGGCCTCTGTCAGCACTTCTGCCTGGGAGAAAGCTGCCTCTCCAGGTCTCACCCCTGTGCCAGACCACTCAAGTCCCTTCCTTTGTGCGCCTAGTGCCTTTTAAGCTTCTGCCCAGTGCTGGAATTCAGTCAGTGCATCCAAGTAAATCCATGTGCAGGTCCTTCAAGAAGAACAGCTGGGACTCCAGGAGCCATCTGTCTCAGCCACAATCCCCGCTGGTTTTTGCAGCCAGAAGTTATGGGAACCTGTCTTCCTGGCACCGGAACCCTGGGCTGGGAGCCTGGTGCGGGGCTGGGACTCTGTTCCTCAGTGGGGACCTCTTGTAGTGCACAGCACAACTGAAAGGGATTCAAAAACGAAAGCACAGGCACTGTGGATAGTGATAAGGAAAAAATGCTTTATTAGGGGAAGAGTATAAATCAACAGTAAGACACAGGGAAAGGCGGAGGGGGATTTCAGGGGGAACACATTACCAACCGGGCTATCAGCACCCAAAATCACAAAGCAACATGCCATGAAGCCTTGGGGTGGCGGTGGTCCTCCAGAGCCTCAGTGGGAACACTAGGGGTCCCAGGCAGTGTGTTCTCTCCACGGGTTAGACTTCGGAGGACCGATCCCTGCTCCCTAGCTTATATAGATTTTACTAACAAAAATTATATGAAGATAATTGCCCTCTGCTTGACAAGAAACACCTGGTGGGTCCTTGGCCCCTGGGAACTGGCCAGATTCCCAGAGTACATGGAGCCACCCTGCCTCTTTCTAGCATTCAAGGTTGGTACAGTCTTGTTTTGGGGGGATGCTTATATAATAGCTCTTGGTACTTTTCCCTTCTGGGGTTGTGTCTGAAACCATGTCCCGGTTCACTTTTAGAGCTCAGCAGTACACCTCTGCAGCCAAGATATGTCTCTCAGTGTTTCTCTGGCACACATGGATGTGAGGCCAGTCCTTTCTGCGTGTCCACCCCTCCAGCCAATCTCTATGTGGCTTCTTCTTCATGTCCTTAGTTGTAGGACTTCTGTTCAGCTAGATTTCAAGTGATTCTGAATGATGGTTTTTCTATAGTTAGTTGTGATTTTGATGTGGTTATTGGAGGATGCGAGTACTGCATTTATCTATGCTGCGATCTTGACTGGAAGCCAACACCATTTTTATAATTATTCTTGAGGCAGTCTGCTGACTTATATGCATGAAAGGATACAAAACTCCTGAAAAACTATTCAGTGTTCTAAAAAAAAACTTCTCTCTGGAATGCCCTTCTCTTGTTAAAACATTGGTCTGCCTGCTGTACCTTGGGGAGTAACCATTTTAAAGTGAAGTTAGCTCATGATACTTTTCTGTTGAAACCCCCTCAATGCTTCTCTATCTCTGGGTAAAAGCCAGAATCATCACTCTGACCTTTGAGCCTCTGCAAGATCTGACCCTACTCTTCCGTAATCTCATCTCCTACTATTTTCCCCTTCCCACAACGTACTCCTTGAAAATCCCTGAACACCAGCTTAGCTCCTTTGCATCTGAGGTTCTCTCTGCCTGTGCTTTAGCCCCCCAGCATCCACCTGGCTCCTCAGATCTTTACTCAAATGGCACTTCAGGAGAACTTATCTGACCCCCCATCTAATATTGTCAATCCTGCCCCTCCCCGTCTCCATCCTTTCCTTTTTTTTCCTTTTTAGCACTTACCACCATTGAACTTGCAATAGGTTTCTCTCATCTAGTTTATCATCTATGTGCCCTCCTAATATAAATTCTATGAGGCCAGAGATTTTTAATGTTCTCTTTGCTGCTGTATCCCAAGCACGTGTTGCAGAGTCTGGCATACACTGGACACTCGACAACCAATTGTTGAATTCATGCATTTCTGCAAATTGAATTTGGCCCTCAGAACACCCCTGGATTTTGCTGTTTTGTTTTTAACCTCAGGTCTCTCTTTGGACCATGACTTTCACTTATTACTGATTCCCTGATGTGCCAAAGTTTGTTCTTAAATTTTCAGATGTGATTGGCATGTATTAAAGTCACTTCAGCCAGGCTCCTGAATCATTTGTGTTGAGGGCTTTAGCTAATGATCATGTGGGACTTTCTCTGACCTCTGAAGCCCAATCCCAGAACACAGGACTCAAAGTTGCACTTAACTCTCCACTCCAGGATTCTTAGGTTCAATACAGTAGTGGTGTGCCAGCATTTTTAAACCATGTAATGCATCTATCACATGCACACACATGCACATGCACACACATGTTTGGGATTACCTCCATCTCTTTCTTGCCTGGAAAATAGATATTTATAATCAGGGTTTGGTTTTCAGTCTAAAATGATATTGAGTGGGTGTCTCAGCCTCTGCTTCCCAAACATGGGGAAATGGGCATTTAAATCAATGCAGCCTTTCTAGATGTCAATTTCACAATATTTATCAAAATGTTCTATGAGCATACTCCTCAGTGCCCTGATTGTATTGCTACATATTTATCCTTTGAACATACAAATGTTCATCAATAACTATGAACAAGAAAATTCATGACAGCATTTTTTACATTTTATTTTTATTATTTTATTTCCCCACCTGAGGACATGTTAATTGATTTTAAGAGAGAGAAAAAAAGAGAGAGAAAAACATCAATGTAAAAAACAAAAACAAAAACTTCGATCAGTTGCATTCCATACATGCCATGACTAGGAATCGAACCCACAACCTAGGTATGTGCCTTGACCAGGAATCAAAGCCACAGCCTTTTGGTGTACAGGATGATGCTCCAACAAACTGAGCCATCCACCCAGGGTATAGCATTGTTTATAATACCAAAAAGCTGGAAATAGCCAACTTCTCTATTATTAGTGATGTAAAGTATCTAGTCAAAGAATGCAGTGCATCTCTTCCTTGGAAAAAAAAACCTATCCTATACATATGATCTTTTGTGCAAATTAAACAAAAATACATCAATAGATTAATACACATAGGTTCAATAAGTATGTGTTCTACATGATTTTGAATTATGCAAATTAGATAGTAGGCCGTTACAAATATTAATATAGTCTTGTCCTCAAAATTTTTTATAAATTTAATTTTCCCAAATATAAAATTTGCTTAAAAATACATAAATTCAAGACTGGCAGGCTGGGTGTTTATACAGTTGCAATAAGGCATTGTCACCTGAGCTATAAATCATGCTATCTTTAGGCCAGGACTCTGAGATGGGAAGGAGTTTGGGAAGTGGAAGGAACTGAATGACCTCCAGTGTAGTGAGTTGCAGCATTGATGTCCCAGCACTGTTTTTGAGCATAACTTTTGGTTCAGGAAACGGAAATAGCTGTCTACAGTACTCAGTAAATGATTTTAAGTAACATAATCTCTCCTTATTTCATAATCAATTAAATGCAATATTAATAGACCCAAATACTTCTGAGTTCCAAACAAAAGGACTCAAAGGTGTATGATCTGTCATAGTGTAGTTTAGTTATTTGGAAGTAAGCCATAACTAAATTCTCATTAAGTTAGTGTAGCTCATATCATATTACTATGGAACAATTTTATGAAAATTTGGAAGAATCAAGTCTAGTTATGTATATTAGACATAGAAATTTTTGATAATTTAGTTTAGTGGGAAATTCTCGGGCTCTCTATTGTAAAATCAAATATTAGCCTTGGTTTTGCGGAGATTAATTTTTTTCTCATTTTATTTTTTCTTTTTACCTTTTGACCCCCTTCACCTATTCTTCCCACCTCTGACAACCACCAACCTATTCCCTGTATCTAGAAGCTTGCAGGTATTTTGGTTGTGTGTGTGTGTGTGTGTGTGTGTTTAAAGATTTCATATATAAGACGGATCATATGGTATTTGTCATTTTCTCTATGACTTTTTTCATAATGCCCTGGAGGTTCATCCATGATGTTGCAAATGGCAAGATTTCCTTTTTTATGGCTGAATAATCTATTGTACATACAATGTGTACAATTTATTTATCCAATCATCTGTCAATAGACACAAAAGTTGTTTCCATATCTTAAGCTATTGTAAATAATGCAGTAGTGAACATTGGGGTATGTATCTTTTCAAGTTAATGTTTTTGTTATCTTCAGATAAATATCTGGAAGTGCAGTTGCTGGACCTTATGGTAGTTCTATTCTTAGTTTTTTGAGGAACATCCATACTGTTTTCTATAGTGGCTGCACCAATTAACAATCCCACCAACTGTGCACAAGGGTTCCTTTTTCTCCACATCCTTGCCAACACTTGTTATTTCTTGTCTTTTTGATTAACAGACATTCTAATAGGTGTGAGGTGATATTTCAATGTGGTTTTGATTTTGCATTTCCCTGATGATTAATAATGTTGAGCATCTATTCCTGTACCTGTTAAGCCATCTCTTTGTCTTTGGAAAAATGTCTATTCAGATCTCCTGCCCATATTGAAATCAAATTATTGGGGGTTTTGCTTGTGATTTGTAGAAGTTCTTTATATATTTTGGATATTAGCCCCTTATCAGATACATAATTTGAAAATATTCTCTCTCATTCTGTCAGTTGCCTTTTCATTTTGATGGTTTTCTTTGCTGTGCAGAAGATTTTAGTTTGATATAGTGTTATTTATTTTTGCTTTTGTTGCTTTTGCTGTCAGACTAAAAAAAAATCACCAACACCTATGTCAAGGAGCTTATTGTCTATATTTTCTCCCAGGAGTTTCATGGTTCCAGGTCTCATGTTCAAGTTTTTAATCCATTTTGATTTAATTTTGTGTATGGTGTAAGATAGTGGCTGAGTTTCATTCCTTTGCATGTAGTTATCCAGTTTTGAGACTTTCTTTCCATTGTATATTCTTGGCTCTTTTGTCATAAGTTAACTAACCATATATGTGTGAGTTTATTTCTGATCTCTGGTCTCTCTATTCTGTTAACGTTAATCTATGTGTCTGTTTTTATGACAATAATATACTGTTTTAATTACTATAGCTTTGTAATGTAGTTTGATATTATGGAGCATGATCCTTTCAGCTTTGCTCTTTTTTCTCACAATTCCTCTAGCTATTCAGGGTTTAGTTTAGTTTAGTTTTGTTTTGTTTTGGTTCCATACTAATTTTAGGATCATTTGTTCTATTTCTTTGAAAAAGTCATTGGGATTATGACAGGGATTATGTACATTGCTTTGGGTAGTGTGGACATTTTAACAATACTGATTTTTTTCAATCCATGAACATGGAATATCTTTCAATTTATTTGTGTCTTCTTCATTTTCTCTCATAATGTCTTGTAGTTTTTCATATACAGGTCTTTTACATTCTTGGTTAAATTTATTGCTAGTTTTTCAAAGCAACTGTAAATGAGATTGTTTTCTTTATTTGTCTTTCTGTTAGTTATTAGTATATAGAAAAACAACATATTTTTGTGTATTGATTTTTTATCTTGCAATCTTACTGGATGTATTAGTTCTAAAAGGTTTTTTTTGTGTGTGTGTGTGTGTGTGTGTGTGTGTGTGTGTGTCTTTTTGGTTTTATATACATAATATCATCCCATCCGCAAATAGTGACAGTTTTACTTCTTCCTTTCCAATTTGGATGCCTTTTACTGCTTTTTTTTTCCCCTTGCCTAAATGCTCTGGTTAGGTCTTCCAATATAAAGCTGAATAAAAATTACAGGAGTGGACATCTTTGTCTTGCTCTTGATATTAGAGGAAAGGTTTTCAGCTTTTTACCATTTCACATTGTATTCTGCCTAACAGAAAAAAAAGCAGAACATATAACCAATCTCTCATTTGCAAAGTAGACAATAATGTAGGACTACAAACAGAGTTTAACATAATGGAAAAAGTAAAGATGATAATCCATAGACATGTTAGAAGTAAGCATTTGATGAGAGTGCTACAAAAGTAGCTTGAGTGGTCAAAATACTGGGTTAGAAAGGTTAGAACAGAGAAGGCAAAAAGTGTCAAGGGCTCTTATGCAGCTTTTATATTGCTTCTTGATGCAAATGCTATAGAATAACGTTACTAAAATCAGTAAATGATGGCTAACCCATTGTAGTTTCGGTGGTTTTAATAGAAAAGCTACACTCAAGTTAACTTTCCTTTTTTTAACTTGAAAAAACCCACCCCAGTAAAAATGTTCTACATAACTGAGGGCGTAGCAAATACCCCCTGTATTAAGTTATATCTGGGAATTGCTTATTTTACTGTCATTTAAAACATTCACTAAGAGATTTGGTTTAGTAGTGAGAATATAGTTAATAGTTGGATAATAATAGTACTAGTGATGATAGCACGGACTCTTGTGATGTCTGAGCATGAGACACTGTGTAGAGACTGCCTATTTTAGGTAAGACCAGTGGTCAGATGGTGAATGGCAAATGTTTTTATTTCACAGAAGTGTGGGGCAGGCTTCATCCATCCTATTAAGTCGAAGAGAAAAACCCAAAGTAGGAAAGGTCAGAAAATAGTGAGAATGATCAGGCAGAGTTGATAATTTTGTAGAAGAGAGAAAGCACTTAGGAGAAAAAGAAAAAAAAAACAAAAACAACTAACTATAATGGGAAAACTGCCTTGGTAAACCTAATTTGGTTTAATTATTGTGAAGAACAATCAGAATAATGATGTTTTAAAATATAGTCTTTCAACTATAAGGCCATAGTAATCAAAACAGCATGGTACTGGCATAAAAGCAGACACATAAATCTAAGGAACAGAATGAAAACCCAGAAATAAACCCATATCTTTATAGTCAATTAATATTCAACAGAGGAAGCAAACACATACAATGGGTTAAAGATAGTTTACTCAATAAATGGTGTTGGAAAAATTGGATTGATATGTGCAGAAAAATGAAACTAGACCACCTTCTTACACCACACACAAGAATAAATTCAAAATGGATAAAAGACTTAAAATGTTAGACCTGAAACCATAAAAATCATAGAAAACATATGCAGCAAAATCTTGGACATTGCTTGTAGCAGTATTTTATTGGATATATCTCCCCAGGCAAGAGAAACAAGAGAAAAAATAAGCAAATGGGACTACATCAAAATAGAGTCTTTCATTCAATCCACCAATAACACATACAAACCAACATGTATTGGGTGTCTTCTGTGTGTAAAAGGTTAGTCACAAAGATCCAAAGAAAAATGGGATCTTCGGTCCTCAGTGAGGTAACTACAGTTACTTCCAAGCATGCAAAGTAACAGAATTAGCCCTGGTAAAGCATTGTTTAGAAAAGGTCCTCGTACATGCATTGACTTTAACACCTAAATTACACTAAGATTTTAGGGACTTTTTGTATATCATTCTATTTCAAAGGTATAAGTTGCTTACTGTCTTAAAACATTATAACTGAAGTTACAATTTGTCTTTTTTTAGAATTTTTTTGTTTCTAATTTTATATTATTATAAATAACATTTCAACGGACAATTTCATGAACACAGTATCCTGTCTTCTACATTGCTTCCTTACTCAGATTCTCAGAAGGGGTTTATTGGCTCAAAAGGCTTTAGACCTAAATCTTTCTTGAAGTATTGCCAGATTGCTTTCTAAAAGGTTTGTATCAATTTATAATACTGTGAGTGATTCATGCTGTAACGAGAGGAGCAATTTTATGTTCTCATCACATGGTAACACTTTACAATTAATAGTATTGGAGTTTTAATTTCATATTCAAATAATGAGATTATTTGGAAGTAGGTATATATTTTATACAATAAGGTTTTTAGTATATGATTTTAATGGAAATAACAAACACCTAATGTTAAAATTTAGTCTTTAAGAAAGTGTCAAAAACAAGTCACACAAATATGAACATGTTTCATGTTCTTATTTCCCCCAATAGTTCATCAGGGCACTTGAAAACCATTAATAGGACTTTAAAAGCAAATGTTATCTACATTAAAATAAACATACTTAAAAACATTTTTAGGAAATTATAGCCTCATATATTGTTTCACCTCATGTTTTTTATTGTAGAATGAAAAAGTTGTTATTTGGGGAAAAATTGTTGGCTTTAAGACATAAAATGAAACAACACTAACTAAATAATGCAGCTTAACTTTTGAAGTTACACAATGCCAAATGATATCTTTTTGGAAAAATATTAATTAAAGAAGTCACAAGCTATTAATACAAACCTTGTGGAATTACTTTGTTTTGCTTTTATAGGAGTGATTTAGAAATTTAAAGGAAAACTACTATCCACTGAACATTGAATTAAAAGTGAATTAGTCTTTATCAGTCTTCCTCCCTGATTTTGTAATGAGATAACAGACAGTTAATATTTTCTATGTGTTAATGTTTTAAGTCTGTATTCTACTTTCTAGCACTTCTGAGAAGTTTATGGCTTTTCTCAGTGAAAAACTGGATATATTCTTAAATGGAGGACAAGCCACCAATACTGGGGAAGCCAAGATTTTAAATAAATTAACAGATGAACAAATGGAAAAGTTAGATTCAGGATCACATATGCAAGTACTCTTAGAAATGGGATATGAGCCATGCAACATTTCAGTTTAGGGAGCACATGATCTGACAAACAGCTGTGGACAGCTGGCCAGAATATTTTAGTGCAGAGCTGCCCCCTAAAATGAAGCCCACATGAGTGCTGCAGGCACACTGGCTGTTGAATCCATTCCCTGATCTTCAAATCTGTAAATCTGCATTTTTGTATTTTAAGTTTCTATTAGGAGGCATACTTCATTGATTCTGGAGCCAAATTGCCAGGGTTCAAAGCTCTCATCTGTTATTTACTAGCTGCCTATCTTCAGGCCAATTACTTAACCATTCTGTACCTCAATTTTTCCATCCAGAAGATGGGGACATTAATAGCATCCAAATCATGAAGTTGTTGGAAAGGTTAAATAGGTGAATATATACAAAGTCTTAAAATAGTACTTGGTGCATAGTAAGCACTATATGGATGTTTGCTACTGATATTATCATTATTAATTCTTATTACTATATCTACCTGAATTTAATAAAGCTTTATAGCTGTTATTAAAGCATCAAATGATAGTGAACCCCAATCTGTATTTCCCAGGGGATAGTAATTTGGGCCTAAAAATATTGTCTTGCAATAACAGTTACATAGTAGGCAAGCATAGAAGTGGGAAAGTTTAGTCAGTTGTTCCTCACTTTTAATTCTCCCTCCACCTCTAACTTATTTTGTGAACCTGGGAAATTTACCTATTCAACCTTGCCAGGCCTTTAAAAGGAGAATAATAATACTTGCCTGACAAGATAATCAATAATTAGATAAGATAATGAATGTGAGGTGCCTGACATTGGCCTAATGCTCATGGACCTTATATCTACTTTCAAGAACTCAACTAGTACGTGCCGCTCCATGTGGTGGCCTCTCTTTTCCCTTTCTGGCTCCTTGCAACCTTCAACAGAGTCTTACTCTGCTGCCTGATGAAACCAAACACCAAGAAGCAGACCCTGGATAATCACCAACTAAAAACTTAGTGTGTAAAGATATTGTTGGTAAAGTAGTGTGTATTATAATGCTATATTAAAAAGGGTTAAAAGCTCATCTTACTTAGAAGTGTACATTAAAGTAAGAATGGGTCAAGGTGATATATGTGATTTGCTTTTAAAATACTTCAGCAAAAGGAGCGACGAAGAGAAATAAAAGGACCCATGAAACAAATGTAGCAAAATCTTGATATTATTTAATTAGGATGATAGGTGCATAGGAATTTATTATATAATTTTCTATTAAGATTTAGTTTATTGTGTTTGAACTTCATACATGATTTAAAAAATTGAAAAATGTTAAAACCCTCACATTTCTATAGGTAATTCATATGGCTCCTTAGCTACCAGGCATAAGTCTAATATTCTAAACATTTTATCCCATTTCCAAAAGAGTAAAAGTCAGACCTGGTGATAAATTTCACCGAATCTTTCGTTCTTCCTAATGTAAGAAACAAGGACATGGTGACTCCCAAACCAGTAGGAAGTCATTAGTAACAAAGGGCAAATGTAATTAAAGGGTCTTAAGGGTAAATGTAATTGGAGGATCTCTGAGAAGGGAGTTGACAGTATTAGCATATTTACAAATCACAATAGGGGATAATCGCCTTAGATTGTAACTCCGGAGTAACCAGTAATGGAGAAAAGGGGGGAGAAGAAGAGGGGTGGGGGAGCTAATTGCATTAGGGAGGGGGAGCTAATCACACTACTATGAAACCAGTTTTCTTTGTCTACTTGGTGCCCACATTCTCCTGGCTGAGGGCGCGCCCGACTCTGCAGACTCGTGAATAAACGCCTCGCTTTGCTGCTCAAGTCCTGTGTCCCGGTTTTTATTGTGAGCATTTCTCACACTAGTCCACCAGAATTTGCCATATAATTTCCAAATAAACATTTGTCAAACCTTGCTTAGGTTAGGAAATTGTCATCTTTTCCAACATCACCATACAGATACTTGTATAAGACACTTAGATATCAATGTTTCTAAAAGTGAGGCCACAAAATAAATGAATCTCTTACAATGTTATGCCAAGAGAAAGAAGCCAGACACAAAACACAATATATCTGTCATATGATTCCATTTATATGGAAAGTCCAGAAAAGGCAAATCTATAGAGACTGACAGTAGGTAAGTGGTTCCTGAGACTGGAAGTGGAATGGGCGTTCACTGTGCATGGCCTGAGTGACCTTATTGGGATGACAGAAATACGTTAAAACTGGATCATGGGTATGGTTGCACATAACTTGGTAAAAGTACTAAAAATCATTGACTTCTAAACAAATGAATTCTATGGTATATAATTACACCTTAATAATTTTTTAAAAACGGTTACAGTTAGGTGGGTCACAAACCTTTAAAAAATCATTTATTAGGTATGTAAAGCATTTTATAGTTTAGGAGAACTTAAGCACATCAAATTGTGATTTCACAGTAATTATATAAACTAACAATAAATTTTTATATCTGACACTAATACAGAATAATACTGAACGTAAATGATAATTGAAAACAGTAAATATAAATTAAAAATAATGAAATAAAGTTTTAAGTTAAAATAGATGAATTAATTGAAATAGTTGATTTAAATAATTGTTTTAATTAAGTCACATAATTAAGTTAAATAAAAATGATACTAACCAACTAGAAGTTCTGGTAAATGCTAGTCTGGGTCATTGATTCCTAGCTTATAAAACCTCATTTGTGTGTGTGTGTGTGTGTGTTTTAATCTCAGGATTAGAGATAAAGATTAAATAGGAAAAATGTTGATGAAAATGCTTATAAATTGCTACTGCTACACTAACAAAGGAAAAGGCATGGTCTACCTAAGTTGCTTTCATTTTAATAGAAAAGAAATCCTAATTGGGTTATGACAGATAAGTGACTCTCCAGGTGAGGAAGGAGTAAATTAACCGGTTACCCAGCTTCCTTCCTCTGGGTTTCAATTTCTCTAATGGTTTCTTCCTTCCACAAACATTATTGAATGCCTACCATGGATCCATTAGTTGGTAGGTCCTGATCCTCAAGAGGTGTCCAGTTGCGCTCCTCCTCACCCTCTTCTCCCAAAGGTGCTCTACTACAGCAGCTTCCTTCTTGATTGGGGTGGAGCACCCCCAAGCGTGGTCCTGGTTGCACTTGGCACAGGTGAAATGAATTGGCAATTTTGAAGCTTTTCCAAATATTAAGGGAGAATACCCCCCACCCCAAAACGCCCAACACAATAGTACAATTTTTAGATTGGAAGACTGAAAAAAAAAAAGCCTTCTCATCACCATCCTGATTTTAGCTCCTAATTACTGTGTCTGACACTCCTTTTTCTTTCCAAGAAGTGAGTCTTTCTCACCTTTCAAGAAATCAGTGGCATTTAAGTCCCCTGCGCACAGGAACAAAGCGGCCGCTATATTCTAAATCCTCATGCCCATAGAAACCAGGAGCACCCTCTTCCCTTGGATCTCCACAGGGTTTGTTTTCAGCAAAGTGGTGGTAGTGTTATTTTCACTATTATTACTATTACTATTCTGATGTTAGCTCGGCTAATTAATAAATCTGTGGCGTTTAAATGTTTTTGCTAAATTCTCTACACTTCAACTATGAGCCACATTTGAGAAGGCCACGGGCAAAAAAAAAAAAAAAAAAATTCAGGTTGGGGCACAAACATCTTTCTGCCTCAGGGGGTACCCCGTCCAGGGTTTACTCATAGTTTTGTTTAACCTCCTGCCCATTCTAAAAGGTTCAGCAAGGCGGATGCTATGACCCTTTGAACCGAAGGTGGAAGGTATGTGCCTAAGAAGACACAGCCTGCTAGCTGATAACAGAGCCTGAATCGGCACCTGTTCTCACCGACCTAAGTGAATTTCTCTTTTCATTCCAAATTCCTTAGTGGAATTACCCCTCTAGGCAAGTAAAAGTTGCCGTCCAACCCGACTGACTTCCCGGTGCTGAGAGGGGTAGTTAGCCTCGGGTATGTGGGCTTTGCCTCCAGCACCACGCTAAGGTTGCCTTTGTATTGTAATTCGGTTCAGTTACGCCGTCTCTGGGGTAGGCCGTTTGCAGGGTTCCGTTGAAAGTTTTCCTGGGTAGTTCCGCTGAATCATCCAGCAACAAAGCAAATTACAGAAACAGATGAAAAAAATAAGAAAACGCAAAGCACGTGGCGTACTTTTCTTGGCCTCTCTCCCGATCCGTAGCCGCGTCCTATGACGACTGCGTGGGCGGTTTGTCTATAAAAGCTCCGAGTCGGCGCGTCTCGTCGCCACGATCGCTTCCTGTTCCCTTTATCTGCGGTCGTGTGTTGTTGTTCTTCTTTCCTGCTGGAACCCTGGTGGCAGTGAAGATGGCGTCTACCAGTCGGTTAGTGTGTCCGGTCGATCCCGGCTAGCTGAGGGGCGGGCGGGGGGTGCCAGGCGGCTGCCGGGGCTGCCGCGTCGGGCAGAGCGCCCCGGAGATACAGGGAGAGCCGGTCAGTACGTCCGGCCGAAGCGGACAAAGGCACTTGCAAATGGCAGAGCTGTCAGGGGTGTCGCAGGGGTTATCGAACCGTCGGCGTTGCCGCCGCTGGGTCTTTGGTCGCCTTCTCACCCAGGCACCGACCTGTGTGTGGGGGCCTCTGGGTCCCTAACCCCTGGTCTCTCGTCTTCTGTGGATATTTCATCCGGCTTTTTTTCTCGTTACTTGTTTCTACACTTGTTTTTCTATCTACGGTTCAGTCAGCTCGAGGGGCCGGTGAGTCCTTCTTTCCTAAGGGCGTGAAAGGATTAGTTCCAGGTCCCCATCCAGCTGACAGCTAGAAAGTGAGGGACGTCACTATTGGTAAGCCTGAAGGGACCCGATTACCACCCCAGAGGCCGTTTCAGTGGAAGTGAAGACATTTCTGAAAATTCGATGAAGTTCGCGTCTAAGAGATTTCTTTACAAAGGTCGTCTTCTGCACTTTTTCGAAGAAAATCTTGCCTGCAGAAAATTATTTAAATATGCTGGGCAGTCACGCTAATATGTTTTTAAAATGCTCTGTACTCAAATCTACAAGACATTCATGTAGTGCCAGTGGAGACAGCCTTGAGTCTTTAGTCCCGTGACCCGAAAAATGGTTGCAGATCCTAATTATATCTTATTACACTATGAGGTAGGGACTAGTACTTTTGCATGAGTGTAAACTGAGTCATGCCAGTGTTGGCTTTTCCAAAATTAGTGTTAGAACAGTGTAAAGACTGGTGTGTCTCTTGTTACCACACAGTTGTCCTCTGGTTAACTCATAATGCAGTAGAAGTAATAGAGCTTCTGGAAGGCAACTCTGACACACGTTTTTGAACTTGTTATAATCTGTGTAGTTGAGTTCTCGATGAAAACCATTATCACAAATAGTAAGCTGAAGAAGTCCCAAGCCCTTTCCGGTAACATCCAAGACTTACTGTTTTATGTTCTGTATTTATTAAAAAGGGGAGTAATGAGGTAGCTTTAGCTAATGGCCTGTTTGGAAATCAAGTCAGTAACACTCTTGTTTACTGCTTCTGATTCTGTGATTGAGTGCTCAGTCATTCTGTGTGGGCGTGGCTCTGTCAGGTAAGTGGAAAGCTTCAGCTCCCAAAGACACCCTAAGTCCAGCTTCCAGCCTCTCATGGCAGTAGATCTGAAAGGTGGGCACAGCTTTCACATAAAAGAGAACAGGAAGCTGTGTTTTTAAGAAAGGTTACAGTATAAGTTTAGTCAATTCACTTGATAAATTCTTTACCCAAAAAGTGCACTTTACCTTGTGTACCCTTATCATCTTCATTTGTTAAAAATATTTGAAATAAACTTTTTATAGACAGGTCCAGCTCTGTGTGTTATTGCAGCTGTTCACCTCTAGAATTTTTCTACCAGTGAGAACAGAGGTAAATGTTAGTATTTCTACCTTTAGCTATTTTTTTCCTTGAGGAAGATGTTACAACTGCCTGGTGTTTCCACAGAGAGGAGAACAAATGTTCAGAGTTCAAATTTAAGCTCCACCACTTACTCTAGTTTCAGGCAAATCATTCTCTGAGCATAATCCTTAAAGTGGAGGGAATGCCCATCTTGCAGGGTTGCTTCGAAGATTAATAATGTATGTGTAGCACTAGAGCCACAGTAGGTACGCAGTACATTTTAGTTATAAAATCAGGTTGGGATTATCTGGCTGCTTAGGTAGTGTCGATCGTGTCAACGTTAGGGCTGACTTTCCTACATTCCTTCCCTATTGTTTTTGCCCCTTACTTTCCCTACAATCCCGTACTTGTGGTTTCTCTTCTGTGTTACTCTTGTGGATAATTTGATTAAAAAGGTGACTAGCACGATTGCATTTTATTTTGCATAGGTAACACATACACATAGTATAAAAAGCAAAAAGACAAGTAAGTGAAAGGCAGTAGCCATCTGATTCTCCCCCAAAGCAGTTATTGTAACCAGTTTCTTGGTGTTTTTTCCCAGTAAGTCTGTGCTTTAGCAAACATATGCATAGAGTTCTAATAACTCCCCCTGCTCCAAAGTAGTCTAATGTAAACATTGTGCCTTGCTTTTTACCTTTTTTTATGAAGTTAGCACACATTTTAAGTGCACAACTCAGTTCCAAAGTGGACATATAAACAGACTTACCACCTGGGTCAAGAAATCAAAAACTACCAGTACTTAGTCATTACCACATCCTGATTTCTAACACCGTAGATTTGTTTTGCCCACTTTAAGTTTTATATAAATGACATGTGTGTTCATCTGTCTAGTTTCTTTTATCTGCATTTTGATATTCATCCATGTTACTGCATATAACTGTAGTTCGTACTTTTTCCAGTTTTGTATGAGATCTCTGCCATTTTCATTTAGCATATCATATCTTTGTGATGTTTCTATATCATTCATATATGCACACACACTGCATGATAGTCTTATCTCCCTTTTAAGAGTGCAAAATGTATCAATCCCTTTGTATGCTGTGTGCCACCTGACTGCTCATTTTATGCATTTCTAATTACTATTACTCTGCTCATGTTTTCCTTTATTTCATTATAGCTTTTCATAATTTTTGCTTTCTTAATATTTTATTTGCCATATTTTTCTATAGGAATTTATAGAGTAAATGTGAATATAAAGCAAACTCCATGCCCCATTTTTCAATGAACAGTTCATCATATGTTCTGATTACCTTGAGTATATAAATTGTAGGACTGTGGATTATTTTTTACAGCAGGAATTACCTTCTATGTTGAGACTTAACATTCTGAATTGTATTTGCATGAGAAACTATCCAAAACCACAAATACCCATTAACATGGTAATATTGTCTTTTAGATGTATATTTGTGGTGGCCATAACATAACCTTTTCCTGCATTACTTCAGGTGATTTTTTTCATAATTAACATTTGCTTTATTCCACATAATACAGAAAACATTCTCAGAATAACAATACCTAAGCTACCACTAATGTGAGTACTTAAAAATGTTAATAGTTTTTACATAGGCCCTCATTCTTTTACGGTTGTATTTTATCTGCATTTTCAGAACATAACCTTTATATAAGTTCTGTGTCTAAAGTTGGCTCACCACAAATCTTTGCATTAATTTCGTGCTATACTGAGTGTGTAAAACTCAGTCTCCAGTAAATTTATAGGAGAGGGTTCATGGAAATGATATTCTTTGAGTTCTTGCATGTTGTTAACACTTATCAATGGTCTTTCCATTGAAAGTCAGCTTTGCTGGATATAAAATCTCTGGATTATGATTGGTTCTTTTTCTTTGTATCTTTATTGTAGGTCATTGTTTTATGGTGTGAGGTTTTCCTGTCTCAGTTGAACTTTTAAGACAACTTATTTTCAGTGATACCAAACATTTTTGATTGTGAGCTGAGACCCCCAGAAATAATTACTAAATCTGTGTTAAGTATCTTCGTTGCTTTTTGAGACTGATTCTGACAGGTCATTTAAGGCTAATGTGTCTTCCCCAAACTGCTTAATTTTAAAATAAGATAATTGAACAAATTACTAATATCAAATAGATTGAAAGGCAGCTTTAAAAACCGTTTCTTGATTGCTAACAAACTCAATTCTGGACTAAATGAAATCATCAGGTCTTAAGTAAAGAAGAGCCACATCTACCACCCTCCTTTATATACCCATTAGGTTTAGTGTACTTTTCTAAATATTACTAAGTAACTATACCCCTGGCTGGTTTGGCTCAGTGGATTGAGCGTCGGCCTGCGAGCTAAGTGTCGCTGGTTCGATCTTCCAGTCAGGGCACATCAGAGAAGGAAAACTCTTGACTCCAAAAAACCTCCGCTGCCTTGCGGCATACCTCTTCAGGGGAAAGGCTAAGGGAGTAAACCCTGACAGAAAATCCGGAGCCGGAGTCCCTAAGGCGGTTTGACGTTGTAGTCAACACCGGCAACTCCTGTGGCGCACCTGAAGCCAAGCTGTATTGACTCCGTCTTTCCCTTGGACCCTTCAGCTGCGAAGAGAGGGGGGGTCCGCTGCATGGGCAACAGCAGACCCTCCATATCACCCTGCCCAGGCTCTGTAGCTTCAGCTTCACTGGAGAGGACACTCCAGCGCCATCGCAAGATGTCGATTCAACACGGGAGGAGACAGATACCGTGTCACTCCCGAGTCGGACTGCACAGCCATTTTCGGCGGTGCAGATAGACTCTTAAGAAGCTACACCATCGTCTCTCGAGACAGACGGCTGCTGACGACGACGACGACTAAGTAACTAGCAAGTAGAAAAACACTTAAAATTTATTGTCTGACCAGAGAAAGAAGTGGCAAAGGACACACACTGGATGGTTATCGGTAAATGGTAGCTGGTCATTTCTATGCTACTCAACATTTTTCAAAAACCTGGTAGCCTGTTGAGAGAAAAAAACCAAATTTGTTTTCTATTTGTTTTTAAGTCTCTTCATGTCTGCAAATCAGAAACTATTCTTTAAAAAAATTTCAGTGGGATCTACCTTTTAATAACTAGCTAGAATTTAAAGTACAGTAGACCCTCTCTTTGTTGCAGTTCACTTATTGTGGCCTCACTGTATCGTGGGATTTTAAAAAATATTATATTTAATTATTGCGGATTTTTCGCTATATCGTGGGATTTTGCAGTACTGTATACGTATGTTGTTAAAGTTACGTAGGTTTAAGAGGGTAGAATATGTTTAAGAACATAAGTAGTGTTTATAAAAGTGTGGGAAAGGTTAATAAGGGAATGGGAACGGTTTATAAGTGTGTGGGAAAGGTTTATAAAGCCTTAAAATATATATAAATACTAAAATAAATGTAAGATTCCTACTTCGCAGATTTTCACCTATTGCTGGGGGTCTAGAACGTAATACCTGCGATAAGTGAGGGAATACTGTAATTTAACTGGGATGTTTACTTGGAAAATTTAGCTTAACTATTATAAACATTATAATACTGGAAAAGTGTTCAAAATTCTCCCTTTTCAAAGACTATGTCGTTACATGTTGGTTGGGAAAATATTAAAAAATACATTTTCTTTTTCCTTTTAGTTTGGATGCCCTTCCAAGAATCACATGTCCAAACCATCCAGATGCGATTTTAGTGGAGGACTACAGAGCTGGTGATATGATCTGTCCTGAATGTGGCCTGGTTGTAGGTAAGCAGTTATTATGGTTTTAACTAAAATCACTATTTTGAATACTTTGCTTTTGTGTAATTTAGTAAATACGTTTTAACTGTTCTTCCCTATAGGTAATTTATATTTCTTGTGAAACAAACAAAAAATTGGAAAAAAGAAAGCAGAAGTAAAATTATTCAGAGATACTGTATTTTATTGTCAATTCAGATGCTTATATTTTATAATGGTGGGTAGGCGAGGACATCAGGTTGATATAGCTAATCCAGAAAAAAGGGCCTCGGTCTCCCGAGTTCTTTTTTTTTTTTTTTTTTTCCTTTCTTTTTATTATTGATGCTATTACAGATGTCCCCATTTACCCCCTTTGCCCACCCTCACCCAGCCCCTGTCCCCACTTCCCAGTATTTGACGGGACTTTGAGGAAGGTAGGATGACACCCACACATATGATATAATAGATGTAATGTGACTTTTATGGGTTTTAAATATGATTTATTTCGGAATATGAAATGTATTTGTATAGAATCATATCTGAGGCCCTTTAGTAAAAAAAAAAAAAAAAAAAAAGATTTGTTGTGATTTTTATTTGCTCATATGGAGTGATTTATTTATATTGTTCTAGTTTAAAATTGTTATTGCCAAGAATACCACTTCTTAAAATTTTACTTTTATTTATTTTTTTACTCACTAATCTAGACATACAGCAAAACTTTAGAATAAAGATGGTTTATTTAAAAATTCTTGTTTTTTTTAAGAAATTTTTTTTTAAGGTTTTATTTATTTGTTTTTAGAGAGAGGGGAAGGGAAAGAGGAAAGGAGGGAGAGAAACATTAATGTGTGGTTGCCTCTTGCACACCCCCAACCAGGGACCTGGCCCGTAACTCAGGCATGTGCCCCGAGTGGGAATTGAACTGGTGATCCTTTAGTTTGCAGGCCAGCACTCAATCCACTGAGCCATACCAGTCAGGGCTAAAAGTTGTTCTTATGTTGTGGTTGCAGCCATACTTGAGAAAAAGAGTAATGCTGAGCAGTTTGAAATACTTAAGAATGAAAATGCTGTTATACCGTGGATATGTTTACTTGGAGGACATTGGTAATATTCATCCAAGTAGGCCACTTGCCTCAGACCTCCAGTGGGAATTTTAAATCATGCAGAGTTGCTAATAAGAATTGAAATCCATTTGCAATTGTATTATACTCAATAAGAAATATTTACAGCTAGTGCACTTACTGTAGTAGGCACTGTTGTAAATGATCCTCATATTTACTCAGTTTATCATCAGAGAAATCTGTGAGGTAAATACTAATGTTATCTTCATTTTAGAGATGAGGAAAATGAAGTTTAGGTAATCTGGCAGTCTAGCCTCCTCTCTTGTCTGCATGAAGGCAAATTTCAATCCTGCATTCTTTCATAATAAAATGAGTTCGATCTGAGATTGGCAAACTAGAACCGATTAACTTTTTATATGGCCTGTGTGCTAAAATGGCTTTTACATTTTTAAATGGTTGGAAAAAATCAAAAGAATATTTTGGGACACATGAAAATATCAAATTTATATTTTAGTCTTCAATAATTATTGGAGCACTGTCACAATCATTTGTTTGTTGTTGCTTTCATAATGCCACAGCAGAATTCAGTAGTTGCAACAGAAACCATATATGTTGCTCTTACCACTTTATATTGCTGCTCAGTGCACTACAAATCCCAGTTGATGGAGATAAAACTCCAGTGTTTTGAGTGCCAAACATATCTCCATACTGCAGCATTTTATTTATTTGTGTTATCATTGCATACCCATCCTGTCAAAACAAACAAACAAAAAATGAACTTTGAATGTCATGCTTTTAAGGCATAGTGGAGTATGAGTTACTTTGTTACTGAATTTAGATGGTGAAGCATTGTATTTATTATGCTTTGTACTTTAGCTGTGCTAAAAGAATACAGTAAACATTGAAATGACCAGACAAAGCACTGTCATAATACTCCCAACTGAGGAAAACAATGGTCAGAAAATTTAGAAATGTAGAGTATCTCATCACAGCAGAATTTCTTCACAAAAATAACAGAACAAAAATGAGGCTGCAGCTAAAATAAGTTTCTGAGTGTTTTCATTTGTAGGTGAAGCAGGGAAAACCATTTACCACTGATGAGTTAATTAATTTGTGTTTGATTGCAGCAGCTGAAGAAATGTGTCCAGAGAAAATAAACTTAAGTCTGCTATCCTTTCAGCAAGAATAGTTACTTGAAGAGTTGACATTGGGAGTAACATCAATACTCAAAATATAAGGCAAATTATTTCAAGTATTTTCCCTAGACACTTGATTACTAGACAGATGTTACTGTTGAGCTGTTTATTCAAGGACTTAGTGCAGAGTTTGCAGAGTTTGACGTGACTGCATGGAACAACTACAGGAAAATATTTTCAAAGAAGTTGCAAAAGTACTGATTCAGTAAAACCTGAAGTGGAATCTGCTAGGATGTATTATAACTGATGGTGGTGAGAATAGATGTGGAACAGAGGACTTAGTTGGACAAATTTACAAAGGGTGCAAAAATTTAAGATTAAAAAAACAGCCTATAGTTATTCATTTTCTTTTGCATCGGCAGATACTTTGTGGAAAGGATTTGAATCTATCTTGTGTTGTTATTGATCCAGTAGTGTCAGTAGTGGATTTCATTCAAGTTCATGTACCTATCATCAGTTCTATGAATTTTTGTCAGAAATGGAAACTGAATATCCTCATTTGCCCTACCATACAGTAATTTGTTTGCTTAGCAATGGCAAAGTTTCCTTGTGAATCTTTTTTTTTTTTTTTTTTTTAAGCTCAGGGCCAAGGTTGAAATGCTGAAATTTTTCTGAATCAGTACTGCCTCCAACTACTATTAAACACTGAATGGCTTTGGTAATTAGCTACTTTTGCAGACTTGCTAGTATTTCTTAATGAATTCAATGTAGAATTGCAAGGCAAAATAGTGCCTATATGTTAAGCACTGTGACAAAGTCAATTTGACAGCAACTAACATTTGAATCACAAATAATGTCAAATTGCTTTATATAGTATTTTATATTCTTTCATTGATGTCAGAAGTTAAAACAAGAACTAAAATCTTCATTTCCAAACAGATCTGCAGCAGATATATTTCCAGACTCAAACTATTTTCACCAGTGTTTTTCAGGCCTGGATGCAAATGCAAAGGAAATTTTCATATTTTAAAATCTGTTTAATTGTACAATTAAGTAACTTCCACCAAACCTTTAAGTGGAAGTGATTAATCCGCAATGTAGTGACATGATAAAAGGCAAATATCAGATTAATGTGATAAAATTCTATAAATATAAGCAACGTGTATGCGCAACTAAAATCATATGCTTGTGAATTAATATCAGTAATTGGCAGTATTCATCTGTGAAAAAGGTATTTTTAAAAATGAAATACACAAAATCTTGTTAATATAGCATTGACAGGTGAACATTTGTAGTCAGTGTTGATGGTAGGGAATGCTAACTCTGAATTCCAGTTACGTGAAATGTTATCTCCCAGAAAGAGAATTCCATTCTTCTCAGTAGTAGATATGTATTAAAACAAATTATACCTATATTTTTAACTTTATCAATAAAAAAATTAGAGAATTTTTTCTTTAAAGTATTTAATATCCTTAGTTTGATCTCTTGACTCAAAGCCTGCAATATTTGCTCTATGTCCCTTTGCTGACACCTAAGTTAAATGAGAGCATTCTAATTCTTCCAGAGTATTAAGATTGAACTGACAATGTGTAAGAGTGCGACAGAGACAAAAATTGCATATAATTTCATCTTCTAGGCTCTCCTAATTACTGTAGCCACTTAAAAAGAAGTAGTGTAATAATATTCCATTGTATTTCCAGCCCTTCCATCACCTTCACTTCCACTGTGACCAGCAAAACAGTTGGGTAAGATTAACCAACTGGAAAAGGATGATAGAATTCACCAGGGTTATATGCTTTTCTTGTGCTTGGAACCCTTAATTTTTACTTGCATTTTTCTGCTATATCAAAGCAAAGTTAGTTTTTTAGTTTTGCTTTATTAGTCCTGAACACCAGCATCAGAACTACTATATTTTATTCTAAAAAAAGCTACTAGGCTAAATTATAAGGCCTAAATATTTAAAAATATAATCTGATTAAACTTTCTATCTAGAGAAGTTTCTCTTTGTAATATTGATGTTTTTTACCTAAACAAAATGTAACGCTTTAAAAATACACAGTAGCCTGATTCACAGATATTTGTGGTTAAATGTGTAATATGATGTCCTGCAAGTGAAGGATTTAATCCATGGCCAGAAAAGGGCAGGTAGGCAATAGTCTGCTGACCAAGTTCTGTTTTGCTGATAGTATTCTCAAGCCACATTGTGTTAAAAATAACTTAATTGAACATGACACTCCATGAGTCTAAATTTTAAAGATACATATACATACACAAACATATCATTATCATATATTAATAATAGATTGTGTTATATATTTAATTAGATTTACATTATCTTGATAGTTTAAAGGCATATGCTCTGTTGCCAGCTCAATTCAATGCACTTAAAACATGAATTTGTAGCTTTTTCCTTAATTTGAGGAATTTAAATCCAGACATGTAACATCTCATCTGTTTTCTAATAAATGATCTTGGCATAATGGATTGATTGTATTTGTCATAAAATTTTTACATAGTCTGAAACTTTTTAGATTATATCATATTTATTGAATAATAACTCATTAAGGTTAGAAACTGAAACTTTTAGAATTGTTTTTGGACAACTCTAACATTTAATTTGTTCTTGAAACTTATAATAGCTTGTTACTAACTCCTTTTAATTTCAAACTCAAGGCTAGATAATACTCAGTTGTCATTTTCAGAGTCATACACTACTCCTCAAATGAGTCAGCAACTAGGAGAGTTCATTGCTATCACTTTTTTTAATGAAATTATTTTAATATAAAAAATTATATTTATCTTACATGATACAGACTACCTTTTCTCAGGTCTTTAATAACACTTTTCTCACTGTCCTTCAAACCTGCGTTCATAGGTCTTTCAGGTCCACTATTCAGTTGCAAAACCAGTGCCACATGTTTTTAGGATTTTCTTAAAGCAACATCATACTTTCAGGAAATGATTTGTTTCAATTACATGATAAACTACCTTAAAACTTTGTGTCTTATAACAGCCATTTTATTTTTTGCTCATTTCCTGGCTTATTAATTTGGGAAGGACTCATCTGGGCCATTGTTTCCACATGACACTGGCTGAACCTGGAGGATCCACTTCCATGGTAGCTTCTTCGCCTGCACTTCTGGTGCCTCTGTGCTCCTTGGCATCCCCACATGGGTCTGTCATCCTCTAGAACTTCCCTGTAGTTGTCTAAGTGTAGTCATATTTCATACATGGTGGTTGGTTTCTAAGAGTAATATCCCAAGAGCAGGTGTTTTGAGAGAGGGAGGTTGGATTTGAGTAGTTAAGGGCCATGGGTGGAACATGAGCACTTCTGTGGTTCTGTTAGTCACAGCAGTTGTAGGGCCCGCCTAGATTGGAAGGGCGGGGAAATAGTCTCCACCTCAGCTTGAGAGGTGGCAAGGTCATGTTGCAGGAGAGCATGTGGGTGGGAGATACTGCTGCTGCCTTTGGAAAACACTACACATTTAATTTCTTTTGTTTCCTTTCTTTCCCATTATTTAAATGGTTGTAGTGTTTAGCCTATCCTGTAGCTTAGGTTGTTTAAAAATTTTGTGGCTATTTTTAACACTATTTAGCATGTAATAGTTCTTTGACTTTCCTCTTTTATTTGAATTATAGGATTTTTGTTTTAAGCATATGAAGTGTTATGATTTGTGATTGGCTGTCTCACCTTACAGTAATCCATAAAATATTGGTAGTGATCTTTAAAATAAGGCCAATTTTTAAAGCATAGTTTTGTCATTTCTACCATGAAACTGTTGGCTCTAACAGCACTTTTTGTTTAGGGATTTTTCCCCAAACCCTAAGTGTAATTGTGTCACATTAAAATATGAGCACTAGGTGGCAGTATAATATTTAGATCATCAATTTGTGTATCAATTTGACGTTATACATTGTTTATATATTGGCTTACAGTCAGCAAAGTCTTAGGTTAGTAACCTGCTGAAATAGCTGTTACACATGAAATTGGTTATCATTGATTTTTATAATTAGGGTTTCACAACGAGGGGTCATTTAGAACTAGTGGTATCATTTCTAGTTAAAGCCACTTTTGTGTACCATTTAAACTGAGTTGTTTCATTGTTCTTAAGAACAATTAAGGACAGCCCGTTTGGAAGTGGTGATTGAGAAGCTTCTGTAAACTTAAGGACTAAAATGGACACCCAGCAGGATGTCCAACCCCCAGAGCAGCAGCCAATGATATATGTCTGTGGAGACTGTCATAGAGAAAATGAAATAAAATCCAGGGATCCAATCAGATGCAGAGATTGTGGACACAGAATGATGTACAAGAAAAGGACTAAAAGATTGGTGGTTTTCGATGCTCAATGAAACATGGAATTCAGAAAAATATCTTGTCTGCATTTGGATTTGCTGTTAATGTTTAGCTTTTGAGTAGTGTACTTATCTTTGTGAATGCAACTATATACATAACGATTTCACTTTAGAAACCATATTGTATTTAGGTATCAGTAGTTTATGTAAGAAAATTATTTTCTGTTCACTTACATTATTTGTAATTTAATTTTATTGTATGTGTCATCTGGTACAATGACGGTTAGACATGCTTCCCCAAATCACACTCTTAATCAAAACCTGAAATTGTTGGGGCCCTTGTTAAAAATAAAGGTTTATATTATCAACTGTTAACAACAACAAATAAAGAACAATTAAGGAAAATACTGGAAAGTAGTTTGGGTAGATTTGAAAGAGAAAGAGTCCACTTAACAACCTCTCCCTCCTAAGCTCGTTCTGGGTATTGCTTTACCAGTGAATCTGAAACATGAATATATAAATGTGCATTAAGAATCAGCTGGGATAATCATGTTAGGTTCACTGCCTATCAGATTGTCGATACAGACCTTCTGTAAGTAACTCCTTTGAGAAGGAAATAAAATCAACTGGAACTAAACCCTTAAAAAAAAAAATCAACTGGGAAACATGTTTTAAAAGATTCCAGGTTCCATTTTCAGAAATTCTAGCTCATGTCATACATCATATTAAAAAACACAAATCTCTATTAACTTGACAATTTACCAGTCTTCAAGATGTTCTGTTTTTAGATTTTTTAATATTTGTTTTCATACTTTCCATGTCTGTAGACTTATGCAAATTCCTTTAGAGCCAGGTATCTTATGTGTATAACTAGGAGCCAGCAGCCCTTGACTCCAGGCTTGGCTCTACTAGTTCAAAGCTATGTAACTATAGTTAAGTTACATAATATCTCCAAGCTTAATTTTCTTATTTTATATAAGTGTAAAATAAGTCCCCCTTACCACTTGAGGAAAAAAGGGCAGGTACAGTACATCTTAGAATTGTTAGGAGTTGTTAAGAATCAGTCAAGATATATATAAAATATATAATATAATTTTAGTATGAAATTTCAGTGATACATACTTTGGAAATACAAGTACTCCTTTTTGTTAACTTCATAGAGAAAGAGGGTTATTCTTAAGTCTGAGGTGCCATTCTTATAGCAAGGTGGTTGTGAAATATGTTTGAGTGGTTGTTGTGGATCTGTCAAATTTAATTCAGCAATTGTATTTTAAAGATTATTGGGTTATTATCTTTAAATTTGCATCAGCAGTATTTCCTAAAGTAACAAATTCAGCTTTAGTTCAGTTTGACCAAGCTATACAGTATTCCCGCACTTAACGCAGGTATTAACGTTCTAGAACCCCCGCGATAGGTGAAAATCCGCGAAGTAGGAACCTTACATTTATTTTAGTATTTATATATATTTTAAGGCTTTATAAACCTTTCCCACACACTTAAAAACCATTCCCAGTCCCTTATTAACCTTTTCCACACTTTTATAAACACTACTTATGTTCTTAAACATATTCTGCACTCTTAAACCTACGTAACTTTAACAACATACATATACAGTACTGCAAAATTTTGTGATATAGCAAAAAATCCATGATAAATAATTAAATATAATATTTTAAAAATCCCACGATACAGTGAGGCCGCAATAAGTGAACCGCAATATAGAGAGTGACTACTGTATTTTTAAATTTGTATTCATTTTCAGATTCTTGCTTTGGCTTCTCTAGTAATGCCTCAGGGACAGCCTTCTTGCCTAATGTAGAAATTTTAATTTAATTGCTACTTTCTAATAAGCATGAGAAAATTACTAATTTTATTAAGTTTATACAACCACTCTTTGATGTAATTTTTTTCCGTTTAACAGAAAGGTAAACTGAGGCTTGCAGTGCTTAGGTAATTAACTCAAGATTCTACATCTAGTAAGTGACAGAGCCACTTAAATTCATATCATAGGACTTAAAAAACTGTTGGTTTTTCTACTGCATGTTTCCATTAAGCACTGTACTGGTCAGAGAGAGTGGCAGAAAGGTGATGCACTGTAAGCAAGCTCTGGGACAACTATTTGGCTAGTATTTGGAAAGGAGGTGGTTAAATTAATAGAACATAGCCTGGTAAAAGCACTATCAGATTTTCCAAATATGGTGAGAATAAGAAGGAAGGGAGTGGTGGCTTCCTGGGGAAATGACTGTTGAATTCACCTTGAAAGATCATTAAAAATGAGTAAGGGTTAATGGAGGGAAAGTCATTCTGAGCAGAGGGAAAAAGAAACATGTGCCAGAGGTAGAGGCCTGAAAATATTAGTGTAAGATGACTAAATTTATTGTCAGCACGGTTCGGATACTTCTGCCTCAGAGCGAGAGCTCCTTAGCTAAGATGCTGTGGCTGCTGCAGACCTACCTGTATTTGAGGAAAAGCAAGATGTGTTCAGAGTCAGGGATGGAGCTTAAAATGCATTTTTCTTTACAAACTGCTTTCCAAGTGGTAATTACACTGTTGATTTATACAGGGTGTTTTTTTGTTTTTGTTTTTGCTTTTTTGTGGGGGGGGGGGGGTTCTATTTTAAGGGCCAGTCTGGGAAATTAACTATGATGTTGTTTGTATCTATGGGATACTTCAGTTTGAGTTCCTACCCAGTTTACATTATGGGAACATAAACCATGATTTTTGAGATTGGCTATATTATTGATACTGTTTCTTTCTAGAATATCTCTTAATCATAGTTCTCAAAATTCTTTTTTTCCCCCTCAAAATTTTTTTTAATGAAAGATTTCGGTAAAGAATATATAGAAATCATAGGTTTTTAGAGATATCATGGGAATGGTAGAAAGGGTTAAATGACTGAGGAAGATGTGAAAGCCTAATGATATATTTCATTTTCAGCATTAGATTTAATAACTACTGTGTGTTGGCTTAAACAGTTATCCATTCTGAGTATTTAACTTTTAGACTCAGCACATTTTGGAAAAACTTTTAGTTTTAAATTAAATGGCTTTAGATAAACCCAAGTCTACGAAAGCAAGTAATTTGGGGAATTTTGTTCTAAGTATCCTACTTCTGAATTCTCTATTTTAGGATGTATGCCAAAATACTTAAATAAGATCACTTCCCAGGAAGATGGCAGAAAAAATTGAAATTCTGATTCCTTTTCATATTCCCTTTTAAAAAATGCTTTATTTACAATAAGAAACAAAACAAAAACATTCTAAAAGTCGAGGTCAGGCTAGAAATAGAAACTTAGACTATATTCAGTATTAGCTTCCTGGCCACTTTTTGATATGTTTCAGTCCCGTCCCGTCCTCCCCCCCCTCCCCCGCACTGTTAAGATTGCTACTTTAAGCTGTTTTGGTTTTAATATTGTACTACAAAATAGCTTTGTTTGGATTTATAATTTATAGCTTGCATGGTAGGGAGTTTAAATGTCTGTTATGTGTCTTTGTGTACTACTTTCTCTAGGCTATACGGCAAAGTACTGATACATCTATTGGACATTTGTTCTCATGTCCTCTCTCTCCCTACCCCATTATTCCTTTTAGCAGTGGCCGCTGGTTTCCCTACTCTTTCGTAACAGAACCCCTGAATTTTAACTGAGCATATGGGTGCCCAGCTAGACTGTATTACCCAGCTCCCCTTGTAGTTAGGTATGGCCATGTGGGTTGTAAGTAGAACAGATGTGTACAACTCTAGATTCTGCCCTAAGGGATGTGCCCTCCCTTTTAGCCTTCCTTCTGGCTAGAATTCAGACATGATGGAAGGACCTACTAACAGCCATTTTATGCTACAAAATGCAGGTCATGATGAAGATGGATTATCAAAAAGATAGGAGGAGCCTGGGTCACACTAGTTAATTATTTTAGACTGTTAACGTGAGAGAGTTCTATCTTCTTTAGGTCACTGTTATTTTTGCTTTGATTACAAACCTACCTGTGTCCTTTGTAATACACTTATTTTTAAAGTATATTTTATTGATTATATTGTACAATAGTTCCAATTTTTTCCCCTTTGCTCCCCTCCACCCAGCACCCCCCCTCCCCCAACAATCCCCCACAAGTCCATGCCATGAGTCGTACATACAAGTTCTCCTACCTCACCCTTTCATATATTCTTCTTCTTCTTTTATTTAAATAAATAATTATCTTAACAATAAAAAATAACAATCCCTCCCTCTCAGACTTAAGACCATTTATAATCATATAAAGGACAATGGGCAAATGTCTCGAGCTCCTCTAGCTGCTTCAAGCTGGACATGGTCATTGTCCTATCTACCATGGGTCCAGAAATCCCTAATAAGAGGAGAGGGTGGCCTTCCCACATGGGGAAGGATTGTGCAGACTCCAGGTCAGTTGGCTGTCCCCGGACAATGGCATGCTTGATTTAACAGGCTGGCATCCTTGTATTCTGGAGGCAACAGATTTGGCAACAGGGTTAAAAGACATCATTCAATCCATAACCACTAGATGACAAAAGACAGGTATTAATTTTCCAATGTCCCATATTAGGGAAAAGAAGGGCTTCTTTGGAGGAAGGTGTGCCAGGTACATCTCACCTGTCCAAAACCCTTTTGCCCATTATACTTAGTTTGGGCTGAGGGAAATATTTTAGGTTTCCCCCCTCTCAGACCTCTGGGCCCTTTCGGTCCAAGCCATTAGGATAGAAAAGAGGAACCAGTTTTAAAGTGAAGCCCACAGACCACACCATTCTTCACCAACCCAGCCACTTAGTTCAGCCAAACCGTTGAGTCTCAGGAGGCAGTGCTGCAGACAGGATTAAGTGAGGCCTATACGTACAGACAATCACTCATGTAATGAGATCATAGGCTTATGCCCTTTGAAAACAGAAAACACATGTTAATTTATGTAACATAGCCCACAAACAAGTCTCTAAATCTGTAGTACTGTTCTATCGGAAAGACATCCAGTTGCAAGGCATTTGACATTCTTCTTGCCTGTAAATTAAACACGTTTGATAATGCCACAGACATAGTTTAATTTTCAAATCAAAACAAACTTTAAATGAAGATAAACTTTAAAGACGGTTAGCTGCACTACTTTATAGTCTACCACTGAGCGTTGTGATTTTCCTTGAATCACGATTTTTCTCCCTAAGATTACCCTCCTTGTCATTAAAGGGACTGCATTAAGTCCATTTTTAATTGATCCTGTTCATTTGCATAAACACAACAAGAGCAGCAAATGATCACTTATGATCTTTAGTTCTGCTTTGCTGGAACTTACGCAAGGAACATCGATGGTGACCTTCAGTCTGCCCTTCAGGGCACAGAAGCTGAGCCACATACCTGGCATTCAGCCTTGCCTGTAAACACCTGTCTTTTCCAAGTCCTTCTGGTTTTCCATTGTGCCTTAAGGTCCCTTCTAGCCATCTTTCAGGAAAACAACCTTCATTTCTTCCCTGGAAAGATTGCCATGGACCGCACATCCAACCAAGGTACCAGACCTTTTATCTCATGGGCTTTTATTACCTTTGAAAGTCAATCCCAGTTCCTCAGGGCTTTTTGGTAACAACCAGAGCCCAAGCATGTCTTCTTTAGGCATGACATTCCAGTCAAAGTCTTAGTTAAAAAAAAAACAAACCTCTATTAACAAGTGGTCTTATTAGTTTCATGCAAAGAAACTTATGTCATTACTTACTTGTTTAGAATGCCAAACTCTGGAGGGATCAGATAGGGAGAAAAATATACAGTGTGAAGGAAAATCCTTGTCTTTCTAATATTCACTGAACTGGCATTTCCATTCTTCATATTTTCATTTTTTCTCCCACTAAAAATTTTTGTTTTTCCATTACAGTCGTCCCACTTTTTTTCCCCTCTTGCTTCCCTGCACCCTGCCCCCCCTTCTTCTACATTCAGTCCCCACCCAGCTGTCCATGTCCATGGGTCATTTATACATGTTCTTTGACTAGACCCTTCCCCTTCTTACCACTTCTCTCCCTCCCATCTCTCCCTTTGTTACTGTTAGTTTATTCCTTGTTTACATACCTCTGGTTCAATTTTGTTCATTTGTTTGTGTTGTTCATTAGTTTCCTGTAACAGGTGATAGCATAAGATAATTTTCTTTTGTTGCCTGGCTTATTTCGCTAAGCATAATTCTCTCTAGTTCCATCCATGTTGTTGTAAATGGTAGAAGTTCCTTCTTTCTTTCAGTACTTATTCATTGTCATTTTCCCCCTTTGTACTCGTGTTCCTCTCTGTCTCTCTGTTACTTCATCTTCTTAAAGCAGACCCTTTAGCATCTCTTGCAATGCTGGTTTTGTGGAGATGTATTCTTTGAGCCTTCTTTTGTCTTGGAAACTCCTTATTTCACCTTCCATTTTGAATGAGAACCTTGCTGGGTAGAGTATTCTTGGTTGTAGGCCTTTGTTCTTCATTGCTTGGAATATTTTTTGCCATTCCCTTCTGGCTTGTAGTGTTTCTGTTGAGAAATCTGATGATAGCCTTATTTGAGCTCCCTTGTATGTTATTAGTTGTTTCTCTCTTGTTGCTTTTAGGATTCTCTCTTTGTCTTTGAATGTTGCCATTTTAATTATGATGTGTCTTGAAGTGGGCCTGTTGGGGTTCATCTTCATTGGGACCCTCTGTGCTTCCTGGACTTGCGTGACTCTTTCTCTCCTCATGTTAGGGATGTTTTCTGTCATTAGTTTTTCAAAGAGGTTTTCTATCCCTTGCTCTTCTTCTTCTCCTTCTGGAATTCCTATGATACAGATATTATTACGTTTCATGTTGTCCTGCAGCTGTCTTAGAGCCTCTTCAGTCTTGTTCAGTCTTTTTTCATTTTGTTGCACTGTCTGGGAGTTTTTGTCTACGTTGTCTTCCAGCTCGCTGATCCGATCTTCTGCTTCCTTTAGCCTGCTTTTAATTCCTTCTACTGTGTTCTTCAACTCAAGATCGTATTCTTCATTTCCTGCTGGCTCTTATTGATAGCTTCTATGTCCCTTTTCATGCTGCTGTAATTCTCAGTAAGTTCCTTGTAATTTTTCTGGAGTTTCTTGTAGGTTCCGTGGAGTTCTTTGTAGTTTCCGCTGAGTGCATTGAGCTTCTCCATAATCCATGTTTTGAATTCCATATCTGATAGTTTGCTCCCCTCTATTTCATTTAGCACTCTTTCTGGGGATTCTACCTTTCCTTTCGATGGGGGGTTGTTTCTCAGTCTCCCCATTTTTGTGGCTCCTATTGTTTGTTGGTGCTTCTTAGAATGATCTGCACTTCCTGGATCTGTCCCTGGTGTTAATCTATTCAATCTGTGATTAGCCATCAGGCTTAAGGACCGAGGGTGTGGCAGTTTAATTCCTGTAGGCAGGGCTTTTGCTTCCCCTCAGGCTGACGCCACTTGGCCGGGAATGGTCTGCCTGCAGTATGGGGATGAGTCAGCACTGGGACCCGGTCGGCTGCTCCCCCAGTTCTCCCCTCAAAGCCACCACACCAAACTCTCCCCAAGCGTCTCTGTTCCTCTCTGTCTTTCCTCTGCTTGAGCCCAGGGTAAGTGGGGGCCATAATATTTTCGTATGTGATCCGCTTAAGAGCTCTTTTTCTCCAGCTGTTTCTCTCCGGCTAGCAAGAAATCCTGTGGCTTTTCGCTTTTCACAGCTGATACTATTTTACTTTCCACTCTGTTGCTGTAGGCTGGGAAGCCCAGCTGGGTATTTAGACCCTGCCCTTCTCAGGGGGAACCCCCAGCTGCTGAGCTGTTTCTCAGTCCCTTCAACTGCCACCTGTGTGAGCCCAGCCAACCCTTCCACGTCTCCACACTCCCTACTGGTCACGTTGTGATGTAGCGGGCCTTTTCTGTCTCTCCGTGGTTATAAGACTTCTCTCCAGCTGGTGTTCGGTTGGTTATTCCAGATGATTTCTCCAAAATTAAGTTGTAAGTCCAGACCAGTTCTGGGAGGAGGTTAGTGTACCTTCCACTTTTCCACCATCTTGTTTCTCTTGTAATACACTTCTTAAACCATATTGGGCATTTAGTTTGTTTGGATCATCTATTATCTGCCAGAAACTGTGAGCACCCAGAGAGATTGAGAGTACTGATGGCAGTGGATTGAAAGGTTTTCCAGCATCACCGCCACCACTGGACTTGGATTGACAATTCTTGATTACAAGATGAATAGCACGAAAATCAGCCTGAGGCTTATATGACTACAAACTACAATGATGAGGACTAGTATTGTAATTCTGCGGACTTAAAAGAAAATTCTGCCCCAGACTGTTTACTAGAAGAAAGCTATAGAAAATAGCTGATTTTTGTGATCAGTGAAATAATGCTTCGATAATGTTTCTGTTAAATGCGGTCAAAAAGAATGAAAATAATAGAAGGAACAAACACAGTAAAGTGTTTTAGATAGCAATTAACTGACTTAACATTTTAGAAAACTGAATAAGTAAAGCAGAGAACAAACCTGAGAATATACAGAGTGAATGGGAAAGTGGTAAAGACAAGACAGCCATTGTGGTCCTATTTCAAGATCCAGGTGAGTAGGATCAAGTATTAAAGGTATAACAGAAGAAAATATTACATTCCTAGAAGATCCTCAGGATTGCAAATCAGGAATCCTACACACTACTGGGAATTTATCCTTTTAATGAAACGTTTTTATTAATAAAAACTTTTAAAGAAACCAACCAGTAAAAATTTACTTTGAAGAAACTAAAATCATTGACAGATTACTTCCCTGTGACAAATGCCAAAATACAGTGAAGTTAGTATTAACTCTGATTGATTCCTTAATTTGTTGTGTAGCACAAAAACGAAGTCACAGAGAACTTTTTTTTCTTTTTTTTTTAAACAAATGTATACATAACCCCCACCTCCACCCCCCATACAGTGCTGAATTCTATTTGCTAACTGCCGTGGAACAGCACTGATGACTATTCACTTATATTTCTGATTCTTCTCCTTTAGGCTACACAGTACAGTTTTATTTCCCCACCACTGTTGAAGTTACTGTTTTTGGCCAATGAGTGGAAAAGTTACTGATAGAAACCATTAGGTCCGTGCATAATTCACCACATTCCCTTCCCCGTAGCATGCTGACTGCCATGTCTCAAGGGGTAGGGGTTTCATCATCTTGAATGGGGATGGCATAGAAAGCCATGCTCTCCATAGACATGTAGTATTAATACAAAAGAAATCTTCATTTTAAACCAGTGAACTTCCGAAATTATTACCCCACCATAACTGAATTTATCCTAACACGTAAATACTAGAAGAAAAATAACCCACAAACAACTATGGTTAACTTTTATAATATAAGAAAATAATATGTAAGAAACACTGTGGTCTGCTAAGTGACAGATATTTAATAAACTCAACAGTTATTCCTAATGTAAAATATTCTGAGTTAGAGTAGAATAATGCTTTAATGGAAATTTTATCTGTTTTAAATCAAAGGCATTGTTTTGAAAGTTCTTACAAGTGCTTTAAGTATAAAATAGAAATCAAAGTTAAGTTTGGAAAGGGAACAAATTCTTTGCCACTGATGGGATTCTATATGCAGAATATTCAGATCAAATTTTAAACAGTAATAGTCTTTTAAAAGTGGTTGGATCTAAGCATATAAAATATAACAGTAGTTAGAAAGTGAGATTTTTAACAAAAAAATTAAGTCTAGTCTTACATGTGAAATACATATAATCTGAAAGAAGAGAAAAAGATTGGTAAAAATTGTTCTGTTATTCCTCAAATGCATATGTTTGGTGAAGCTTAATTCAAAATCAGTATTTGGTGGGAATGATTTTATTTCTTAATTTATTGCATTATAATTGCATACAATAAAGTGCACAGATCTTAGATCTACTGTTTGAATTTTGACATTGCATATACTGCTGTAACCAACACATAAGGTGTTTAGACCATTTCCTTTACCTCAGAAGTTTTCTTATGCCACTTTCTCGCCAGTAACCTTCACCCCTCACCCCTGACCCCTCTCATCCCTCACCCCTCACTCCCACGCAGCAGCAACCACTGTACTGATTTCTATCCTCAGATTATTGTACCTGCTTTTGAACTTTATATAAATAGAATCATAGAGTATGTTCTTTTTTGTGATTGACATTTTTTGGCTTAGAAGTAGTATTTTTGAAATGTATCAGTTTATTGGCTGAGGAGTACTCCATTGTATACTTTTTTCTGTTGATGGACATTTGGGTTGTTTCCCAGTTTTTAGCTAATATGAATAATGCTGCTATTAACACTTTTGTGTGAAACGTTTGTACATAGATACTTGAGTGTAATTGCCAAATCATAAGGTGGTAGGTGCCAAAGTAGTTGAACTGTTTTAAAGTGGTGTGAATGATTTTGGCAGGTACTCTCAACTTCTTGAAAAATAAAGAGATGAAACTTTTTAGATATAATAAAATATCTTAGTTAATACTCTAGACCTACCACTCAGGTATGTGAATTGAAAACTGTACATGTGTGTAATAAATAAATACAAATAATGGTTGTGTTTGCTTTTCTGAATGGGTAACTTGATCAAAGTGTTAGAGATCATAGACTATAGATGAAGGGAGTAGTCAGTCTTATTATATGTTATGGTAGTGTTATTTTAGCTATTATAAATCTTCATGTATAGACTTCCAGATGTTAATTTTACAAAACTCTCTGGGTGGTTAAAGGTACTGGTCCTATTGTGGTCTCGTGGACAGATGCAGAATGTGGTCCCAAGTGGGACTTGCCCTCTAGAAGATCTTACCCCCACTGTCATTTCTGTTGACCATGAAAGGGAAATGGGTATTGGACCACAAAGATACATGGTACTTTTCCTTTGCACCAAAGGTAGGACACTCAAATAGTACTACTCAGAGCTTGGCGAGAACACCAGAGAAACATAAGAATACTATAACCCAAATACAGGATTGCAAGGCTAGTACTGAAATTTATACCCCAGACAGGTTGGACCCATTCTGAGACCTAGAAAGAAGGAAATATAGGTCACTCTCCCTCTTGGGCACCATCTTTGGTAGCCAGCATCACCATCCCCATCCTTCCAAGTATGGACTGAGAACAACAGTCCATCCTAATACTCCCCAGTTTTTAATGATTGACCTCAAAACATCCTGTTCAGTAGACTTGCTTGCAAAAGGCCAGTACATGGACATCATAGAACATTTGCAGGTGATGTCAGGATCATGGTAAAGTGAGAAAACCCCTTTGTTTCTCCCTTTAAATCTACATGTTTCTCTGTTTCTAGAGCATTAAAGGATGTGTGAGGTTGTGGGTATGTGTGTACATGTGCTAATTTGCAGGTGGCTTCTTTGTCAAAAGATGAATATACCCAAACATGGCTGCCTTGTACACTTATCCTTTGAAAAGATTTTATATTGCAGTTTCCTTCCTTCCAGAGCAGTTTTTAAAATACTACCTCATTGAGGTTTTTTTCCAAATGAAAATCTTTTATGTAATCTGACTTTTTTTTCCTGAATGATTGCCCTATGTCTTGTTATTTATGCACTTAATCTGATGGTGTAGTTGTAGTTTCATGATTGTTATTTGAGTTATTTTGGAAAGTTTATTTCTTATAAGTGCTGTTTTGAGCATTAAAATATAAAAAGAGACAGTGTCTCTTGGCACAAACCAGAGATTGTTGAATGAGTCATGGAGATTATTCCCACATATGTGGAAAAATTACATCACTACTTAGCTCTGAATTTTCTGTTTGTAATATCCTATGCCAGATTTCCCTCTCCCCTAATCCATCTTGTCTTTTATTAGGCATTATAAAGCAAGCAGTAAAAGAAACTCATAGTAAGTTACTTTGGGACCAAAAGGAAAATGCTATGAAAAATGAGACATCTTGGCTCAGTAATACCTGATCTTTAGATTTCTAGAGATTTAAAGATGTGAGCATAGCTACCTGCCTTTTCATTTGCACTGTTCTCTTAATTATTTTGCTAATTAAAATACTACAAGTTAATGATAACATTTTATTTTTGGAAAATTATCACCAAGGATATAATTTCATTTATTTATTTAATTGATTTGAGACAGAGGAAAGGTGGCAGGGAGAGAAAGAGAAAGAGAAACATTGATCAGTTGCCTCCCGTATGCTCTCGAACTGGGATTAACCTAGGCATGTGACCTAACTGGGAATTGAACCTGCAGCCTTTTGGTGTATGGGAAGATGCTCCAACTAACTGAGCCACCCACCCAAGGCTGATTTTTTTTTTTTTTAACTTAAAATTTAGTAAATAATTCCAGATTTGAAGGCTGCAGTAGGTTTTTGTGTGCATGTTTGTGTTTTTATTTCACTATGAAAAAGTTAGATTTACATCTCTTTCTTTGAAGGCGTAAGTGTGTGGAGACATTATGGTGTCACTTTAATTACTGGGTGCTTTTAAAGCGCTAAACTTTATCTAAAAATCTTGCTCTGGTGTTTATATATAAGTTTATTGAAAAGATCTTGTCATGGTGCAAGCACAATGTGATCTAATTTTAATTTTGGGAAAAATACTTTATACATGTAAGTGAAAAAGGCTGAAAGAATATGTATCAAATATTTATAGTGGTTTTCTCTGTGTATTGGGAATACAGGTTATTTTGTTTTGCTAATATGACAAAGTCTATTCAGAAAGTACCCTGAATGTAATGTGAAAAATAGAGATAATTATTGAAGAAGGTACAAGATGCAAGAAAGGTTGTACGTACAACAATGACACCTCAGTCCCCTTCACAGTAGGCCCCTTGGGACCTCACACAGTTCTCCCAATCACCATCAGCTGCTCCATCGTATTTTCCTGAATTTCATCCACAGTCTGAAATCTCTTCCCTTTCAAAGGTGATTTTAGTTTTAGGAAAAGCCAGAAGTCACAGGACCCCAAATCTGGGCTGCAGGGGGACCGAGTCACCTGGGTGATTTGATGTTTCACCAAAAAAACTGCATGAGATGTGATACGTGAGCGGGTGTGTTGTCATGATGAAGCTGCCAATCACCAGCTGCCCATAGCTGTGGCCTTCTGAGTCATCTGAATAGTTTCCATGAAGGAATGTTCAAGCTTAATGAAAATTTGATGCAGACTCATTAATCTACTAGCTCAGTCATTTTGAATGTGACAGCCACACAGTACACATGCTCACTCAGTGTCTACCACCCCCACTGACTAGTACAGTGAAGTTTGCATTGTCCACGCATGCCCATTCTAGTCCATTCTTCCTTGGCCGCCAGGTTACATCGATGTTGCATAAACCGCTCTTGTTATATAAACAATGACCGGTCTTTTTCCTGACAGACTTCATATGTAGTTTCTTTTTAAGTAAGCAAGTATTATTTCATAAAAGAAGAAAAATCAGGTTTTTTTAGAGTGCTCTCTGAAATGTGGGCCTTGTTTAATATTGTAGTAAGGCTTTAGTGCACAATTACAGATTTTATGTTATTTTCAGGTAAATTTAAAATCTTAACTTGTATAATTAGAATCATTTCCCAAGTTTAATACTATTTGTTAGTATGAGAAGAAAGCAGAGAAATCCATCATGAAAGTCCCTTACATTTAACTTTCTTTTTTTCCTTATTTTGGGCTACCTGCTCCATCTCTAGAATGTAGTGAAATTGCCTTATAAGTCATCTCCTTGCTTCTGCTTCATTGGCCATTCTCGCTGCATCCAGGTACAGCCGTGGGGACCCTAACACTGATCTCAGTTCCCTTGGGACATGGACACCTGATAGTCTTCAGTGATGTCTGGTTACTCTCAAATGATTTGAGTGTTCAAAGAAAAACAAAATTTTCCAAAACCTTCAGGAATCATTTTTTTGTACATTTTCCTGCATATTTATGACAAAAGGTTAGATTATGATCACTATACTGTTGATGAGCATTTTCATTAATGTACCATATAAAAATAGTTTAGAAGGTGTAGTGCAATCTACATTGAGCTCCTTCCTTCTGTTCTTTGCCTACCTCTTTAAATACCTGCGGCAGAGTACCCTGATACTTTTAAAGTGTAATGTGGAGATTAATGTTTTAAAAGTGGTGCCTTTCCTTATTACCCCCCACCAGAAGGGGGAAATGTCAGAATATCTGCCATCTTATTTTCATTTTCATAGCACTAAGTGGCTAATACCGAGTGCTCCTTTGAACTGCTTTTAAAGCTCTTTGCATGCGCTATATCTGTATTAGCTTACTGTTGAATCTTTACAATCTTTAAAGTGTGAGGTTATTGGGGAAATTTAAAGCTGAGAAAGTAAAGGCACAGAAAAGAGGTAATTTATCCAAGGCTAAGCAGAAAAAGGTAGAGTCCCCACTGTTAAGTATTCGGTTAATTTACTGTCAGTACCAGAATTTCTTTTAATTGCTGAGGTAACTAATTTCTGCTGTTTCTTTCTCCCTTCTGTTTGTCGTGTATAGGCACAGATAGAGATGATCTGGCTCGTGCTTCCTTCTTTATCACACTTTGATAGGAAAGCTCCTGTTTAACAAATGCAGTATAGAACAGACTCTGGAATTTGATGCACATTTCAGTCTAGCTGTGTAACCTTCGGCAAATTAATCTTATTTCTAAAGTGGCAATAAAAGTGACACCTGCCTTTAAAAGAGAACATTCATAAAGGGCACAATGACTAGCATATGCAAATGTTCAGTGTTAATTTTTGTCTACCAGCCATTGAGCATTCCCCCCAAGTAGTAATTAACTGGATCTATTCACGTCTCATTTCTTGGCATGGCATATTTAGTCACTGCCTAAAAAGAAAAAAATTGCCTACTTAGCTTTCTTCTCACTGATTCTAGGCTTAAAGTTTAATTTTTATAAGTTATTTGGCCAAAAATATTTTTTCATCAAATATATACTAAAACATAAGTGTAAGCTTAGTTCTTTGTAAAGCTTTTCCCATGAAAACAGTAGTTTTAATACTAAACCATGTGCATTGATACCATCATGAACAGTGTTTTCTGTTTTTTCCTTCCCTGTTGTACTTCTTGTGCAAATTTTTGTTCAGAATCATGTTATTTTACCTTTGCATCACATATGACTAGGTTTATTTTGTTATTTGTTTTTTCTTTTTCCAAGAGTTAGAATGTGACTAATCATAGCATAATATTTTAGAGGGTTATTATTGGATTCGCACAATAATTAAGGTAATGCTTTAGGACAAAGTCTGAGACATGATACTTAGGCTGGAGCCTAGATGTCCATGTTGAGATTTCCTGGGAATAAAAGGGTTGAGTTGGTCATTTTAGACGGTGTTAAGTAAACCCTGTCTTGACAAGACTATTCAGATTTGTGTTTACATTCTTAGGTGACCGGGTTATTGATGTGGGATCTGAATGGAGAACTTTCAGCAATGATAAAGCTACAAAAGATCCATCTCGAGTTGGAGATTCTCAGAATCCTCTTCTGAGTGATGGAGATTTGTCTACCATGATTGGCAAGGTAATATCAAGTGAGGCCTGACCAGACCTGGGATTTTGGGAAATTTGCAAAACCATCCATCAGGAATCTTGGCCTAAGAGTTAGATTTGCCACTTACCATTGTGAATGTTAGTTGCCTTATGCATTGCTTCCATCTTAAAGGGGAGGCCAACAGATCAAAATTAGAGTCTATATCTCAGGCCTTTGTTTTCATGAAGCACATTTTGCACAAAAATTAAGTTAAACATGGTGTGATCTCATGCCTTTATATCAATATGTTCCTAGAACATTAGTAAACTCTTTTCTTTTCCCTTTATTACCACCTATCAGATAGATAAATTAGAGTTCAATATAGCATATTTTCTAGTATTGAAAATAGTTACCCAAGCTTCACCTTTTTTATCAGTAAAGTGAGAGTAATAGTACTTCATAGAGACTGGGGGTTACTTGGGAATATACATAGAATATTTATAACAACATGTAGTATGTAGTATGTGTTCAGTTAATGATTACCACTGCTTTTCTATAAGACAGTAGCATACTCTTCCTAGCAACCTGGCTCTTTTTTGCTCTAGTATCTAAATTAGAAATAGTACTGGCAGTATTCCAAAGGACTAATCAAGGAAATATATGCTATTTTAGTACTTAATCTATACTACTGCATAGTCTATATTTTTAATAAAGTATGAAAAAGCAGGCCATTAATTATTTTTTCATGTTCTGTTAATTACACGTCAAATTTGAAAAACATGGTGTATACTAGATTAAGATTACAGTATTCAGAAATGTATTTTAAGCCGGTGATTTCTGCATTTGCTTTAGTCTTACAGGCTGGAAAAAATATATACTAAGGACATTATCAGATATAAGATTGCAACTAATTGACATTGCAACATTTTTTTTCCAATGGAAAATAACATGACTCAAAAACAAAAAAATAAAAATAACAGTAAATTTTCTTTATAAATGACCCCCAACTCTCGGTTCCCATTGTATCCCCTCTTTTCCTTGTCAAAAATAAGTCGTTGTTATGTATCCTGTGTTCTCTGAAAGTGGTTTATGCCTATATGACAAAAAAAAAAAAAAAATTTAATGCTCTATTGGTCATACACAGTTGACCATTGAACAACACTGGGGTTAGGGGAACCAACCTCTTGCTCAGTTGAAAATCCACGCCCAACTTTTGACTGCCCCAAAACTTTACTAACAGCCTTCTGTTGACTAGGAACCTTACTAATAATATAAACAGTTGATTAACACATATTTTGTATGTCATGTGTATTATAATAAAGTAAGTTAGAGAAAATTCTAAGAAAATCCTAAGATATATTTACAATACTATACGTATTTATTGAAAAAATGCATGTATTAAGTGGACCCGCACAGTTCAAACTTGGGTTATTCAGGGATCAACTATACTAAATTTTTTAATATATTGGTTTGGCCAAAAAGTTGTGTGTTTTTTCTATAAAATAAGACATTTTTCATTTTCATTAATAACTTGATTTAGGTATTTTGAGTATGTAGTTGTCTCCTGTGTGGTATAATGTTGATTGTTCTCAATTACTGTCTCTATTTGATTGCTGTCAACTTCAATGGGTCTACCTGACTGTAGAGCATTGTGCAGCGAGAAACTCCGGCATGAAACGTTTACTTTGACACATCCAGTCAGTCACAGCACCTTCTTCATACACTGCACAAATCTTTTTTTGCATTTCAGTTGTGTTTTTACCTTGCTTGAAATAATAAAGCATAATAGGCAAAAAATGTTGCGTTCTTCCATTTTCATTATTAAAATGGCTACACAAAAACTCAGTAATTTTTAAAAATTTATTTAGTTTTGTTTATTTATTTATTTTTAGAGAGGGGAAAGGAGAAAGAGAGAGAGAAACATGACTGTGTGGTTGCCTCTCACTTACGCCCCCAACTGGAGACCTGATGTGCAACCTAGTCATGTGCCCTGACTGGGAATCGAACCAGTGACACTTGGCCCGCAGGCCGATGCCCAATCCACTGAGCCACAGCGGCCAGGGCTTAAAACTCAGCAATTTTGATGATTTTTTTTTTTTTTTAATGCATGCTGATATGACAGTTGTCACAATACAGTCTAACATAACTGTTTCGAATGAAGTTAAGGACAAGTGCTATTAGAGCCATCATACAGAAAAAAATAAATGAACTTCTTGGCAAATCCAATATTTGGGAACATTTCTGGACTTTCTATCCATTATCTACTCTAGTCTAGTTAGTCAAATGCCGTATCCCACTTTTAAAATCAGGTAATCTTATTCCTCCTTCATTGCTCTTATTTTTCAGCATTTTCTTTACTAGTCATTTCCATTTAAAGGACCACTTTGTTTAATGAAAAAAATCTAAAACAAAAAATTGCGTTATTTTCACTGAGATTCTGGTTACATTTATTTACAAACTTACTTAGGGAAAATTGTTGTCTTCATGATAAATCTTCCTATCTAAAAGGTATGTCTTTCCATTTCCCTAGGTTGTATGTGTCTTTTAAGGATGTTTTCAAGTTTTTTTCATGAAGGTCTTGTATGTTAATTCTTAGATATTTTATCTTTGTTGTTGTTGTAATTGGAATGCTTTTCTTTCACTGACTTCTAACTGGTTGGTTACACATATAAGGCTGTTTCTTTTTTATTAATTGTGGTCTTTTCACTAATGGATTTCTTATTCATAGCAGTTAAGTGATTTTCTTGAGTATTTTAGATAGACGAAGATACTATCTGAAAATAATTTATCTTTTCCTTCCTAAACTTGTACCAATTTTTCTTTCCTAATTTTAATATAATTATACTAATATAATTTATATAATTATGCTACATAATTATAATGACATTAATTGACTAGTTTTTCTAGCACAGTATTACAAAGTGGTAGTGTTAGGAGGTGCCTTTATCGTCTGTCTCTAATGTAATGTTGCAAATGTTTCTGTTAATCATGTTGTTGGCTTTAGGCCCAGGAGGGTGATTTTGTAATATAAAGTACCTATTTTTAATATTTTACCAGATTTTTTCAAAAAATGCATTTTGAGTTTTGTTTACTTGCAATTTTTTTTTTTTTTTGAGCAACTTTGGAGATGATCAGTTGAGTTTTTTCCTTATTTCTATTAATATAATAATCTATATGATTAGGTCTCAAGTACTTTACAGGTAAGAACACCCATTATTTGATTTAAAAAATCTCTAAAAACACTTTAACCGGGTACCTTTTCTGTTGAGGAATAGGGAGTGTACACATGGGATAGGTTTCTTGGGCATATGGAGTCATATAAGTTATGTTTTCTTAGAAATTGTTCATGCAGGTTTTCAAAATTTTTTATATAAAGTTATAAAACTTTGTTTTATAGGGTACAGGAGCTGCAAGTTTTGATGAGTTTGGCAACTCCAAGTACCAAAATCGGCGAACAATGAGTAGTTCTGATCGGGCAATGATGAATGCATTCAAGGAAATTACTACCATGGCAGACAGAATCAACCTCCCTAGAAATATAGTTGTAAGTTCCTGTCTAGCTCCTTTAAACCATTCTGGCATTGACTTAGCATAATTTAATGAACGCATGAAATTTTGATACTGCATCTAATTAAATGGCCTAGAGGTAATTAAACTTAGCTTCTCTGCTTTGAAGGATCGAACAAATAATTTATTCAAGCAAGTGTATGAACAGAAGAGCCTGAAGGGAAGAGCTAATGATGCCATAGCTTCTGCTTGTCTCTATATAGCCTGTAGACAAGAAGGGGTTCCTAGGACATTTAAAGGTAAGCTTTTAGTTGCACATGAAAAATGTTATCTGTCATATTAAAGTAGCAGACCAAAGTCAAGCAGCTTTGATACCAAGTAGCTATGTCATGTCTTTGTGCTTTCATACAGTAATCCACCTTAGTATAATTTGCAAATGCCCTCTACTTTGTTCCTTGACAGAAATTCATTGTGTGATCTTACTGACCATGTTGTTTTCGGGCTGTTTTCCCATGTAAAGTCATTTTAGTCCATGTAAGCCCTATGTTCCTTGGTAGTAACATCTTTTGACTAACGGTATTTTGTAAGCTTTGAGGCCCGTTATGATAAGCCAGAGTAGGACTTTGTACTAAGTCTGAACACTTGGTGTGTGGAAAAGTTTTTGCTTATAGCTGGGTCTCCACACGTGAGGGAGCCAGCCCTTTGAATGCATCAGTGAAATTTTTTTCTCTTCAGTTATATAATTTGCATTTTCACACTTAAGTTGGAGGCTTTGTGAGAATAGTATTTTTCATCCAGTTTGCAGTTTACCCATGAATACCTGACAGCCTTATTCAGTATTGCTGTGATACTTAAACTGCCAAAGTTCATTTTGTTTTAAGACTATAATTACCCTTATCTGTGAATGTTTAAATTCTACATTTTCTTATGTCAATATGAATAGGCAGTAACCTTTATCATCTTTTTCATTACAACTAAAACTAAGGCTTTTGTTAAATTTATTTTGAAAGTGTTTGGTAGTTGAATTTTTAGACTAACATGGTCATGTGTTTTCACCTCCTTTTGCTGCAGCCTGTGACCTCAGGGACAGCATGCACACATGACTTTATGGAGCTTGCAAGGCATTCTTTATTTAGCTTGAATATTTTCTTCATCTCCTTGATGGATTCCTTATTGTAGATTACTGTATAAATATCAAAGAAGTTTTTGATTGGTTGAAGAAAATTATTTGCATAAGTTGAAACTCTGGAGACATTAATATTTTGAAATATTAAGATCTACACTTAACCTTTGAAAAAAATTCTTTAAAATTGGATAAACATTTAAATTATGTAACAGAAATTTTAAATAAGCTCTAAGGAAGGTATCATGGAGACCTTTTTTGCTATTAGAATGTATTGCTTTTATAATCTGCAGTGATAGATTTTAAAATGAACTGTATGATTTATATGATTTATTTAAATGTTTATTTTTTCTTTTAGAAATATGTGCTGTATCACGAATTTCTAAGAAAGAAATCGGTCGATGTTTTAAGCTTATTTTGAAAGCTTTGGAAACCAGTGTGGATTTGATTACAACTGGGGACTTCATGTCCAGGTTTTGTTCCAACCTTTGTCTTCCTAAACAAGTGCAGATGGCAGCTACTCACATAGCCCGCAAAGCTGTGGAGCTGGACTTGGTTCCTGGAAGGAGCCCGATATCTGTGGCCGCGGCAGCCATTTACATGGCCTCGCAGGCATCAGCTGAGAAGAGGACCCAGAAAGGTAGGAGAGGAGTAATGAACCTGATGGCTGCAGTATATCATTGTGTTTCCAGTTAAGCAGGAAGCAGGCAAATATCCAGAACCCACATTTTAGAGGCAGATCTCCTTAGTACCAAAACTTAGGAAATACAGTATTTCCTTTTTAAGTGACTCATTAGTAAAAATGTTTGGAGGTATAACCTTTTGTACAGATTTACCTTTTTTCCCATTGGAATTATTTTATTTTGGTTTATACATTTATTTTTTTAGAAGTTTTTATTTTTCCCCTACATTTTCCTGATTATGTTGAAACAGGGTTCATCCCCCTACCCCACCCTCCAAGAAAAACTTATCTTTTTAAATCTTGAGAGGAGGGGCCATGCTTTGTTTCTCACTTCCAGGCCATCAAGCTGAAACATTCTGTGAAGACTCCTCTCTCTCTCTCAGTACAGTATTCAGTTCCTAATGGCAAAAGTATTTCCCACCTTCTAAAGGCCATGTTTGAATTTAGAGTTGTTTTCAAACAGAAGTATTAAAGTGAATTTCCTGAAAAGCATGAAGTTATTATTAATTCTGTTATCCTCAAAAAAGATTTGTAAAGAAAAAAAGAGCTGTTAACTCTAAATTTAAAAGTGTGGTAGTGAAGTTACTTGCTGCAATAACTTTATAAACCCAATTCAGAACAGCCTTTTACCTTGGCTTTAGGCGATGTTTCTATATCAGTGAAAGTGAATTATATAGAAGAATGATTAGAAAGAAGCAGCCAACCATTTGTTGTTTAAATGTGCTGTTATCTTTGGCCATCACTCATACTTACAGAAATTTTGAGTCCTCTGGTAGGATTCATAAGATGAAGCTAGGTCCATACTTTGGTTCCTAGTTGTAAAGTTTATTCTAATCAATAACATAAAAATGTTTTATCTTGACACTGTCTTCTGCTTGTCTTTTAACATTAACGGTTTCACTGCAATTTAAGGCCTTTTTCTTCCCTGCAGCCAGTTTATGTTGACATAGTTGACACACATTAGTATCTGTGTCTATCTAGAGAGACAAAACACATGATAAGGAACTTAAAAATCAGTTCATTGCATACTGATGACAGGCATCCACACTGAAAATCTGTAAACTCTCACTTATTTGAACTGACTGAAAAGGTGGTAAAATGAGTTTCTATTAAAGGGTGTGTTTAAGAAATCCATTTTAATTAGGTACTTATAACTAACGAAATAATTGACAAGTGGTAGTCCCTTAGAACTTCTTTTAATTAAAAGAAGGAAAAAAAAAGTGATAACTTCAAAGGGTTAAAATTGTATCCATTCCTAGGATTCTGTATTAGGCTATAGAAATCATGTGCTAACAGTCCTCATGTGAGCTCAATATATATGCTTAACTATGTTTATAATAGTGAAACACATCTACATTTTGTTTTAATATATAGCTATTTGGTTTCAGATGTACTAAGTAGGAAAAAGAAGTTGTAGAACAATATTTATAGTGAATCTGTTTTGGTTTTAGCCTTTTAACAGATGGTAGGTAGAGGGAGATGTTGCAGGGGAACTTTTAAACAGATGATTAAGTGGCTTTCTTCATTAGGTTGTATTCATGGATTGCTTCTATGATCCTCAAAAAGATTGATTGTGAAGAAAAAGGAGATGGCAGTTCAAATATGATGATTGGTGTAATGATTGTCACTCAGAGTGCTATACCCTGAGCACTGTTCAAATGTTTTACATATAGTAAAACTTTTAATACTGATATGATAACTCTTTGAGGTCATAAGTACTACTACCATTATTGTTATTAACTTTAGCCCTGCTTTCGACTTCGTGTGTAATTCATTATCAGTTTTTAAAAATCCATAATTTGGTTTTGTTTTTCATTTTGGCATTTTATACAACCATCTCCCACAAATTGAAATTCAAGTAGTAGAAGGTAGTAGGATGGAAGTTATACTTTAATATTTCGATTTTTGTCTTTTAGAAATTGGAGATATTGCTGGTGTTGCTGATGTTACAATCAGACAGTCCTACAGACTAATCTATCCTCGGGCCCCAGATCTGTTTCCTACAGACTTCAAATTTGATACACCTGTTGACAAACTACCACAGTTATAAATTGAGGCAGCTAGTGTAAAATTCTTGTGATCACTGAACTTGGCCTGTTGTACATAGCCTATATAAAGTGCTGGATTGAGCCTTTAATAAGGAAAAACAAGACATGGTACGCATTCCAGGGCTGTTAATTGCTTGGCATTGTGTATGTACATACTAGTAAAACATATTTAATGATTTAAATTTCTTAATGAATTTGCTTTCTTTTGTAGCAATCTAGGAAACTGTATTTTGGAAGATATTTGAAATTATGTAATTCTTGAATAAAACATTTTTCAAAACTAAAGTTTTTGCTATAATTACATGTTATATGTACTTTATAATTTATAATATGTAATTATAAATACATATTATTGCAGCTAATAAAGCTGTTAGTGGTCCTTGTTTTCTGTTTTTTTTTTTTTTACTTTTAAAAATAAAGTCATGGAAATAGCAAAAAGGGTGTTGACATGAACATATTTAGTTTGCAGTTTAAAAGGGTTTGTGTGATTAACAGCAGAGAAGAGGGGTTGCGGGGAGGGCAAAATGGATAAAGGGGGTCAAATACATGGTAATAGAGGGAAACTAGACTTTTGCTGGTGGGCATAAAATAGAGTATACAGATACAGAATTATAATGTTGTGTACCTGAAATTTATATATTGTTACAACTCAATAAGAAATTTTAAGTTTTTGAAAAAGAGAACATTTAGAAAATGCATAATGAAAATGCCCATAAGCCACCCAGAAATAACCGCCAATATTTTGATATTTTTTTCTTTCCAGCTGTTTCGCTACACTTTATTTTTAAAATATAATTGTGATTTGGGTAAAGTAATACGATTTTTTTTTTCATTTTCCTGATTACAAAAATTATGAGGGAACTAGAAAAATGCAGATAAGCATAAGGGGGGGCAAATCCTAGCCCCTCCCATTCAGCCGTGTCAACATTGTGGATTATTTTTTATTGTTATATATTTAAAAAGCTTGGGTCAGCAGAACTGATTTTAAAGATTAATAGGTGCAGAGGGTATGCTTTATTTATTTATTTTTAATGAGCGGATCTTACATTTTTGTAGGTATTTCTTAAAACTAAAGAAAGGAAAACACTAGTTATTCTAAATTCTTCCTAAGCCACCTATGTGCTTTAATCAATTCAATTCCAGATACTGAGAGGAGAAATGCCTAGTCAAAGGGTAAAGCAGCGGCAGTGCTACTTATTCCTCTTTCTCTCTCCCCTGGCCTTGCAGTCTAAGTGGTCTTGATAGAGACAGGTGTGTTTGGAATTGGCTGTATTGTGGTTTTTGTGGTTTGTTTTTTTAACTTGTTATTTATTGATTTTAGAGGGAGAGAGGAAGGAAGAGAGGGACATCCATTGATTGATTCTTGTATGAGCCCTGACTGGGGATTGAACCTGCAGCCTTGGCGTATCAGGATGATGCTCTAACAATGGATATATTGTTAATGATGGCTTTGGGGAGTCATTTAATCTGACTGTGGGAACATTTTCACTTACATGGGAAGGGGGCAGTCAACAGAAATTTCACATTTGCGGTTCAGACCACTAGTGTTCTTTTTCCACCTGAATAGGACCTAGTCCTTATTTGTCCATCACCTTTATTTTTTATCAGGCCAATTGTCACAGTCTTGCAGTATGTGTATTCAAGCAACCCTTATTTTACTTGACCCCTAAACACAAGAGTAGTGATGCCAGCAATTTGAATATGCCAAAGAGAAGCTGTAAAATGCTTCCTTTAAGTGAAAAGGTGAAAGTTCTCGACTTAATAAGGAAAGAAGAAAAATTAGATGCTGAGCTTGGTAAGATCTATGGTAAGAAGGAAACATCTCTCTGTAATTGTGAAGAAGGAAAAAGAAATTGTGCCAGTTTTGCTGTTGCTCCTCAAACTGCAGAAGTTGCAGCCACAGTGCATGATAAGTGCTTAGGAAGGAAAAGGCATTAACTTCGTGGTTGGACGACATGAACAGAAAATGTGTTCCAGCTGATGGCACTGAGCCAATATGAGGACTTCAGCAAGGAATCCCCTGAAACAAGTGACACCATTTACAGAAAGTAAGGGATGGTTACAGTAACATTTTGAGAGATCACCTTCACATAACTTTTATTACAGTATATTGTCATAATTGTTCTATTTTATGCCTATGGTTGTTAATCTGTCACTGTGCCTAATTTATAAATTAAACTTTATCGTGGTATATGAAGGATTTGGTACTGAGGTTTCAGTCGCCCACTGGTGTTCTTGGAATACACTCCCCACAAAGGGGAGAGAAGTACTGTACTTTCAAAATAATACATTCTAAACCAGAGATGGTTCATTACTTTTACTTAGATCTTAAGGTGTGAGAAACTCCTCATACATAGGAGGACACCCACCTCATTCAGAGCTGATCATAGAAGTTGAGGCCAGCTTCTATGTGCGCCTACATTTTAACAAGCTAGGAATGTTATTAGTGAGCCATGCGAGGTCATTTCTATGAGGATCAAGAGGACGCTTCCTGCACATGCTAGCATTTTTAAGGAGTTAAAATCTTGGTTAATATGGCTCCTTCCACTCTTAAAATAGTCACTGGAAGCTACTTTCATTGACAATCTCTGCTATTACACTACGAGTTCAAGGATTTGATTATACATTTCATGTAATCTAAGTTTGAGCCCTCTGGTCCAATAGCTCCATTTTGTAGATCAGAGAAGACTAGAGAAACCAAAAGATCTCTCCAAGTTCACCTAGTAGAAAGAGATGGGACTAACTCAGATCCTTGATCACCCAATCCAGTGCTCTTCCCACTAAACCATACTATTGAAACTATTTCAGAGGAGGCTGCCTCAGGACCAACTTTCTCACCCAAGGACATGCTTGTTGGTTTTATAGAGAGGGGAAAGGAGGGAGAGAGAGAGGGAGAGAAACATCAATCGGTTGCCTCTCGTCTCTGCCCTGACCAGGGACCAACCCATAACCTAGGTATGTGCCCTGAACGGCAATCAACCCACAACCTTTTGGTTTATGGGATGAAGCTCCAATGAACTGAGCCACAGTAGCCATGGCTCAGGACCAACTTTAGTTGTAACTCTCAAATAAAATTCTGTTCAGTTACTAAATTAACAATTATTCAATGCAATATTTGTATCTGGCTTTTTGGGCAAAGCTCTTCAGAGTGAGTTTCTGTTTGTTGTTGTTGACACTACTACAGATGTCCCATCTTCCTCACCTTTGCCTATCCCTGCTCCCTAACCATTCTTCCTTCAGGCCATCACCACACTGAGGTCTGTGTCTATGGGTCATGCATATGTTCTTTGACTAATCTCACCTTCTTTCATCTGGTTCCCCCTCGCCCCGCCCCCAAACAGCTGTCAGTGTGTTCCAGAGTTTTTAAATTATTTTAAAAATTAGTCCAGGTTTCGAGGAGTTAATAGCTATAAATTATTCTTTAGTTTTTTCCTAAACTAAATACTTCTTAAACTAGATGTCTCTTGACAGTAAGGCTTTGTGTTCAAAGCAACAAATGCACTTTACCCATGGTTGTCTTTGGTTTCTAAGCTAATGTATCACAGGCGCAAGATTTACTTAAATTATCAATAACAGCTTAGGGCGTCAGCCTATTATCCCTGCGGTCCTCACCCAGCCAAGAGGCCTCTGTGCCCAATGCCAATATTTCCAATAGTCAATGGCCCTGACTTCTCCTGTTGCTGGAGTTCTAATCACATCCACGAACTGTGAACTACTGAAAGGTCCCCTGGCCCCCTAAACACCTCTTCATTCTCCCCCTCTCAGATATTTACACGTGCACTCCTTTCATCAGGAGCTCAAGACTTGAAGGTGTCACTGCGAAAGCATTATTCAGCTGATCTCTATGCCCCAGAGGCCCCAGCATCTTTCACGAACATTAACTTCCATCCATAACACTGGCATTTCTCTGGCCAGGGGGACTTTTCACTGCCATTCCGGGATGCTCAAGCTCTTCCTTGGTGAAAGAAGAGGAGGGAAAAAGTGAGCGTAACTCTTTTCTTTTCCTCTGCAGACTATCAAAAAACTTTTGCTTTCTTTGATCTGCAACAGCCTATGACTGGCGTAGCTATTATCTGAAATGGTAAGTGTGTTGAGAGCTTGAAGAAGGAATATCACTGGTATGCAAAGTACTTAACATCACTAAACAAGTAGGAGTGATAAGATTCTGCCAAAGGATACTTTGCTCTAAATTGACATACATGACAAAGTTAAAACCATAAAAGAATTGGGCCTGACGCTCTCAGTGATGTTAGAAAGGCTAGTTTGTTCTGTACTGTTCCAAAAGGCAGGTGCAGGGTGTAAAAGTCACATGGAGTTCCCAGATGAACACATCTATCATGTTAAATACTTCATGGTGGTATTTTATCAGGGGCTTGCTGTATCTGTCAGAGATTTCTCTGGAATGACCTTACTGCCTCAGTGGTTCCTTCTAGCTCTATAGCTATGAGACATTCGGCAAGTTAATGATGGACTGAGAATTTTCAACCTCCTCCTATACTGCTGAGGCCCAACAAATATCTGCTATGCAACCAAGTTGTTTACTTGAGGGACGGTCTGCTCTTCAGTACGTATCAGGGGCCCAGCTCTTGGTTCTGACAACACATTAACTCTGACTTGGAGTTTATTACCATTTCCCTCTATCTGCACGTTAGAGGAGGTGGATATTCAATGGCAGCTCTAAAAGACACTTTAGGGATCCCCTCAGCAGCTTGGACATTAGACTGTGTGGGCCAGGGGCTTCTGTCTTCTGCTCTGATTATGTGTTGGAGTAACACTGAAGATTTAACTTGAAAAGGAAGATAAAAATGAATGGCCTACTTCAACTCCTTCATTTTACAAATGAAAACCTTAGGGTAAATGTTCACATATCACTGGAGAGGTGAAATAACTTGTCCTAGGTCACACTACTAGAAATGAGCAAAATGAGAACTAGTCCCAGGCTTTTTGCTATCTCCATGTGCTACTTTTCAAAGTGCTTCTAAGTTTCAAGTGTCAACATGGATGTGGAAGTTCTTTGTAGATTAGGAAGGACTAAACTTAAGGAATGATTCTTGTGGATGTCAGAAGGACACTGTTATATTGCAGCCCACTTGCAATTCATATCAATAACCGAGCTTAGGTTGGATTTCAATCAATCACTAATAAAAACTTCTTAATATTTTGTATTATTCTAAAATCTTTGTAGAATACAAAGCAGCCATTTATTCATTCTCCACTATGTAAACTCTAGAGGTGCAAATACAAGAGGTGAGTGGGACGTGCCTTGTGCTTAGACGTGTAAGACGGAGGTGTGTACAGAGGCCAAGAGGTCAGAGGAAGGAACACTCATTCTGCCTGTGTAGAAAGAGCAGGCACAAAGTGTGAAAAGCAAACAAGCAGAAAACAAACAAAAATCCCTGTAACTTTTTCATTGAAAAAGGCCCTTGAAGCATAGGTGGAAATCTCATTGGTAGGGAGACACTCCTGTAACATAGTGTGTGGTCTCTTAGGCTACACGTAGTGAGTCCAGACCTTTATCTCTACCAACTAAAGAGTATTTATTCATCTGTTTTTCTCACTCCTAAGTGCCATATCCTAGCTGATGTCTTTTTCATTTCCCACTATTGCTGAGGAGCTCCAAGCTAGTGCTCCTGCCTTCAGTCTTGTACTCTGTGATCCATTCTCCATATGGCAAATCTGATCACATCTCTGCCAGCTGAAGATGTTTCAGTGGCTCTGGGCAGAGGTGATTGAGCAGAAAGATGAAACCTGAGATGCATTTGCACAGGCCCCTCCATAGCTCTGAATACAATAGTCATAAATACATTATCGTGGATTTCTTCAGGAGGCCCCCCCAAAGTGTATACACTTTCAGCCCCATAAAGCTTGCATCTGCCCTATGATAAATAACCTTTCTGAACAGTGCTCTTTCCTAGTCTTTACCTACCTACTCCTTTGTAGTTTATACATATGCTCCAGGAACAACAAAGTCTCATTTTCTCAAAAGTATCAGGTTCTTTCACCTGTGGCAGCTCAAATATTCCTCCCCCAAGTAGAATCCTGTTTGGCACTCCCTTTCACTTGGCTAACTTGTATCCAGGTGTCAACCTGAATACCAAGACCTGCAGGAAGTCTTCCCTGACTCCCCAGCCTGGATTTCTGATGTACCCCCAGAGCACCTCGTCCGCTCCCGAAGGGAGTCTTGATCATACTATAATGTCATTGCTAAGTGACGTACATGTTCCTCTAGTGATTGTAGACAGTATGGTGCCTTGCCTGCACCAAGCACAATGCCAGGTAACCAGTGTTAGGGAATCAGTAAATATTTATTGAATGACTAAACATCAGACCTTGATTTCAAGTTCTGGTCTAGCAATATATAACTCCGCCATTGGACAAAGTAGCAATTAAATTTTCTTGTACTTTTGATAGTGTAAAACTTATACCTTCTTTGAGTAGAATAGAGAGCCCAGAAATAAACCCACATATATATGGTAAACTGACAACTCAGGAGCCAAGAATATCCACTGGGAAAAGAATACTCACGTCAATAAATGGTGTTAGAAAAACTGAATAACCACGTGCAGAAAAATAAAATTGCACCTCTACCTTCTACCGCACAAAAATTAACTCGAAATGGATTTAAAGACTTAAGCATAAAACCAGATACCATAAAACTCCTCAGAAGTAAACATGAAAAGAAGCAATTATTTTTAGATATGACACCACAAGCAACAAAGGCAAAAATCAACAAATGAGACTACATCCAACTATAAAGCTTTTGCATAGCAAAACAGCCAACAAAATGAAAAGGCAGCCTACAGAATGGGAGAAAATAGCTGTTAAACATATCTCGGATAAGGGGTCAATATCTAAAATATATAAAAAACTCATACAAATTAGTAACAAAATAATCCAATTAAAAAATGGTCAGAGGAACTAAAACATATTTTCAAAGACACACATGGCTAACAGGTACCTCGAAAGATGCTTAGCATCACTAATCATCACGGAAATGCAAATCAAGACCACTATGAGGGATGACCTACATCCTGTTAAAATGGCTGTCACCAAGAAGAGATAGCAAGAGTTGGAGAGGATGTCGTGAAAAGGGGACCCTTGTGCACTGTTGGCGGTAATGTGAATTGGCGCAGCCACTGTGGAAAAGAGTATGGAGGTTCCTCAAAAAAAAAAAAAAAAAATTAAACGTAGAACTACCATATGATCCAGCAATTCCACTCCTGGGTATATATCCAGTGGAAATGAAAACAGCATATTGAAGAGATCACGGACTCCCATGCTCATTGCAGCATTATTCACAACAGCTGAGACATGGAAGCAACCAAAGTGTCTGTCAGTGGATAAATATGAGATTGAACCCTGGCTAGTGTGGCTCAGTGGACTGAGTGTCGGCCTGTGAACCAAGTGTCCCCAGTTCGATTCCCAGTCAGGGCACATAACTAGGTTGCACGTCAGGTCCCCAGTTGGGGGTGTGAGTGAGAGGCAACCACACAGTGATGTTTCCCTCTCTCCTTTCTGCTCTCTCTAAAATAAATAAATAACTTAAAAAAATACCTGCATTAACTTGCTTAAAAAAAAAAAAGATATGAGATTACACTCATACCGACACACTCACTGGAATATTAGCCATGACAAAGAATATCCTGCCATTTGTGAACACAAGGATAGCTTGAGGGCATTATGCTGAGATAAGCAGTCAGATAAAGCCAAATACTCTATGATATTACCTATATGGGAAATCCAGAAAAGCTGATCTGAAGTGCCCATCAGTAGGTAAGTGAATAAAAAAGCTGTGGGATATTTACACAATGGAATACTACTTGACTGTACAAAAGAAGAAACTTACCTTTGTGACAGTATGGATGGACCTGAAGAATATTATGCTCAGCAAAATAAGCCAGCTAGAGAAAGACAAGTACCATATGATTTCACTCATATGTGGAATCTAATGAACAAAATAACTGATGAACAAAATAAAACCAGAGGCATGGAAACATGGAAGAGACTGACAGATCTCAAAGGGGACAGGAATGGGGGGCAGGCAATGGAAGAGATTAGCCCAAGGACACAGACGAAAATGTGGAGAAAGCAGTGGGCAATGGGGGTTGAGGGGCAGTAGCTTAGTAGGGGGAGGGAATAAAAATAATGAAAATAAATTTAAAAAAATAAAAAAGAAAAAACAGAGAAGGAATGGGGATTACCAGGGGCTGAGGGGTGGAGAAATTGGGGAGAAGTTGTTTAAGGGTACACACTTGCAATCTAATGCACAGCATAGTGATTATAGACAACAAACTCTGAAGTTGCTAAGGACTAGATCTTAATTTTTCCCATCATACCAGAAAAAATAGAAGTGACAAGATAGAGGTGTTCGCTAATGCTACAGTGGTAATCATATTGCAATATGTAAATATATCATATCAACACATTGTGTGCACTTTAAACTTACATATCACATGTCAATTACATCTAAATAAAAATACATTATGAAAAAGGAAAAATGTCAAGCCATATCATCAAATGATGTAGTATCCCATAAGGTGATGAGCTAAGTTTATTACAATAGCAAAGACAACAAATGACTTACATCGAAGTGTTGGAAGACACAAACAGCCAATGTGTTCCTACAGAGTCGGTGGCACATTGAGAGAAAATTACCTTTTCAATCTTTCTATTGTGTATTCTTGTAAGAACCAGTGAAAGTTTAAAGAATTTTCAAGGAAAATTATGATTACATGAAATTTTTGCTCTACTTAATTTTTAAACGAATTTATTGCATAAGGTTAAACTTTAGCTATATGTAGATTCACACACTGTGAACTACTCCAAATGCTGCTGAATTATGAAAGTGTTACTGTACATTTCACCCCTGGCTGGTTTGGCTCAGTGGATTGAGCGTCGGCCTGTGAGCTAAGTGTCGCTGGTTCGATCTTCCAGTCAGGGCACATCAGAGAAGGAAAACTCTGACTCCAAAAAACCTCTGCTGCCTTGCGGCATACCTCTTCAGGGGAAAGGCTAAGGGAGTAAACCCCGACAGAAAATCCGGAGCCAGAGTCCCTAAGGCGGTTTGACGTTGTAGTCAACACCGGCAACTCCTGCAGCGCACCTGAAGCCAAGCTGTATTGACTCCGTCTTTCCCTTGGACCCTTCAGCTGCGAAGAGAGGGGGGGTCTGCTGCATGGGCAACAGCAGACCCTCCATATCACCCTGCCCAGGCTCTGTAGCTTCAGCTTCACTGGAGAGGACACTCCAGCATCATCGCAAGATGTCGATTCAACACGGGAGGAGACAGATACCGTGTCACTCCCGAGTCGGACTGCACAGCCATTCTCGGCGGTGCAGATAGACTCTTAAGAAGCTACACCATCGTCTCTCGAGACAGACGGCTGCCGACGACTGTACATTTGTTTTAGTTTCTTTGGAACTGAATGTTTCATAAAAATGTTTTAGAGTTTACAATTACATAAAAACATTAGTCTGCTTATTTCTTTTATGACTTTTAACTCTTGCTGACTTTAGCAAGAATAATGTGACTACTTTTATATTTTTCAAGCAGATAACATGGATAGGTAACATGGAAAGTCTTGTCTATTTCCTGGATTTTGCTTATTATGTAAATAGCTTGGCTTCCTTCTCGTCGTCGGCAGCCGTCCGTCTCGAGAGACGATGGTGTAGCTTCTTAAGAGTCTATCTGCACCGCCGAGAACGGTTGTGCAGTCCGACTCGGGAGTGACACAGTATCTGTCTCCTCCCGTGTTGAATCGACATCTTGCGATGACGCTGGAGTGTCCTCTCCAGTGAAGCTGAAGCTACAGAGCCTCGAGAGACGATGGTGTAGCTTCTTAAGAGTATCTGCACCGCCGAGAATGGCTGTGCAGTCCGACTCGGGAGTGACACGGTATCTGTCTCCTCCCATGTTGAATCGACATCTTGCAATGACGCTGGAGTGTCCTCTCCAGTGAAGCTGAAGCTACAGAGCCTGGGCAGGGTGATATGGAGGGTCTACTGTTGCCCATGCAGCAGACCCCCCCTCTCTTCGCAGCTGAAGGGTCCAAGGGAAAGACGGAGTCAATACAGCTTGGCTTCAGGTGCGCCGCAGGAGTTGCCGGTGTTGACTACAACATCAAACCGCCTTAGTTCTAATGACTTAATAATTAGCATGCTGATATCTACTTCCTTCTCATTGTTAGTACCTTAACAACAAAGTCATCTGATGTAAGACAATTCCCACATAAACATTGTGAAACTGTTTACATTCCAGATGTTGATAAAGTGATTTAATCTTTTAAAAGAGACTTGTTTTATGGCCAGACCAGAAGCATCGACATTGCCTGGAAACTTATTAGAAATGTAAATTCCCAGGCCTTACTCCAGACCTACTGAATCAGAAACTGGGGCTGAGGCAGATGTACAAGTTCTTCAAGTAGTTCTGACATGATCCAGTCTGAGAATCACTAATTCAGTATTGGCTCATTTATGACAGTGAGAAGAGTCAGTATAGTTGTTTGGATGCAGAGGTAGACTTAACAATGGTTGGGGTGGTTTTATTTATTTTTGAGATTAAAAAATATAATTTAAGAAGAGGAAATTAGGACACAGATACATGCATAAGGAAGACTGTTTGAGGACACAAGAAGATGGTTGTCTACAAACTAGAGATAAAGGCCTCAGAAGAAATCAGTCCTGTTGACACCTTGATCTTGGTCTGCTAGCCTTTAGAATTCTGAAAAAATATGTTGTCTAAGCCACCCACTCCTATGGTACTTTGTTATGGTAGTTATAGCAGACACAGGGGGTCTCTAGCTAACTTCTCAACCACTTGGGCATCTGGCTTGTGATCTGCAGGCGGATTCCTTCTCTGCTCAGCAGTCCCCAGACAATGGCCACCTCCTGCCATCTCACACTTCATGATGGCAATGTCTTGATGCCTGGTGGTGAAGGTGAGGGTTGCTTCCCTCCTTATTCTGGAAACAAACTTGCCTGCTATTCCCAAACGGAATGCATGAACACTCGACTCTGAGGAAAGTGAGCAGTTCTTTAAGGATTTGGGGCTCTGGTGCCATGTCATGGGCTACCAGGTCTTAATTTGACCACCTTGACCATGGGCACTGTTCAGTGTGCCCCCAGGCCTATACTTTGAAGTACATTCTCTGTGGAAGCTCCTCCTTTCCTAATGCTTTCCTTTTCCCCACCCTTCCCCAGGCCTCTCCCTTTACCCCGTTCCCCCTAGAGCACTCCATCCTTTCACTTTCTGGGGTGGGTTTTTTTTTTTTTTCCAAAGAGAGGGTTGTACAAAGAAGCAAGAGAGGAGCAGTGAGGTGAGAGTGTAAGTGAGTGATAATGATAGATATGGGAATCTAAGCTGGAAAAGAAAAATGACAGGACTAAAGAGGCTGAGGGGTAATTATTAATGTAATAAATACTGATGAAATCACCACCTAATCTGAAGACCTAAAATAATACCAATAACTTCTCCCTCCCAATGGATTCTACCACAGTTATACTCTTCCGCCCTCTGATCAGATGATCACTATTTTAATTTCTGTTCAACATTCCCTTGCTTAAAAAGAAAAACCAACAATCATTGTTTCATCACATTTGTTTGGTTCAGTTTAAATTTGAAAAGAAGTTATCAGGCTGTAGTCTTCTTTGATGAACTTCTATCACACATTTTGTTCTTTTGTATTGTTCTCTATAGCTGCAATTATTTTCATTGCTCTACATTTCAAAGTTTAAATAGTCTTTTATTAAACATTTTCTCCCATTCATGTGCATCTGCATTGTTTCCAGGTTTTGCTATTACAGTGCTATGAACACCCTTGTTCATGACTCTAGGTGCATATGTACAGCATTTCTTTGGGATACAGCCCTCAAGTGGAATTGTTGGGTATCAATGTAGGTAAATGTTCAACCTTACAGATAATTGCTTTTCCAAAGTGGTTGTATTTCTTTATACTGCCCACAGTAATTTATACAAGAGCACATTGTTTCACTCCATCATCACCATCACTTGAAATGGTCAGAATTTAAAATTTTTGCCAATCGAATATGTGCAAATTTTATCTCAGTTTGGTCATGATTTGTAGTTCCTGATGACTGTTGAGATTGGACATCTTTATTGTTCACATGGAATAGCTGTTCATATCTTTTAAACTTTTCCATTTTCTTTTCCTTGAGTTTTTATACTATTATTCTTTTACACGTGATAGAATCTTCAGTTTGTGCCTTGTCTTTTTGCTTTTTACAGAAGTTCCCAATTTTATTATCAAATTTCTTAATTTTAATGTTTTCTTCTCTTAATACATATTTTCATTTTTAAGTTTTGTTTTTGACATATTTTTAATTCATTTAAAATTTTTACATGTGCTGTGAGACAGAAAATTCAGTTTATTTTTCCCTTTCCATATGGATAAACAATTTTCCTAGCTCTACTTATGAAACATTTTCTTCTTTCTGCATTGAACTATGTCATTTCCTGCAATTATCAAAGTTTCAGATATATGGGATTCTGTTCCTTCTCCTCTTCTGTTCCATTTGTCTTATGTAATAATATTACAATAATTCTACAACTTTATAATTCTTAATATCTGGTAAGAAATTCCCTCTTTTGTCCTTCAGTTTCTTAACTATTCTTTGTCTGTTCTTGACCTTATGCTCATCTACATAAATCTTAGAATAAGCTTGTAGAAGATCACAGATGGTGGAGGAGTAAGTGGAAGCTACACTAACCTCCTCCCAGGACCAGTCTGAATTTACAGCTTAATTTTGGAGAAATCATCTGGAATAAGCAAACGAACACCAGCTGGAGAGAAGTCTTATAACCACGGAGAGACAGAAAAGGCCGCTACATCACAAGTTGACTGTAGGGAGTGCGGAGACGCGGAAGGGCTGGCTGGGCTCCCATGGGTGGCATCTGAAGGGACTGAGAAACAGCTCAGCAGCCGGGGGTTCTCCCTGAGAAGGGCAGGGTCTAAACCCCCAGCTGGGCTTCCCAGCCTACAGCAACAGAGTGGAAAGTAAAATAGTATCAGCTGTGAACAGTGAAAAGCCACAGGGTTTCTTGCTAGCCGGAGAGAAACAGCAGGAGAAAAAGAGCTCTTAAAAGGATCACATACGAAAATATTTTGGCCCCCACTTACCCTGGGCTTGAGCAGAGGGAAGGCAGAGAGGACTGAAGACACTTGGGGAGAGTTTGGTGTGGTGGCTTTGAGGGGAGAACTGGGGGAGCAGGCGACCGGGTCCCAGTGCTGACTCATCCCCAGTACTGCAGGCAGACCATTCCCGGCCAAGTGGCGTCAGCCTGAGGGGAAGCAAAAGCCCTGCCTACAGGAATTAAGCCGCCACACCCACGGTCCTTAAGCCTAACGGCTAATCACAGATTGAATAGATTAACAACTAAAGGAGACAGGCAAAGGCAGTGGATCCCTGGAAGTCTCCAACAGGCTGCCTAGGCCCAGACTGGTACAGGATCTGATGCCACCAGGGGTAGAGCCAGGAAGTGCAGATCATTCTAAGAAGCACCAACAAACAATAGGAGCCACAAAAATGGGGAGACTGAGAAACAACCCCCCATCGAAAGGAAAGGTAGAATCCCCAGAAAGAGTGCTAAATGAAATAGAGGGGAGCAAACTATCAGATATGGAATTCAAAACATGGATTATGGAGAAGCTGAATGAGCTCAGCAGAAACTACAAAGAACTCAAGAAAAACTACAAGGAACTTACTGAGAATTACAGAAGCATGAAAAAGGACATGGAAGCTATCAATAAGAGCCAGCAGGAAATGAAGAATATGATCTCTGAATTGAAGAACACAGTAGAAGGAATTAAAAGCAGGCTAGAGGAAGCAGATTGGATCAGCGAGCTGGAAGACAACATAGACAAAAACTCCCAGACAGTGCAACAAAATGAAAAAAGACTGAAGAGGCTCTAAGACAGCTGCAGGACAACATGAAATGTAATAATATCTGTAGCATAGGAATTCCAGAAGGAGAAGAAGAAGAGCAAGGGATAGAAAACCTCTTTGAAAAACTAATGACAGAAAACTTCCCTAACATGAGGAGAGAAAGAGTCATGCAAGTCCAGGAAGCACAGAGGGTCCCAGTGAAGATGAACCCCAACAGGCCCACTTCAAGTCACATCAGAAATTAAAATGGCAACATTCAAAGACAAAGAGAGAATCCTAAAAGCAGCAAGAGAGAAACAACTAATAACATATAAGGGAGCTCCAATAAGGCTATCATCAGATTTCTCAATAGAAACACTATAAGCCAGAAGGGAATGGCAAAAAATATTCCAAGCAATGAAAAACAAAGGCCTACAACCAAGAATACTCTAGCCAGCAAGGCTCTCATTCAAAATGGAAGGTGAAATAAGGAGTTTCCAAGACAAAAGAAGGCTCAAAGAATACATCTCCACAAAACCAGCATTGCAAGAGATGCTAAAGGGTCTGCTTTAAGAAGATGAAGAAACAGAGAAAGACAGAGAGGAACACGAGTACAAAGGGGGAAAATGACAATAAGTACTTATCGGTGATAACCTCAAATGTAAATGGATTAAATGCTCCAATCAAAACACATAGGGTAACTGAATGGATTGGAAGCCATGACCCACATATATGTTGTCTACAAGAGACCCACCTTAGAACAAAAGATCTACACAGACTGAAAGTGAAGGGATGGAAAAAAATATTTCAAGCAAATGGACATAAAATAAAAGCTGGGGTAGCAATACTTATATCAGACAAAACAGATTTCACAGCAAAGGCCATAAAAAGAGACAAAGAAGGACATCTCATAATACTTAATGGAAAAATCCATCAAGAAGATATAACTCTTATAAATATATATGCACCCAACTTAGGAGCACCCAAATATGTAAGAAAAATTTTGAAAGACTCCTAGAAAGATATAGACAGCAACATACTCGTAGTAGGAAACTTTAACACCCCATTGTCAACAATGGACAGATCTTCAAAGCAAAGAAACACCAAAGGTATTGAGGCATTGAACAACACTCTAGATCAAATGTACTTAGTCGATATATATAGAACTTTTCACCCCAAAGAAGCAAAATATACATTCTTTTCAAGTGCACATGGAACATTTTCAAAGATAGACCACATGGTAGGACACAAAACAAGCCTCAACAAATTCAAGACAATTGAAATTCTATCAAGCATCTTCTAAGATCACAATGGCTTACAACTGGAAATCAACCTCAAGGAAAAAACTCAAAAACACTCAAACTCATGGAGAATGAATAACATGCTATTAAATAATGAATGGGTTAACAATGACATCAGGGAAGAAATCTAAAAGTTTCTGGAAACTAATGATAATGAACACACAACAACCCCAAACCTATGGGATACAGCAAAAGCAGTTCTGAGAGGAAAGTTCATAGCAATACAGGCCTACCTAAAAAAGCTAGAAGAATCTATAATAAAAAATTTAACCCTACAGCTACAAGAACTAGAGGAAGAACAACAAGCAAAGCCCAGATCAAGTAGAAGGAAGGAAATTATCAAGATCAGAGAACAATTATATGACACAGAGACTAAACTAACAATTCAAAAGATCAACATAAGTAGGAGCTGGTTCTTTGAAAAGATAAACAAAATTGACAAGCCTTTAACCAGGCTCATCAAGAAAAAAGAGAGAGGACCCAAATAAATAAAATCAGAAACGAAAGAGGAGAAATCACAACCGATACCACATAAATACAAAGAATTATAAGAAATTATAATGAACAACTGTATGGCAAGAAACTTGACAACCTAGAGGAAATGGACAAATTCCTTGAAACATACAGTCTTCCAAAACTGAATCAAGAAGAAGCAGAAAGCCTGAAAAGACCAATAACAACTAGTGAAATTGAAGCAGTAATCAAAAAACTCCCGGCACACAAAAGCCCTGGACCGGATGGCTTCACAGGCGAATTCTACACAAAACATTTAGGAAAAAACTAACTCCTATCCTCCTCAGACTACTCCAAAAGATCCAAGAAGAGGGAATACTCCCAAACTCGTTCTATGAAGCCAGTATTACCCTAATTCCAAAACCAGGTCAAGACACAACAAAGAAAGAAAACTACAGGCCAATATCGCTGATGAACATAGATACTAAAATCCTCAACAAAATATTGGCAAACTAGATCCAGCAACACATTAGAAAGATCATACACCAAGATCAAGTGGGATTCATCCCAGGGAAGCAAGGATGGTTTAATATTTGCAAATCAATAAACATAATACACCACATAAACAAAATGAAAGAAAATAACCACATGATCATATCAATAGATGCAGAAAAAGCATTTGATAAAGTACAACACCATTTATGATGAAAACTCTCAGCAAAATGGGAATAGAGGGAGCATACCTCAATATAAAGAAGATCATATACGAGAAACCTGAAGCCAACATCATACTCAATGGGAAAAAACTGAAAGCATTCCCCCCGAGGTCAGGAACAAGACAAGGATGTCCACTCCCACCACTCCTATTCAACATAGTCTTGGAAGTTCTAGCCACAGCAATCAGACAAGAAAGAGAAATAAAAGGCATCCAAATTGGAAAAGAGGAAGTAAAACTGTCATTATTTGCAGATGACATGATAGTGTACATAGAAAACACAACAGACCCCACAAAAAAACTACTCAAACTAATAAGTGAATTTGGCAAAATAGCAGGGTACAAAGTCAATATTCAGAAATCGAAGGCATTTCTGTACACCAACAAAATGTCAGAGATAGAGACAAAAAAGAAAATACCATTTACCATAGCAACAAGAAAAATAAAGTACCTAGGAATAAATTTAACCAAGGAGGTAAAAGACCTGTACTCAGAAAACTAAGTAACACTGAAGAAAGAAATTAAGGAAGATACAAATAAATGGAAGCATATACCATGCTCATGGATGGTAAGAATCAACATCATTAAAATGTCCATACTACCCAAAGCAATTTATAGATTCAATGCAATCCCTATTAAAATGCCAATGACATATTTCTCAGACCTAGAACAAATACTTCAAAAATTTATATGGAACCATAAAAGAGCCCGAATAGCCACAGCAAATTTGAGGAAGAAGAACACAGCAGGAGGAATCACAATACCTGATACCAACTATACTACAAGGCCATGGTAATCAAAACAGTCTGGTACTGGCTTAAGAACAAACATATAGATCAATGGAACAGAATAGAGAGCCCAGAAATAAACCCAGGTCTATATGGTCAACTAATATTTGACAAAGGGGGAAGGAACATCAAACGGAGTGAAAAGAGCCTCTTCAACAGATGGTGTTGGGAGAACTGGACAGGGACATGCAAAAAAATGAAATGAGACCACCAACTTACACCATACTCCAGAATAAACTCAAAGTGGATCAAAGACTTAAATGTAAGCCGTGACACCATAAAAGTCCTAGACAAAAAAATAGGCAGAAAAATTTCAGATATCCCACGCAGCAACATTTTCACTGATATATCTTCTAAGGCAAGGGAAATAAAGGAAAGAATAAACAAATAGGACTACATCAAACTAAAGAGTTTCTGCTCAGCAAGAGAAAACATCAGCAAGATGAAAAGGGAACCAACCATATGGGAAAATATATTTGCCAATGACATCTCAGACAAGGGATTGATCTACAAAATATATAAAAAACTCATACGACTCAACAAGAAGACAGACAACCCAATTAAAAAACGGGCAAAGGACCTGAACAAACAGTTCTCCAAAGAGGACATATAGAGGGTTCATAGACATATCAAAGAATGCTCAACATCACTAGCCATCAGAGAGATGCAAATAAAAACCACAATGAGATACCACCTCACACCAGTCAGAATGGCCATCATCAACAAATCAACAAACAACTTGTGCTGGAGAGGATGCGGAGAAATGGGAACCCTGGTGCATTGCTGGTGGGAATGCAGACTAGTGCAGCCACTATGGAAAACAGTTTGGAATTTCCTCAAAAAACTAAAAATGAAACTACCTTTTGAACCAGCAATTCCATTGCTAGGATTATATCCAAAAAATACTGAAACACCAATTCAAAAGAACCTATGCATCCCTATGTTCATAGCAGCACTATTTAAAATAGCCAAGTGCTGGAAACAGCCTAAGTGCCCATCTGTAGATGAGTGGATCAAAAAACTGTGGTACATTTACACAATGGAGTACTATGTAGCAGAAAGAAAGAAGAAACTTCTACCATTTGCAACAACATGGATGGAACTAGAGAGAATTATGCTTAGCGAAATAAGCCAGGCAACAAAAGAAAAATACCTTATGCTGTCGCCCATTACAGGAAACTAATGAACAACACAAACAAATGAGCAAAATTGAACCAGAGGTATGAAAACAAGGAATAGACTACAGTAACAAGGCGGGAGGCGGGAGGGAGAGAAGGGGGTAAGAAGGGGAAGGGTCTAGTCAAAGAACATGTATAAATGACCCACGAACATGGACAACTGAGTGGGGACTAAATGTTGGAGAAGGAGGGGACAGGGTGCAAGGAAGCAAGAGGGGAAAAAAAAGTGGGACAACTGTAATGGAAAAACAAACAAAAAATTTTTAGTGGGGGAAAAATGAAAATATGAAGAATGGAAATGCCAGTTCAGTGAATATTAGAAGGACAAGGATTTTCCTTCACACTGTATATATTTCTCCCTATCTGATCCCTCCAGAGTTTGGCATTCTAAACAAGTAAGTAATGACCTAAGTTTCTTTGCATAAAACTAATAAGACCACTTGTTAACAGAGGTATATATATTTTTTTGACCAAGACTTTGACTGGAATGTCATGCCTAAAGAAGACATGCTTGGGCTCTGGTTGTTACCAAAAAGCCCTGAGGAACTGGGAATGACTTTCGAAGGTAATAAAAGCCCACGAGATAAAAGGCCTGGTACTGTGGTTGGTTGTGTGGTCCACAGCAATCTTTCCAAGGACAGAATGAAGGTTGTTTTCCTGAAAGATGGCTAGAAGGGACCTTAAGGCACAATGGAAAACCAGGAGGACCTGGAAAAGACAGGTGTTTACAGGCAAGGCTGAATGCCAGGTATGTGGCTCAGCTTCTGTGCCCTGAAGGGCAAACTGAAGGTCACCCTAAATGTTCCTTGCGTAAGTTCCAGCAAAGCAGAACTAAAGATCATAAGCGATCTTGTTGTGTTTATGCAAATGAACAGGATAAATTAAAAATGGGCTTAATGTAGTCCCTTTAATGACAAGGAGGGTAATCTTAGGGAGAAAAATCATTATTCAAGGGAAATCACAATGATCAGTGGTAGACTATAAAGTAGTGCAGCTAACCGTTTTTAAAGTTTCTTTTCATTTAAAATATGTTTTCACTTGAAAGTTAAACTATGTCTGTGGTATCATCAAAGATATTTAATTTACAGGCAAGAAGAATGTCAAATGCCTTGCAACTGGGAGTCTTTCCAATAAGACAGTCTTACAGATTTAGAGACTTGTTTGTGGGTTATGTTACATAAATTAACATGTGTTTTCTGTTTTCAAAGGGCATAAGCCTATGATCTCATTACCTGAGTGATTATCTGTACATTTAGGCCTCACTTAATCCTGTCTGCAGCGCTGTCTCCTGAGACTCAACGGTTTGGCTGAACTAAGTGGCTGGGTTGTTGAAGAATGGGGTGGTCTGTGGGCTTCATTTTAAAACTGGTTCCTCTTTTCTAACCTAATGGCTTGGACAGAAAAGGCCCAGAGGTCTGAGAGGGGGAAAATCTAAACTATTTACCTCAGCCCAAACTAAGTATAATGGGCAAAAGGGTTTTGGACAGGTGAGATGTGCCTGGGACACCTTCCTCCAAAGAAGCCCCCCCCCCCCTTTTTCCCTAATGTGGGACATTGAAAAATTAATCCCTGCCTTTTGTCATCTAGTAGTTATGGATTGAATGATGTCTTTTAACCCTTTTGCCAAATCTGTTGCCCCCAGAATACAATAAGGATGCCAGCCTGTTAAACCAAGCATGCCATCGTCCGGAGACAGCCAACTGACCTAGAGTCTACACGATCCTTCCCCATGTGGGAAGGCCACCCTCCCCTCCACACCCCCACTTTTATTAGGGATATCTGGACCCAAGGGTATGTAGGACGATGACCATGTCCAGCTTGAAGCAGTTAGAGGAGCTTCAGACCTTCGCCCATTGTCCTTTATAAGATTATAAAGGGTCTTAATATCTGAGAGGGAGAGATTATTTTTTACTGTTAAAATAATTAATCATTTACTTATAAAAAAAAAGAATACATGGAAGGGTGAAGCGGGAGAGCTTGTATGTATGAACCATGGGCATGGATTTGGTGAGGGATTGCTGAGGGATGGGGGGTGCTGGGTGGAGGGGAGCAAAGGGGAAAACATTGGAATTATTGTAACAATATAACCAATAAAATATAATTTAAAAAAAAGATTAAGCTTGTAAAGTTCTACAAAATATTACTGGGATTCTGATTGGAGCTGCATCGAATCTACAGAACAATTTGAAGAAACTGACATAAGGTAGGATATTTCTACATTTACTTATCTTTTCTGACTCCTACCCAGGAAATTTTTTGCTCTGGCTGGATGGTTCAGTTTGTTGGAGTGTCATCCCATGCACTGGAGGGTTGTGCATTTGATTCCCTGTCTGGGCACATGCCTGGGTTGCAGGTTCACTCCTCAGTCAGGGCACGTGTGGGGGACAATTAATGTTTCTCTCTCTCCTTTCCTCTCTCTCTAAAGATCAATGATTGTATCCTTGGGTAAGGATAAAAAAGAATGTTTTAAATAGGTATTAAATATCTTTTGCTAGATTTATTTCTAGGTAAGTTTTGTGGCTACTGTAAAAGTTGTATTTAAAAACATTATGTATTCTAATTGTTTGATGATGGTACATAGACATGTTACTAACTTCTGTATCTTCATTTGATAATTAACATCTTAGGTAAAATATGATTGCTAGCAAATTGCAGTCTTCAGTTTTCTAGGTAGACAATCATATCTGCAAATAATAACCATTTTATTTTCTCCTTGTATTACTGAGAGAAGAATAGTTTAATGTTGAAAAGTAGTAGTGACAAGCATTGTATCCTGTCAGAGGTATCCAAAATTTAAAGGAAAAATTCCAATGTTTCTTCATATGTGATGCCACTAATTTTTGTTTTTTTAAATATAGATACACTATTTATCAGTTTAAAAAGCCCCTACCTTCACTCCCTACCTTTTTTTAAAAGAGCAGGAACATGTTCAGCTTTTTCTAAATCTATTACTTTTTCTCCTTTAATCTGATAACATGGCAAATGGCAATTATAGATTTTCTAATATTAACCCATACTAGGATAAACATTAGTAGGATAAGCCCAATTTACTAATAATGTATAGCTTTTTTCATATGCCACTGAACCTGATTTATTAATGTTTTTAGTATTTCTGTATCAATATTCATTAGTAAAATTTGCTTGTGACATACTCTGCTTGTATGTTTTGTTGTCTAGATTATACTGACTTGACAGAATGAGTTAGGAGATGTAGCTCCCCATTATTTCAAAAATAACCCAGACTATGTGTTTTCTTTGTGGAAAAGCTTTTAACCTCTGCTTTTATTTCTTTAATAGTCTTTGATTTATTCAGTCTTTAACGTTTTCCTAAGATAGTATTCTTTTATTATTCACAGATTGTCTCCACTATTTTGATTTCAGATTTATTTGCATAATGTTGATAGTATTTTTTATTAAAAAAAATCTTTGCTGTATTTGTATTCTCATTAATACATAGTATTTACTTATGTCTTTCAGTTTTCATCAGAACTGTGTCCATTTTGTTAGCATCTTCAAGGAAAAAACTTGTTTCTATCATATTTTTTATTGTTTACTTTCAGTTAATTGTTATTCTTTTTCTAACTTCTTAAACTAAACAATTTTTTCCAAGTATAAGAATGATTTTATTTTTTAAATTATATTTTATTGATTATGCTATTACAGTTGTTCCAATTTCTCCCCCTTTACCCCCTCCACCCTGCACCCCCCACTCTCTCAGGCAATCTCCACACCATTGTTCGTGTCCATAGGTCATGCATATAGGTTGTTTGGATATTCCATTTCCTAAACTATACTTCAGGGATCCCCAAACTCTGGGTTACAGACTGGTACTGGTAGATGGACTGTTAGGAACCAGGTCGTATAGCAGGTGAGCATTGGGTGAATGAGCAAAGCTTCATCTGTATTTACAGCTGCTCTGCATGGCTCGCATTACCGCCTGAGCTCTGCCTCCTGTCAGATCAGCGGCGGCATTAGATCTCATAGGAGCGCAAACCCTGTTATGAACTGTGCATGGGAGGGCCCTAGGCTGTGGGTTCCTTATGAGAACCTAATGCCTGATGATCTGAGGTGGCGCTGAGGTGGTGATGCTAGTGCTGGGGAGCGGCTACAAATACAGATTATCATTAGCAGAGAAGTTTGCAGAGGCCATAATAAATCAATTGCTTGCAGACTCATATCAAAACCCTATCAGGGAGAGGCAAGTTGACAAGTAAGCTGCATCTGGTGGCAGGCTTTAAGTCAGAATCTGACATTGATTTTAGTCCGTGTGTGGCCTGCCCATTATTTTATTTACCATTTCTGTCTGAGCCTCTTTCCTGCACTGCGCACTTCTTTCAGACAGTTTTGGTAAGCCCTAATGCTAACCCTAGCCAAAATGGGTAAAAAAACAATGTCACTGGAGATCTTTGTAAAGGGCGTAGAGACCCAATGATAAGACAGCAGAAGACTCTAAGACTGCCAACAAAAAGAAAGCTGCACTTAAAAGAAAATACCAGGAGTCCTACTTAAATTATGGGTTCACTGCAAGGATGATTCACATTCTCCAAGCCCGCTTTGTATGTGGCATCTGGCTACCCAACCAAGCCATGAAATCTTCAAAACTGCTTCACTCCATGGAGACCAAGCACCACCCTACATCAAAAGAGAAGCCTTTGGAGTTTTTCAAAACCAAAAAATGTGAATGCGAAGAACAGGAGTTATTGAAGGCCAGCACTTCATCAAATGTGTCTGCACTGACAGCATCATTCTTAGTGGCTAACCTCAGTGCTAAAGCTTTTAAGTTCCTTACTATTGGTGAAGAGTTGATCCTGCCTGCTGCTAAGGACATTTGTCATGAACTTTTGAGGGGCTGCAGTTCAAAAGGTGGCATGTGTCCCTCTTTCAGCTCGCAACATAACTAGATGAATGGATGAAACAGCAGAGGATATCGAGGAACAATTGTTAGAGGATTAATGAGTCACCATGGTACACAATCCATGGTTGACATATCTACTGATGTTGACAACAAGGCAACAATGCTTGTTTTTGTGCGATATATTTTTCAGGAGGATGTGCACTTTGTTACCAACTGACACCACAGCTGCAGAACTATTTAAGTCTTTGAATGATTACATTATCAGAAAAACCGAGTTGTGCATTTTGTGTTGGTAAATGTATGGATGAAGCTGCTGCCACGACTGGACAGCTTTCTGAATGTGAGTCTATGCATGTTATCATCCAAAGACAAATGCTGGCTAGCTGAAAAATGTCACCTGAACTTAGCAACGTTTTGCAGAATGTGATTAAAATTATCAGCCACATTAAAGTACATGACCTTAATTCGTGTCTGTTCATACAACTCTAAGAGGAGATGAATGCAGAGCACACGTCTTCTCATACACAGAAGTGAGGTGGCTTTCTACAGGTAGATCACTGGCCAGTTTCCGAGTTACAAGAGCCTCTCCAGAGATTTCTTTTAGTTAGAAAAAGTCACCACTGGCAGCACATTTCAGTGACACAGAATGGGTTGCAGAACTTGCTTACTTGTGTGACAAATTCAACTTGCTCAACGAACTCAACATGTCACTTCAGGAGAGGATGATAACTGTTCAAGTTGGCAGATAAAGTTGCTGTATTCAAAGCCAAATTGGAACTATGGGGGTGATGAGTGAACACTGAGATTTTTGACGTTTCAAACATTAGCAGATTTTGAAAGACACTGAGCCAGAGCCTTCTTTCTCCCAGTTGGTGCATGATCACCTATCTCAGCTTTTAAGAGTTTGAGCATTACTTCCCAACAACAAAAGACCCCCAAACTGGGAAGGAATGGATCCATGACTCATCTGTGAGGAAGCCAGGTGAATTGACTTTGTCTGTGCTAGTAGTCAACTGCTTGAGATTACAAATGACGGTGGCCTTAGAAGTATGTCCGAGACTTCAAATCTCCATGTTTCCGATTAGTCAAGGCGGAGTATCTTGAGATTGCTATAGAAGCACTGAAAAGCCTGCTTCCATATCTAACCTCCTATCTTTGTGAAGCAAGGATTTCTGCAGTGACAGCCACCAAAATGAGATTACTGAATAGACTGGACATAAGCAACACACTATGGGTGTCATTGTCTCCCATCACCCCTAAAAGGGACAATCTAGTTGCAGGAAAACAAGCTCAATGTGCCCACTGATTCTGCATTATGGTGAGTTATAGAATTATTTCATGATATATTACAATGCAATGATACAAATAAAGTGCACAGCAAAAGTAATGCACTTGAATAATCCCCAAACCATCCCCTCCAGCCCCTGGTCTGTGGAAAAATTGTCTCCCAGGAAACCAGTCCCTGGTGCCAAAAAGTTGGGAACCACTGCTGTACTTTACACCCCCAGGCTATTCTCTAACTACCTACTGTACTTCTTGTATCCCTCACCTCTTCCCCCATTCACCCACGCCCCCCTCCCATCTGACAACCATCAAAACCCTCTCTGTAACCATGATTCAGTCTCTGTTCTTGTTTGCTTGTTTTTCTTTTAAATTCAATTGTGAATAGATATGTATTTATTGCCATTTTATTGTTCATAGATTTGATCTTTTTCTTAAATAAGTCGCTGTAACATTTCATATAATAATGGTTTTGTGATGATGAACTCTGTAAGTTTTTTTTGTCTGGGAAGCACTTTATCTGCCCTTCGATTGTAAATGATAGCTTTGCTGGGTAGAGCCATCTTGGCTGTAGGTTCCTGCTTTTCACGACTTTGAATATTTCTTGCCAATCCCTTCTAGCCTGCAAAGTTTCTTTTGAAAAATCAGCTGACAGTCTTTTGGGGAAGTTCCCTGTAGGTAACTGCTTTCAAGATTCTCTCTTTGTTTTTTAACCTTTGGCATTTTAATCATGGTGTGTATTGGAGTGAGGCTCTTTGCATCCATCTTGTTTGAGACGCTCTGTGCTTCCTGGACTTGTATGTTTATTTCCTTCACCAATGTAGGAAATTTTTCTGTCATTACTTTTTCAAATTGGTTTCCAATTTCTTGCTCTTTCTCTTTTCCTTCTGGCACCTCTACGACATGAATGTTGGAATGCTTTAAGTTGTCCCAGAGGTTGCTTTTTTCTTTCTTTCTTTTGGTTGTTCTGATTGGTTGTTTTTTGTTGCTTTATATTCCAAATCATTGATTCGATTCTTGGCTTCATTTGCTCTACTATTGTTTCCCCGCAAATTGTTATTTCAATTAGTGCATCCTTCAGTTTGACGATTTATTTATGCTGTTGAGGTCCTCACTAAGTTCCTTGAGCATTCTTATAACCAGTGTTTTGAGCTCTGCACCTGATAAGATTGCTTTTCTCCATTTCATTTAGCTCCTTTTCTGAAGTTTTGATCTGTTCTTTCACTTGGGTCATGTTTCTTTGCTCATTTTGGCAGTCTCCCTCTGTTTCTTTCTACATATTAGGTAGAGCTGCTATGACCCACTATCTTGGTAGTATGGCCTAATGTAGTAGGTGTCCTGTAGGGCCCAGTAGCACAGCATCCCCTATCACCCAAGCTGGGTACCTGATGTGCAGCCTTTGTGTGGGCTTAATACACCTTTCTTTTGTAGTTGAGCCTTGATTGGAGTTGGCAGGTCAATGGGAGGGATTTACCCAGGCCAGTTAGCTGCAAGGACTGGCTGTGACCACTGTCCACCAACCTCTGCCCTCTTGGAAGATCAGCTGTGCAAGGGCAGGGTGGTGGTTGATGCAGGCCAAGGTCAGCCCCTACCTGTGTTTTGCCTGGGGCCACTCTTCCTGAGCTATAAGCAATCTGAGATGGCTCCTAATTGTGCTGGGCTTCGGGATTCCCAGGTGAAGCCAAGCTGTGATACTAGGTTGGCTGCTAATAGTGCCCAGCCTCTCACCACATAGCATAAGGTATGGGGTCTGGGGATTCAGTGAGCCTGGCTATTGCTTGTTTCAGAGGATTTAGTAAGTTGTGAAACATGAGCCCAAACCAACCATTTATAAGGAAAAATAGATTGGATGGGCCCTTAAGTAGGGTGAGACTGAGTCTTGGGGGGATCTCCAGGGTGGGACAAAGTGTTAGTCAGGATGGTAATCTCAGATATGGCACCAGCCTGCTGGCTCTGTGGCTCTGTGAAGGATTCAGAAAAGGGACAATGGCCTCTGCCTGCCTTTTTGTATCAGAGATAGCAGTCACCCAGCTTTCACCGTGATGTCAAGACACTTCAGTTCCTCACCATATGCCACTGGTGCCTTTCAAGCTGCTATCCCCGTGCTGGAGCTCAGAGGGAGTGACTCTGAGTAAGCACGTCATGTGTGTGTGTGTGTGTGTTCTTTAAGAGGAACTGCCTGGGATTCCAGAAGTTTCTTCCATTGACTCAATCCCTGCTGCATTTTGCAGCCAGAAGTTACGGGGACTTATCTTCCTGGCACTGGAACTCTGGGCTGGGGATCCTGGTGTGGGTCTGGGACTCCTTGCTCCCAAGTTTTTATCCACCACATGGGAATGTGAAACCAGCCCACTCTGTGTCTCCGCCCCAGCTACCAATCTGGATGGATGTGTTTTCAGTTCCATAGTTGTCAGACTTCCATTCAACACGGTATCTGATGGTTCTGAGTGACAGCTGTTCTATATTTTAGTTGTAATTTTGATGTGGTTGTGTGAGGCAAGCCGTGTTTACCTACAGTGCCATCTTGACCCACAATATGATCAATTTTTAACTTTCCTTTTTCTAATAAGCATTTAGTTTATAAAGTTCCCTGGAAAAACCACTTTTGTTATATATTCTTTTGGTAGGTAATACTTTTACTATTGTTCAATTATTAAATATTTAATTACCACTATTATTTCTTGATCAATTAAAGTATTTAAAAATGCTCCATGTTGGTCTGGTCCAGTGGCTCAGTTGGTTGGACTGTTGTCCTGGGCACCAAAAAGTTGCAGATTTGATTCCTAGTCAGGAAGGGCACATATGGGAGGCAACAGAATGATGTTTCTCTCTCACATCTGTTTCCCTCTGTCCCTGCCCCTCTTCCTCTCTCTCTCAAATCAATAAACAAATCCTTGGGTGAGGATTAAAAAAAAAAAGTCTCATGTGTGCTTAAAAAGAATGTAGAATCTCTTAATTGCTGGATGCAGATTTCTATTTATGTCCATTGGACAAAGCTTATTGTCTTGTTCAGACATTCTATCTCTTTGCAGATTTTAAGTTCTTTGTCCAATAATGTAAGCAAAGAGAAATCTTCTACCCCAATGAGTATGTTAGTTTCTTTATGTGGCTTTAACAACTTTTTATGTATTTAGAGACCATATTATTGGAGACATACATATTTGAAATTATTAAATCTTTTTGGTTAAATGAATCTTTTATTATGTTTTAGATGTATCCTTTTGTAAATATTATAAAGCTAGATTAAAAAAAAAAACTATACCTTGCTTTTAACTGTGAGTTTACTCCATTTACATTTTGAATACTAATGTATTTGAATTTATTTCCACCATATTAGCTTTTGATTTGGAATTGATATGCACTCCATTCTTTGAGTGAATATTCTTGATATTTTATAATGTACATTTAACTAAAGTGAATCAGTACCTTGATATCCTCCAAATACAATAGACTACCTTAGCTCTAACCTCCCCATCTCAATTCTTTTTACTACTGCTGTCCGGAACAAAATCTATCTATTGATTTGGTTTATTGAGAGTTACCCAAATGTTTACAATTTTATTTGTATGCAAGCTTTTTTTGTATCTTAGATCATCATTCTAGGATCATTTTCCTTCTTGTTAAAGCACTTCCTTTAAAGTAGGAACCTTGATGTTAAACTCTCCTTTAAAAAAAACACTATTTGCTTGCATTCTTAAAAACACTTTTTTCACTTTCTACCTACACAATTACAGGTTGACATTTTGTTCTCTAATGCTCTTAAAACAAAATTATACTGCTTCCATTGTAGTTATTGAAAGTTAGCTATTAGTCTTTCATTTATAGACAACTAGTCCTCTCTCTCTGGATAGTTTCAAGACATTGTGTTTGGTGGTCTGTAGTTTCAATGGCTCTACGCATAAATTTACTTATATTTATCCTATTAGAGACTACTGTACTTCTTGAATATTTTCCAGTGCTTGACAATTTGCAGCCATTATCTTTCTAAATGTTGCCTTTCTTCCATTCTTTCCTCATGGATCTCAGTTGTCTTTTGTACTCTTAATATTCCTTTCATATTTTCCATTTATCTTTTGATTTGGGGTGATTTTACAGATATATCTTCCAGTTTTACAGTTTTCTCTCCAGCTATCTAATCTGCTGTTAAGTCTTCCACTGAGTTTCAAATATGATCAATTATATTTTTCATTTTGGATTTTAAAAATGTTTAATTTCTTTAAAATTCATTTTACATGTTTATCCTAGTCATTTTAGGTATATATACATTTTATACATAATTACTTTATATATTATATATAAAAGTTCTAACATTTGAATTCTTTTGGAGGATTGTCTAAATTCACTATTTACTGTTAGTTCTCATTCAAGTTAGCTTGCTGTCTCTCACGTGTTTGGTGATCTCTGATAGTGCATTACTTGACCTCAATTTGTGAAAGGCCTTTGTTCTATTTTGGAGAAGCCTTCCTTCAGAAAGTATTGATTCTACTGTAGAAAGAGAGTGACTTCCAAACTAGGACTTGAGGGTTTTAGAACCAAACATTAATTCTATTGTGGTAATGGTGTTGCTAGAGGAATTCATCCTCAACAACCCCACTCTGGGTGCCACATTCCCTGCCATTTTGGCCTTTACTTTCTCCAACTTCCTATGTTTCTGGCCTATTACGCGGACTCAGCTTCCAGTCCTGACCTCTGAGTAGTCGCACTATTGTGTTCCAGCACTCCCTAACTAACTCTTGGTGCTGAAGCCTTAGCTTGTCCAGATAAATGCTTGTATGTTTGCTGTTTTGGGGTGAAGGGTTGCTGGAGACCACTACTACCTTCAATGGGACCAAAAATGCCTCAAATTATGGAGGTCCTAGAGCTTCTACTTAGTGATAATACTAGAACAGAAAATTATGCAAGGCTTTTGACACTCAGAGGTTATTTAAAAGCTTACCTCTATTAATAAATGTATATATTTATATATGTATGTTTATAAATACATACTTACATGTATAAGGTTGATATCTTAGAGAAACACTATACCTCAAAATATAGCTAGAATATAAATAAGAATTCTAAATTAAGATTATGATCCATGGATTGTCATTTGCTCCTGTGGGTTTCTCATACCCACCCTTCAGTTTTTTAGGAAGATCAGTAATACCTGTAACAATTGTGTTAGATTTGAATCTATAATGTAGCATTTACCTAGTCAACATATAATAGTTTCAATTATGATTCCAATTTGTATTACAGAAATAGCACGGATCATCTTATATTTCTAAAATATTTCATTTATAATTTTTCAATGACTGTAAAATGGTTAGTATTCTATTTACATTTACCTATTTTCTGAAAGAAATTAAATAACCTAAAACAAGAAAAAAGTACATATAAGACAGTGCTTGCATTTTAGCATTACTGCATACTGTTCTTTATTTGTGAAGACTCTGATGCTTTTCCTAACTTTCCATCCTCAGTGTGTAGCACACAGAAGGCATTCGATTAATATCCATTGAATAATACATGCTACTGACCTTACAGGAGTAAGATGCAAATTTTCCCATTATTACCAGTGAAAAGAACAACTTGCTGTGAATCTTCATGATTTTGTTCTTCCTCAGGACAAAAAGTACTTGTAAGAAGGCTAATTAAAGTTTAAGTCTTTGAGATCCTGACTACAGTAAGGCTAATGCATACTTGACCAACAAGAAGTTTCCAAAAAGAAATAATACTTAAAACCAAAGTACAAATTACAATCTATTTAAATTTTAATTTGTGCATTTGTGGTAATTTATGACTGCAAAACACTTTTTTTTCTTAGAATGACATAGTTAAAGGCACATTTCATCTGAATGCATAGTGTACCATTCTAAAATATCCAAATTTCTTCACAAAGTGCTTGAGCAGTCACTTATACATACAGTAATAGCAAAATATATTTACACTCTATAGTTAAAAAATTTAAAATCTAAAATATATATATATTTAAAACTACAGAAAAAAATTAGTGCTTTCTTCAGCTTAATTGTGTGAATATACCCCTCCCTCTAATTTTTTTAGTGATTGGCTTCAATTTAAAAAAATTTCTGTACATTGTGTAGTTACAAAAACGCTGTCAGTTTTTAATGCTAAAAGCCTACTTTAGACATTGCTTTTTATACATATTTGAGAACCAGAAAAGGTGAACAGACTGTACCTCAAAAGTATTTAGTGTTCTTTTAATGTTGTGTTAATACTGTTTAAATTAAAGTGAGACAATTAAACTAAGATCCTCTATTGTCCTTTACCAAAAGTTAACTGGCATTTAAAAGTAACTTGAAAACAACATATTACTCCTTCTAGAAGATCATCCCCCAAAGGATCTTCAGTAATAATCAATTTGAAAGGAAATATGAATTATCTCTGAACAATTTTAATTGTTCTCAGAGTACAATAGAAACATGCCAACATACCCTGCTAAGGCTGAACTACTTATAAATGTTTTTAGCTCAATTCTCTATAAATAGATGGGCTTTCATGTTTCTCATGATTTAAACTTAAACAATTTTTAAGACATGAGATCACTGTGATTAAATGGTTAATTCAATATGGTTCGTTAACAACTTGCTATTCCTGAGGTATGATGACCCTAATATGCTAAGCACAGAATCAAAGATGTTATTATTGAACTGAAGAAAAACAATGAAGTTATGAGCTAGAAGGGAAAAACAAACAAACAAGTTAAAAAACCCAATAAACTCCAGGCAAGTGGAAAAGTCATGGCTTTCAAAAAGACTTTCCTATAAGAGCATTAAAAAAGCCACAAAAGGATCCTCTGAAGAGTTGTAAAAAGTACTTGATCAAATTATTTTTGAGACTTTTGAGGTACAGCTTTAGTGTTATAATAATTTTTATAAAATATAGACTGTTTTATCAAAAATATTTATACAATCTGTTACAATATATTGCTTTTGCCCTTAGTAACTGCCAATATAAAATCTGGATCCAGTGGCCTAAAATGTACAAATGCACTTAACGTAAATGCTGGAGTTTGAGGTGTCTGCTTGGCCACTGTACAAAAGTGATGAAGTGGTGAAATTAAATAATAAACCTACAACATAGAATACATTACAACTTGCAAATATACATGTTCACAGCATGTATACCATAATAATCCCTATGTTTTAACAAAGATATAGTTCCCTTCTACAGTAGACACAAGAACAAGATGAACTAGGTTGATAAATGTACAATGAATATAAAAAAAACAAAACAGTAATCAGTTCACTGATTTTGGAAGAAGGTATGATTGAACATACTGAGTGTCGACTTTGGGAATGCATACAGGTAACACAGTATCTTGGTTCAGGCTAATCAGAAGTTCTCATTCTTAAAATTTTAAGTAAATGTTGATATTTAGTTGTTCCTGTTCATTTCATCATAGTTTAATAAACAAAAAGTTGTTTGGCAAGTAGCTCTGCTGGAAAGCTATGAGGTTCTGTTACATGGTTGGTAAAGATAAGGCAATAAAAATTTTCTCCTAATAAATATAAAAAAATTTATAAAACAAGAAAGACATCAATTATTTTCATTAAAAAAAAAAAAGCCTAAAAATGTGCACAAACTACCACTACTTTTTTTTTGATATTAGAGTAATTTCTTTAAAAAAATAAGAGCATTTGCCTTATTCAAACAGAATCACACTATGTGTAAATAGGAATAGCATCCCAAGCCCTTTTTTCGTTTCAAAAATATAGCTAAGTGAAGTTAACTGATTCATTTTCCTTCTGCTAAAGGCAGGCATATGGCAAAACTAGGGACTATAGAGGAGTTTTCTTTTTTTCTTTAAAGACTATTGATCCAAAAGTATCTGTTTGTGATAGACTTTCACAGCTGATATTCATTCAGCTTAAACTCCATGAAACTGTTTCCAGTGCTCAGATTTACGTTGAAAATACATCAAGAAGCTACTTTTCAAGAAGGTATTAGAAGTACTTTAAAACAAATCTTCATGTGTTAAAAAAAAACAAACTCAGAAGCTACTGGTGGCACAGAGAGCAAATGAAAGGCTGCTGTTTGTAAGAGGTCATCTTGTAGTCAGTCTGCTTGGTTTCACAGTGTCTAGGAACTTAACACCAATCAGCAATGTAGTCAAAATCTCTGAACATTTCTTGCTCCTCTTCTGAAAGTATCCTTGGTTCTCGAGGTGGAGTCAGAATAGGTGCTTCTGAGGTAAATTCATCATCAAAATTACTAACATCTTCCCGTCCTCTAATGGTAGGTACAAATGGCGGCTTTACTTTTTTGTCCATCAGAGCACTCCAATCAATTAGCTAAATTATAAAATATAAAATGACTTTAGTTTCCTACTCCTGATGAGTAGTTTCAGAAAAAAAATCTAAATTTTCATACTTACTCGGAAAAATGGGTGCTTTTTTACATCCTCTGCATCTTTTTCACCAGCTCCAAGGCGCCTCTCAGGATTTCTTCTTAATAGCTAACACAAGATAAAGTAAAAAAGTTAAAATAAAACCAGCAACTTCACTGATAAAGATTCTCATAACCTGCAAAGATCTAGATTTCTTTTTGGTATGTATTTATCTAAATCATGCATCTATGAACTAAAAAACAACTTCTAGAGTTCTACTGGCAAATGTCTTTCAATATAAAAAATTTGAGTTTATAAACCATTAATTCTTACCCTTCTCATTATGGAAATGGCTTCTGTAGATAAGAATCTTGGATACCTTACTTCATCATTTACAATACTGTCAAAAACCTCCTCTTCATCATCACCAGGAAAGGGAGACTAGAAGAAATATCTTTGAGTAAGTCCAATAATTTTCAATACTGTAAAATCTTACCACCTATCCAAAGAACAATCAAGAACCAGGTGATCAAACTGAACTAACAAGCAAAATACAGACATGGCAGGCTGACAGCTCTGGGGGTAGGGGGTGGGGGTTAGGAGGTGGAGGGATTGAGCAAAAAAGAAAAAGGACTCATGGACGTGGACAACAGTGTGGTGACTGTTGTGGGGAGGGAAGTGGGTGGAGGTAGAAGAGGGTATAAGGGGGATAAATGGTAATGGAAAAAAAAATACAACAAAAAATCTTACATGAAAAAAAAGAACCAGGCAGTAAGTAAATAAATCAATAAAAATAACTAAAAACCCCACCAAAACACCACACAAACAAGGACTACAAGAAGCCACAACAGATATGATCTATTGGCCCTAGGATATACCATATACTCTTACTGAAATCTTCCTTAAATTTATTTCACAGAACTTAACAAATTTGGTCAAATCATTTAATATCATTTTCCACTTCATTCCATTCAATTGTTTTATTTAATTCATTTATTTAGTCAATAAACATTTTAAGTGTCTACTAGTGGGAAATATTTAAATAGACACAAACTTTAAGGAGGTCAATTATTATAGAAAGACAAAAGGAAATAAGTAGGTGAATATGATAAATATTACTACACAAGAAAGCACAGAATTTGTGGCAACAGATCACTTGTGGATATGCTTTGAATTTCACAATCAACAGTAAATTAATCGTCATAAAATACAATTAGAAATTTTGCAGGCATAATAATAGTATTAAGATGCAGCTGCCAATAAAATTAAACTGAAAGTAATTAAAAACCACATATTTCCAGGCATATTTAATGCTCTATACACAACAGGTCTTGGGGCATTTCAGTAATTGGCAGAGTATTAAAATTATTACTCATAATGAAAAAAAATGATGCTGTCATAAAAAAGCAGTTAAATTACATTTAGCATAACATAAACTCTCAACCATGTTGAAAATGTAGCTATAGATTTATTACTTTAGAATTTTACCCCTTATACCTCAGAATTTCAGATGGCTTAGATTTGATTGCTTGCTTCTTATAAGGTACTGAAGAATAAGAACCAAGCACCAGGCTTGGTTCAACAGAGAGAGAGGGTTCTTTGACTTAAGGAAGCTGTGAAAACAAATTCAGAACCCAACTTTCTGAAGCTCAGCTTGCCCATCTGATTGCTCATATCTAAGATTATTTTAAACTTTTATCAAAACTTTAGTTTGTTCATTCACTCATTCAAAATACATAAATCAAATATCTATTATGTGGGGAAAAATTATTTCTTTCTGGAATTGAGATAAGTCAGGGGAAGATTCTATTTCATAAGGATTCTCAATCAGAATTTCAAGTGATAATTAAAAGCACTTTTGTATCTTATTTGATCAATATTTTGTTTAAAACTTTCACTCTGTGAGTCTCTGAATAGTGAAGATCTTCATATTTGTTAAGATGTTAAAGTTCCTTGTTTCTGCAAACAGATTTTAAGCTAACAACAAAACACTAATGAGGGCCAAGATGGAGGCTTAGACGGACACGCTAGGTCTCCCTCTACAACCAGAGAGGAATACAACTACTTCAAAACAAAGGATAACTAGGAATTCCAGAAAATAAAGCTACACGGAAGCCCAACATATGAAGTTATAAACCAGCGGTGCCATTTGGGCAGGTAAGAGTTAAAGAGGGCAAAGCTGTTTGCGGAGCGGTGGGGCGGGCGGCGAAAAATCCCGGAGGCAATCAAGCCCCTGGCGTGCGCGACTCCGGCGCTGGGGAGAGCAGCCGCAGCATCGCCTTGAACAGTGAGGCCCAGGGGGGCGGGAGGACGGATCCCGGTCTCCTAGCTGAATAACTGTGTGAATCCATCTTGGACCCCCGCCCCCACAGAAAGCACCACAGGGCTGCGAAATAGGTCGTGGACAGGCAGGCGCCGGCCGGTCGCTGATTTGTGACGCCAAACGGCGCCCGCCGGTCGCTGGGTCATTACGAGTACACAGGCACCGCCCCCGACAGCCGGCCCAGGAAAACAAAACGCATCTGTCAAAATGTGGCAGACAAATATAGAGATCCCGGTGGTGCAGCTCACCAGGCAGCAGATAGAGAACCTGACAGATGAACAGATAAGAAACCTGTCAGAGGCTCAGTTCTGGGCCATTGTTATCAGGTGGCTTAAAGAATTCACAAAAGAGCAGGAAAAAGATATGAAAGAAGCGAAAAACTTTTATAACGAAAGGAACAAAACCACATACGAGACAGATGGTGAGGAATCCAGAGTTCATTTCAACAAACTGGAATATGGAGAAGGAACAAGCAGTCAATCAATGCAGCGAGAGGAAATAGGAAGCAACAATGAGAGGATCAGAAACCTCTGGGACAGCTATAAAAGGCCCAACATAAGAATCATTGGTTTGCCAGAGAATGAGGAAGATGAACTAGAACTTGAAAAATTGAGTGAAAATATAATAAAGGAGAACTTCCCAGACTTGGGGAAGGGAATAGACTTGCAGGTCCAGGAAACAAGGAGAGTTCCCAAGAGACTGGACCCAGGGAGAACCACTCCAAGACACATTATAATCAAAATGTCAAAAATTAAAGATAAAGAGAGAATCTTAAAAGCAGCAAGAGAGAAGAAAAGAATTATGTACAAAGGGGTCCCAATTAGACTATCAGCTGACTTCTCAAGGGAAACCCTACAGGCAAGAAGGGACTGGCAAGAAATATTCAAAGTAATGAAAATCCAAAACCTACAACCACGAATACTCTATCCAGCGAAATTGTCATTCAGAATAGAAGGACAGAGAAAGTGTTTCCAGGACAAAATAAAACTGAAAGAGTTCATTAGATCCAAACCACTGTTATATGAGAAGTTAAAGGGACTGGTTTAAAAAACAGAAGCTAGGGAGATGAAACAAAGGCAAACGAAACAGGCAACGAGAGTGGAAAAGGAACTGTGGGTAAGGGAAGCATAGTGGGGGGAGGTCAACAGGGAGGGGGAGTGGGGAGAGGGAGGGAGATGATATAGGAATTGGGGATCATGGTAGGAGGGAATGGAATAGACGGAGAGAGGTTGGGAGGAACTGTATGCACAACTAATGGACATAATCTAAAAGGGGGGGACAACTGGAGGGAGGGGGCCACCGGGTGGAGGGGAGCAGAGGGAAGGGAAAGTGGCACAAATGTAATATTTTAATCAATAAAACACATTAAATCTGAAAAAAAAAAAAAACCACTAATGAAAGTGTTTTAAACATATATAAAATGCAATAGTCTATTCAGATGTCAAGCATCAAACCCTAATACCTAAGGTTACTTCACTGATATGTCACTTGGCACAGGAAAAGGAAGCCAGGTACATTAGTTTATTCTTGGGAGTCTTTCCAGTCTTTAAAACTTGCACAAACACAAATACAAATTTCAAATACAAATTTGAATATGCATGATATATCCAGTGAGTTTTCAATTATCTGTAATAACAGAGAAATTACAGAGAAACTTTAGCCAAACCTCACTATTACCATAGTTAAAAAAAAGTCAATGCTAAAATTTCACCAATGCTTAATATTATGAAGCATATTGATGAGTTTTAAGTTTAGTTCTTTCCCCAATTACCCTCTTATGGAAGTGCTAAAGAGAAATAAAATTTCAATAAAGAATTCTAAAGAAATAGTGGGCTCCACTGCCTTTTACCTTCTAGCAATTAAGGGCTTACTTAATTAGAAGCTCTTTTAACAAATATGGAACAGGAGCTTCCTCACTTTTCACTGCCAAATTCTCCAGTCACTTCAGAATATGAGGAAGTAGAATCAACTGGCTTACTTCTGCATTATTTTGCAATAAACTCACCTTCTTTGCATGTCATCTCTAATATGGAGGGTAAATTTTAAGTATGCATATAATTTTTAGTAACTTAATTAAAATCTCACATGTAACTGAATGCTACATTTAAAAAACAAAGCAATAAAAATGTTATTTTTGAAAAGGGACTTGAAGTATGCCCGAGTTTACAGAAACAACTACTATGAGTAGTTCTGGCACTTCTACAAAGTAAAGACCCCCATGGACTAGGGATAAAATACATCTTTCAATCCTAAAACACCAAACAGCAACTTTTCTACATAGATGTAAACAATTCAGTTCTGGACCACTGGTTTTAAGAACAGAAACAAAGTTGGGTGGGTTCAATACTCTATCCCGGAGGTAGCAAAGCTAACGGTTTAGAGATTCTGAACCCAGAGAGCCAGGTTTAAAATCCAAGCTCTACTACATGAAAGTGGTGTGACTTAAAGCAAGTTACTAAACCTCTGCTTGTCTCCATGTATACATCTGAAAATGGATATAAGATTAGTATTGAGCATATTATATGTTGCTGAAAAATTAAATGAGCTAATGTTCATTAAGGACATAGAACAGTGCTTAGCACATGAAACATTTCTTTCCTCCCTTTTCCAAGTATTCGCTCCAATTTGACATTTCAAAAAGGGCTTTCATTTGGATAAACTAAAATCATTTATTTGTTTCTTTGGGATAAGTGCCACTATGTGACAATCACAGAGCAAAGTTTTAGAAATTTCTGACATTCAATAATTTGGTTATTCATTCATTAAGCTACTAATTTATTCATGCCAAGAATGTACAGGAAAGGTTGCTGGCACTGGAGAAACTGTAGAATAACGAACCAATCCCATAAGATAATTTTTCTCACAACTCGAGATCATCAAGCCCCTCTAAGTAGTTTTCAATTACTTGTCTAAATATTGACTCTTTCCCAATTCCACCGTAATTTACCGTTTCCAACAATTTATAACAAAATAGATCAGCCTCTTATTACTGCCTTATTTATTAGATATAATTCACTATTTCCTAGGTGGTAAAAATTTCTGTGTACAAGTAAATTATCCCCAGAAATTTAAGTAAATCTAAAAAAAAAAACAGTAAGAAACAAAAAAGTTAATCTTTTCAATTCTGCTGTTTTGTTTTCTGAAAGCAACATTTACTTTTGACTAAGATACAACTGATTTTTCTTTACAGGTATAGAGTATATTCTTTTCATTAGTTTTCCTGTTATTCTGTTCCCTATGAAATGATCAGTTATATTATTATATCTTAGAATCATAAGCAATTATTAGTATATTATAAATATTTATAAAACTTAAGTTCCACTTATGCAATAGACATATTTAAGTGGTCTTATAAATGACATACTTTGTTCTTTCAATCATCTTTCCTCTTCTTTCTCACCTACTTTTTATGGCTTACCTCTCCAACAAGCATTTCATATATAAGTACACCAAGTCCCCACCAGTCTACAGCCCTTGTATAGGATGTTTCTGTTAATACTTCTGGGGCAAGAAATTCAGGAGTGCCACAAAATGTGCTTGTTCTGTCTCCATATCCCATTCCTGAAATAGGTAAAATTTAAATATTTGTTAGCAGCGAAAAAGTCTAGAATAAAAATCAGAAGATATCCTTACGAAGAAAATTAAAGTTGCACATTAGTTCATGATGACCAAATTCATGATATACCAAAGACTTTTAAAGAAAATGTAGAAGACTGGTAAAGAGAAAACTGTTCAATAGCAACTTTATTATTTAATTAATGGGTAAAGATAAAAAAAAACTTTCATACTTTACTTATTTCTTTTCTCTTTCTTGTCATAACAAGTGATGCCAAGAAGTTACAACGAAAGGAACCGACTTCCTTTTGAAACTTAAAGTTTCAATTTCTATCATCTTTTAATTCAATATTTTTAGTACATTTATTTGCTTCATTATAAAAATTAAACTAAATATAGTTTGGAAATTACTACAAAGCAAACCCTTGGAAAATCAAGAGTTCACCAAATGTGTTATATAATATAGAGATATGGTATTAATATATTTAGCTAACTAGTTTTCAAATATATATTCCCCATAATTTAATCAAATATACATTCTATATATTGAAGATAATATGCCTCAATGTATGCCAAGGTGTTAAAAGCTCATAAGTATCTTTTTATGAAAGCACTTAAAAGAAAAGACCTCAATTCTAAATAGGAAAAGGTATGCCTTTTTAATGACTGTAATTTGTAAGTCTATAGATTAAGCCTTGAAAGGCATAATGAAATATATAAGCACATATATTTAATATGTGAGAATGTTTTTTTTGCAAAATTTCTTTAACATTGGTCATATTGTTTTTTCTTCAATAAATATTATTTCTAAAGAGTTGATTATATATATATATGCATGTGTGTGTCTGTGTGTATATATATATATGTATATATATAATCTGGACAATCCTTTTAAATACCTAGGCCAAGATTAGAAAAAAATTAGTTAACAAACATGGAACAGAACTAATTTATCAATCCTTATTTTGTGTCCTGATCACATAACTAGAGCATATTACATATATCATACTTTTAGGTTAAAACTAATTTCTCCCTTAGTTTTAAAATAGTAATATTATAAATCTGTAATATTTTAATGTAATACATATATATCATGTCACTTACAGTGTTATAGTTATCATATTTCATTCATTCTAATATACTTTCTTGTCCTGATAGTTTTAAAGGAAGTTGAAAGTAGGCCCAATTATCTAAGATTTCAGATTGTTCAAACTACACGTAAGTAGTTAACATCATGCTCTCAAGTCATAAATATCTGGGTTTAAATACCAACTTTGTTATCTGTTAGCCACGAGAGCATGGGGAAAGCTGTCTTAACCTCAAAACCTAGTTTCCTCATCTGTACTACCAACCTCCATAAGATTGTTATAATTTAAATGAATATGAAGCATTTGACAAAATGCTTGGCATACAGTAAATGTTCAAAAATGTTAGCTATTATTATAATGTACAATGTATATTTTTATGATAATGAAGAAATACACAATTAGTCTGGTTATTGAATATATATTTTCTGAGCACCTATTATATTCCAGGCATCCATGCCAAGTGGTGGGAACAAAAATAATGATAGTTAAGACACAGTTCTTTCCTTTAAGAAGCTTACAGGATACTAGAGGAAAACATATATTGATAATTTTATAATCATATGGTAAAATGAAGATATTATGGAAACACTTAAAAATGACTCTTAAAGCTGATTTAAACGTTAGAATAGGAGAGGAGACTCAGGTAGCTTATATGAGCAGGTGACACCTGAGCTGTGTCTGAAGGATGAGCAGATATTAATCAGCAAATGGAGTTGGGATGGGTAACAGTGATGGAGAGACAGACTGTAAGCAGTTCATTGCTGCTGAAGCAGAAAGTACTAAGTAGACAGCAGGTAGCAAGAGATCTGGCTGGAGAGACTGGCAAGCAGATCAAGAAGGTCAATGTACAGCACATCTTAGCCACTGAAGGCTTTTTAGCAGGGGTGTGCCATGGTTAGGTTTGTATTTATGTGGTTGCCTTCAGCATTTTGGTCATTACATGGCTGACTGATTTGAGTGAGAAAAAGCCTAGAGATAGAAAAGGCTAAGAGGCTATGAAAACAGTCTTGTCAAAACATAATGATAGTAGGCAGCATTAGAGGGGAAGTAAAATATTTAAGATTCATTAAGGAGGTACGTATCAGCACAATTTGATGATTAACTGGATGTGGGAAGTAGAGAAAAGGACAGAGTCCAGGATAAATCCATATTTTCAAACTGGGAGATTGAGAGGACTGCAGCATCATCAACTATGAACTAGACTAGAAAAAGAAACTTTCGTTTGCATAGCATCTGAGATACCTATTGACTATTCAGAAGAGCTATCTAGTAGGCAGTTGAATATATATGTTAGGAAGGGGAATAATAGATTTAGGAATTATTAACATATGGTTATTAGTTAAAAACTAGCAGTGAAGAGCAATGGGCTAAGGGCACACTTGGGAGAACAAAAGCATTTATTGATAAATCAACAGCGTCCAATTCAGAGAAGTCCTAATAAAAGGAAAAAACTTATCGGATTCAGTAATTAGGAGGTCAGTGGGTAACTAATAGACATACTTACAAAGTTCATTTGTTTGTTCATTCATTCAGTTGTTCCTTTATTCTGTCTCTAACTACTTATTAATTGAATATTGACTGAATACTTTGAATATGTCACGCATTATACTATGTGCTATGGAAACAAAGCTGAATAAGAAATAAGAAGCTACCAATGTAGAGGGGAAGACAGACAATGTTTGTTATAACACAATGCATTAAATGTAAAAATAAGAAAGAACTATACACTATATTTTGAGCACTGTGCCACATACTATCTCCAATTCTCATAATACTCCTAAACAAGGAGGATTATATTTAATTTTATAAGTGAGGAAAACATTCAAACACCCAGTGAGGTTAAAAGTAACTCCTCTGAAAATACAGAACAAGTAAGTGGCAAAGCCAGGATTCAAACCTAAGACTGTCTAGTGCCTAAATCCATGCTCTGTACACTTTATGCTACCTCTGATTTAAATTCAGTTTACTCATTCATTTAATTTTGAATATATAGAAAGAATTCTTGGGATATATATAATTTTTCCTATTTAAAAATGTTAAAAGTTTTAAGCTGGAGAGAAGTTATCAGGCTTATGTAATTTGTAATTCACTCTGTATAGTTGCAGTAAAGTGAAAACGGGTGCTTAACCAATGCTTTTGAGTAATAGTGATGGAATTATCATTAATTATACAAAGAGAATCTTTGTTTTATATTATATGAAAAACTAACCTTATTCATATCCACACAATTCTTAATAATGTAATAATTAGATTATATGAACAACCCGTAATATTTTAATAAAGAATAAATTAAAGTTAAAAATACATTTTACTTTCTACACACTTGAAAACTACTGAAGTACAAAGAAATAATAATTTATTAAAAAAGAAACTTTAAAATGTCCAATTACCTTCTTTGCAAAGACCAAAATCAGCAATTTTCACAAAGCCCTCTGTATCTAGCAGTAAGTTATCCAATTTCAAATCTCTGTTCAGGATTAAAAAAAAAAAAAAAAAAGAGAAAAGAAATCAATAAGATCAGTAAATAATGTAGTTAAAAATGTTTTTCACTAGGAGCAGTACTTCCTCTTTACTAAAAATAAGTTTTCCAAGTTATGATTTTGAGGTTTAAATACTGTATTACATTAATTTTTCTTCCTTTTGAAAAGTTTTTTACTCTAATTTTCTGAATAATTTTCCTTTTATGTAGAAAAGGTGGAATGTGTTTAATGAGTTTTTTTCTATTTAAACATGTATTTTAAAGCATGAAAGGAGTTCAAGTATCTTTAACTCAGAATTTGTTAATTTGTCAATTATGATAATCAGACTTGGAATAAATCTGAAGTACACCTACGCACCAACCATAAAAAGGAAATGTCTAATAGTATAAATAAGGTATGCGGGGGTAGGTTTAACTTTCTAAGAGAGTAATTCAAAATAAAAAGAAAGCTATGTGTCCATACTAACTCATTACAAATTAAGTTGAAAATATTTTATCCTGTGAGTAAAACAGGACCATGAGGAAACCCTTATCTTGAAAATATTGTTAGAAGTTTGAATAAACTGATGTTTATAGTTTCCTAATTCTGACTGGCCTTTCCTAATCTGTCTGTTCTAGAGCAGCAGTTTTCAACAGGTGTGCTGCAAGGATTTTTAAAACATGCAATACTTGACCATTTAGTCAGGGACACGGACCTCTTTTCCCTTAGACTGTCAAATAAAGAAGTGACAACAGTGAACACAACAATAGCTGTCTGCTGTGAACGAATCAAAATTATACTTACTTTTTTTTTTTTGTCAGGTGGGCAGAAAATATATTTCTGGGTGTGCCACAGAATTTTAATAATTAGTTTATGTGTGCCACGAGATGAGAAAGGTTAATAATCACTGGGCCTGAGCCATTCTATTCGAAGTGTGGCCCAAAGACTAGCTGCTGGGCTACGAAGTATTTGCTACAGTTCTGCAATCTGATAAGGTGCTTGTGCCAGACAGAGATCAACTATGTCACAACTATGTATACTTTTTAGCTGACAGCAAGACTTAATGAAGGTAGCAGGGTGATGTTTTACACTCTGGGACAAGCTACTTATCATGGAAAACTTTTGAACAGTACTAGTTTACAGAAGTTTTCTGCAGTGGATCAGCTGAATGTAAAATATTCACAAGGATGAATATTGTTAGTGAATTGTGTTATCAGAGGCCAACTGATAATTTGACTACTGTAATTATGTAACGGGCAGAGGTTCAAGTACAAAGGTTCATCATGTAATTATCATGTAACGATGTCTTTCAAAATTAAAAATTTTTTTGAGAGGTTACTTATCACATAAAAGCAAAAATTAAGAAGCTGATTAAGCATAAAGTATCTTTCTTAATTACCTTTAATTCTAATTTACATCAAAGTAAACCATTATGAAGTATCAAAAATTTACTTACCTATAGACAATTTTGTGTTCATGTAAATACTGCAACCCAAGAACTACACATGCAGCATAAAATCTGTTTGAAGAATTAAATTTTAAAAGTTTAATAAATTCCACTGCTTGTGAATTCTAGTTTATACTTTCATGCTTCAAAGCAGAATTCCATAGTTAACTGATTTCACAAATATTTATTTAGTCCTTACTATGTACCAGGCACAATAAGAAATGTGCTAAATATCAGGAGTAAAATAAAAAAAAAAATCTTTATAATAGAATCCATTAACTTTGCCTGATGGCTTCCACTGTAGTCCTTAGAGTAGACACTTGACCTGGTTCTGTAGGAAAAATTACAATCTGCCATAAGGGCAGAAGGACAGTGTGAAGAGAACTTTCATGCGTGAAACATATGGCATTCCCCAAAAAGGAAAGAAATAGAGGTGTGTAAGAGGCATGACATGTTTGAAACCAATAATAAATTTACTGTGGCTGAAGTAAAGAATGGGGAAGAAGTAGTGGGAGACAAGATGAAAAGACAGCCTAGGGTGAAGTTGTGAAGGATCTTGAATGTCATATTATAGATACTGAAATTTTTTTCTCTCAGTGACAGAGTGAATCAAACTATTTTAATCAGGGCGGGATAATCAGATTTATGTTAAAAAGATTTTTCTGATAGTAGTATGAAGGTTGGAGTAGAAGTAGGTAGATATCCAGAGGAATAAAAAACAGATAAGGCTATTATGATGGTACAGATAGAACATCATGAGAACTCCATGTAGTGCCAACAAAGAGAGTAAGAGATAAATTTAAAAGAAATTTTGAAACTAGCATGACAGGACTTAGTCTCTCAGCTGTAGAGATGAGAGAGAAAAGCTTAAGATGACTCTCAAGGGTTCCTTCTTAGTGTAATGAATAGGTAAAGAAATAAAGAAGTAGCCAAATTTTTGTTAAGGAAATGAGTTTGGCTTTAGATAAGTTGACTCTGAATTGCCTTGGGGTAGACGAAGAGATCTAGTAATTGGATAAATGAGTTTGGATCTCACGAAAACTTGCCCCCAGCTAGAATATTAACTCTTGAGGAACAGGACCCTGTACTCTTTCCTTGTTCGCACTAAATGTCTAGCATAAAGCCTGATATGTGGTAGGTGTCCCGAATGAGCAAGTAGGCAACAAATAAATGAGTAAATGTAGATTCATCTTCAGTGTAAAATAGCATATTAGGAGACACTTAGGATAATCAAGTCTTAATTATACAAGCAACACATGAACATTTTCTCTATCAAATACACATAATACCCAGCCCCAAAGCATAATATGTCATTTATCCATTTATCATCTCACCCCAACACCACTATCATCCATAGAGGTAACTACTCTTGGCAGTTTGGAGAATGTTCTTCTAAGTTTTAGAATGTATTTAGATGCACATGTAGAAGATATAGCTATTTTTGTGTTTACTTACTTATAAAAATGGGACCACAATTTGGGACTTTTAAAATGAAACTATTTAGACATATTTATTTGATAATACATTAGATATTATAGGTATTGATCAGAAATTTAAAAGATTTAACAGAAGCCCATTAAAACAAATGTGATTCTAAAATTGCTAAGGTAATTATTTTTAGCACTTATTTTGGTGGCAAAACAACATTGTAACAATTATAAAAATATCTGATTTCTCTTGTCTTTTATTCTTTGTTAAACAGGTTGCCCTAATGATACCGAACAAATAATTGGGCAATATTTTTTAAAATATATATTTCACTAAATATGTATTATTTGTCAAGTACTGTGTTAGGTATTTTCATTTACCAGCCGATTTAATCTTTTTTTTAAAAAATTTATTTATTTGTTGTTGTTTTGTTTATTTATTTATTTTCAGAGAGAGGGGAAAGGAGAAAGAGAGGGGAAGAAACATCACTGTGTGGTTGCCTCTTACTTGCACCCCCAACTGGGGACCTGACGTGCAACCAAGTCATGTGCCCTGACTGGGAATTGAACCAGCGACTCAGCGACTCAGCTGATTTAATCTTAAAAGAAAGCTTTCAAGATAATATTTTACAGAAAATGAAGCTCTCAGAGAGAGTAATTTGTCTAAAATCACATAGCTAGAAAACAGTAAAGCTAGGAATCAAACTAATTTTGATTTCATAGTCTCAATCAGTAAAAATTCACTCGTCACCTACTATGTGCCAGCCACCCTTCTAGCTGTTCCACTGATACACAGAATAGAAATGGTCCTTGTTCCTGCCTTTTACATCTTATGTAAAAAATAAATATGTAAGAAGATTTTAGGTAGACACAACATGCTATGGAGAAATAAAATAGAAAACAGAATAGAGACACACCTTGGACATTAGTGACATAGTGGTCTTTATTTTTTTTAATCCTTACCTGAGGACATGCTTAAGAGAGAGGGAAAGGGAGGGAGGAAGAGGAGAGAGAGGGAAAGAAACATTGATTCCATCCCATCCCATCCCATCCCATCCCATCCCATCCCATCCCATCCCATCCCGTCCGTTGCCTCTTGCACACTCCCTGAATGGGGACCAAACCAGAAACCAAAGCAATGTGCCCTGACTGGGAATCAAACCCACAGCCTTTCTGTTTCAGGTTTACTGGCTGGGTACTCAAAAGAATGGCCTTCACCTTGGCTAGGTGGCTCAGTTGGTTGGAGTGTTGTGCTGTACACCAAAAGGTTTTGGGGGCCATACCCGGTTGGGGCACATACAGAAGGCAACCAATTGATGTTTCTTTCATTGATGTTTCTCTCTCTCTAAAATCAGTAAACATATCTTTGGTTGAGAATTATAAAAAAAAAAGAAAAAAAAACATTCAAAGAAATAACACCTGAGGTGAGATCTGAATAACTGGAAGTATTGCAATGTATCTTTTTATTCTTGTATTTCATTGGGCTTGTTTCATTTGTATATGAATTGTATTCTCAGCAAAAATACAAGTTCCTAAAGGATTACATATATATAAAACAAAACAAGAGCAAAGGAATTCCCATGAGAGCACATGGCTGGGCAGAGTCTAAATGCCCTGTTTTTAATTTTTAAATATTCCTGGTATAAATTATTAGTAGCCTTCTACTACCTCATGGTTTTTGCCTCCTTTTTGAAAGCTTCACTATCAGAGTTAACTTCTTTCATCATCTGAAACTTGAAGGTATGACAGTTTATTACTATCTGTTCTACATACATCTAATAGTTATGATGAGAATAAAATAAAGAAGTGAAATGCTATACAAATGTCAGTTGTCAGAATATAAACGTGATGAAAATTCAAGAATAAAACCAATAAAAATTTACTATTGGTTTGGGCTATGTTTTGGAGGTAAAATTGATCGAACTTGCTAATAATTTGGATGTTACTTGTGAGGGATAAAGAAGATCAAGACTGACTCCTTGTGTTTTGGTTTGTACAACTGGTAGATAGTACTGCCATTTAATAAGATGGAGAAGACTAAGAGAGTAGTAGGCTTGGGGAGTGGTAGATGAGGTCAGGGTAAAATGGGAAAAACCAGGAGTTTAGTTTGAGAAGTTAAATGAGAAATAATATTAACCACACAAAGGGAAAAATCAAGTTGGCTGGTGAATGTTGTTAGAACTGGAAGTATAGGGAAGATGTCAGGGCTGGAAATATAAATTTGGTGAACACTAGCATGTAGAGTGTAGCTATTAAGAGCACTTTCCTAGGTTCAAATCCTAGCTCCACCACTTAAGAGCTATAAACTGTGATAACAATAGGGGGTGGGGACACACACACACACACACACACACACACACACACACACTCTCTTAATCTCAAGTGTTTGTTATTATTTATTTTTTATACATTTGAATAAGCAAAATCTTGACATAATATCAAATTCAAAACTACAGAAACAATTCTAATGAAGTCTGCTTTCTATGTCTTTCATTGGAAGCAATATATATACCAGTTTCTTTTATACTTTCATAGACATTGTAAATATACAAATACTTAATATACTTAAAAATTACCCTTTAAAATGCAAATAGAAATACTTCATACAATTATATAACACAGAATATTCTATACTTTCTCCATCCACCTAACAATGTATTTTGAGTATAGCTAGGATTTGAAGTAATGCATTCCCAAGGGAGAAAATGTAAAAGAAGAAATTTTGCTAAAATGAACCTAAATTTTCTATCTAAATTATCAAATATGATTTAGAGTCATCCATGAAATTTCCAATGTGGACAACAGAGTAAAACAGATACATTTATATATAACAAAAGGTAAGTAAGCAGTTCTAATAGTCCTTACAGAGATCTATTTTTCCATTTTGGGGAGAAAAATAATCAGTAATGAAAAATTCAGAGAAATGTCTGAAGCATACTCACACAGCTCTTGGTTCAGCAAAGACATCAGTATGAATGTGCATCATTAGGTCTCCACCAGCAGCATATTCCATTACAAAGCACACATGCTCTTTGGTTTGGAAACATGCAAAAAGGTTCACCAAAAATGGATGCCTTACACTATTCACAGTCTCAAAAATCCTTTTTTCACACATCAGGCTATAAGAGAAAACATTTAAAAATCAATAGGTGCTTTTCCCCTTTAGTTCTAGTTGGAAACAACATTCTTTTAAAATAACAAAACTCTAAAATAAGCAAAGTTCTTAACTATTGTAACTTTAAAACAATAAAATGTCTTTGCTACAAATGCTTTGAAAAATGTGGTTTATTTGACATATATAATGAATTGAAATATATTAATACAAACTAAAATATATGATTAGCATGACAAAGATTGTAGAGTTCCCACTGATAGTATCATATAGCTCATGGTTATAATTAGTTTTTAAAAAGCTTAACTAGGGTAAATTACAAAAATTTATGAGGAACTGGTCACAGAATTTAGCAACCTAAAGCACAATTATAAAATATAGTTTGTGACCTAGGTAATTTCAATGACAGTGTTTTTAATTCATAAGCTATGGTATTCAAATATTTTATAATAGATGAAGTAAATATATGCTGTATAAAGTTTTAATTTAGAAAGCTGACTGGAAAATAAAGAGGCTACATGGAGGATTCTATAACATGCTACAAGAAGCTCCTTGAGAGTGACATAATTTCCCTGTAAGTCTACAGCAAAAACAGATTTTTCTTTTAAGAAGTTTTACAAGCTGCTAGAAAGTGTTCAAAATTGCTGACTCTGTAACATTAATTTTGCCTAAAGAGCAAAAAATACAAATCCTCTTCTCCCTGAAAATCAACTCGACTTAAAGTAGAAGAACACAAGATCAACTGTTCAAATACAACTTGGAATTAACTTATGTTAAGCAACTGATCAACATAAAGATACCAATAGATGTATTTTATTAACAGTTGGATTGTATTTATATTTCTAACACAAAACAGGCACACTTTTTTGTTTTGTTCTTAAGACTGGAACCAAAAGTTGACATTAATACTTGTTAAAAAGCATTACTAATGCTTTTATTTTTAAAATTAAAAAACTGCTTAAATTTTGTTGTTGTTGATTTCAAAATGCCAAACTAAAATTCTCAAATTAGAGGGAAGTATACCAATCCCTCCTTTCTTTTGTATCTTTTAAGAGTTAATTTAAAAAAAGGTAATTTTAAAGGTAAAGTAATTTTAAAGATAATTTTATTTGGGTATGCAGATTACACTGCTATGAGTTCAAAAATTAAATAGAATTTTGAAAATATTAAAGCGTATCCCTGCTTGTGGAAGGAATATAAAATTTTCAATGCTATGATAATATAGCTGTCTTCTGGATTATGAACTAAAACAGCTGCTCAGTGTTACATACTGATAGTAAATGCAGCTATTATGTAATAGTGTTTAAACTCCATTAATTATGGTCACATTCAAGATTAAATTTTACCCTTCAATTTTACACAATGTGTTCAATATTTTCTACATATTCATAAACAGAAATCTCCACTCACTGTAACTGTTTCTAAAGTTCTAGGCTTATGTCTTCGTATATTTGGCAAGGTTTCTAAATGTTACTATAAATTAAGTCATTATTAGAAGTAAATTCATAGAAAATTAAAAAGAAAGTTAATAGCTTTGATTTTTATCACCATTTAAGTTTATTGGAAAATAATTCCCAATTGGGCAAGATCCAGATGATGGATTCTAAAACAACTGATTTACTAAGTCCATCTAAAATTTGGGTAATGTAGATAAAATATTCAGATGAAATAAAACTGATAATACAGTTTGGCTCAAGGAAGACAAATATGGTATCTTCACTGTTTATGGTTTACATTTATGGGAGAATTACTAATACAGTATAGGTATTAGGTTAGGCCTGTGTTGAACATGTAAATAGTATACAAGATCGAGAATCATTGATCTGAATGCCTCTTAAAATGGTTTTAATGCCACTCTTAGAAATTCTTTGATGAGGACTGGATAGACATCTTAGACTATTAGGTAAAGGAGAAAGGCCCCCTTTAGACCCAAATTGTCACAATAAGAGCAGAAATCCAATCTCCTTTACAAGGTCTTACCCTAAATCCATCTGTACACCATGACTTTCCCTTTCTATAGCTTGCTGTTATCTGTATCATTTATTTTAAACTTAAAATATACGTAGTCTCTTTTTTTAAAAAAAGTATTTTTATTGACTGATTTTGAGAGAGAGAGAGAAGGAAACATCGATTTGTTGTTCCACTTATTTATGCATTCATTAGTTCATTCCTGTATGTGCCCTGACTGGGGATCGAACCCACAACCTTGGCATATTGGTTTGATGCTCTAACCAACTGAGCTACTCAGCCAGGGCTATACACAGTTTCTTTTATTAACATAACTATTAAATTTATGTTTTATCTCCCTGATTAATAATCCATTCTAATATTTTTTGGTGTACTTTCTTCAGAGTTCAGTACATTATGAGATATGCTAGAAAACTTAAAAACTTGTATAAATAGTTACTTTGGTCAGTGGAAAACCACATAATTAATAAGGCTCAGGTCTCAGGATTGAATCTTATATATGTATATAATCTGGTTAGCTGTGCTTTTTTGTATGACTACAACACTATTCTGTTGTCTTGAAATAGGAACCAACAGAAACCAGTAAGAAAAGGAGGCTGAGAAAGGAAGCATTACAATAACATAAATTTAACATTCTTATTCTGGATTGGGGGAAGACGGGACTCAAGAGAGAATGTTGTACTAATGGTAGGTACATGAATAAAAATTATTTGGGAGCTAGTCCATAACTTGTTTTCATTTAAATAGAATTTGGAATTTTATTTATAAAAAAAAGGCAGTTTCCTAAGTAAAATAATAAAATCCAGACTAAAGAAAGATAACTTAGAAAGTGAACATAAAGGATTCTGCTTAGTTTTAACTATTTTGTTTTTTATTATTCATAAATAATAAAAATTCATAAAGTAATATATATTACTTTAAAAATATGCTGGTCTACTTTTTTTTATTTTCTAAATTAATCTTTTTCTTGTGTTCCTCTAATTGTTCCTTTGTTGTTGCTTTCCTCAAATTTCTCTAATAATGAACTTTATTTCTCATTCCAAATTTTCTATTTGTTTTTGTACCAGTTCTGCTGAAGATTATTTTTTTCCCATGTTAGTGAATACATGAATTTATAACTAAAGTTAGATGAGAAGGATCACTATCAACTTTGCACCAAGGCTGAATTAATTTTCTGAAGGGGTAATGGCTTGGGTTCTGGTTAAAGCTCCATTCTCTGATCTGGACATTCTTCTTTAATAGCTATATTAATGTTATTCTCTCTAGTTTAATTAGAAAGTATTTTCTTATAGAGACCTCGCTCAAAGTAGTTAGCAATGCAGCAGAAAGTTATATAAACTTACGTAAACCAACAGAATTAAGAGGTCACAGAAATTTCTTATTATCTTAGGAAACAAATGTACTATTTACAGATCTGAAACAAAGCAAACATTCTCCCAGAAAAGAAAAATATTTGACTCTATTATTATTGCAGTTATAAACAGACTGACAGGGCAATTAAAGTTTTGCTTTAACCAACTACTTAAAAACATAGTGCTAGCCCTCGCTGGTGTGGCTCAGTTGGTTGGAGCGTCCTCTGGTAAACTGAAAGGTCACCGGATGGGTTCCCAGTCAGGGCACATGCATGGGTTCTGGGTTCAGGCTCCACTCGAAAAGTGAGAGGCAAGTGATCAATGTTTCTCTCCCGTTTCCTCCCTTTCTCCTCCCTCTAAAAATCAACCAGCATGTCCTCGGGTAGAATACACACACGCATGCACACACGCCCGCATAAAATACGGTGTAATAAATAATCGGCAAAATCTTTTTGAGTAGTTTTAGATTTTAAGAGTTTCTTTTGAGGTAATTGAGGAGTATGAGAGACCAGTAAAGAATAAATAGGCAAATCTAAAAAGGGAAACATTTGTATATAAAGGAATCCTCATCTTTTAGGCTCTATTCCAATTCTGAGAACTTCAGATATCATGGGGTGAAAAACAATTTGGTATATCTATATGGCACTTAATATAATTCAGTAAGGCAAGTATTATCAAAAAATTCATTTTTAAAAATATGTCAATTAACTGAGGCTCAAAGATACTCAATGAATGGCCCTGGGATCAAATCATTAATTAAGAAGTAACAATCAGGACTAGATAAGTCAGACTTCTCACTCATAGTTTCAGGCTCTTTTCATTATATAGAACTGTCTTCCATTAATATCAGTTGATGCTTAATAGTGATTTAAGAAAAATACTACTCTACATATCAAATGAAAACGTCTTTTGTAACAAGTATGCTATTGTTATATATATTTTTCCATATTTAATCACCCTATTTGAGACAGCCTTTAAAAATATTTATTCTCTGATCAAATTATAATACTATTCCTAAAGTCCTTGGATTTCAATAATTGTGTATATAGATGTATACATATCAATTTATAGTTATTAAACCCAGAAAGATAAGATGCTATGGTTGACAACATCATTTAAAGAACAGAGGAAAAAGATAGAGGTGCATTTTAAAAAGTAAGATATATTAACCATTCAGTTAACTGCAGATTATCTATAAATGATATTTTATGACTTATGATATGGGAAATAGCCTCACCCAACCTCAGAAGTCTAACATTTCCTACTCCATATAAACATTTTAACAACTCCAAGCATAAAAAACTTAATAGAATTAGTTAAAACATTTCATCTTTTTTTTTTTTTAAGATTTTATTTATTTTTAGAGAGAGGGAGAGGGAAGGAGAAAGAGAGGGAGAGAAACATCAACGTGTGATTGCCTCTCGCACACCCCCAACCGGGGACCTGGCCCACAACCCAGGCATGTGCCCCGAATGGGAATCAAACCTGCAAACCCTTTGGTTTGCAGGCTGGCACTCAATCCACTGAGCACCACCAGCCAGGGCTCATCATCTTTCCCTGGTATCCCCTAACCAGTAAATTGTCATAAGAAGGGAAGGAGGATTTGGCTGAAAAGAAAAACAGTATGTAACTAATGTCTATCTTATGTCAAGTATAGATACATTAACTTATTTAGTTTCTTCACATATTATTACAAAAACAAAGTTTTGCTATTGTAATATATACATCAATTTTCATGATGTTAAGTCACAACTTCATAAAAATAAACAATTTTATTTTTAAAAAAACTAACCTGTCTACTTCGTCTCGAGCTACAATGTCTCCTTTCTTTAAGGCTTTTATAGCAAACATTTCGTTTGTGTGTTTATATTCAGCCAAAAGCACCTAAAATGAAATTAAAATAATTATTTCCACTTGAGTTATTACTTTGGTAGGTATTCCAAGAAAATTTAAGAAATTACCTTTCCAAAATGTCCTCTGCCCAGGACAGCACAACATCTGAAGTCTTGTAAATTAAACTGAAATATCTGTTGAGATCTGAAAACATTAATGCCAATTAAAAATAAGGCAAAAATATGGGACCAATCATGTAGTAACAAAGATGTGTACATATTCCTTACCTTCTATCCTCAAGTTCTCGAATACCACTATATTCTAGGCCTGATTGAGAAATATCAGGCTCATATTCAGATTGAGTTTTTGGAAGTCTACTATTTCTGTCATTTTCAATATCAAAAACAGTTTCTGAGTCCTGAAAAATATTAAATACTTATGAAATCATAGAAACATTCAAGAAAACGACTTATTTTTTAAGGATAAAGTTAAAGTAAAAATGTCAAAAGTCAATATAAATATGTGAGAAAAGTAAAATTCAGATATTGAATAGTCATTCTAAGATTATTAATTCTACATTGCACTTATCTAAAATATGTGAAAAAATAACATATTATTGTCATCTTCGGTGCATATTCAGAAATCACGTTAACCAAGCCAGGAGATGAAGAGCGTTTCAGGCCGCATGTCATCTACACCAACCATGCTCCTATGTTCCTCCTGGGAGCTGAAGTGGCCTATTCTATTTTTACTAGCCCATGAGCATCCAAGGTTTTTATGTTTCACTTACAAGAACACAAAAACACAGATAACTTTGAAATAATTGAAATGTACACCTTATTCATTATGATGCTCTTGCTGGTAATTCACAGGGTGAAAATATAAGGTTTAAAATACCTCACCTGTCCTGGTGCATCCAAGTCTCTTAATTCAGCAGATTCATCTATTTCTCCAAGGGAAGAATCACGCGGTGGGGCTGGAGGAGGTTCGGGTTCAAGATCAAAGTCCAATTTGGTTACTGTAGAATCACTTACAGAAGATAAAATAATTAACAAAAAAATGTTATAAACAATATATATTTTAAACAGCTTTGAGATTAAAGCAAACAATTTTACTTTTTAAAAATAAGCAGAACATTAATTTGGAAGAATGAGATTTTTTAATAGGCCCAATGTAATCAGTAGATGCAAATGTCACAAAATTATTTTATGACAGCAGTGTTTTAAAAATCTCAGACACATACCTAGCTGGAGGTGCTAGCTCAGGGATGCGTACATCAGCCACTGGCACTGTAGGAGGCACAGGTGTCTGAGGACTGAAGGTGCCAGAATGATTCACTGTAGGAATAGCTCTTCTCACTAGTCTTCCCCAAGTGGCAATATTAATATTCATTTGAGGAGCTCTGAGAAAAGTCTTGCCTGTGGATATTGGGGAAAAAAATAGAACAAATAATTTTTTATATATTATTAAAAGCTATAATTAAAAATTCATATTCATTGGTTAATAATTCAAGAATAAACATTTGTCACTAAAAAATAGTTAATTATTCATTATCAGGGCTAGTGCAAAATAGCTAAAATAGTTTTAAAAATAAGTTGAAACTTTTTAAAAAGTCTAGTAATGATATGTGATTAAAGTTTAAAAAAGAATTCTTATCTTTTACAGACACTAACTAACAGTTAAGGATAAATCAATATGATGTCTGCATTTGCTTCTATAATCTGAGGAAGTAGTGAGTGAATGAGATACAGATGAAACAAAATCAGCCCTGAGTCAACTATTGTTGAAGCTGAGTGATGGTACATTGCACTAGTCTCTCTACTTATCAATGTGTTGGAAATGTTCCTTAATAAAAAGTTAGAAATAAATGAATAAAACAAATGAAAAGAACAAAGATGGATGTCACTCTTAAAATAGTGTGTAGATTTTCTATATTTAAAAAATACCAAAACACTTAGCATTTGATTTCTCTGTGATTACCTTGTTGTTTGGAAAAAATTTTCTTTTGTCGTTGGAGTTTTGGTCGCCTTTCAATGACTGGATTAAAAAAGGTAACCTGCAGGGAAGAAAATTCAAGTTGATATGAATATAGTACTGGATTTATGGTTCATGAAATTCACTATATTTCTAACTTTTGAAAACTTGAGACTCTTCGGTATAATGTAGTCCAACCCCCCTCTAAGAAAACAGACCTGGAGAGGATAAGTTATTTGTCTTAAGGTAATACACCTTTTCAGTGGCAGAGTTGAGCCAAGATTTCAAGTTGTCTGTTGTTCAATTTAATACTCTTTCCACTTCTATATCATGCTGCCTACATATATATGTCAATTGTACTTAAGCACATTTAAAATACATTTATTACCTCTGCAAATAAAGTACCCTGTGGTTCCAAATAGAGACACATGCCATGCCGTTGGTTGTCTAAAAAATCTTCTAACCTCAGAAATTTTACAGCACACAGAGATCGCCAATCACGCCAATAAACTGAAATTTCCAGTTCACGTGACTAGGATAATTAAAAAAAATTAAAGAAAACAGAGAAGACATCATTGGACAAACATGTGGATGAAATATCACAAAAATATAAAATACAAATGCAATAAACAAAGGTAACACACAATGACTGCACTATTTTAAAGAGTGCTTTTCAATATTTCTTATTTTATTATTTTAACAAATTTATACATTTTAACTTAAAGAAAGAAATCTATATTCTAAAAGTCTCCAGCTAAGTATTCCTTTTAGAAAAAGAATACATAACTGGGAATAGCCAATACAAATGACTATAGAAACTCTTTGCCTTATTACAGCTATAATCTTTCAGATTTTCCACCTCCATTTGGCATCACCTATGATATTGCTAAAAGATCTCAATGCATGCCTCAAAGAACCATTTCAAACCTTATTTCCTTGTCTCAATGTTGACTCAGGGAAAGGTTGTGAACCGTATATATTCTGTACTTACAGTGTGCCACACACTGTGCTAAGCACTTTAAGAACATTAGGTCGCTTAATGTTCAAAAGAATACCACTGGGGTAATAGGACCGGTGATAGGAGGGGCCTTTAGGAGGTAGGGAGAAAAAGGGAAATTCATACTAAGGTTTACATAAAAAAGATGTTTATTTATTACAACAAAAAACAGCATAAAGCAAGAACCTGAATGTCCAAAAACCAGGGGTAAGTTAAGTATATCATACCATATTCATATGGGGGAATACTCTGTATTCATTAAAAATGATGCTTACATGGAAAAACGTATTTAAGGTTTTAACAATCAATTATTAAATGCACTAGAAGAATACAGTTTACATATTGGGGGGGCGAGGGTCGGGGAGAGGTCTGGCTGTAAACTGGCATATATATACACAGATATATATATATATGTATATATCTATATAATAATCTACATACATTTTAATTATAAAGCATTGCACTTCTCTATTATTTTGTTTTTCAGGATTTTGTAGAGCATTCACAAGAGGCTGTTTTTTCCTTTAGGCTCAACAAAGTAATAAATTACTTCTTCCAAATAACAACTCTAAATTTGTGAACTTATACATCTTATGTTAAGTTCTTAGTATATTTAATTTAAAAAATCTTTTGACATTAAGTGAAACTAGGTGATGCAAATGAACACAGAAAACACGAAAGAGAACACGAAAAAGATGATTCAAGATACAATGTACTAGAGGGTCTCATAGCCAATCAGGAAAAGGACTAGAAAAAGATATCTATGGCAGGGAATATGGGAGCCCAGGGCCTTTACCTCATTTCTTTTCTCTGGTACATATTACTATGGGAGAGAATACTTGTTATGAAAGGGGAAGTATGAGTATAATTATTTTAAGATCAGCAAATAGTATATAAAAGCGGTGCATGTGAATACTATAATATTCAAGTTAAAAGTTTAAGTATTTTGGACATAGTTATTTTGGGAAATAAATGGAATGAATAATTAAATCAGGGATTGCTAATTTATATTATATTGTTTTAGACTAGAGGAGGAGAGGTATATTTTCTCCTATTTTCTTCTACGGTATCAGGGAGGAAGACGTGTTATAGAGCAGGCAGATGCCAGGGATATAGATGCTGGGGATGGAATTGGTATCTGTTAAAAGTTCTTATACTTTCATACTGCTAAAATGATAATGTATCTTTCTCTGGATGACAGGACGTCCAATCTCTTCATTTGTATTTATTCTAGACACTTGGGTAAAACTCACATATTGACTCACTTTTCTACCCCTTGTCTCTATATTCCACGCTTCAAACTTAAGTTTGTTAGAAAGATCTGAGATTTGGGATGGAAGGTCATCTCCAAGCCTTATGCTAGTTTTTCTGGAGTTCTATAATGAGGTTTTAGGTATACAGCTTTTCAAATTTTGTTACTTTGCATTGTTCCCTGTGAGTATGACTTTACATAATTTAAAGGGGTGATAACTGTGATCTACAGTAGAGTAAGATATTTCATGTCAGTAATCATAACATTGTTTCATGGAACCCCAAACCTACTTTAAGCCCTACCGCCCAGTGTGATTTGGATGGGTAAAGCAGGGATACAGCATATGAAAAGCAAAGTATCTTCTATATAGGTAGATGTCACTAATATTAATTGAATTTAAACTGCAAGTGCAACTGCTCATTTGCTGGCAATTTTTCAGAAGCGGGTCAGTTTTATAAAGGGCATGTTTGTAGGTAATGTCAAACTCTAAGAGTAACAAAGTTCTATATGGAGTCAAATCACCAAAATAGCTGAGTAGTATGAGCTAAGTACTGATGGACAATATTGGAAAACTGTCCCAATTTGTGTTTCATTTTGTCATCAAATTTGAATACAGGATCAAAGGGAAAACTCTGGTAGACATAAGAATTCTGTATGGTTTGTCTGAAGTCTCTGCAAGGCCTAAAAGTAAATATAAAAAGGCAAGGGACATTGAATTGGCCATACATGTAGGAGGAGAAGGAAATCAACAACTTAAAACATATGCTGTAATTTAAAAATCCCAGTACACATCTGGCATAAAAAGAACTGAAGCACAGCCCTGGCTGGTGTAGCTCAGTGGACTGAGTGCCGGTCTGCAAACCAAAAGGTCGCTGCTTCAATTCCCAGCCAGGGCACATGCCTGGGTTGTGGGCCAGGTCCCCAGTTGTGGGCATCCAAGAGGTGACCACACATTGATGTTTCTCTCCCTCTCATTCTCCCTTCCTTCCCCTCCTCCTAAAAATAAATAAATACAATATTTTAAATTTAAAAAAAAAAAAAGAAAAAGAAAAAGAAAAAAGAATCGAAGCACAAAGAAGACAGACGTTCCCAAACTGTTCTTGAGAAACTCTAGGGCAATGGATATATTTTAACTTTTCAGAGGAAACACAGGGACATCTGCGCGACACCAGAAGAAATAGTCAACATTACAATGTACCACATTCCTTTTGACGACATCACATCTTTGCTAAATTGGGTTTCAATCACTGATTTTTACCACAGGAAAAGAAGGTAAGGGTGCAATGTCCAATTTGATTCCAGGCTTTGAGAAATTGTATCATATACAACAGTCTGACATATCTCATTAGTAAGTAGGTTACATAAAAATAAAATAAAAATATTTAAAAGGGTACACTGTAATGATTTGATGTATATATACATTTTGGGAGGATTCCTCTCATCCAGTTAATTAACATGTCCATCACCTCAAATATTTTATATGTATTACGTAAATATATAAAAAATCTATTTGGTGAGAGTATGCATTACATACAGAAAAATATATATTTGGTGAGAACATTTAAGTTCTAGTCTCTTAGCAAATTTCAGTTATATAATACACTGTTATCAACTATCATCATGTTATACATTAGATGTTTAGACCTTACTCATCTTATACCTGAAAGTTAAACCTTTTACCAACTTCTCTCTATCCTCCCAACCCCTGGTAAACACTTTCTACTCTCTGGTAGGGTTTCCTCTTTTTTTTTTTTTTTTTTTTTTTGCTTTTAGATTCTACATATAAAGTGATACCATGCAGTATCCGTCTTTCTCAATCTGGCTTATTTAGCATAAAATCCTCAAGGTCCATCCATGTTGTCTGTCACAAACTCCAGCATTTTCCTTCTTCATCGTTGAATAATATTTGTGTGTGGGCGGGGAGGCATGTACATATATAACATTTTTAAAAATCCATTCATGTAAGTGGGTGCTAAGATAGTTTCCATATCTTGGCTATTATGAATCATTTTGCAATGAACATGGGAGTGCAGATATCTCTTCAATATCCTGTTTTCATTTCCATTGGATATATACCTAGGAGTAAAATTGCTGGATCATATGGTAGTTCTATTTTTAATTTTTGAGGAGCCTCCACTGTTTTTCATAGTGGTTGCACCAATTCACATTACCACCAATAGTGCACAAAGACTTTTTCTTTCATCATAATCTATGCTTAGCTTATCTTGATGACAGCCATTCTAACAGGTGTGAGATGATATCTCATTGTGGTTTTGATTTGCATTTTGCTGATGATTAGTGATGTTACCCTTTCAGGTACCTGTTGATCATTTAGGAGTATTCTTTAGAGAAACACTTAGTGTTTCTTTGCCCATTTTTCAACTGGATTATTTGCTTTTTGCTATTGAGTTGTATGAGTTCTTTATATATTTTGAATTTTAATCCCTTACCAGATAGATAATTTGCAAATATTTTCTCCCATTCTGGAGCTACCTTTCCATTCTGTTGATATTTTCCTTTGTGCAAAACGTCTTTAGTTAGTAACTATTTCTTAATAAATGTCAGCTATAATGAGAATGATGATGATATGCACTTAAGAAAATCTACACTGGCAGAAGGATGGATTGGGAACAAAGAGACAAGTTAACCTACTATTATGAAGAACATAGGCTTTGGCTTCAGATAGGCTTGGCTTTGGTGTCAGATACTTGTTTTGATTCCTAAAGCTTTGTGGCCTGAAAAGTTACTTAAAGTCAGTAATCCCAAAACAGTAATGATAACTGTACAAATATCATAGGATTATTGACAGGATACATGAGACATTATATGCAATGTGTCTTGTTCAGAAACTATTATGACAGAAGATTCATTGTCAAAATGAGGAGACAAAGAAGCATGCCCCAAAGGAAAGAAGAAATTTCCTAAAAGAGAACTTAATGAAATGGAGGCAAACCAGCTACCAGATAAGAGTTCAAATCACTGATTATAAGGATGCTCAAGGGAACTTAGGAGGAGAATAGATGAACACAGTGGGACTTAAACAGAGATCGTAATCAATAAAAAGGACATAGAAACTAAAAAAGAACCAGTCAGAAATGAAGAACACACTAGAAGGAATTAAGAGCAGGCTAGATGAAAGAGAGAATCGAGTCAGCGATTTGAAAGACAATGTAGCAGAAAACACCCAATCAGAGCAGCAAAAGAAAAAAAGAATTAAAAAAATAACGATAGTCTAAGGGACCTCTGAGACACCATGAAGCACGACAACATCTGCATCATAAGGGTACTAGAAGAAGAGCAAGGTATCAAGAATCTTTTTGAAGAAATAATGACTGAAAAGTTCTCTGACCTGGTAAAGGAAATAGACATAAAAGTCCAGGAAGAGCAGAGAGTCCCACACAAGATGAATCCAAAGAGGCACACATCAAGACATACAGTTAAAATAACAAAAGGATAAAGATAAAAGGAGAATCTTAAAAGCAGCAAGAGAAAAGCAGTTAGTTACCTTTGAGAGAGCTCCAATTAGACTGCCAACGCTGATTTCTCAACAGAAACTTTGCAAGCCAGAACAAATTGGCATGAAATATTCAATGACATGAAAATCAAGGTCCTACAACCAAGACTACTTTACCCAGCAAGGCTATCATTTACACTGAAGGTGAAATAAAGAACATTCAAGACAAGAAGAGCTAAACAAGTTCATTACCACCAAACCAATATTACAAGAAAGGTTAAAGGGTCTTCTTTAAGAAGAAAGGAAGAAAGAAAAAAAAAAAAAAGAGGAAATTAGTTATACATATAAAAAGGCAATAAGTACATAGTTATCCATAATCACTTTAAAGGTAAATGGCATAAATGCTCCAATCAGAAGACAGAGAGTAGCTGAATGGATAAGAAAACGAGACCCATACATGTATGCTTTCTAAAAGAGACCCACCTCAGAACAAAAGGTACACACAGACTGAAAGTAAAAGGACAGAAAAAGATATCTCATGCAAATGAAAATAAAAAATAAAATAAGTGGGGTAGCAAACCATATGTTGGACAAAACAGAGTTCAAAACAAAGGCTATAATAAGAAACAAAAAGGACATTACATAAAGATAAATCAATCCAACAAAAGACTAGAACCCTTGTAAACACTTACATACCCAACATAAAAGCACATAAATATAAAAGGCAAATCTTGATGGACATAAAGGAAGAGATAGACAGTAATACAGTCATACTAGGGGATTTTAACACCCTATTGACATCAATGGAGAGTTCTTTCAGACATAAATATCACACACAAAAAAACCAGCCTTCAATTTAATTGATATTTTCAAAGCATTTCACCCCAAAGCAGTAGAGTATACACTCTTTTCAAGTGCATATGGAACATTTTTGAGGACAGAACATAGGCCAGGACACAAAACAAGTCTCAAAATATTCAAGAACACTGAAGTTATATCAAGCATCTTTCTGACCTCATATTATGAAACTAGAAATAAAAAATTTTTTAAAAGACTGAAAAACACATAAAGGCTAAATACCATGTTACTAAACAATGAATGGGTTAACATGAAATCGAGAGAGAAATCAAAAATTACCTTAGACAAATGAAAACAAACACACAACAACATAAAATCTATGGGATACAGCAAAAGCTGACCTAAGAGGGAAATTCACAGCTGCACAGGTCTTCCTCAGAAGCAAGAAATATCTAAAATAGACAATCTAACCTTACACCTAAAGGAACTAAAAAAAGGACAACAAAGTCAAAAGTAAGCAGAAGAAAGGAAATAATAAAAATCAGAGCATTAGTAAATGGAATAGAGCTAAAAGAAATACAGAAGATCAATGAAAATAAGCTGTTTCTTTGATAAGATAAACAAGATTGATAAACCATTAACCAGATTCATCCAGAAAGAGGTGCCAAATAAAATCAGATATGAAAAGAGAAGTACAACTGACACCACAGAAATACAGAGAATTATAAAAAATATTATGAACTATATGCCAACTAATTGGACAACCTACAAGAAATGGATAAAAAACTAGCAACAACGCTCCAAAACCAAATCATGAAGAAACAGAAAATCTGAACAAACTGATTACAACTAATGAAATCAAAGCAGTAAATCAAAAAAGTCTCAGAAAACAAGAGTCATAGACTGGATGGCTTCACAGGTAAACGTCACCAAACATTCAAAGAAGAACAAACACCTATCCTTAGACTATTAAAATAAAAAAATAGAAGAGTGATGACTCCCACATTCATTTTATGAGGTCAGCATTATCCTGGTTCAAAAATCGGATAAAGACACTACAAAGAAATAAAATTGTATGCCAATATCCCTGATGAACACAGATGTAAAAATCATCAGCAAATATGAGCAAACTTACTTCAAAAATGCAGGAAATAGATCATACAATATGATCAAGTGGGATTTATTCCTGGGATGAAAGATTGATACAATATTCACAAATCAATAAAAGTGATACACCACATAAGCAAAGTGAAGGATAAAAACCACATGATCATATCATATAACAAAATCCAGCATTCATTTATGATAAAAACTCTCAGGGAAATGGCAATAAAGAAAACACGCCTCAACATAATAAAAGCCATACATGAGAAACCCACAGCCAAGATCATTCTCAATAGGGAAAAACGAAAAGTGTTTCTCTTAAGATCAAGTATGAGGCAGGGATATCCGCTTTCACCACTCTTACTCAACACAGTACTGGAAGTCCGAGCAATAGCAGTCAGACCAAAAGAATAAATAAATGGCTCCAAACTGTACAGGAAGAAGTAAAACTGTAATTATTTGCAGATGACATAATACTGTATGTTGAGAACCCTAAAGTCTACCCAATACTACCAGAACTGATAAATGAATTCAGTAAAGTAGCAAGATAAAAAAATTAATATTCAGAAATCAGTGGCATTTTTATACACCAATAGTAAACTTTCAGAAAGGGAAAGAAAACAATCCCATTTACAGTGCATTAAAAATATTCCTAGGAATACAGTAAATTTAACCAAGGAGGTAGGAGACCTGCCCTAAGAAAATTATGACACTGAAGGAAGAAACTAAAGAGGGTACAAATAAATGGAAGTGTATACTGTTCTCACAAGGAAAGAACTGACATGATTAAAATGTCCATACTACCCAAAGCAATTTACAGATTCAACTCAATTCCTCATCAAAATACCAATGATGTACAGAACTAGAACAAATAATCCCCAGATTTATATGAAACCACAAACAAACAAACCGTAAACAGCCTCAGCAATCTTGAGAAAGAACAAAGTAGGAGGTACCACACTACGTGATATCAAACTATACCACAAGGCTACAGTAATCAAAACAGAATGGCACTGGCATAAAAACAGAAATATCAAGCAATGGAATGCAACAGAGGACCCAGGAAAAAACCCCTCATCTCTATAGTCAATTAATATTTAACAAAGGTGGTTAAGAACATACAATGGAGTAAAGACGTCCTATTCTATAAATGGAGCTGGGAAAACTGGACAGATACTTGCAAAAAAATTGATACTAGACCACTTTCTCATAGTACATACACAAGAATAAACACAAAATGGATTAAAGACAAATTACATGTACAACCTGAAAGCATAAAACTCCTAGAAGAAAACAATCAGTAAAATCACTTACATTTTTCTTAGCAATATTTTTTTCTGATGTATCTCCTTGGGTCAGGGAAACAAGAAAAAATATAAACAAATGGGACTACATACAACTAAAAAGTTTTGCACAGTCAAGGAAACTATCAACAAAACATAAAACCAACACAGAGTGGGAAAACATATTCTCCAAAGACACATTTGATAAAGGGTTAATATCCAAATTTTATAAAGAACTCATACTACTCAACACCAAAAACAAACAAAACCAACCAATCCAATTAAAAAACAGGCAGAGGACATGAATAGAAACTTCTCCAAAGAGGACATAGAGATGACCAATACACATATTGAAAAGATGTTTAAGGTCACTAATCAGCAGAAAAATGCAAATTAAAACCACAATGAGATATCACCTCACACCTGTCAGAATGGCTGTCATCAGTAAATAAACAAGTGCTGGAACGATGTGGAACCCTTGTGCACTGTTAGATGTAATGAAGACTGGCACAGCCACTGTGGAAAACAGTAAGAGGTTCCTCAAAAAATTAAAAATGGAACTCTCTTATGACCTAGTAATTCCACTTCTGGGTATTTACCTGAAGAAATTCAAAACACCAATTTGAAAGAAACATGCACCCCTATATTCACTGTAGCATTATTTACAATAGGTAAAACATGGAAGCAACCCAAGTGCTCATCAAGACGAGTGGATAAAAAAACAGCGGGACATATACACGATAGAATATTACTGTCATCAGAAAGAATGAAACATTACCATTTGCGACAGCATGAATGGACCTAGAAGGTATTATGCTCAGCAAAGTCAGTCAGTCAAATAAAGACAAATACCATCTAATTTCACTTATATGTGCAATCTAAAGAAAAAAAATAAATGAACAAACAAAATTGAAACAGACTCATACACAGGGTACTGGTGCTGCCAGAGGAAGGAGGCTGGGGGACTGGGTGAAAGAGGTTGAAAGGATTAAAAAGAACAAATTGGTAGTTACAAAACAGTCATGGGAACGTAAAGTACAGCGTAGTCCATTATACTGTGATAATGGTATGATGCCAGGTGTGTACTGGAAATACTGGGGGGAACACTTTGCAAATTCTTAAAACCTCAGTTTCTTCTTCTTTAAAATGGCAGTAATTATACTTTCCTCAAGTTTACTGTAAAAAATAACACATTAATAAAAATTAATTAATAGTTAATATAAAGAAAAACATTATACAATAAAACAGAATGTAACAAAAAATAATAACAGAAGAAGCCAAGAGGTCTGAGGTGGGGGTAGAAGTTACTTAGGTGAAAGGAAAGTTGCTGATAATGAGGTAAAGACGTGAAAAGTGGGACAACTTTTATAAGCCCAGCTGAACTTAGAAACTAAAATTTATAGTAATAGGTGATTCATTTCACCAGCATTCAGCAAATCAGAGCAGATTAGACAGATAGTAGAATTAACTTGCTACTGGGGTTTTCCACAGCAGGTGTGGTATAAAGACAAGTTTGAAAGATGTTACATGGTATCAGTAAGAAAACGGTTGATGGTAATACCCGTTTTAGAGTAAAAAGAAAAAAAATCTGGAAGGGGTGATGAACGCTTCCTAGAACTATCAAGGAAATGGAAATATTTAATCAAATATCTAGCTTAGCAGTAATGAAGTAAAAGAGGTAGAGGAACATCAATAACAACATGAGTTATCATTTGTTACATAATCATGTATACTACAAGGTATTAATCTACATGTTTTGTGTAGTTATTTAGGGAAATAAAATTAGGTGAAAGTTTGGCATATTGAATTTAAGAGTACAGAACAATTCTTTGCTGAAATGACAAAAAGTAAAGGTATGCTGGGTTTGAAGTGTTCAAAGAAATTTCAAATAATAGTAGGTTAAATAGGTTGTTTAGATATACAGATATTTTTAAATCCCCTATAATGATGCCAAATGTTAGTCTTTCATGTTCTCTAACACTATACTTTGTGTAGTTTTAAACTATTTTTTCTCTTCAAGGTTTTCATCATCTTCTGCTGCTTCCTCCTCTGCGCCACTGTAATCTTTCTACCTCATTCTCAAAGTCTAGTACCAGCTCTGAGGTTTATTAATAAGCAACTAGGTACTCTGGTTCTCAGTTTCTGTAACTATAAAATGATCACATGACATTTAACTACTTTTAAGTTCTACTTTAAATATATAACTTTAAACAATAAAGTGGCTAAGAGAAAAATCTAACCAGCCATTTTCCCTCTAATAATAATTATCTTTAGTAAGTTTCATTTTAATCATATTACTCATCAAAAATCCTATAATTACTTTAAATTAGCTCTAAAATGAAAGCAAAAGACATTCAACCAATTAATTTCCCATTATCTAACATGTTCTTCTATTATACTCAAATTTACAGTCACATACCAAAGCCAGGGGCTAAAAGAAAGAACTAAAGTCACTGACTGGTTAAAATGTGCCAGACAATGCAAAGCATTTTATATACACTACCTCAATTTTTCTTTCTAACAGTCCTGTGAGGATTATATTTTATCCTCATTTTAGAGATGGTGAACCAAGTACCTAGTAGTAAGGTTTGTCTACTATCAAATAGCTAATAAACAGCAGATGTACAATGAACCCAGTCTCACTGGCTTTAAAGCTAACGTTATAGTAAACCCACTACATTAAAAATAAATGGAAACTGAAAGAAACATTTTATGCTCATAAATATTTATATGTATTCACACAGTTAAGGAAAAGATGCAAAAATAACAAAACATGAAGACCATATCTATACATACTAACAACCTCAATTGTATTTCCCTTTCTGGTGCGCTTGACTGATATTGGTCTAACTATTTAAACAGCCAATTTACAACGCATAACAATGCTATCTCTCTGGCCCTAAAAGAGAAAATATCAAAATTGAAAAAAATATCTTAGAAGTACAACCATTCTGACACAAGAATTCCCTTACATTCTCTTTTATAAATTGCTCACTCAACTTTTTAAAAGAGAGAACTTACTATTTCCTACAGTAGCTCATGTCATTTTTTAACAGTATTATTCTTTGTACTAAAATGAAATCTGCCATTCTTTGACTTTTGTCCTCCACAGCCACAAAGTATACAGGCAATCTAAGGATGGAACATGTGCTTACCACTTGCCCCTTCTCCAAGCATTTGGCAAACACTGCTATTTGATCAGTATAATTTTCTCTGAAAACCAAAATGCACCCAGTAAATCTTAATGAGCTCCAGAAAATCACTACCAATCGACTAGAGTTGACACATACAAATTGAAATCTCTTGCTGTCCTTAGTCTAATTCTTTTTACTCATGTTCTTTTTAGAGACAGTTACCAAACCTTTGTTAAATCTCCTCTTTAATAGACTTAAAATCCCATTTTCCTTCAATGGTTCCACATGTAACAGGATTTTCATCATCTCACCATTCTAGCATTCTTTACTGGATAACCTCTTAGAATGCTTATCTGATCTGATTTTCTTCATTTCTCTGGCAAATCTTTGTCCTCCTAACCTTGGGATACTGCTTATGGTTTGGCTGTTATACCTTTGTTTTCTTACATACTTTTCCCCATGATGGGTAACTATTTTCATTAGCTTCTGCAGTATATGGTACTTATTTTTACCAGGTCATTTATTATAGGTAATTCAGTTGATGTCAACTCCCCTATCAAAAGGCCCTCAATTGTCTTCCAATATATAGCCTATAAAGACCCCAGCAATCTGGCACTCGCCTACATTTGCTATTTTACGTCACACTGATCTGTCTTACTGTTTTTATTCTTACAACATATCAAGTTCTCTACTACTTTGCCAAGGGCCGGGGGTGGGGGGGCGGTGGAAATCGGTGGTGGTGAAGTTATGTTTTGTATCCTCTGTTGGAAATACTCTCCTCGCATCTTTGCAAGTTTGGCAACTTTTCACCTATCTGGTCGTAGGTTAAACATAGCCTCCTCGAAAAGACTTTCTTTTATTACTCTATTTAAAGTAGTCCATCTTCCAATTTAATTACTCCACCCCATTTACTTCCTTCACTGCACTTGTAGATTTAAAAAAATGACTTGTTTACTATTTATCTTCATTCATTATAATGTAAGGTCCATAAATATAGGGAACTGATCTATCAATATTTTGATCAGTTATCACCAGCAACTAGAATGATGCTTAGTACAGAATGGAAAGTTGGTTATTACCAAGCTAACGAGTTCCATTATAGCAATAAGTATATATACTGTATCTCTGTAAACTGTATCTAGTACATATAAGGTGTTAAATAACTATTTGTGAAATAAATGGAGTGATGTTATCCACTTGGCATTCACTGTGACCTCTAATCAGATGACTTCCAAATCCACTTATCCATACCCGATCTCTAATTCCACATCTTTAGGTATAAAGAACCCATACACCTATAGAACTAGGTATACATTCCCCTTCAGTATTGATCTTTTCTAACTTCTGTGGCATCACTTTCTTTGAAAATTATAAATTCCTTCCTTTGTACTTATATCCAATTAATTACTAAGTCATACTAATTTTTCCTTCACTTCTTACTGTATCTTTCTATTCCTACTGCCACTTTTGACTTTAAGCTCTCATAATTTTATAGTTGTAGCACTAAAGTACCCTCGTGATTTACATGCCTTTAGGCTCGCCTCCCTCAAATTCATTTTCCATATAAATCTGATGATCCATTTTTCTGTTATGTGTTCCCCATCCCCATACCAACTAGTCAAAATCCTAGCATTCTTAGTCCTCAATATCATTTTAACTGAAATCATCAAAACAAAGGTATGTTTGGGAAATGAGTGGCAGATTATTTTCTCTTTTGATTTGGAGAGTACATTTTTTCACTGTCCTCTTTTGATTATAGACAGTGAAGCAGGAAAGGGCCTAGGCTAAAAGAAGCAACAGGAGAGCCTCGTTGGGCTGCTTTGGCTCTCTAGTAGTGTTATAGGAAAGAAATGAGCCTGGGCAATGCTGCTTTGGTTCATTGGGAAGTCAAGAGAAAAGGAGACCTGGAGATAGGTTCAGGGGGTTAGTCCAGGATGAGCTGCCACTGCCTATCGCTCCCCTGGTTGCAGGTCTTATAGGACTCCTTACAGTTTAGGAGATGCATGCCTGTGAGGGAAGAACAGGGAGAAGGAAGAGGGGGGCATGCTCCCAGGAGGGAGAGTATGCCGAGATGGTAGATTCTTAAACACAGTTTCAGATGTAATGGTAAAAAGTCTGTAACTAATCAGATATATATTGAAAAACCACTTGAGGGAACCTTGAGAGACCTTGTTTATATTGTTTGCTGTTCATCTATCACCTAAAATTGCCTGGAATACAGTAAATATAAATGGTAGAAATGAGTAAGTGTCGATTAAATGAATAACTTTATAATAATTTTTCATAAAAAAATGAATGATCCTAAGCCAGAGAATGAATGCTAAGATGAAAGTAATATTCTATGAAAGAGCAGTTTGGTTCTCAGACACATGGAGATAAGTCAGTAAATTAGTAAATATACCCAACATTAATTATGTTCTTATATTAATTGAGTTCTTACCACTATTCTAAATTTTTTACATGGATTTAATCATCACACATCTCAGAGACGTATATACTATTAAAGATAAGGAAACTGATACACATAAAAGGTTAAGTGTTTTGCTCAAGTACATAAACATTTAAGTGGCAGACACATTGTTGAAACTGAGAAAAGCAATGATGAGGGCCTGATTAAGATGCTGCCTGTGAGGATAAAACAATTATAAATTGGAAAAGTAGAGGCTAGAGCAGTAACCACCACCTCATATCATCATTAAGGATTGTGAATCTGCTTTCATTAATATATGTAATTTTTAATGTGACATATTACCATCAATCTGAATACTAACTGATAAAAAAGCTGTCTTTTATTTTTAGATAAAATTTTAATTATTAATATTTTATTCCCATACTCGAATGGATATATTAGAATATAAATAATAAAGTTATTTATCATCATAAATTTAAATTTACTGTGGACCGATTAACCTCTATGGCGATAGTTTGCATTCTAGCCACGCACATCATTTACGAAAGCCATTGAGACACATGGAGGGTTGGCTGGCTGAATAAGCATAACGGCTCCTTTCAATCCAGCTTTGATAATATAACCTATGAAATGGTGAGTCAGAAGAATAACCTTAGTGGTTAGAAAGTGCATTATTAAAATAAAATATATTTTAATATTAGATCTTTAGCTGATTGCTAATCTTTCAGGTTAATACAAACTACACATTTTCAAATCACTGCACAGATGAAAGCTACAGCAGCAATCTAATGTTTGCCTCTATATTAAGGTAGATAGATTTAGGTATAACTCAACAGATGACAAATGTCAAAAATACTAGGTTCTTCTATTCCGTTAAAAACAAAACTTCTCAAAGTCTTATAAAACATTAATTTTACATTCAAAATGAATAAAAATTCAAGTTTAAAGTTTTTCATCTTACCCTGTCTAGTTCCAGTGTAAACTTCTGGTCCCATGACTGATTGGAAATGGGTTTCCAACTAGTTTGACCAACCACAGTATTATCTAGCTTCAAAACCGCGCAGACATCATCTGTAATCACAATTTTTAAACTTGCTTAAATATTTAAAAACCTTTAAAATAGAAGTACCACTGTTTGATGGAAACAGAAGTCTTCCAATCATTTGAAAATAAGGTTTCTTAATACTGAAGCTTTTCAATCTTAAATAGCTAGCTATACACACACACACACACACACACACACACACACACACACACATATACACACTACCACTAGGCACTCCCAAATTATCCTGTGTTTGACAAAAACAAAAATATCAAGGGCTATCTATTATATTTATATTAACAGGTACCAGTAGCTGTTTGCCACAATGTATGTGTGTGTGTGTGTACATTTGCAGAGTTCACCTGGGAACAATGTGGAGATTAGAGGTATTGAACCCCTCTCTGGGCAGTCAAAAATCTGCATATGACTTTTAACTCCCCAAAAGTTAACTACTAATAGCCTACTGTTGACCGAAGCCTTACTGATAACATTAACAGTCAAATAACACGTATTCTGTATAATAAATGCATTATGTACTATATGCTTACAATAAATAGCTAGAAAAAAGAAAATATTAAAATACTGTAAGTAAGTACATCTACAGTACAGTACATATTTATTAAAAAGAATCTGCATCACTTCTTGACCTTTGGCTAAGACCAAGTGTAGATATCTATTCTTATCAGTTTAACACGTGATATATATATAGAGGATGTATCAGGTGTCATAGTAAATGAATTTTTGGAGCAGGGAGATGGAACAGGTGCTTGCTCTGTCCATGCCATGCATTAACCTCGTATTGCAGTACCTCTGGTAACAATGCATGAAAAAAAAAGAGCAATCATCCAATTTTCCTCTCCCTCTATTTGCCATTTATAAAATTTGTTATCTTAGACATTTTTTATTTTCACATTTTCCCTAAAATCTCTTCCTACAGAAAAGCAAAGGCATGCTCACCTTTGTACTCTGTACTAGCTTGAAATATCATGTGCCTTTCTCCCTAGTTGCACATTTGTATCGTAGTTTATAATTATACGTACTTTAGAGTGTTTCCAAAGTGCTTCATAAACTTGCTATATTTTACTCTTATCACCTTTACCTGCTCCCCCATTTCACTATGCTATTGGGATAGTGAGCTACTATTTTAGTAAACATATTTGGTCTAGTGGTTATTTATCAAAAGTCAATGTTACTTTACAGGTGTTATTATATCATTAAAAGAATCAAGTTTGACAAGTCCCATAATTTCTGTATACTTTTAGTTTGGCATACAGAGAGATGCTCAATATTTTATGCTCCCAAAAAGAATTAGTTATGTCATTCAGTTTTCTAATATATTTTAAACAAAGTAAATTTTGTTGCCCTTTTCACTTTGTTGTCATTATACCATTTGATATTTTAAAATTAAATTATAAAAATCATAATTTTAAAGTTTTTTTGTCCAACTTTGACTCTCCCCATTTTACTCTATTCCCAATGCTAATTTGTTTACATGATTAAAAAAAGAAATCTGGTTACTGAACTGGACAAGTCATCTGTTTTTAGGAGATTTCGACTGCTTCCACTTTTACTTTTGCTCGTTCTGCTCATGAAAGATGATCTGGTTTCACTTGGACTCCAACCGGGTAGTGCAACCGATGTTGCTTTTGATCGTCCAGGGACATTCTCTAGGATATCTTGACAGCCCATAAGACGAACTTCCAAAGTACCTGTTATCATAAAAAAAATAGCAAATAGAACATCAATTCTTAATACATAAAACTATGTGTTTGTTACCTATTTAGAAATGGGGGGTATATGTAGGCGGTCTGCTAAAATAGCAAGATCTCTTCTCCCAGAGGATCTGTGAGGTAACTAACATCTTTATTATTTAGGGAAATCTATTGAAAAATCTTAAGTCAACTGCTAGAAATTTTATAGAAAGAATAGCACCTCCCAATAACATCTGTAGGGCATAACACAAAGCAAGTTGCATTAACTTCTTTTATATCTCAATACTCATTTCTATAATTACATGGAAGAATTACAGAATTATGTTGATAGAACATGTGGGAGGGGAAACATAAAGCAAAATAATATGCCTATTGAAATAAACATACAAAAATTAGAAATCTGACTATGTGAATAACAGCTGTGTTTAATCGTTATGTAGATAACATAGAAAAGGACTTCACAGGTTTCTTTTGCATAAATAAATGGGTTTGTGTTCTGTTTGAAGATGTAATATAACATTATCTTTCCATGCTAATAATTTAGTCAAATAATTATGGGTTGCAATTATCCAACTACAAAATAATTGCAATTTCCTTAGGCAAATAAATACTAATGGTGTTCAAAATGAAAAGGAGGATCTGTGAGTTAGGGCACCTGGAGATATGGCTTTGTCATCATTTGGGCTAGACACGGTGTACTAGGATGTAAAAATGATTGCTTTAGTATCAGAATTTTAGATATTGCACATACATATAGCACAACACTTTAGAAAGAGTATTTCCTGGTAAAAGCTGTCCCATTAAACTTAAATAATTAAAATTTAATTTGATATGAAGTTTTAAAATATTTAACAGTAACCAAAGGGCTTTTTAAAAATTATTATTTTATCCTCACCCAAAGATATGCTTATTGATTTTAGAGAGGAGAAAGGAGGGAGATAGAGAGGGCAAGAAAAACCGATGTGAGATAAAAACATCAATTGGTTGCCTCTTGCACAAGCCTCAACTGAACCCGCAACCCAGGCACATGCCCCAATGGGTATCAAACCTGTGACCTTTCAGTTTACGGGACAACGTTTCAACCAACTAAGCCACACCAGTAAGAGCCAAAGGGCGTTTTAACCGAGTGAAAAAGCCTGAATTTACTTTCAACTCAACTAAAAAAAACAAAAACAAAAACAAAAATCAGACAAAATATTCGAAAAAACAGTATTAAAGACATTGGACATCGGGCAATGAAGAACAGTGATCCCATGAGATAGGAAAGAAATGAGATGGACCCAAAGACTGGTACAGTTTACTGACTTAAGGATATCCAGGACACAGTGCAAGGAAGGAGAATCTCAGGTGGAGTCAAGTGGACTACCTGAGTTAAGGAGATAGAACTGGGAACAAAATGAACAAGTCACCTAGAGTTCATGGGCAGAGTAAAAAAGACCTTGGATTTATCCTCTGATCAAGTATTCGGTCTTGACCCAGTAGTAAATATTAATTACCCTTAGACTAAACATGCCCTGGTTCCATATAATAAATCTTAAAAGTAATCCTCAAAAGATCAAACTGTTTTCAAGTAACTTAACTGCGACCTAGAACAAAGCTCAAGAATATTTATAGAACTACATAAATATCCAGTACCCAATAAGCTAAAATTCAAAATGTCAGACATTACCAGCTGTATTTGTTTGCTACTGCTGCATTTTTAATTACTACAAACTTTTTAGTTTGAAACAATACCCATTTACCATCTCATAGTTCTGTAGGTCAGAGCCTGGGTGGGTTGGTCTGCAATCTCTGAACAGATCTCTCAAGCCTGAAAGCATCATGTATGCCATGCAAGGCTCTTATCTGGACGCTCTGAAGAAAAACATGCTTCCAAGCTCATTCAGGTTTCTGGCAGAATCCAGTTTCTTGCAGTCATTGGACTGGGAATGCTATTTTCTTGCTGGCTAAGAGCTAGGAAATGCTTTCAAGTTTAGTGGCCCTCTCCATCTCTGAGCCAGCAATGGCAAATAAAATCCTTTTCATGATTCAGATCTCTCTGATTTCCCCTTTGCCATGAGTCTCTGAAAATTCTCTGCTTTTAAGGGGCTTATGTGATTGTATTAACCCTATGCGGATAACTGCCCTTTATATTAACTCGAAGTCAAGTAATTAATAGTAACCTTAATCACATAAGCAAAATCCCCTTTACCATATATTATCACAGAAGTGATGTCCCATCATATTCAAAGGGGAGGTGTTCCACTGGTCATTCTTTAAAACTCTGCCTATCATACCAGGCAAGCATATGAACAGAAAACTAGAAACCACAGTAAAAAAAAATCAAATGAAAAACCAATCCAAAAATGATATAAATGTTAGGAAGCAGATAAAGACATTCACACAGTTATTATCTATAGTCCATTTATTCAAAAGTTGAATAAAGACAAAAAATATCAAAAAAGACCCAAAAGAAATTCCTAGAGATGAAAGCCACAATATCTGAGATTTAAAGAAAAAAGCACTAATGGGATTAGTTAGCAGATTATACATAGCAAAAGACAAGACTAATGAACTTAAAACTACAGCAATAGAAATGGATAAAGTGTAGGAGACAGAAAAGAAAAACTTGGGGAAAAATAATAACAATGCATATGTGAACTCTGAGTTTAACTTTAAGTGGCCTAATATATGTATAACTGAAGTGCCTGATGAAGAGCAAGAGAGAAGAGGGGACAGAAAAATATAGAAAAAAATGGCTGAAAATTTTCTAAATTTTTGAAAACTATAAACTCAAGAAGTATCCAAGATGTTCAATAAAGCCCTGGCCAGCGTGGCTCAGTTGGTTGAGCGTGTCCCACAAAGTGAAAGACTGCTAGCTGGATTCCTGGTCAGGGCACATGCCTGGGTTGCGGGCCTGCTCCCTGGTTAGGGTGTGTGGAGAGAAGGCAACTGATTGATGTTTCTTTCACACATCAATATTTCTCTCCCATCCTTTCTCCCTCTCTTCTCCTCGCTCTAAAAATACATAAAAATAAAATCTTTAAAAAAGTTCAATAAGCACCAAGCAAAAGAAAAAAGAAAGTAATGCTTAGAATAATCAAATGTCTTAAAACAAGTTATAAAAAGAAAGTATTATAAGCAGTCAGAGAAAAAGGCATGTTATATACAAAGATTAAGATGCTAGCAGATTATTCACTAGAAACAATGAAAGCAAGACAGAGAAGCAACATCTTTAAAGTACTGCGGAAAAACATAAACAAATAAACTGTGATATTAGAATTTTAAAGCCACTAAAAATATCTTTCAAAAAACTTTCAGATATAAAAGTGAGTAAAAAATCCATTATCAGCAGACTACCATATGATCCAGCCATACCATTCCTAGGTCTTTACCCAAGTGAACTGAAACCTGTTTACACAAACACTGTACATGGATGATATTAACAGCTATATTTTAAAAAGTACGCATGAAAGCAACCCAATTATCGATTGCAGGTGAATGGATAATCAAATTATGGTATATCCACACAAGAGAATACTTATAATAGAAACTATTGATATAAACAATATAGATGAAAATCAAAATATCAGAATGAAAATGGACAAATTACCACCCCCAATGAAGGAAATAGCATATATTGTGATTCCTTTGATATAAAATTCTATAACATGCAAACTAATATCTAATAAGTGAAAAGAGACCAGTGATTGCCTGGGGACACTTGTGGGGAAGGAGAGCATGAGAAGAGAAGGGAAGAGGAATTACATAGAAGCACACGAGGACGCCTTTAGGGATGATGGATATAGTAATTATCTTCATTGTGGTGATAGTTTCACGACTTTAAATATGACAAAACTTCTCACATTATAGCTTTAACTATGTGTAGTTTATTGCATGTCAATTATACCTCAAAAAATTGTTCTAATAACTGGATGTTGATGACTGTGGAACAACTATATGTATTTAGCAGAAACAGAAAACTGTATACTTAAAATGGGTGAATTCTATGGTAGTAAATTATGTCTCCATAAAGCTGCTAAAAGTGGGGTGGGGAAGCTTCACTCTTATGTTTGGTTAGGATATGAAAATCTTATCTAACTGTAATGTGTTAGGCAGATTAAGCACAATGGATTCCATTTTAATTTTAGTTCAAAAGAAACAACTTATATTTGTGTGCTTTATTTGCTTTTTTGTTGTTAAACTGACAAACTTAGCTCATTTTTGGTGTAAATGCTGAGCTGTAAAAGTAATCCTGGGGAAACTGAAAACATCTGGCTACTACCTCAAATCCTGGTAGCTTATTAAATATTTTAGTAATTTCAATATTAGGAGATAACAATGCTCAACACCTGTTTCCATTTAGAAAAAAAAATCTGGAGGGATTTAAGATCTTTATTATGCATCTAGAAGCTTCTTTCTTTTATGAGGTAATACAACTGCAATTGCATATAACCATATTAGAAATAGCTTAAAATTACATTTTTTACTTTTATAACCTACAATATGAAATTTTTAAAACAAGCAAATCCAGGAAGTAAATGTTTATATTCATAAGTAGTACCTATAAATTCTATTAGAATAAGTAAATACATTTTTATTTTTTTTAAGTTTCTGGAAAAATTACTTTATATAAAAATTATTTTACTAATTAAGAGTTTACCTTTGTACAACTGAGTAGCATTTTTTTAATTCTGAGGAAATCTTTTATAAAAACTAACATGTCTCAAAAATGTGGACCAAAAGGATTTAATTATATCTTATATCAAAGTAGCAACAAATATGCAAATTTCAGTATTATAATCATACAATCATTAAATAAACAAGAGTACATATGAGACTAACTATAAACAACAGCATTCAGTGAAAAACTCAGGATATAGTAAATACTCCTACTACCCATGCTAATCCTTCATCATCTCTGGACCTTTTTTAATGTTAATACCATTTCTCTTCCTAGTTACCCCACATATAGTTTCAGGTCCAGTAGGAACTTAAAGGAATTTCTTTTTAACTAAAATGTCTTTTTTAAAACCAAAATGTATTAGACTGGCATTTACATTACTTTGAGTAAAGTTCACTAAGGGAATAAAGAAAAGCAAAAGACCTGAAAAGAGGTTAAAGAATTGAGGAGAGAAACCAGCCAGAACAGGAAAGGAAAAAAATTTCTAGCCATATTTGTTGTTTTTCTAAAACATGGCTTTATTATTTTCTAGAAATATTTCTAGTATTTGTTTCTAAATATTATTTTAATCATTCAGAAGTTTCTGAATATTAATGTGTTCATAACCTTAAGATGGTAAAACTTAGATGATAAGTAACAGTCTGTACCTTATAATATTTACCAAATATAGTAGTGCTCCCTTATTCGTAGTTTCGCTTTCCAGTTTCAGTTACCCATGGTCAACCGTGGTCTGACTAGATTAAATGAAAAATTCCAGAAATAAACAACTCGTAAGTTGTAAATTGTGCGCTGCTCTGAGTCAAATGATGAAATCTCACACTATTCTGCTCCTTCCTGCTTGGCATGTGAATCATCCCTTTTTGCAGTGTCTCCACAATGTAAAAGCTAACAACTCTTTAGTCACTTTTCAGCTGTTTGGTTACCAGATTGACTGCAACGGTATCATAGTGCTTGTGTGCAAGTAACCCTTATTTTACGTAACGGCCCCAAAGCACAAAAGTAGTGATGCTGGCAATTTGGATGTGCCAAAGAGAAACCATAAAGTGCATCCTTTAAGTGAAAAGGTGAAAGTTTTTGATTAAGGAAAGAAAAAATATTGTACACTGAGGTTGCTAAGACCTACTGTAAAAATGCATTTTCTTTTTGTGAAATTGTGAAGGAAAAAGATATTCTTGCTAGTTTTGGTTGTTATACCTCAACCTGCAAAAGTTACAGACCACAGTGAGTGATGAGAGCTTAGATACGAGAGAAAAGGCATTAAATTTGTGGGTGGGAGGCATTAACAGAAAACATGTTTTGACTGACAGCAGCTCGCACCATCAAGTATGGAACCTATACAAGACTTTAGCAAGGGATTTCCTGAAATGAGTGACACAAAGCCTTTTATTACAATTAAGAAATGGTTATATACATTCAGGAATAGGTTTGGCACTTTATCATCTTATATCAGCACAAGAAGAAAGATGGGAGACGTCACATTCATAGAGCTTTATTATATTATATTAATTGTTCTATTTTATTTTTACGTATTCATTTATTTTATCCTCACTCAGAGACATTTTGTCATTGCCTTTTAGGAAGGGAGAGACAAAAACATAGATGGGAGAGAGAAGCATCCATATGTGCCCTGTCCAGAGATCGCACATGCCCAGACTGAAGAGTGTACATGCCTGGACTGGTAACTGAACCTGCAACTTTTCAGTTACAGGATGACGCTCCAACCAAGCCACACTGGCCAGGGCACTGTTGTATTTTAATATAGTTAATATCTCACTGTGCCTAATTTATAAATTAAACTTTATCATAGGTATGTACATAAGTATGCATGTATAAGAAAAACACAGTACCCTGTACATACGAGATTCAGTTCTATCTGGAGTTTCAGGCATCCAATGAGGTCTTGGAAGTATCAACCTCAGATAAGAAGGGACTAATGTTATCTGCTGAATATACAGATGCGGCAAAAGTTTACAGTTCTAAGTATGTGAAGCACAGAATTTATTTATATTATTTAATATTATATTATTTTTCATATGAACCAATGCTAAGCCTACTGTTGTCCCACCCTGTATTAAATGTCTTGTTATAGGGGCTAGGATTACATATAGATAGGTAGATGACAAGGTCTCTGTTCTTTATAGGTTTATATTCCAATTTTAATTTTAAAATATACAATAAAAAGTTGGATAAGGCAAGGGCATTAAGCATGCACTGTGCACAAACAAGTTTAATTGTTATCGAAGTTTCATGGTAGCAGTTATAGAAGATGTAGATAGAAAGATAAAACACTTTAAATAATAACTATTTAAAACACCTGAAATAAAATGGAGGTCTTAAACAAGACATTCCCAACCTTTCTCAGTCCTTGATACCTTAGTGTCTCAATATTTTCACTGTGCTCCTGAAACATAAACCTAACAATTGTTTCACAGAACGTTGTAACAAATTAATAACTATATGAAAAGATAATACACATAGCTTTAAAAAGTAACCTTAGGGGGAGAAGGAAGATGGCGGAGGAGTGAGGGGAGGCTGCGCTTTCAGGCTCCCGAGACCCGTCTGCAGTTTGGGCTAATTGCAGACAGAACATCTCAGTGAGCAGCTGGACACTGGCAGGAGTCGAGCCTTGGCACTGCTGGATTAGAGAAAATCCATCTGGGAACAACCTGTTTAGTGAGGATAGCGGAGGAAAAGGGGACGAAATGGGATTACTGACTGGGGCGGCTGCCCAAGCTGTGGCTGGAAGTACACAAAGGCTTTTTGGCGACCACGGGCTACCCTGGAGAGGAGTCGGGAGGAGAGCGGATCTCTGCCCGCTGGCAGAGACAGTACCCGACCAGGTGGCATTGGCGCTGAAGGACAGGAGACAGCGTGCTCCCGGGCAAGTGAGAACATAACTCTCCTTTATATTTTTCTCTAGTGGATGGTGGAGAGGGGAGGAAAGTCTGGGGGTGGTAGGCCATTCTTGAGGAGCGCAGGCGCAGAGGCGCGCTCATCCACTCCCCAACCCTACCCTGGGGTCGCAAAGGCGCGCATAGGGAAGTGCTCTCATTCACTGGCCCAGGTGCACGGGGCCGTGAGTCCAGACGTCCCTCGGACACTCCCCAACGGACATAAGAGCAGTGCCCCAATGGGCACAGGGTGGGCCCACTGAACACGCAGAGGACCATGCACAGACACCCCTAGCCAGCTCCAGTGGGCGCCGGGCCCCAGGCCGGAAAGCAGACCACTAGCGCAGGCTCTGTTCGTGCCCACTCAGACGGGTGAGGGAGGGCGGGCGGCTGCGGCACGGGAACAGAGGGTGGCAGCGACTCACAGACGCTCACTTCCACTGAGCACAAGTGCCCGGGGCCCCGCCCTAAGAGGCAAGAGACCAACTCCCGGAGCTCAGCTAAGCGGGACTAAGGGCACAGGCGCCGAGCGTGAAAACACCTCAGCCCGGCAACAATAGGCGCCAATCACAGGGCAAGCTCACAGGCCGCCTGCGCGTGCAGGGGCGAGCGCGCAAGGACACCTCAGCTGGCTCCAGAGGGCAGCAAGGGAACGCGCCGTGCCAGCAACCGCGGGTGCACACCATTGCGGCAACCGTGGGCACACACCAGCGCCGCAAGAAACAAGAACCTCTGAACTGCCACACTAGACCAGCTGCGGACGCAGACACACAAAGGCTGAACTGAGTAAAAGCATTCCTTTCTTTTTTTTCTTTTTCTCCTTTCTTTTCTCTCTTTCTTTCTTCTTTTTTTTTTTCGCTTTTTTTTTTCTTTCTTCTTTTTGTTGTTGTTGGGTTTTTTTTTCCCCCTTCCAAAAAAAAAAAAAAAAAAAAAAAAAAAGGAGCGAGGAGGAGAGGAGGGGAAGAAAAAAAGGAAAAGAAAAACAAACTATATCTCTAATTTGTTGCATATAACCTCTCCTTCTCATCCCTTCTCTTTAATCGTTATTTGTTTGTGTGTCTAGTTTAGCCCCCATCACTCTAAATAATAGAATATAATTACTATATAAACCCAATACAATACAATCCCACTTTCTTACTATATTATGCATTTTTCCATCCTTTTCTTCTATTTTTATTAACATACAATGTAAATATTACCTACTGGCTTGCATAGTCTCAACTATTATTAATCTATCACCCCCTCTATCAAAAATTATATTTTTCCTTCCTAAATACAACTCTTATATATTCTTCTTATAGTATAAAAGCTCTAATTTCCTTACATTTATATTAATACTGGCTCGTTGGCTGAAAATAGCGGGATACAGGGTGGGGGATATTTTTTGAGGGTGTGGGTCTCGTGCCTGGGCTGTGTGTTTATGTTTTTAACAGCATATCCACAAAAGAACTCAAGACAAAGTGGACAGAGTGACTCTCAATCAACAAGCCAGAAGGAAGATCCTACCAAAGAACATCTGAAATATAACCAGACAGCATAAACAAATGACATAAAGGGTAACCCAAGAACATCAGGCTCAGGATATCAAAGAGACTGCACCACTGAAACCCCCAGATCTCCCATAAAGAATCTCACACCACAAAGGAGGGAAGTCAAAGCAGACCATCCCACCCAAAAAAACAAACTAATAAATAAATAAAAACAAACAAGAAGAATCCAACATGGTAAGACTCAAAAATAACCCCTCAATGAAGAGAAAAGAGGAATCCTCAGAAAGAGAGATAGATGAAATAGACATAGCCCAAATGTCAGACATGGAATTCAAAACAATGGTGGTAAAGAAGCTCAATATACTCGACATCCTTAAAAACAACTATGACGACCTCCAAGGAAGTTACCAGCAGCTCCAAGAAAATTACAGGGAACTTGCAGGGAACTACACCAGCATAAAAAAAGACATAGAAACTGTTAACAAGAACCAGGAAGAATTGAAGAATTCAATCTCTGAACTGAAAAACACAGTAGTATCAGTCAAAAGCAGACTAAATGAAGCAGAGGATCGTATTAGTGAGTTAGAGGATAATGTAGGAAATAATTCTCAAACGATACAGCAAAATGAAAAAAGATTGAAAAGATATGAACAAGATGTAAGGGAATTACAGGATAGCATGAGAAGAAACAATATCAGGATCATCGGAATTAGAGAGGGAGAAGAAAAGGAGCATGGAATGGAAAAACTGATAGGAGAAATAGTGACAGAAAATTTTCCGAACCTGACGAGAGGAAAAGTTATACAAGTTCAGGAAGCACAGAGAGTTCCAATGAAGAGGAACTCCCAAAAACCCACCCCAAGGCACATCATAATTAAAATGGCAACATTTCAAGACAAAGAGAGAATCTTAAAAGCAGCAAGAGAAAAACAGCAAATAACATACAAGGGAGCTCCGATAAGGCTATCAACTGATTTCTAAACAGAAACATTACAAGCCAGAAGGGAATGGTCAAAAATATTTCAAGCAATGAAAAACAAAGGCCTACAACCAAGAATACTCTACCCAGCAAGGCTCTCATTCAAAATAGAAGGTGAAATAAGGACTTTCTCAGACAAAGGAAGACTAAAAGAATACATCTCCAGCAAACCAGCATTGCAAGAGATGCTAAAGGGAGTGTTCTAAGAAAAAAGAAGAAAAAAAAAAAAAGAGAGGAGAGGAACAGAGGTACAAAGGGAAATGAATAAATACATGTCAATAATAACCTTAAATGTAAATGGATTAAATGCTCCAATTAAAAGACATAGGGTAACGGAATGGATAAGAAAACAGGACCCACATATTTGCTGTCTACAAGAAACACACCTTAAAACAAAAAATTTACACAGACTGAAAGTAAAGGGATATAAAAAAAAATCTTCCAAGCAAACGGACCAGAAAAAAAAGCCGGTGTAGCAGTCCTCATATCAGACAAAATGGATTTCAAAGCAAGGGCAATAAAAAGAGACAAAGAAGGACATTTCATAATACTTAAAGGAACAATCCATCAGGAAGATATGATATTGATAAACATATATGCATCCAACATAGGAGCACCCAAATACATAAAGCGAACACTGGAAGACCACAAGAAGGATATCAACAACAACACACTCATAGCAGGGGACTTCAACACTCCATTATCAACAATAGACAGATCATCAAAGCAAAGAAACACCAAGGATATACAGGCATTGAACAACACACTAAACCACATGGACCTAACTGATATATATAGAACTTTCCACCCCAAAGAAGCAAAATATACATTCTTTTCAAATGCACATGGGACAGTTTCAAAGATAGACCACATGATACGACACAAAACAAGCCTCAACAAATTCAAGAAAATTGAAATCATATCAAGCATCTTTTCAGACCACAATGCCTTGAAACTAGAAATCAACCTCAGAGAAAAAAAATCAAAGACACCCAAACTCATGGAGATTGAATAACATGCTATGAAATAATGAATGGATTAACAATGACATCAAAAAAGAAATCAAGAAATTTCTAGAAACTAATGATAATGAGCACACAACAGCTCAAAACCTGTGGGACACAGCAAAAGCAGTCCTGAGAGGGAAGTTCATAGCAATACAGGCATATCTGAAAAGGATAGAAGAATCTCAAATAAAAAACCTAACCATAAAGCTACAAGACCTAGAACAACAACAACAAACAAAGCATAGGGCAAGAAGAAGGAAGGAAATCATCAAGATCAGGGCAGAACTAAATGACATAGAGACTAAACAAACAATCCAAAAGATCAACAAAACTAGGAGCTGGTTCTTCGAAAAAATAAACAAAATTGACAAGCCTCTAGCCAGTCTAATCAAGAAAAAAAGAGAGAAGACCCAAATAAACAAAATCAGAAATGAAAGAGGAGAAATCACGACTGATACCACAGAAATACAAATGATAGTTAGAAATTACTACAGACAACTGTATGGCAAGAAATTTGACAATCTAGAAGAAATGGACAAATTTCTAGAAACATACAACCTTCCAAAACTGAATCAAGAAAAAGTGGAAAGTCTCAACAGACCAATAACAAAGAAGGAAATTGAAACAGTAATCCAAAATCTCCCTGCACACAAAAGTCCTGGACCGGATGGCTTCACAGGCGAATTCTACAAAACATTCAGGGAAGAATTAACTCCTATCCTCCTCAAACTGTTCCGAAAAATCCAAGAAGCGGGGAAAATCCCAAACTCTTTCTATGAAGCCAGTATTATCCTAATCCCCAAACCAGGTCAAGACACAACAAAGAAAGAAAATTACAGGCCAATATCACTGATGAACATAGAGGCTAAAATCCTCAATAAAATATTGGCAAACAGGATCCAGCAATACATCAAAAAGATCATACATCACAATCAAGTGGGATTCATCCCAGGGATGCAAGGATGGTTTAATATTCACAAATCAATAAATATAATACATCACCTAAACAAAATGAAAGACAAAAATCACATGATCATATCAATAGATGCAGAAAAAGCATTTGATAAAGTACAACACCCATTTATGATGAAAACACTCAGCAAAATGGGAATAGAGGGAGCATACCTTAACATAATCAAGGCTATATATGAGAAGCCTGAGGCCAACATCATACTCAATGGACAAAAACTAAAAGCATTCCCCCTGAATTCAGGAACTGGACAAGGTTGTCCACTCTCTCCACTCCTATTCAACATAGTGTTGGAAGTCCTAGCCACAGCAATCAGACAAGAAAAAGAAATAAAAGGCATCCAAATTGGGAAAGAGGAAGTAAAACTATCATTATATGCAGATGACATGATAGTATACCTAGAAAATCCTATAAACTCCACTAAAAGACTTCTCGATATAATAAGTGAATTTGGCAAAATAGCAGGGTACAAAATAAATATACAGAAATCTAAGGCATTTCTGTACACCAACAATAAAATATCAGAGACAGAGACAAAAGAGAAAATACCATTTACTATAGCAACAAGAAAAATAAAGTACCTAGGAGTAAACTTAACCAAAGAGATAAAAGACCTGTACTCTGAAAATTACATAACATTGAAGAAAGAAATTAAGGAAGATACAAATAAATGGAAGGAAATACCATGTTCTTCGATGGGAAGAATCAACATCATCAAAATGGCCATACTACCCAAAGCAATTTACAGATTCAATGCAATCCCTATTAAAATATCAATGACATATTTCACAGACCTAGAACAAATACTCCATAAATTCATATGGAACCAAAAAAGACCCCGAATAGCAAAAGCAAGCTTGAGACAGAAGAACACAGCAGGAGGAATTACAACACCAGATATCAAACAATACTACAAAGCCACTGTGATCAAAACAGTCTGGTACTGGCATAAGAACAGACATATAGATCAGTGGAACAGAAGAGAGAGTCCAGAAATAAACCCAGGCCTCTATGGTCAACTAATATTTGATAAAGGAGGAAGGAACATAAAATGGAGTGAGAAGAGCCTCTTTAACAAATGGTGCTGGGAGAACTGGATAGGGACCTGCAAAAAAATGACACTAGACCACCAACTTACACCACACACGAGAATAAACTCAAGATGGATCAAAGACTTAAATGTAAGCCGTGACACCATAAAAGTCCTAGAGGAAAACATAGGCAAGAAAATATCAGATATCTCACGTAACAATTTCTTCACGGATACATCTCCTAAAGCAAGAGAAATAAAGGAAAAAATAAATAAATGGGATTACATCAAACTAAAGAATTTCTGCTCAGCAAAAGAAAACATCAGCAAGATGAAAAGGAAACCAACCATATAGGAAAACATATTTGCCAATGACATCACAGACAGGGGACTGATTTCCAAAATATATAAAGAGCTGATACGACTCAACATCAAGAAAACAAACAACCCAATTAAAAAATGGGCAAGGGACCTGAACAAACACTTCTCCGAAGAGGACATACAGAAGGTCCATAGACACATGAAAAAATGCTCAACATCATTAGCCATCAGGGAGATGCAAATAAAAACCACAATGAGATACCATTTTATACCAGTCAGAATGGCCATCATCAACAAATCAACAAACAACAAGTGCTGGCGAGGATGTGGAGAAACGGGAACCCTACTGCACTGTTGGTGGGAATGCAGACTGGTGCAGCCACTATGGAAAACAGTATGGAATTACCTCAAAAGATTAAAAATGGAACTGCCTTTTGAACCAGCGACTCCTCTACTAGGATTATACCCGAAGAATCTTGAAACACCAATTCAAAAGAACTTATGCACCCCTATGTTCATTGAAGCACTGTTTACAATAGCTAAGTGCTGGAAACAACCTAAGTGTCCATCTGTAGATGAGTGGATCAAAAAACTGTGGTACATTTACACAATGGAATACTATGTAGCAGAAGGAAAGAAGGAACTCCTGTCATTTGCAACAACATTGATGGAACTAGAAAAGAATTATGCTTAGTGAAATAAGCCAGGCAAAGAAAGAAAAATACCATATGATATCACCTAATACAGGAAACTAAAGAATAACACAAAGGAACTAAATAGAACAAAGAGCAGAATAACAGTCAATAGTGGGGAGGGGAGAGGGAGAGAAGGGGATAAGTATGGGAAAGGTTTAGTCAAAGAACCTGTATGAAAGACTCATGGACATGGACAACGGGGAGAGATATGATTGCAGGAGAGGGGGTGGGTTGGGTGGGGGAGAGAAATGGGGGAAAATGGGACAACTGTAATTGAAAAACCAAAAAAAAAAAAAAAAAAAGTCACCTTATTTCTTTCTTTAAGAACTATCTTAATGGGAAATGTGTACCTGTTGGGCAATGTACAACCTCTCGAACTCTGGGTTAGATTGAAAACTGTTAACTTTGCCATTTTAATTAATCTTTAGGTTCATCTTGTTGGGGACTCTCTGAGCTTCCTTGGGCTTGCAGGTCTATTTCCTTTGCCAGGTTGGGCAAGTTTTCTGTCATTATTTCTTCAAGTAAGTTTTCAATTCCTTGCTCTCTCTTGTCCTTTGGTACCCCTTTGATGTCAATGTTAGTATGCTTGGTATTGTCCCAGAGGCTCCTTAAACAGTCCTCATTTAAAAAAATTCTTTTCTTTTTGCTATTCTGAGTGGGTATTTTCTGCAACTTCTCTTCCAATTGGATTCAATCCTCTACTTCTTCTAATCCTACGGTTAATTCCCTCTAAAGTATTCTTCATTTCTGACTGTTCTTCTTTATGTTTCCTATCTGTCTGAAGTTCCCACTGAGTATCTTCATAACCAGTGTTTTGAACTCTACATCTGGTATACTGCTTGTCTCCATTTTGATTATTTCTTTATGTGGAGTTTTAGTCTGTTCTTTCATTTGGGACACGTTTCTTTGTCTTCTCATTTTGGTAGCCTCCCTGTGTTTGCTTCTACATATTAGGTTGAGCTGTTACATCTCCCAATCTTATTAGAGTGGCCTCATGTAGTAGATGTTCTGTGGAGACTAATGGCACAGTCTCCCTGATCACCTGAGTTGGGTGCACTAGGTGTGTCCCCTATGTGGGTTGTGTGTGCCCTCCTATAGCAGTTGAGTCTTGACTGCTGTTGGCAGGTCAATGGGAGAGATTGACTCTTAGGCAGATTGGCTGTGAGGACTGGCAGTCACTACAATGGAGGTCAGCTGTGCAGAGGTCCAACCCACAAGCAAGATTTGCTTTAGCAGGGTTCTGGTGTCTGTTGAGTCGGCCTTTTGGGTGTAGCATTTGTGGAGGTGGTTGGGTTGAGCTCTGCTGTGGCCTGAAGCTGGCTGCCAGGGTATATTGCTTCTGGGGTCTCTTGAAAAGAACTCCGGTACAGGCCAAGATCAGCTGCTGCTTGTGCCCTGCCTAGAGCCCCTTAGTATGAGCTACAAAGTGATGTGCAGATAGTGGCCACTTATGCAGGGCTTGAAAGTGCCTGCAAGAGGCTAAGCTGCAGACCGAGACTGAAGCTGGTTGCTGTTAAGTCCTGGGCTTGGAGCTGCTTAGCAAGAAATTCAAATATGCCAAGGCCAGAGGCTGAATGTTTGGGATTTGTGAACCTCTGAGAGATTTTAGGAATGTCTGTAGCATGATCTAATATAGGCCATTTGTATGAAAAAGCTACTGGAAGAGGCTTGCGAAGGCAAGCAAGTTGGATGAGTCAGGGTCTCATGGAATCATCAGGGCAGGGCAAAGGGTATTAGTTAGGTTGATAGCGACTCAGATATTGCTTCCACCTGAACATGCAGGCTAGACTGGGGAGGTCTCATCAAAGGAACAATGGCTTCCGGCAGCACTACTATATGGGAGAAAGCCCTTACCCTGAAACCAGACAATTCCATTGCTCCCATATGTTCCTGGCACCTTTTGAGCTATGGCCCCAGCAGTGAAGCTTAGCATGAGTGATTCTATCAGTGAATAAGTCCATGCCCAGGTCCTTTAAGAGGAATGCCTAGGACCCCAGAAGCCCTCCATGTCACTAAGCCACAATCTCTCCACTTAGTACAGCCAGAAGTTATGAAGACTTCTCAGCACTGGAACTCTGGGATGAGGGCTTGGTGTGGGGTTGGGACCCCTCATTCATCAGGGGGCACCTCCACATACAAGATATCCCCCATTGCTTTTTCACTGCCACATGTGAGTGTGGGATCATCTCATTTCATGTCTCTGCCCCTCTTACCAGTCTCAACGTGGCTGCTTCTGTAAATCCTTAGTTAAAGGACTTCTGTTGGGATAGACTTCAGGTGGTTCTCAATGACGGTTGTTCAGTAGTTTAGCTGTAATTTTTATGTGATTTTTAAGTGAACTTAGCATTTCCCTATTCTGTCATCTGAAATTACACATTGTAATATTCATAATATGCAGTTTTCAATAAAAAATTATGAGGCAAGCACAGAAATAAGAAAGTATGGCTGGTGTACAAGATAAGAAGAAATTAACAGCAACTATCCCTGGGGAAGCTAAGACATTGAATTTATTAGAGAAAGAATTTATACCAACTGTCTTACATATAGACAAAGACCTAAAGGAAACCAAAGGAAAAAAAAAAAAAGAAGAAGAATGGTGTTTCAACAAATAGAGAATGTTAATAAATATATAGAATTTATAAACAGACCCAGACAGAAATCCCTGACTGAAAGTACAATATGTGAAATATTAAAAGTTTACTAGAGAGGTTCAACAGCAGACTTGAGCAGGCAGAAGAATTGGCAAACTTTAAGACAGGTCACTTGAATGAATCCAGTCTTAGTAGCAGCAAGAAAAAGAAAAAAAAGTAAACATAAGGGGAAGAGTCTAGTCAAGGAACTAGTATAAATGACCTATGGACATGGGCAACGGGGACTGACTGTGGGGGAAGAGGTGGGTAGGGTGGGCAGGAGCAATGGGGGAAAAGGTCGGAAAACTGTAATAGAAAAACAATAAATAAATCAAAATAAAAATAAACATAATTCTGCATTACTGGAGCAGCTAGGGAATGAGGCATATTATATGAAGAGAAACATTGATTAACAATTACAGCTGACTTCTCATAATAGAAATATGGAAGCCAGAATACAATTAAATTAATTTTAAAAGATAAATCATAATATTAACTTTGAAAGAGAGTAATATTTCTATATCCACTGATATTCTTTAAAAATTAAGGAGAAACATAAAGAAAAAATGTGAAAGAATTAGACTCTAGAACATCTTCATACAATAAATGCTAAAAAATTTTGTGAGCTAAGGAACATTATAACAGAAAATTGCAACAAGGAAATAAAATAATAAATGGGATACTAACTATAAATGCAATGTTTTATTTTGTTTTCTGAGAAAAGTACTCTGAAAAAAGTAAACTATATCCTTAAAGTTCTTAGATCTTCAAAGTAAAACCAATACTCGATGTATAGATTATTAATGCACTTGTATAAGTAAAATATATTACTATAAGAAAGGGTGGCATGGAAGAATATGCAAATATATCTTCAAAAAATCCTTAAACTGATTTGGAATTAAAATAGTATGTTGTGATCAAAAATGGTAATAAGTTCAATATGAATACCTGAATCTCTAAATTAAGCAATAAACACATACACAAATACACACAAACAAGCATAACTAAAAGGCTGTATGAGGAATGAAATGGAATAACAGCAGCATTTGTTTCAATAACAACTACAAAGTTCAGGAAAGAATAAACAGAGAAAAAAGAGCATATGCTATTTAAACATCAATACTGTAGAATTAAATACATATCAAAAATAATAGTAATAGGAACGTTTATAAAGGATTCATGAAACCTTCTCGGGGGTGCTATGCCAAAAGTTTTCAAACTGTAAGCATCAAATATGTTTATTTATACAGGTGACTCTCTACGTCCAGAGTTTTTATGCAAACACTACACCATTTTATATAAGGGGCTTGAACATCTGTAGACTTCTGGTATTTGCAGGGGCTCCTGGAACCAATCCCCCTGGCATAGAGAGATGACTATACAACTAAAGCTGTTAAAAAAAAAAGAAAGAAAAAGAAATACTGCAGTATACTAAAAATTTCAAATTAGATATTCAGGGTAGATAAAAAGTCACCTACATGATATATATAAAACATTTCATTTTAAATTGAAAAAGCAAACAGGGTGAAAACAAAAAATGGAAAAATTCAGTAGGTTACTTTACACACGAGAAGGAGGGTATGGTTCTACTAATAACAGACAAAGTAAGCTCCAACTCAAAGAGTGATTTTTAGAAAGAAAAGGAAATATTTATATTGATAAGAGTAAAATGATCAAAGAGACATAACAACACTAAATGTACATTCTCCAAATTAAAAGTAAAACAAAACAATAGGAGGTATCAATAACACTTAATGGAACTAAAAATGGTTTGAAACTGACCTAATCCTTTTGTCTCCTGGTTTGATTACTTTAAGGGTCTTTATGGGAGTTTTTTTTTCTGAGCACTACTAAAGCGAGATTTTTAGGAGAGATCTTGGTGGTTCAAACCAGAGACATGATTCATATTTGTGGACTGAACTCATGGGAACTTGTTGGTGGGAAGACTCTGACTCCTGATGCTTGCTTGCTTCATGCTTATAATTTCTGATATCTATGAAAGCTGATGCTTGTTTTTGTGTTTACTTTTGATCTCTGGCCTCCCAAAATGTCAGCACCTCAATAAACATTTGTTGTTGTCAAAAATAAATTAACAGACTAAATAAAAGAGGGCAAGAGATCAAGCAACCTCTGGGATAACATCAAGTGTACAAACATTCACATTATATGAGTCTCAGGAAAGAAGAGACTGTTGCAGAAAGAATATGTGAAGAAATAATGGCTGAAAACTTCCCAAATCTGATGAAAGACATCAGAAGCTGAAAGATCTAAGTAGGATAAACTCAAAAGAGATGATCATTATGCGAACTATTACGAACAGTGTAAAAACAAAGACAAAGGGGAATCCTAAAAGTAAAAACAGAAGCAACTCATCACTTAAAAGAAATTCTCAGTAAGATTAAAAGCCTATTTTTCATTAGAAAACATAAAGGCCAGAAGGAACTGGGATGCCATTTTTAAAGTGCTGAAAGAATAAAATAAAAACTTGTCATCTAAGCATTCTACATATGGCAAAACTATCCTTCAAAAATGAAGAAAATAAGAAATTCTCAGACACACAAAGTTAAGGGAGTGTGTCATGAGTAGACCTGCCTAGAAGAAATGCTGAGTCATTCCAAACAAAATCAAAGGACACTAGACAGTGTTAAAATCAGAAAAAAATAACATCAGTGAAACTAACTTCATAGGTAAATATAAAAGCCAGTATTACTACACTTTTGGTTTGTTAACTCTATCTGTTGTCTTTATGACTTAAAAGGCAAATGCATAATACAATAATTATAATCTATGCTAATGGACACACAATGTTTAAAGATATAATCTGTGACAACACTATAAAGGCAGGGATGAACAGCTGTACAGGATCAGAATTTCTGTAGGCTACTGAAAATAAATTGGTATCAATTCAAACAAGATTGTTATAAATTTAGGATGATTGCTGTAATTACCAGGATAACAACCAAGAAAATAACTTAGATAACTAAAAATATACAGAAAAGGAAACAAGAAGGGAATTTAAAAGGTAAAGTAGAAAAACTCAAACAGAAAAGAATTCAGGAAAACAAAATAAGATTCACAGAAAACAAATCACAAAATGACAGAAGCCCTTTTGTTGTATTAAAAAAACATGGCTTTTTTTTTGCCCCTGGTTCACAATAGTCAAAAGGTGAAAACAAACTAAACATTATTATTTGATGAATGAGTAAACAAAATCCGGTATATACCCAATCAATGGAATATTACTTAGCCATAAAAAGGAATAAAGTACTGATACATGCTACAAAAAACTTTGCAAATAGTACGCTAAACGAAAGAAGCTAGACACGAAGTCCACGAATGATATAATTTTGTTTAAAGAAAATATCTAGAATACACAAATCTACAGAGACAAAATCTATTTGCGAAAATCTGAAGTGGAATAAGGAGTGACTACTTAATGGGTATGGGGTTTCCTTCTGGGGAAATGAAAATGCTCTTTAGCTAGATAGTGATGATAGTTTCACAACATTAGAAATATACTAAACATCTCTGAATTATATTTTTTAGATGGTTAAAATAATTTATGTTATGTGTACCTTACCACAATATTGTTACAAAAGTCTGTGTAGTTTCTATTCATTTATTAAACCAGGACCAGATGTAGCCAAAAAAGCAACAAAGATAATCAGAAGATATGTGCTACATACCGGTTAGTGCTGCTGGCTTGGATAGCGTACTATATTGATTTTGTGTAGATATCATACTTTGACGTGGACTTAGTGTTGGTGATGCAACTAGTGAAAGCTCCTCAATAATGATACTGCTTTTGGGATGATTCTTGGGAAGTTCATTTAATCTTTGTTCTAATGAATACTTTAAAAGATCCAACTTTTGACTTGATTCATTAAATCTTGCTTGAGCCTTGAACAGAGAAAAGACCATTGTTGTCACTTAAATTCTTTAAGTAATGTATTTATTAAGTTAAAATTTAATTTAAATTTAATTTTATTTAAAATTACCTCTGAAAGTGCTTTTCTGTCTGTTACTTTTCCTGAGCCAAGTAATTTCATTACATTCTTTGCACCTTCTGCTACTGCAAACTCTATCCTAAAATGATGCCGTAATTCTTCCATTCGAAGTTCAAGAGGACTTATGACAGGTTTTGCTAGAGGAGGGAAAAAAACAAACAAAACTTCATTGAACCATTTACTTCAGTTTTTAATATGTAGTAATTAAAACTTCTAAAAAAATGAATACTTACAACATTAAAAGTTAAAACGGAATACTGAATAGATACAATGTTGAGATACAGAACCTTTTAGAAAAAAATTCAAAAACTCAAGATAAAAAGGTATAATGCTGCCTGCCTGGTGTCTCTTCAATTTTAAACCAGTGCATCTTTCTTACATAAAATATATTTAGCACCATATTGCCCATAATAAGAATGACAATTTATCTCTATTTCATCACCATTGTCAAAAGCCAATTCATTGGTCTGGACTGCCTGAAGAATCTGCATTCGTATCACTTCTATTTTTGTCTTGCTGTCCTGGAGCAGTTGCTGTGCTGTGCCATGGAGTTTCCGATCCTATTAAAAGTAAGTTTAAAAAGGTAAGCAGATAAAGAGACAAAACATTTTCTTAGCTTCTAAATAAGATCAAATGAAACCAGCAAGTGAAAAACAAGAGTTAAAAGAACACTGTGAACACAATTATACACACACATAACACATGTAGATACTTATTTTAAAAAGCCATCAAGTAGATAGGGTAACAAGAGAGAAAAACAACTCCATTATTTAAGACAATGAGAGAAAACAAGTCTTATGACTGTTTTTTAAAAATCCAAAATTCACATTTGTAATTTTCTCTTTGCTTTACAAAATACAAATAATTTTCTTATAACAACATCAATAACTCTCATATTTAGAAGGACTGTATGCGATGGATGTTTTAGTCACTAAGCCTGAAATTTTTAGGAAATCTCTTTCTCTCCCATTACATTTTCATGGAGTTTCACATATGTTGGCACATTTAAAAAATAGGTAATCATAGACAGTATTTGTGTTCCTTTAAAGTATGATAAAGGAACAGGAAACAGCATTTTTCAACACTGGTAATAACGAGAAAGATCCCTAGATACTCTTGAATGTCAAAATATTAGCCCTGACTGGTGTGGCTCAGTGATGGTTACTGGTTCGATTCCCTGTCAGGGCACATGCCTGGGTTGTGGGCGCGTGAGAGGCAACTGATTGATGTATCTCTCTCACATATCAATGTTTCTCTCCCTTTCTTACTCCTTCTCTAAAAATAAATAAAATATTTTTTAAAGAAAGAGACCCTAAAGCTATGGTAGAAATTATAGTGAATAAATCTGTCATCTATTAAGACTTCAAGAAAGCTCCTGTATTAAATGAAATAAGATTACTATTGCCCCTCGGTTTAGTTCCAGTAACAGTGAATATTACTGACAGAGTCACAAAAAACAAAAACAAAAACAAACTTTACCATTTGAGGAAGTGTGGTAGGCAAAATAATAACCCACCCATAGATGTCCATATCCTGGAACCTTGAGAATATGTTCGCTTACAGGGCAAAAGGGGAATTAAGATAGCATCATTAGGTCATTAGTCACCCAATCTCAAAATATAGAGATTATCCTGGATTATCTAAGGGCCCCAGTGTAATCGCAAGAATCCTTAAATGTGCAAGGGGAAGGCAGATGAAGAGGTAAGGGAGAAGAAACGAGCCCACTGTTGTTGGCTTCCAAGCCAGAGGAAGGCCAGACTCTAGAAGTTGGAAAGAACAGGGAAATGAATTCTCCCCTATACCTTCCAGAAGGGAACACAGTCCTGTCAACACCTTGATTTTAGCTCAGTGAGCTCCATGTGAGAATTCTCAATTACAAAGTTGTAACATAATAAATTAGTGTTGTTTTAAACCACTAAATTTGTAGTACTTTGTTACAGCAGCCAAAGAAAGCTAATCCAGAGAATTTTTTTCAAAGTTTCTTAAGAAACAAGTGATAGAAGTTAATGCTATCTGTTACATTAGTTGTCAAAATCTGGCAGGCTTCAATCCACAAAAAACAAATGGTAAATAAAAGTGGGCCTAAGTTAGGAAGCACTTATTTTACAAGAAAGACCAATGTTTGCATATTATTTAAGCATCTCTACTTTTATCACTACTAAGGCAGTCAATATGAATTTGGAAATAAAATAACATGTGATCAATCTATATTTTCCAGGAGACTGAAGACTGGAAGCTAAGAGACAAGCATCAGATACACAGCATTATTTCAATAAATCAAACACACACAGTATACTTTGACACCGAATAAAGGGCAGGATGGAGATGTATGTGGTGGGAGAGACAATACTGCTATTATATTAGGAAAAAAAGAAAGCTAAGGTATATTATGTTAAACACCAAATTAAACTGATATACAGTGGAGGAAAAAGCAATTAGCGAATTCATAAATTTTTCGTCCATTTCTTCTCTGCTCCCAAGGTCAGTCATTTAAGAAAGAATTTCTAGTTAGATTTTGTTCTCTACTAAATATTTAGATTTCACACCAAGGAAATAAATTCAAATAGTTTACTAAGTTCCTTAAATATTAATTTATACCATAAAGAAGTGTACACACACACATACACAAATACACACACACTGTTAATTCAGCTTTACTAGAAAGAATACTATCTTGAATTTGGTGTTTGTCTATGACTTATATATGCTTTTATGAATGCACCTATTCACCTTCCAAATTAAAAATGAAAATACCTTTTTCTTAAATTTTTCCTCCTATTCAGTATTAGGAACACCAGAAAAACTAGAGATTTAAAATAGCCTTTTAATGAGCCCCAATCAGATTAAGGGAAAAACTTAGTACCCCAAAGCTCCTATTTTAATGGGACAAATATGTTTTGCAATCAGAGGTTATTCTGAAAACCAGCGGTACTACTTCAAGCCATGAAATTTACATTCTGTTAACAGATGATAAAGAAAGAGACTGTGTAAATTTTAACTTCAGGTAGTGCTAATACAGTGAAAGGGATAAGGAGAGGCAGGGGTTGCTCTTTTGCATGGGATTGTTGTATAGAACTTGCTAAAGAGGTAGTATTGGAGCAGACTGTAATGAAGTGAGAGAAAGCCATGAAAGTTCTTGACAAGAGAGATAACATAGGCAGAGAAACAGTAAACACAAAGGCCTTGAGGTAAGAGCATGCTTGGTTTGTTCAAGGTACCCAAAGAAGCCAATATAGATAGTGTTTAAGAAGAGTGAATGAAAGTGTTTTAGAAGAAAAGATCAGAAGGCAGTGAAACATAAATCATGTATGAACTTGCAGTTACAGTAAGGACTCTGGATTTTGTTTCAAGCATGCTAGAAATCCACTGACGGGTTTTGAACAGGAGTGTAAAAATATGTGACTTAGCTTTCAAAAGAACAACTCTGGATAGAATATGTACTGGGGTAATAATTTTGTCATGCAGAATTCAATAACCAGAGTTCGGAAGATGTCTGTTTACTGTCAAACTGAATTAATGAATCACCCATGTCTCTAAATATGCTCCCCACCATGTGAAGGGCACGACCATTTACCTGTCTGTTCACATAACCAATCTAAGAATCATTTTTGACTCTGCCTTTTCCTCATATCCATACACCATATATTTATTCTATCTAAAGAGCTTTGACCCTATCTTCTTTGCTTTAATTGCTGTTACAAGAGGGATGAAGCATGTTTAACCTGGACTACTACAAAAGCCTACTTAAACTTGCTGCCTACAGACTTGACTTTCTCTAATTAGTTCTTCAAGTCTGAAGAAGATGGATGTGAACTTTGTAAACTTTAAATCTGATCATGTATTTTTCACTGCTAAGTCTTTCAGCAGCTCCACATATCTTAAAAGATAGAATCTCAATTGCTTAATTTTGCCCAAAGTACTTTATAATCTGGTTTTTCTTTCAATTATGCCACACCTCTCATTATATCTCACTCACTGAAAGCTCCATCAGTAGAGAATTGAAATAAAAAGTACCAGTTAAATCACCTAGAGGACTTTTCTCAAATAAGATGTGCCAGAAAGGAGATTCAGATTTGTTCTCCCACAAGAGCATGGCCTCTCATTGAAAATGACTGCTAGAATTGATGGTTATTACTATTAAAAGTACATTCTACCTACCCGCAGATATGTTGGGTAAGAAATAAGTCAAGGGCCTCTGTTATAGCCATACAGAAGTACTTCCATTTTTTAGAACAAGCCACTGTACTCCATAGTTCCTTACCCTATATACAAGGTCTGTACGGAAGAAGCTCCACCGTTGTTAATATAACAAGAATGGTTTGTACAACATTGATGTAACCTGGCAGCCAAGGAGAATGCACTGGAATGTGCCTGCATGAACAATGATGACTCCACTGTACTAGTCAGTGGGGGCAGTAGACTCTGTTGAGTGAGCATGTGTACTGTGTGGCCATCCCATTCAAAATGAGTAAGTAGAGCAACAAATCTGCATCAGATTTTGTGTTAAGCTTGAACATTTCTCTGTGGAAACTATTTGGATGATTCAGAAGGCTTTTGGGGAAAATGCAATGACTGCAGTGCAAAGAACAGTGCAGCACAAATGCTTCAAAGATGGTTGAAAATCTGTTCAAGGTGGTCCATGTTCTGGAAGGCCTGCAACAAGCAGAGCACCTGAGAATGCTGAATGTGTATGGGCTGCAATCAACAAAGATTGGCGACTGGCAGTGCGAGAACTAGAAACTGGCTGGGATTCCCAAAAACTACTGTGTTCCAGATTTTGATGTAGAATCTTGACATGAAATGTGTTGTGACAAAATTCACTCTGCAGCTTCTGCTACCAGGACAGAAAGAACATTGTACTGTAGTTGCTAATGACTTGATTCAAACCGCTACCAATGAACCAGATTTCTTCAAGAAGGTCATAACTGGAGATGAATCGTGGTTCTACGTCTATGATCCAGAAATGAAGGCCCAGTCATCCCAATGGACGTCGCCTGGTTCTCCATACCCGAATAAGGCACGGCAAAGTTGCAGCAATATCAAGACCATGTTAACTGTGTTTATTGATTGGGAAGATGTTGTCTATCATGAGCACACCCCTCCAGGCTAAACAATTAATAAATAAGGAATACTAAGCATCCTTTGTTGGTTGAGAGATGCATGCAACAAAAATGGCCGCAGCTATGGTTAACTGGTGATTGGCAGCTTCATCACTCCATGCACCTGCTCATATGCCTCACATCTCGTGCAGTTTTTTTGGGAAACATCAAATCACCCAGGTGACTCAGTCCCACTACAGCCCAGATTTGGCACCCTGTGACTTCTGGCTTTTCCCAAAACTAAAATCACCTGTGAAAGGGAAGGGATTTCAGACTGTGGATGAGATTCAGGAAAATATGACGGAGCAGCTGATGGCCATTCCATCAAAGAATTTTGCTGAGTGTTTTGAACAGTGGAAGAGATGCTGGGAGAATTGTGTGAGGGCCCAATGTGCCTATTCTGAAGGGACTGAGGTGTCATTATCCTATGTAAGTATTTCTTGTGTCTTGTATCTTCTTCAATAAATGTCTCAAGTTTTCATAGTATGCGGCTTGATACTTTCTGGACAGGCCTTGTATACTAGGTTTTTACCCAGATCACCACTCCTAGAAAGTAATTCCTTCTTAAACTCCAACTCATACTTAAATTCTTATATTAAGACTTTCATGATTTCTTCTGGCAGGTAAGTGATTCTTTTCTACTGTACTTCTAAAGTAATTAGTACATACCACTATTATATATTGTAATTATTTACATGTGATATCTCCTTTTTAGGTAGTGAGACTTTTGAAAGCAGGGTATCTCTAGAGTACCTAAGATGCGAAAGTACTATCTTTATTACATTCATACTCCAGAGCTCAGCATAATAGCTATCAAACTGTCAGTCCTTAATGAATAAATTAACACTCCATATAACTTCAATTTACAATCATCCCTAATCTCATAAGGATATACTATGACTCCCTGAGAGATTTAAAGATGAAAAACAAAAACAGTTAAGACCAAATCTAAACAGAAATAACTAGCGGGCCTACCTCAGAAACTATAGGAGCTATTAATATGCTCTGGACCTCCACCTGAAGCATTCTCAAATAAATGAATCTTCTAATTAAAAGTTCTCAGAAAATTATCTATTTGTTTTAGCAGGCTGCTCACAGCCCTGTTTATTTTAGACTGTGGTTATCATAAATTATATATTTGTTTCAATTTGTCCATAACCCTGCTCAATGGGGAGGGGTGGTGTTACAGATCACTTTGGGAATACGGTGAAATCTATGGCCCTCTCATTCATTCATCTATCATCATTCACGCTCACTTCTATAACCTTAAAGGGTTATAGAACCTCTCAATCTAATCCATCAACCCTAAAATTAAAAAAAAATTTACTCCAGAGGGTGATAGCTGGGTTAATTTAATTTTAAAACACTGCATAATATGGTGCATTCACAATTCCAAGAACACAATGTTTCCCTTAAAAAGGAGTCCACAATAATGTTTGATAACAAAAACAAAAAAGCACGAAAGGTTAACACTAAAACTAACACAGAAAAACCAACTCTACCACCCCATAATAAATGTTCAAAGTTAGTGAAATAATATACTGTCAAGTATCATATTATATAAGTAATGTATCACATATAAACAAATATATTTCCTCTAAAAATAATTTAAAATCCTTTTGAAATGCAGCATATAACCTAATTTTCATAATTAAGATTTAAAAAATATTATTTATAACACAGTCTTTCCCATATCTTCTCAAATTTCATTTGGGTAGGTAGGTATGGTGCATGGCTCCAAGCAAAGATCACCCCATCCCTGATCCTAAACTGAAATAATAATAATAATAATAATACCACCTAAACTTTCATTCTGTTAAAATACAGAAGAAAAACTGAGTTGTAGAGGCAATAATATATGAAATAAATGAGTTGAGAGTACAAAGGTAGATTTTATAATAAATCCACCTTTCTAAGACTCCTTGGAAATTATACAACTATAGAACCCGAGATTGTAAAGAACCTTTATGATAATCTGTTTCAGTGGTTCCCAACACTTTTTCTTCGACACTACTCCTCAAAACAAGGACACATTTGCATTAGCAACAACTGCTCCCTTGAAAACTGATTTTCAATTAGGAGTTATATGCTCATACCAGATTTCCATAGGTTTAGCCCAAACAATCACTAATTCTAGAATGTCTTATCTTTTTTTCTTTTCTAAATACCTGTATATAGTGATGGAAAACTCAGTAGAGTCTAAATGTTTTAAAATGAATATTTTATTTTAGAACAATTTTAGATGTCCAGAAAAGTTACAAATATGAAGAGATCCTGTGTACCCTTTACTCATACAGCCAAAATTTTTTCTTGACTGGTTTAAGTAGAAATACACTATTTTAAAAACCATTTCTTTCTAACTTGTTCTACAATACACTTGTTTACAGCAGCAATTTTCAACCTTTTCATTTTATGGCACACCTAAATTAATTACTAAAATTCTGCAGCACACCAATTTTTTTTTTTGCCCATCTGACAAAAAAAGAGGTATAATTTTGATTCATTCACACCAGACAGCTATTGTGTTGGCTGTTGCCTTTTTATTTGACAATCTAAGAGGAAGGAGGTCAGTGCCCCTGACTAAATAGTCAGGTATTGCAATTTTTAAAACTTCTTGTGGAACACTGGTTGAAAAGTTGCTGGTTTACAGTATAAGAGATTACACAAAAAGGCATAGTGCATCTTGTCTGTCCTGAGCTGTGAACAAGTACAACAGATAATTCAAATTTACTGCTCCTCTGTATATGTCCACGAATAACTGTGAAAGTGTCACAAGTACTACTGTCAGAGTTACAAATAAATTTTATTGGGTATGTGAATTTACACTTATGAAATGTGAAAATAATGAGGATTGACTGTATACACTTACATTTATTGTACTTACCTTTGATGATCCATTTGAATACATCTGTATCATGTTCTCTGCACCCTGTTTTACTTTAAGCTCTATATCCAATTGTTTTTGTAAGGCCATCAATCTATTATTGCTAGTAGAACAACGAGGGTCACTGCTGGGAGTATCTGGAGTCCTTGGGCAGTCTATAAATTAAATAGTATGTTAAAATTACTTACTAGGACCAATTGCTTATTAAAATTGTCAGTTAATATTTTCAAAGAATAAAGAATTATAGGGTTGGAGATGAGACCGAAGTCACCTGAATGGATTTTCCTTATGCTTTGAGATAATATAAAAATTCAAACCAAGAAAATATTTAAGTAGAGTTATAGGACCATCTGCTAGGTATACTAGAGAATGATTACATTGAAACTGCAGCTGAATTAGATCACTGCCCAACATTTTTGTAATACTATTATTTTAAAACTAAATCAATTTGACTAGTCAGTTAACAATTAAACTAAATTCCCTGCTCATTATCTCATTCTTTAGAGTCAAAGCATATCAAACATTATAGAAATTCCACTGAAGTAATTCTCTGAATTAAGGGTACTTCAAATATAATGCTAGCATTAATTAGTAATAACCTAAGCATTAATTAGTAATAACCTAAGCATACACAAAAAAAGCATTCACATTTTGTTTTCTATTATGAGGGTGTTCAGTAGAATGGAAACTATTTCAAGGATATTGATTGATATCACATTGATGGTGGTGGGGACATAAGAAGACCAAAAATTCAAATCCATGCCTTCTCATAAAGCATACTGTGATGCTTCTATTTTAAAACAAAAAACTTAAAATATAACCCTCTGATTATTCTGGGCAATCCATTATGGTTGAAACACTTCTAGTAAGTCAATCATGTAACTAAAAATCTTCACATTGAAGTTCATTATTTTGTGTTTTATCCCCACTAGGTCCATTGCTTAAAAGAAAACAAACAAACATCTAGAAGACTAGGGTACCAGACCCGGTTTAATTAGAAGTAACCTGGTAATCACAACAAAACTGCCTAAACTGCAAGCTACTTAACTTTTGTGCTTCAGGGTTTCCCTCACTTCTCTGCAACAGAAGATGATGCAACTCACTGAGTTTAATGAATATGTTTCATATTTGGTTTTATACTCCTTTAAAAAACTCACCAGTTCAGAAACATTTAAACATAATTTGTTAATTAACTTTTAAAAATACCAGTGCTATGCTAGATATTGATGTAATATAATACTATTTCATCATTAATATACTACTTTACAAGGTATTAAGTCCTGATCTAAGTGCTTTATAAACTCATTATAAACTGCTCTATAAAAAACATACATCCATATTACAGAAAAGGAAACTAGGGCACAGAGAGGTTAAGAAACTTGCCCAAGGTCAAACATCTAGGAAGTCAGTTCCATTCGAAAGTCTACCTTAATAATTACTGTGCTATGTTGCTTTTGCCATTTAAATACCTTATAAACATCTATACTAGACTCTATGCGTATGTATGAATACGTAAATATATGACAGTATAATTATACAGGCACACATAAATATATGTCGTCGTCGTCGGCAGCCGTCCGTCTCGAGAGACGATGGTGTAGCTTCTTAAGAGTCTATCTGCACCGCCGAGAATGGCTGTGCAGTCCGACTCGGGAGTGACATGGTATCTGTCTCCTCCCGTGTTGAATCGACATCTTGTGATGACGCTGAAGCTACAGAGCCTGGGCAGGGTAATATGGAGGGTCTGCTGTTGCCCATGCAGCAGACCCCCCCTCTCTTCGCAGCTGAAGGGTCCAAGGGAAAGACGGAGTCGATACAGCTTGGGTTCAGGTGCGCCGCAGGAGTTGCCGGTGTTGACTACAACGTCAAACCGCCTTAGGGACTCCGGCTCCGGATTTTCTGTCGGGGTTTACTCCCTTAGCCTTTCCCCTGAAGAGGTATGCCGCAAGGCAGCGGAGGTTTTTTGGAGTCAGAGTTTTCCTTCTCTGATGTACCCTGACTGGAAGATCGAACCAGCGACACTTAGCTCGCAGGCCGACGCTCAATCCACTGAGCTAAACCAGCCAGGGCAAATAAATATATGTATATGTATGCATATTAATATTTCAAATCACCTTTTGAGACAGACATGATCCACATTTTACACATCAGGAAACAGGCAAAGTCACACAGGTTATTAGCTGAGATTCATCAAGAAAGGTCTCTGTAGTGACTGAGTTCCCCAAATAACAAATGAGCTCCTCCAAAATTTATTTTATAAGCAACATATTTTTATAGATAACTGATATATAAGGCAGACAAGATCTCACACAGGCTCACAAAAGAACTACATAACATATTGCTATAGACAGAATGTTTGTATTCCCTCAAAATTCACATATTGAAGTCATAATGTGATGTATGGCAGTGAGCCTTTTGGTAAGTAATTAGGTATTGAGGGTGGTCTTTGTCATGTGAGGATACAGTGAAAAGATGCCATTTGTAAACCACAAAGAGGTCCATTACTGGAACTTTGACCATGCGGGCACTGTGATCTCGAAATCCCCAGCCTCCAAAACTCTGAGAAATAAATTTCTATTTTTTAAGTCCCCCAGTCGATGGTATTTTGTTAAAGCAGTACTACAGTTAAGCATACCTAGGTTTAAATCTCAATTTTGACACAAACCATGTAATTTGGGGTAGGTTACTTAACAAACAACACTAAGCCTCATTTTCCTCTTCTGTTAAATAGTGAAAAAGCATCCATATCACAGGATTATTGCAATTAATTCAGTTATATGTAAAAAGCTTTAGAAAAGGGCATGGTGCATAGTAAATATTCAATAGCATTAACTAATAGTAGTCACTGCAGGCAGTGTAAGAGTATCTCTGTTGAGTCCATAGATTAACTGCACCTTATAGCAATGACTGAACAGTTAAATGTACAGTATTCAGATCTATGAATAGTTTTTCTTTCCTTTTTTAAAACATAAACAACAGAAGACTTTTAAGGAATCAAAATCACAAAAAAATTGGTATATGATTTACAAGCAGATTTTTAAAAAGAAATGGAATGCATTCAGAATAGAAGGCCCTTAGTTGAAAAGAGTATGACTACGTGTTGTTGAATAGTAGATGGTGTTCAGCTGGGATGAGAAATAAAATTAGAACCAACATGCAAAGTTAATGACAAATATTTTATCACATGATAAAGAGAAATCCCTTACATTTTGAATGATCTAACAGTGAGATGGTTTGCCTTAATATTAATAAAATCCTGGAAGCATTTACATAGAAGCTAGATTACAATCTATTAAAGATGCTAGGCTAGCCCTGGCTGGTGTGGCTCAGTGGACTGAGTGCCGCCCTGTGAACCAAAGGGTCGCCGGTTTATTACAGTCAGGGCATATGCCTAGGTTGCAGACCAGGTCCCGAGTTGGGGCATGCAAGAGGCAACCACACATTGATGTTTCCTTCCCTCTCTTTATCCCTCCCCCACCCTCTAAAAAAATAAATAAAATCTTAAAAAAAAAAAAAAAAAAAAAGGAAGAAAGCTGCTATATAAGAAATCCTTGTACATTAAAGCAGGTTGTACTAAGACATCAAGTATACGTATCTACTGATTCTACTAGTCTGTGAATTTGTAATAACATCTCACACTATTGATGGAAAAGTATGCCTAAGGATTACAAGAACATAAGAAATATAATTAATAGTAATGGTTCTTAAGGTCAAAATGTCTTGGTTAGAATCCTGTAGCTGCTACTCATTGGTGTGATCTTGACCACATACTTACTTAACATTTGTGTGTTGTAGTTTCCTCAGTCACAAATAGAGGGTTATTGTGAAGATAAAGCCTGTATAATCTTAGATCAGTGTTTAGGTGCAATAAAATTACATGTCAGGGCTCAGTTAAGCGCTATATTTTCTGCTCATTTAATCTTCAAAGGAACTCACAAAGGTTTGTAATATAACCTCGTTTTACAAATTTAAACACCCCAGAAGCTCAGAGAGTTTAATTTGCAAAGGTCACAAAAGTGTGTGCGCCAGGCAGAAATTTAACCTTAGATATATCTTGTTTTATAAAGCCCATTTTTTCTCTTTTTTTAGTCATTTGAAAATTAGAGAACCATTTTGCTGTTTTCCTCAAAATTCACCTATTTTCCCTTTTAACCTGCTGCTTGTCTTCTCAGTTTTCTTCTTATAGGTATGATAAGTTACAGTATATAAAACATATAGAGACTTCCAGCCAAGATGGAGGCCTAGACAGACAAGCTGGGTTTCCCTCCACAACTAAGAAGGAATACAACTACCTCAAAACTAGAGACAACCAGAAGTTCCAGAAAATCGAGCTGCATGGAAGTCCAACAAACAAGATGTAAAGAAGAAATACTCATCCAGACAGGTAGAAAGGGTGGAGCCGGGCAGAAAGGACACGGTGTGGTGGTGGCAGGAGTGGCGGCAAAGGCAGGCCAGCGGAAAGCACAGTCACATGTTTTAAAAAGTGGGGAAGGACACATGGGCAGCACTCCCAGCACGAGCACCAGCATCAGACCAGACCGTGCAGCTCACTGTCCCAGTCACAGGGAAAATAAAGCCTCAGTGCTTTTAACTGTGAAAACCAGTAGGGGTTAGGGCCAAGGAAGAAACTACGAATCTCTCAGCAGAGTTCACTCGTTTAAAGGGCCCCCACAGTCCTAGAATGTCCGCAGACCCACCCACTCTGGGAACAGCGGCCAGGGCAACAGCTAAAGAGGTGCCAGTCCCATATGAAGTGGGAGAAGTGCCTAGAACAGGAGGGAGTGCTGAGCAAGTGGCATTGTTCACTCTCATATTCCTCCTCCACCACACACAGCGCCACAACGTGGTGAAACAGGTTACTCTTTACTGACGAATACCTAAGGCTCCACCCCTTACAATTTAACAGAAGCAACAGCTTACCTAAGACACAGAGGCAAAGAAACACAAGAGCCTGTAAAGATGAGGAGACAGAGAAGTATGGTCCAAAAGACAGAACAGATCAAGGTTCCAGTGGGAGAACTAAGTGACAAGGAGAAAGTCAACCTAACAAACGAAGAGATAGCCAACCTAACAGACGCAGAGTTCAAAACACTGGTGATAAAGAAGCTCACAGGCTTGACAGATATGCTTAAGTACGGCAAATGCATAAGGGAAGAAGTGAAGGTTATGCTAAATGAAATGAAGGAAAATCCACACAAAACCAATGGTGAAGGGAAGGAAACCGGGGTTCAAATCAATGATTTGGGAAATCAGGAATAAAAAAAAGCAGTCAACCAGTACAGAATGAGGAAACAAGAATTGAAGAAAATGAGGAGAAGCTTAGGAACCTCTGGGACAACTTTAAATATGCTAACATCTGAACCACAGGGGTGCCAGAAGGAGAAGAGGAAGAACAAGAAATTAAAAACTTATGTGAGAAAATAATGAAGGATAACTCCCCAAATTTGGTGAAGGAAATAGACATACAAGTTCAGGAAGCACAGAGAGTCCCAAACAAGCTAGACCCAAAAAGAACCACGCCAAGACACATCATCATTAAAATGCCAAAGGTTAAAGATAAAGAAAGAATCTCAGAAGCAGCAAGAGAAGAGATGAGAGTTACCTACAAAGGGGTGCCTATAAGACTATCAGCTGATTTCTCAAAAGAAACTTTGCAGGCAAGAAGGGACTAGCAAGAAGTATTCAAGGTGTGAAAAGTAAGGACTTAAAATCAAGATTAGTCTATCCAGCAAAGCTATCATTTAGAATGGAACGGCAGATAAAGTGCTTCCCAGACAAAGTAAAGCTAAAGGAGCTCATCATCACCAAGCTATTATTATATGAAATGTTAAAGGGACTTACTTAAGGAAAAGATCAAAATTATGAACATTAAAATGACAACAAACTCACAACTATCAACTGAATCTAAAAAATAAGAACAAAATCCAACTAAGCAAACCAGAATAGGTTCAGAATCATAGGTATAGTGATCATTTGGAGGGTTATCAGTTTGGAGGGGGAAATGGTGAAATGGTGCAGGGATTAAGAAGCATAATTGGTTGGTACAAAATAGACAGAGGAAAGTTAAGAATAATATAGGAAAGGGTGAAGCCAAAGAACTTATATGCATGAACCACGGACATGAACTGGGGGGTGGGGGGTGGGATTTCTGGAGGGCGGCATGGTGCTGGGCAAAGGGGAGCAAAGGGGAAAAAAATGGGACTACGTGTAACAACGTAACCAATAAAATATATTTAAAAACAAACAAGCAAAAAAACATACAGTTGCCAGTATATTTGTTAAGCACTTTTCTTCATAGTGAAACATTTCAAAACAGGGGTAACTAGAACTCTCAATTAATGTTCTCTTCATTCAAAAAAGCAATTTAAAACAAACTCCTTACGATGAAATTATTTTTCCACTCTTAAGAAACTGCATTTAAATTATAAGAGCAAATGTTGACTCTACTCTTAAGTACATACTTAAAACTATACCTCATGGTTAATACTAATGACAAATTTCCATTTGTTCCATCTACTGCTATAATTACCAAATGAGCTCTTGAGGTGGGGTGGGGGAAGCTTATATTAAAATAATTGTTAATACTTTTAACCTAAATATTATAATTCTAAAATGTATGTTATAACAATTCAATAAAAAGGCTTCAATATAATATTTATATACTAGATCAAAGAAGCCTCAAATAAATCCCACCTTCATAACTAGGCATTAAAGGTCTTATGGTAACTAGCTCTAAGTTAACTTTCCATTATTATTTTCCTGTCAAATTCTATGTTCAGTTAAAAAAAAAAAAAATCTATCTACCTCTGAAAAATGCAGTACACTTGACTTCTTCTACACTATTGTTAACTCATCTTAGGTCTTATTTCCTTCAGAAAACCTCTAACCATCCCCTAATCTGATCAAGTGCCCTTTTTAATGTGTTCAAAGTATATTTCCTTCCCTCCATTGAACTATGAATAATATAGTATTATAATGGTCTATTTTCATGTATGTTCTCCCTCTGAGACTATAAGCATCTTGAGTGCTGGGACTTATTCTTAAGCCATTTTAATGAATAATTCTAATAGATCGTATAATAGAAAAACAGGAGATTAGTACTGAAAAACAGATCAGTTTTAAAAAGGGACAGAACACAAAATGAGAAGTTAAGAGACACAGAGGACAGAAAGAAAAACAATATAACTTATTGCGCTTCAGAAGAAAAAGAAAAACGACCATTCAAAGACAATTGTGTGATGAGATAGACTACCGATTTTCCAGAACTTATGGAAGAAAGATACAGACTATCTCCAACTTAATGATGGTTTGATTTACAACATTCTGGCTTATAATGGTGCAAAAGCAATATGTACTCAGTAGAAACTGTACTTTTAATTTTGATCTTTTTCCTGAGCTGGTGATATGTGGTATGATATGCTCATGATTCTGGCAGCAGCAGCAAGACACAGCTCAAGCCAGCAATGTGATCAATTGTGAGGTGAGAGTAAACAACTGGTATTCTACGATGTATTCATTGTGGTAGATGACTTTGCCTAACCGTGTTTGAGGCTAAGCTATGATGTTTGGTAAGTTAGGTGTATTAAATGCATTTTTGACTTATGATATTTCCAACTTAATGATGGGTTTATTGGGATCTAACCCTATTGTAAGTCAAGAAGCATCTGTATAGGAGGAAAAATGTCCACACCTGGACATATCATAGTAAAAGTTCAAAAAAATCAAAGAAAAAATAATTATATAGCCAGAGAAAGGGTGCCTTTAAAGGAGCTACTGCAAGAGTGACAGCAGACTTCAAAACAATGAAAGCTAAAAGAAGGTGGAATAAGTTTATGTTAAATAATGTAACTACCAAGCATGTATTATTGAACTCAGTGAAAATACCTTTCAAGAAAAAGGACAAAATAATACTATTAAACAAAGATGGAAAGAATGTTACAAACATAAACTCTTAAAAAGAAATGTCAAGGGATGTACTTTAGGAAGACGAAAAGTGATACAAACAGGGATATCAAAAGATAAATATGGAATGAAGAACAAAGAAAATGGTTTATATGTGAGTGGCTTTAAAGACCACTATATAAATAAATAAAATGTAATGTAAAGATTTAAAAGGAAAACATATAATTAAAATTAATGCAACAACAATATGTAAGTTAGGATGTGGGTAAATGGACACATTATAAGACCACTGAAGATATATGGAGATGGGTGAAAATAGTGATTAATATTATAACCTTTGATAACTATGTATGTATTGTATAAATTAACCAAAATTTCCAAAATAATTGACTGATATTCAAAAGTACTATGAAAATAGCCAAAAAGGAGCAAAAGAAACATTAAAAGCACAAAATAAGATATTAACTATAAACCCAGATATATCAGTAATTATTTAAATATAATGAACTGAATGATCCAGGTAAATGACAATTGTTACACTGGGTAAAAACAAATGAAAAAAATCAAATCCAACTACATGCTATTTCGATAAATACCTAATATGGTGGTATAAAATAGGTGAACGTAAAAGAATATAAAGAAAAGATATTTCATGTACTCAGTAAACCCAACCCCAACGTATATTAATAACAGACAAAAGATACCTTGAGGTGCAGAAACTACTGGATTTAAAAACACCATTTCATAACGATAAAAGGTTCAATTCACCAGAAAGATGTATCAATTCTAAACTTACTTTGTGCCCAAAATAAAGCAAAAAATCGGGAGCATTAAAAAAATTTTAGCAACTCCAATTCCACTAAACATTAACACAATGTTTTTCACAGTTAAAAGAATAAGCAGGACTTCCAGCCAAGATAGAGACATAGACAGACACGCTGCATCTCCCTCCACAACTGAGAAGGAATACAACTACCTCAAAACTAGAGACAACCAGAAGTCCCCGAAAATCGAACTATATGTAAGTCCAGCAAACAAAGATATAAAGTAGAAATAGTCATCCAGACAGGTAGGAAGGGCGGAGCCTGGGCAGAGAGAACGAGGTGTGATGGCAGCAGCGGCGGGCCGGCAGAAAGCACAGTCACACGTTTTAAAAAGTCAGGAGGGACACCTGGGGAGTGTTTCCAGCTCATCAGACCTCGAAGCTCATGGTTCCAGCACCAGGGAAAATCAAGCCTTATTGCTTCTGACTGTGCAGGCGAGTGGGGGTTGGGGTGGAGGCAGAAACTGCCGGTCTCTCAGCAGAGTCCACTTGTTTAAAGGGCCACCACAGTCCTAGAACATCTGCAGACCCACCCACTCTGGGAACGGTGGCCAGGGCAGCAGCTAGAGGGGTGCCAGTCTGGTGCAGAAGTGGGAGAGGTGCCTCGAAAAGGTGCAAGTGCTGGGCAGGCGGCATTGTTCCCTCTTGGACCCCTCCCCCACATACAGTGCCACAACGTGGTGAAACGAGACGCTCTGTACTGACGAGTCCCTAAGGCCCCACCACTTACAATGTAACAGGAACAACAGCTCTACCTGGGACACGGAGGCAAACAAATACAGGAGCCTGTCAGAATGAGGAGACAAGTATGACCCAAAAGGGGAAAAGGATCAAGGTACCAGTGCGAGAACTAAGCAATGAGGAGATAGCCAACCTAACAGATGAGGAGATAGACAACCTAACAGACACAGAATTCAAAACACTGGTGATAAAGATGCTCACAGCCTTGACAGATAGGCTTGAGTATGGCAAACGCATAAGAGAAGATGTGAAGGCTATGCTAAGTGAAACGAAGGAAAATCTACACAAAACTAATGGAGAAGGGAAGGAAACCAGGGTTCAAATCAATGATTTGGAACATGAAGAAAAAAACAGTCAACCAGTGTGGAATGAGGAAGCAAGAATTGAAAAAAATGAGGAAAACTTCCAAAATTTTGTGACATATAGGTCCGGGACGCATGTAGGGTCCCAGGCGAGCTGGACCCAGAGAGGGACGACACCAGGACACATCATGACTGAGACACGACTGAGATGCCAAAGGTGAAAAATAAAGACAGAGTCCTGTGGGCAGCAAGAGAGAGGCGGAGAGTTGCCTACAGGGGGGTGCCTATAGGACTATCAGCTAATTTCTCAGAGGACACTTTGCAGGCAGGAAGGGACTGGCAAGCAATATTCAATGTGGTGAAAGGCAACCTGCAACCAGGACTACTCTTATCCAGCAAAGCTATCATTTGGAATGGAAGGGCAGATGAAGTGCTTCCCAGACAAGGTGAAGCTAAAGGAGCTCATCATCACCAAGCCATTATTATATGAAATGTCAAAGGGACTTAACTTAAGAAAAAGAAGATCAAAACTATGAACATTAAAATGACAACAAACTCACAACTATCAACAACTGAATATAAAGAATAAAAACAAAATCCAACTAAGCAAACCAGAATAGGAACAGAATCATAGGTATAGGGATCATTTGGAGGGTTATCAGCTGGGAGTCGGGGAGGGGGAATAATGGGAAAATGGTGCAGGGATTAAGAAGCATAATTGGTTGGTACAAAATAGACAGGGGGATGTTAAGAATAATATAGGAAAGGGTGAAGTCAAAGAACTTCTATGCACGACCCATGGACATGAACTAAGGGCGGTGGAATTGCTGGAGGGAAGGAGGGTACTGGGCAGAGGGGAGCAAAGGGGAAAAAATTAGGACTACTGTAACAACAACATAAAATATACTTAAAATAAAAAGAATAGGCAGATACATAGTACTTAAGCTATAAACATAAAAAGAATAATACCCAACAGGCAAAGAATATGTATTATTCTTAAGCACACATATAACATTTAAAAAATTTATTATATATGGACATCAAACAAATCTCAGTAAATTTCAAGAGACCATAATATAATTAATCAAGCAATCAATAAATAAAATATAACTAAAAAATCCACATATGTCTAATAACCCAGAAACACACTTTTAAGTAACTCACAAGACAATGAAGACAAGGAAATAAGAAAATAGTTGAAACTGAATAATTATAATTTTAGGTGATATCAGCATCATGATAGCTTAAGATGTTCCATGTATGAATTAGACATGCATCCATGGAAAAACTGCCTCTGTGGGATTTGAAGTATCTAGCACTATAGGCCAAAGGACAGGGTAGGAGTCTTGCCGACCTTAGCATCTGGTAATAGACAGACCTCAGTAACTCAGGATGGATTAAAGAAAACAACCAACCAAGCAACCAATAAAACAAAAATGGATACCATAATTCCTGGAAGCAAATGTAGGGGAGAAGCCCTCAAACTGATCTCAGCAATAATTTTTTTGACTCTGACACCGAAAGCAATTCTACATCAAGCTACATCAAACTTAAAGGCTTTTTCACAGAAGGAAAAAACAGGAAAAAAGAAAGAAAAAAGATCAACATAATTAAAAAGTAAATTACAGAATGGGAGAAAATATTAGCAGATTATCTGAAAAGAGATTAATATCCAAAATATATAAAGAACTCACGCAGCTCAACAGCAAAAATATGGGAGATCCAAGATGGCAGAGGAGTAAGCGGAAGCTACACTGACCTCCACCCAGGACCAAACTGGAATTCCAAATAAATTACAGAAAAATAAAAAATCATACTTAATAACTAACTCAACACTAGCTGGAGAAAAGCCTTATAACCAAGGACTTATGGAAGAACCACATCACCACATCATGACTGGGAGGAATTTTGGAGGCAGAAGACACCTGGCTAGGCTCCCATGGGTGGCAGCTGAAGCTCTGGAGGGATATTTCAACGGCCAGGAGAGTTCCCCCTAAGAAGTGTGGGGCCTGAACCCCACGTTGGGCGCTGCAGCCTACAGTACTAGAACAGGGAAAGGAACCCACATACCATCCAGCTGTGAAAAGCAGTAGGGTTTCTGTCCACCAGGGAGAGGCAACTGGAGATGCAGAGAGCCCATTAAAGGGCCAACACAAAATTTTGTTTGTAGTCACTTATCCTGGACTCTGGCAGAGGGAGGGCAGAATGGACTAGAGACATGTGAGCAGAGGTCTGGGGTTGGTGGCTCTGGGCAGAGAACTGAATGATCAGGTGCCAGGATCCCTATGCTGAGTCATTCCTCATACCGCAGGAGCCATCTTTCTTAGGCAGAGTACTCCCCTCCAGTGGAATCAGCCTGAGGGGAAGCAATAGCCCCATCCTGGGGAGCTTAAGCCTGGCTGCTGAGGAATACGGAGGCTATATCAGTAATTAAGCCTAACAGAAGCTGGCAGATGAAGATGGAGCTCTGGGAGCTCTGGGACTTTAGCTGACTCTTCCCTAGGCCTGGCGCTGGTAAAAGCCAGCCTTGGTGCATAGCTTGGTTCTGTCTGCACACACCCAGGACCAGCAGAGGAAGCCACAAGCTATGGATCACTGATAGCTCCAAACAGGTTGCTCAGGGTCAGCCAGAGACAGTGTCTGACATAGTCTGTGCCAGAGTCTTTGCTGATCTACCTAATAAATAGAAACAAACATAAAGAGGCAGTCAATATGGGAAGATAAATAGGCCTCAAATAAAAGAATAAGAGAATTCTCCAAAAGAACTAAATAAAATGGAGGCAAGCAATTTATCAGGTACAGTTTAGAGTAATGATTATAAGGTTACTCGACCACATAAAAAAAATACATAGAAACCATAAAGAAATAAACAATGCAATATCTGAAATTAATATCACTGGGAGGACTAAATAGTAGGTTAGATGGAGCAGGGGATTGAATCAGTGATTTAGAGAACAAGGCAGAATAAAACACCCAAGCAGAACAGCAAAAGCAAAAAGAATTTTAAAAAATGAGGAGAGTTTAAGAAAAATTTTGGAAAACATGAACCGTAACAACATTTGCATCATGGGAATACCAGAACGAGAAGATATAGAGCAAGGGATCAAGAACCTATTTAAAGAAACAATGACTGAAAATGTCCCTAAATGTGAAGAAAAAAGACACGAAGTCCAGGAAGCACAGAGAGTTCTAAAAAGCTGAACCCAAAGAGGCCAACACCAACACATCATAATTAAAATGGTAAAGCTTGAAGACAAGGACAGAATCTTAAATGCCACCAGAGCAAAGCAGTTACTTACCTGTAAGAGAGTTCCCATTAAACTGTCAACTGATTTCTCAATAGTAACATTTCAGGCCAGAAGGGATTGGCCTGAAATATTCAAAGTGATGAAAAGCAAGAACCTACAACCAAGGCTACTTTATCCAGTAAAACTATCATTTAAAATAAAAGAAGAAATAAAGAGCTTCCAAGATGAGAAAAAGCTAAGGGAGCTTGTTATCACCAAACTAGTATAGCAACAATATTAAATGGCTTGCTTTAAAAAGAAGAGAAAAACAAACGAAAAAGTTAAAAAATAAAATGGCAATAAATACGTACATATACATATCAATCATCACTTTAAGTATAAATGGCTTAAATGCTCCAATCAAAAGACAAGGGATAGCTGAATGTCTGAGAAAACAAGACTCATATATATGCTGTCTTCAAGAGACCCACCTCAGAACGAAAGATACACACAGACTAAAAGTAAATAGATGGAAAAAGATATTCATGCAAATGGAAAAGGAAAATAAGCTAGGGTAGCAATACTTATATCCGACAACTTAGTCTTTAAAACCAAGGCTATAGTAAGAGAAAAAAAAAAAAAAAGATACTACATAATGATAAGGGGCCTATCTCAATTGAGAAACAAGCAAAAGCTCAAATGAACAATCTTACTTTACACTTAAAGGAACTAGAAAAAGAACAACAAACAGACCAAAGTGAGCAGAAGGAAGGAAATAATAAAGATTACAGTAGAAATAAACAGACTAGAATATAAAAAAAACGATTAAAAAAAAAAAATCAACGAATCCAAGAGCTGGTTCTTTGAAAAAATAAACGACATCGACAAACCTTTAACCAGATTCATCAAGAATAAAAGAGAGGACCCAAATAAATAAAATCAGAAATGAAAGAGGAGAAATAATAACTGACACCAAAGAAATACAAAGGAGTGTAAGAAAATACTATGAACAACTATATGCCAACAACCTGGACAACCTGGATGAAATGGATAAATTCCTAGAAACATACAATCTTCCAGAACTAATCAGGGAAGAATCAGAGAGTCTGAACAGATTACACCCAGTGAAATTAAAACAATAATGAAAAAACTCCCAACAACAAAAGCCCTGGACTGGATGGCTTCACAGGTGAATTCTACCAAACATTGCAAGAAAAAATAACAGCTTTCCTTCTCAAACTTTTCCAAAAAATCCCAGAAAACTTCCAAGCTCATTTTATGAGGCCAACATTATTGTAATTCCTAAACCAGATAAAGCCACTACAAAAAACAAACAAACAAAAAACAAAGAAACAATCTAATTTAAAAGTGGGTAAAGGACCTAAACAGACACTTCTCCAAAGAGGACATACAGAGGGTCCATAGGCATATGAAAGAATGCTCAACATCACTAGCCATCAGAGAAATGCAAATTAAAACAACAATGAGATATCACCTTGCGCTGCTCAGAATGGCTGTCATCAATAAATCAACAAACAACAAGTGCTGGTGAGGATGTGAAGAAAGGGAAACCTTTTGCACTGTTGGTGGAAATGCAGACTGGTGCAGCCACTGTGGAAAGCAGTATGAAGATACCTCAAAAAAATTTAAAATGGAACTGCCTTATGACCCAGTGATTCCACCTCTGGGAATTTATCAGAAGAAACACTAAACTCTAATTTGAAAGAAGACAAGCACCCTTATGTTCACTGCAGCATTATTTACAATTGCCAAGATATGGAAGCAGCCCAAGTGTCCATCAGTAGATGAGTGAATAAAGCAACCACAGGACATTTACACAATGGAATTCTACTTGGCCATAAAAAAGAAGAAAATTTTACTCTTTGCGACAGCATTGATGGAGCTGGAAACATCATGCTAAATGAACTAAGCCAGGTAGAGAAAGACAAATATCATGATTTCACTCATATGTGAAATTTAATGAACAACCTGAACGAGCAGAACAGAGACAGACTCAGAGAGAGAGAGCAGGCAGACAGCTCCGGGGCGGGGGTAGGTGGATAGAAGGTGGAGGGTTCAAGCAAAAGGAAAAAGGACCCATGGACATCAACAACAGTGTGCTGATTGCAGGGGTGAGGCAGGTAAGGGGGATAAATTGTAATAAAAAAAATACAATAACTTTAAAAAATAAGAAAAAATGAAAAATACAAACAATCTGATTATTAAATGGGCAGAGAAACTAAATGGCTATCATCAAGAGATAGCAATTGTTTCAGGCTGTATAGATAAAGGAGCTCTTGTATACTACTGGTGGAAATGTAAACTGGTGTAGCCACTATGGAAAACAGTATGGAGGTTTCTCAAAAAATTAAAAGTAGAACTACCATATGATCCAGCAGTCCTACTCCTGAGTATATAGTTATGTGACATGAGAGCAACTTAAAGTGTTCCTCAATAGGTGAATAAATAAAGATGTTGTATGTATTACTTAGCAATATGAAAGAAAGAAATTCTGCCATTTGCAAGATGTTAAGAGCTTGAGGGATTATACTAAGTGAGGTAAATCAGACAGAGAAAGACAAATACTGTATGATGTCACTTATATGTAGACTAAAATAGCCAAGAGCTTCTAAAAACAAAGATAGTTACCAGCGGCTGCAGGGTGGGGGAATTGGGGATATGTTGTTTAAGTGTACAAACTGAGAACTAGTAGATAAATAAGTCCTGGAGAGCTGAAGAGAAGCATAGTGATAATAGATAATAATACTGTATTATAAACTTCAAAGTTGCTAAGAGACTCGATCTTAATTGTTCCCATCCCCAAAAAGAAATGATAATTATGTGACATGACAGAGGCATTTGCTAATGCTACAGTAATAATCATATTGCAATACACAAATGTGTACCTGTTGTAAGCCTTAACCTTATACAATGTTGTGTATCAATTATATTTTCAAAAAAAATAATTTAAAAAATTTTATGCTTCGAAACTTTTGTGATGCAGCTAATGCAATACTTAAGAGGCTATTCATAAACCTTGAATGAATATATCAGAAAAAAGAATTTAAAGTGCTAAACAACTGTCTCATTTAAAAACACTGCCAACTAATTCCAAAGAGAGTGAGAGAAAAAAAGTAAAAAAGACAAGGCCAGAGATTAACAAGATAGAAACACACAAGAAAAGGATCAGTAGAGCAAAAAATAATTTTTTTGTGAAGGAAGCAGAACAACAATATGACAAGAAAAGTGGTCAAGGGAGAAAAATGAAGAACATACCAATGTTAGTAATAAAAGAGGGAATGTTACTACAGATATAGAGCTATGTTATGTAAATAATTTGAAAATTATGTAAAATCATGATCATAAGAAACTATAATTTCATGAAAATAACTAAAGAAAAGGTAACAGTTACAAATAAATTCAAAGTGGTACAAGACACCACAAATAAATGACAGAGTTGCAGAAGAATGTAAACACGGTATTTGTAATCTTTAAGTGCCTGACACTACAATCTAACATAAAACCCCATGATCAATGTCCTTCTCCTTTGTTTAAAATAAGAAGCAAGTTAAGGCGGAAAACAAAATAAAAAACAAACAAGGATGATTTCTCAAACCACATGCAGATGGGGGACAGGGCCAAGGTAGTTCACGGTGCATGTGACCTAATCCCAGGACAGATATAACTAGACATGTGGAGCATTATGCATCTGAGAATGCTGTTGCTTTTCTGATAAAAAGAGACTTGCTAGGTATTCATCATCCTAGTGGAGTAAAACTGGACTTTAATAAGAGCACAGGAAAAGGCCTGGGAACTCCACAAAGTGAGCAATCAAATAAGGAAAACCCTGATTAAAGGCAGGAACCTCAAAAGGCGCTATCCGTAATGATTCAATTATTTCTGGACTTGCCTTTGGATGCCTGGTGCAGGAAATCATACTATCTATGGGACCCTCACCTCAAATTTTAAGTTTAAATTTTATTTTAATTGGCCTCAGGTTAGTAATGCTTCCAGGCAACTTACAGAAACAAATGCAAATCCTCTTTGAAAGAAGGCACTTTAAATTCAGACCTAAAAGAATTCCCACAATGTTCCAATGAAAATATACACAAAGCAGAAATCAAAAAGCTTGGATAGGGAAAAAAAAAAAAAAAATCACCATGACTACAACCAAACTATAGGAGTAGTGTGGCAAAGATTTTACTTATTTTCATTGTTTTATACAGAATGTGAAAAAAGTATATTTAACATGTAAAACTAAATACAAGGATTATCAGAAGAATGACTGGGTGAAGAAACTATAAAAAAGTACCAAGACTTTCCTGGTCAGTGTGGCTCAGATGGTTGGAGCATTGTTCTGTGCACCAACAAGTTGTGTGTTTGATTCCTGGTTAGGGCACATACCTAGGTTGTGGGTTTGATCCTCAGTTGGGGCGTGTTCAGGAGGCACCAACTGATGTTTCTGTCTCACATGGATATCCCCCCACCCCCCCAAAGCAATGAAAAAAAAAAAATACCAAGATTAACAAAACAGAACTTCTATAATTAAAAAAGTACATATTAAAATATAATATATGTGATCAAGAGCAAACCGGACATAGGTAAAAAGAATATTAAGAGAAATGGAGATAGACTTGAAGGAATTATCATGCATCTAACTGGAGTTCAAAATGCAAGAATAGAGGGAATACACAAGGTGTGATACTCAAAAACATAAGGGCTAAGAATTTCCCACAATCAACAAAATACACAATCTCAGATTCAGGAAACACAACAAATCCCAAGGAGATATTTATTCTCAAAGAGCAGAATACTGCAGACAAAGAATATCTTTAAAGAATCTAAGGAGAAAAGACATTATCTACACAGCTTCAACCATTAGACTGACAGCTGCCTCCTCCTCCACAACAGTGAAAGATTTTGAAATAACAGTTTCCAAGTGCTGAGAGAAAACAAATGTCAACCCTGATTTGTATAGAAGGAAAAATATCTTTCTACAGTATATACTTCAGGAAGAAATTGCATAATCAATAAAATATATTAAAAAAAAGAAACAAAATGATTCTAGAAGGAAGGTCTGAGAAGTATGAAGAAATAGTAGACAAAAGCCTGGCTGGGTGGCTCAGTTGGTTGAAGCATTGCCCCATGCACCAGAAGGTTGTGGGTTCAATTCCTGGTCAGGGTGTGTATGGGAGGCAACTGATTGATGTTTCTCTTTCACATCAATGTGTGTCTGTTTCTCTCTCCCTACTTTTTTCTCTAAAATCAATAAAACAACACACTCTCAGGTGAGAATTAAAAAAGCAAAAGGTCGACAAAGAAAATGATAAACGTAGGTAATTGTAAACCAATAAAGACTATATAAAATAATAACTAGATCTACTTTGTGGAATTGAAAAAAAAATAGAACTAGAATATAAACAGCAATAGCATATAAATAAGTTCAAGTGGAGTTAAAGTAGATTGGAATTACCAGCATCATATTTTCTGGTACTTCCAAAGCGGCATCTCAAGCTAAGATGGGTTTTCTGAGCTTCACCTGGTAATTAATAATCTTATATATAACCTTAGGGATATTACGTGAATTCCAACTGGCTTTGCATCTCATAGTGTTTAAAACTGATCTCTTCTTTCCTGGAACATTACTTCTAAATGTTTGTGTTCTGTCCTGCTAATGGCAAGACTCTAGTAATCCATAAATAAAGCCTGATTTTTATTATAGATGCCTCCCGTTCTTTTTACTTTCGCTTTCTAGTGAATGTCTGTGTGTCAAGTAAGCAAACCCTACAGATTCTACCTCTGACATAGGTCTCAAATAAAAAAAAGCAAGGGCTGAAAGGGTTGCAAGTGGTATATAACCATACAACTATGTGATATTTACTCCAGTTGGGATGAGATCTCAGATCATAAACCCTTTGGTCTTTATTTCATAGCCAGCTGACTTCCAATGCTCAATATTCATAAAGTGGTACTTAAAAAACCAGAATGTCTGCTTCTGGATCAAGACTATTTACTGCACTAAGAAGAAAAGAAAAAAAGAAAAAAAAAAGGAGAAAATATAGTTGGAAGTATTGAAGTAAACCTAGCCAAATCTAGTAGTAGCAGGCTAAAGTACTAGCTTATCTCTCTCACAAACTTTCATCTGTAAGTCTCTTAATTATTGTTCACTGGTCAATATTTTGTTTTTTGCTTGAAACTTTGAAATCAGTATTTAAAAAGTAAACTTTTCCAGCATCTTGCCATATCTTATAGTTATATTAACTGTTTATACTTCCTCTAAAATCTAACATTCTTCTTCAATCAGATATGCTTACTTTATAAAGCTACCTAGGATTATAATGAATGCTCTCTTATTATTAATGGATGATTAACCAGTTATTTTGTGTACTCAGGAGTCGTCAGACATAACCAACTGAAGTAATTTTGCTAAAACATTTCATACCTAGTACAGCCTCTGCTGTAGCTTTTTATATATTTTACCAAAAAGCTTGAATAAGATTGTGGGTTATAACACTTTTTGTTTAAGGTGAAATAAGCAAGGAAGGCATTAAAAATTTCAGAACTAGCCCTGGCTGCTGTGGCTCAGTGGATTGAGCATTGGACTGTGAGCCAAGTGTCGCTGTTTTGATTCCCAGTCATGGCACATGACTAGGTTGCACGTCAGGTCCCCAATTGGGGGCGCGAGTGAGAGGCAACCACACAGTGATGTTTCTCTCCCTCTCTTTCTCCTTTCCCCTATCTCTAAAAATAAATAAATAAATAAAGCTAACAAATTATAAAAAAATAAATACAGATATCGTCTATTACTATAAAAAAATTTCAGAACTACTTGTATTTATTATATTAAATCTTAATGTTTGAAAACCACACATTCATCTCCTGGTAGAGAAGTCTTCTTATTTCTGTACGTAACTCAATACCCAGAGCATGCGCAGTTACTTTGTGAATTCTTAAGATGGCGCTACTTTATTTTTCTTCTTTCCTCCCTCTGATTACAATGATGTATATCACCAAACACTATACACCTGCTCAACTGGCCAAAATTATATATTAATAATACCAAGTGCTGGAGACAATGTGAAAAACTGGATCTTTCATTACTGCTGGTGAGAATAAAAAATGCTACAGCCATGCTGTAAAACATTTTGGTAGTTGCATATAATGCTAAATATACTCATATATAACTTAGCTATCATCTAAATAATTACCAATGTGAACTGAAAAGATGTTCACACAAAAACGTATTCATGGGCAGTCATAGCAGCTGTGCTGAAAATTGCCAAAAACTGGAAAACAACCCTAATGTTCTTCATGGATGGATAAACTGTAGTATATCTATACAATATGTTACTACTCTGCAATACAAAAACATAAATTTTTGATAAATGCAAAAACTTGGATGAGTATCAAAAAGCAATAGGCTGAGCTAAAAAAAACTTTCACAGAAGGTTATATACTTTATGATTCCATTAAGCAAACTATAGTGACAGAAAAGACTAGTGGCAGCAGGGGATATGAAGTGCAGAGATAGTGTGACTATGAAGGGATAGCACTGTTCATTTTCCTGATTGTAGTGATTGTTTGAGTAACCTATACACATATTAAAATTCATGGAATGGTATTTCAAAAATAATTGATTTTACTGTGTTAACTTCTAAAAACATATATCATCAAAGAACTCAAGTGTTATGGACTACGAATCATTTAATCTCATGATTTTAAAGACAAGGAAACAAAACCAGTTAAAAGTGACTTGCTAATTAATGATCACAGGTCACTAATGGCAATCCTTTCCTTAAGAGTTCACAACTTAGACTTCCGGCCAAGATGGAGGCATAGACAGACATGCTGCATCTCCCTTCACAACTAAGAAGGAATACAACTACCCAAAACTAGAAACAATCAGAAGTTCCAGAAAATCAAACTACATGGAAGTCCAGCAAACAAAGACATAAGGAAGAAATACTCATCCAGACAGGTAGGAGGGGTGGAGCCTGGGCAGAGAGAATGTGTTGCGGTGGTGACAGCAGCAGTGGCAACAGCAGCAGGCCGGCGGAAAGCACAGTTACACGTTTTAAAAAGTCAGGAGGGACACCTGGGGAGCGTTCCCAGCCAGACCGCGAGCTCACTGTCCCAGCACTGGGGAAAATCAAGCCTCATTGCTTTTGACTGTGCAAACCAGTGGGGGTTGGAGTGGAGGCAGAAACTGCCGGTCTCTCAGCAGAATCCGCTTGTTTTAAGGGCCCCCATGGTCCTAGACTATCCACAGACCCAACCACTCTGGGAATGAAGGCCAGGGCAGCAGCTAGAGGGGCGCCAGTCTGATGCGGAAGTGGGAGAGGTGCCTGGAAAAGGGGCGAGTGCTGGGCAAGCGGCATTGTTCCTTCTCAGACCCCTCCCCCGCATACAGTGCCACAACGTGGTGAAACAGGTCGCCCTGTACTGATGAATCCCTAAGGCTCTGCCCCTTACAACATAGTAGGAGTGACAGCTCTCCCTGGGACACGGAAGCAAACAAACACAGGAGACTTCTGGCCTCGACTGACATGCTTTGTTTCCCTCCACAACTAAGAAGGAATACAACTACCACAAAACCAGAAATCACCAGAAGTTCCAGAAAATAAATGAAAGTCCAACATATGAAGTTATAAAGAAGTGGTGCTCGTCCGGACAGGTAGGAGGGGCGAAGCCGGGGAGGAGAGGTCACTGTGCTGTCCGCGGCAGCAGCAGCGATGGAGGCAGGACAGCGGGAAGCACAGACACCCATATTTAGGGGGAGATGAGAAGCGCCTGGGGAGCACCCCTGGCTGCAGACCAGACCCGTCAGCTTGCAATTCCAAAGTTGGGGAAGGAAGACCCCCATTGCCTTGAACTGTGAGACCCGGAGGGGCTGGGGACAGAGGAGGAGGCTCCCGGTCTCTCAGCAGAGAGTGAACAGCAGGAATCCATCTTAGACCTTCACCCCTGCAGAAAATGCCACAGCGTGGTGAGATAGGTCGCCTGGCTGTGACAAGTGCACAGGGCTCTGCCCCCTATAGCGTAGGAGGTGTGACAGCCCTGCCCAGGAAGCAAAGGTAAACACAAAATGGTCAGGATGGCACAGAACATGATCCCGGTGACGCAGCTGACAAGACAGCAAATATCTAATCTAACGAAGCAGCAGATAGGAAATCTTTCTGAGGCTCAGTTCAGAGCTTTGCTTATAAAAATGCTTACAGACCTAATAACAGATCTTAAACAAGATGGGTAAGGAATGAAGGATAGTCCTGCTGAAATGAACAAAAACACATACAAAACTAGTGGTGAGGGAAAGAAAACCAGGGATCAAATCAAAAAATTGGAACATAGGGAAGGAACAAACAGTCAACCAGTGCAGAAAGAGGAAATGAGAAGTGAAGAAAATGAGAAGAGGCTCAGAATCTTATCGGACAGCTATAAGTGGGCCAACATCCGAATCATGGGACTGCCAGACGGTGAAGAACTAGAAACTGAAAAATTATGTGAAAAGATAATGAAGCAGAACTTCCCTAACTTGGGGAAGGAAACAGACTCACAGGTCCAGGAAGCACAGAGAGTTCCAAAAAAACTGGACCCAGAGAGAAACACACCAAGACACATTAGAATCAAAGTGTCAAAAATTAAGGATAAAAAGAGAATCTTAAAAGCAGCAAGAGAGAAGAAGAGAATTACATACAAAGGCATCCCAATAAGACTGTCAGCTGATTTCTCAAAAGAAACTCTGCAGGCAAGAAGGGACTGGCAAGAAATGTTCAAAGTAATGAAAAGCAAAAACCTACAACCACAATTATGCTATCCAGTGAAGCTGTCATTCAGAATAGAAGGGCAGAGAAAGTGCTTCGAGGACAAAGTAAAACTGAAGGAATTCATCAGATTCAAACCACTGTTACATGAAATGTTAAAGGGACTTGTTTAGGAGAAAGATCAAAACTATGAACATTAAAATGAAAACTGTATCACAACAACCAACAACAGAAGCTAGGGAATTGAAACAAAGGCAAACTAAGTAGGCAACAAGAGTGGGAAAAGAATTATAGGTATGGGGAGCATTTTGGGGGGAAGACAGTGGGGCAGGGGGAGGGGGGAAAAGGGAAGGAGGTGGTACAGGAATTAAGAAGCATAGTAGGAGGGAGTGGAGTAGATAGGAAGATGTTGAGAAGAACTATATGCACAACCAACAGACATGGACTAAGGAAGGGGGTGGACAACTTGAGGGAGGGTGGTCACTGGGTGGAGGGGAACAAAGGGAAAAGAAATTGGGACAACTGTAATAGCATAAACAATAAAGCATATTTAAAAAAAAAGTTCACAACTTATTACAAAATATATTTACCTCTGAATGAAAAATTCAACCAGAAATAAATAACACATAAAAATTGCATAACAAACCAGGTCATAGATTCCACTTATTTTTAACACATATAAAATTCAACTATACTTTCTATGCCATATTTAGGTGAATAGGCCAATAATAGAATAATAAAATCAAGTTGTCATTTATGTTCATTCAAGAAAAACTTCACAAACTGCAGTTTGGTCATTAAGAAAGAAAACTCCTTCAATATAATTATATTTTCAGAATTAAAAAGAATTTCCAAGGTTAACTCCAAAAATCCCCATATTCTAGATGTTTAAGAAAATATTTACTACCGCAACAGGTAAAAGTCAATCTGACAAGATGGAAATGAGAAGAAGTAATAAGAAAAGAAGATAAGATGAAAATAGAGGAGGTTATACTACACAAACTATTAGCTATATTTAATAAAATATGAGAAATATTCTTATCCTGTTCTCTAGAGACACACAAGAGTCCAAGAATCAGGAAACTGGTTCTTTCTCAAATATTTCCTTTTGGAATCTCAGTTGCCAACTAAGGCTTAGATTACCACTGCATTTTATGGAATTCATTTCTTACTCCTCTTAAAAATACATATGTCCCAAAAGATGAGATCTTGACATTATTCTAAGTAAAATTTCAGAGTTTTATAGTTAAAAGTCTTCAAGTTCATCTGATAAAGATCCTTATTTTATTAGAAACTAAAAATTGATAGTTATTATAGATGTGAATTAAGAGCAGTCTTTCTAATTACACAGTAATCATTTACACAATGCAGATTTAAAATTTGTCCCTTTTTCTATGAGTCATTGATTTGCTTACATAATCCCCCAAAGACAACAGGAAGAGCCAAACACTTCTGCTATTAATACACATACAGCAGTCCCTCTCTATATTGCGGTTCACTTATCGCGGACTCACTGTATCGCGGGATTTTTAAAAATATTATATTTAATTATTTATCGCGGATTTTTCGCTATATTGTGGGATTTTGCGGTACTGTATATGTATGCTGTTGAAGTTACCTAGGTTTAAGAGTGTAGAATATGTTTAAGAACATAAGTAGTGTTTATAAAAGTGTGGAAAAGGTTAATAAGGGAGTGGGAAAGGTTAATAAGGGACTGGGAATGGTTTATAAGTGTGAGAAGGGTTTATAAAGCCTTAAAATATATATAAATACTAAAATGTAAGGTTCCTATTTTGTGGATTTTCACCTATCGCGGGGGTGGGGGGTTTGTCTAAAACGTAATACCCATGATAAGTGAGGGAATACTGTATACAGGCTCTTTAATTTACAGTGGGGTTCCATTCTGATAAACCTGTTGTTAATTGAAAAACATCCTAAATCAAAATGCACTTAATATATCTAATCTACTGAACATCATAGCTAACCTAGCCTACTTAAAATGTGCTCAGAACACTTACATTGGCCTACAGTTGGGCAATTATCTTGAGTTTCATCTTCAGAGGCAGGAGACACACATCGGTGTTTCTATAAACATGATGGGATGTGAAAACATGATATTCAAAAAACACTGGTAACCTAGTATGCTGTAGAATATTGGTTGTTTACCCTTGTGATCATGTGGCTGACTGAGAGCTGTGGCTTGCTGTAGTGGCCCAGAAACACAGAGTATCATACGGCATGTAATTAGCCCAGGAAAACATCAAAATTCAAAATTCAATACAGTTTCTACCGAATATACATCATTTTTGCACTATAGCAGAGTGGAAAAATCCTAAATTAAGCTATTGTAAGCTGGGGAACATCTGTATTTTAAAGAACTGAAAGCAAAGCCCTGTGTCCTTAAATCTTATCACACCTAATCTAAAATAAATATATATTTTTTTAGTTTAGCACACAATGTAAAAATATGAAATTTATGGCAATCTGACCTAAAATTAAGGTTGAACTACCTTTAATTCTCTATGTTGTTGCTTTTAATCCTATCAAAACAGTAATATAGTAAAAAAACAAATAAAAAAGAAAAAAAGAAACCTCATTAGCGAATTGTGTAAATATGCCTCTGACAAGAGAACTATTTTCTTTCAATACATCTTTGGATGCCTGCACTAATGAGAATTATTTTTTTAAATAAATTAAAATATTAAAGCCCTGGCTGCTGTGGCTCAGTGGATTGAGCATCGGCCTGCGAGCCAAGTGTCACTGGTCGATTCCCAGTCAGGGCACATTACTAGGTTGCACTGTCAGGTCCCCAGTTGGGGGCATGAGTGAGAGGCAACCACACAGTGATAAAAATAAAGTAAAATAAAATAAAATAAAATAAAATAAAATGAAATGAAATGAAATAAAATGAAATAAAATAAAAAATAAAATATTAAGCAACTTGTCAAGTTTATCCCAAACTGAAGTATTAAGAAGTCACAGTACAAAGTTATATATATTTACCCTGAAATTATCTGAAAAGTCAATATTAAATATGACCAGTAAGGAAAGTTTCTGGATTTCTTTATCCTAAGACAACGTTATTTAAGGCTCTGTTACCCGAGTTATTAAATTTTTCAAGTACTATGATAAATTATGTTTTGGTATTAATTACAACTAATACAGTATTTTTACTTGCTGTGTTTCTTCCCTCCCTCCCTTCCAGATTTAACATAGAAAACTAAATATCTATTACGTTCCAGGTTCTATGATAAGTCTTGAACACAGGTGAAGGAAAACACATCCCTGCACTCAAGGAGCATACAGTTTAGTAAGTGATATAAACATGTACAGTACAACATAATACAATAATGAATGGACAAGGTAAAACAAAGAAGATTCTCAGAGAAAGTCAGGGAAGATTTTGCAGTGATATTCCAACTGGCTTTTGAGGGATTAAAGGAATTTGATAGTAAGACTTAATGGTCATTTCATGCAACTCTAGGAAAAAACAAATTCAATCTGAAGTCACAGAAAGCAGACCAGGGGTTGCCTAAGCCAGAGATGGGGATCGGAGACTGACTGAGATGTATGTATACAAGACAACCATGGAAGTGATGGAAAAGTTCAGGATCATTGGTTGTAGTGAAGGTTACTTGAATGAGTATATATAGTACATTTGTTAAGACTTATCAAGTCAAACTTTTATCATATATAATTTATACTTCAGTAAAGTTAAAAAATTTTAAAGGGATTGGGGAAGCCAACGGACTACTTGTTGTGTGGTAAAAACTCTTCTATATTCCAATTACAAGGTAGTTATGGGTATTGTGTGTGGAGGGAAATGTTTTGTCTAAATAAACAGAGTTGAAAGCTCCACTGCTGTTTCTTATTTTAGCCCTTTCCTAAAGAAGTAATGGACAAAAAATGTAGAGCTCAGCAGAATTCCAACAGAACAGGCTATTTCTAAGTTTATATAACATTGCTAAAAAAAAAAAAAAAAAAAAAAAAAGGCCATTTTTATACTACAAATTTCCATTTATAATGTAATTATTGAATGTGTGATTAAGAGAATACTAGCTAAGGAGTTGAAGAGTTCTTTTTAGTTAGCTTTGTGATTCACATCTTTGGGATTCTTTAAGATTTAAAATAAGAAGGCCTGTTTCTCTATGCTTTCTTTCACTTTTAAGGTTCAATTATTCTTACAAGGTTGAAGTCTCTACATAGAGAGTTCTCCAAATAAAATCCCTAAGGAAAGTCCTAAATGTTGAAACTGATTCATTACAATAAATTATGTCAAATAGAGTGAACATCAGAAGTATTTTATGCAATTTTTGAGACTGGTAATCTGAGTTTCTTAATTAAATTTAATTTTACTTATATCTGTTATTTCTTATTACCTAATCACCATATCTTCTATAATTTCTATAGAGCGAGATACATTAGTACTCAACATACACCACTCCTTTTCTTTACAAAAGAAGAATTTGAGGGTTATAGAAATTAAGTATATTGCTCAAATGTCACCTTTGCAAACAAAAAACTATTAGATCAGATGTGTATTAAATAATTTTTAAGTAAAAAGTTTTAGAAAGAATGTATATATGAATGGATGAATATTGGTACAAATATAGAAATTTTTTTCTGTAAGGATAATCAACAAAAAGTTAACAGTGTTACTTTCAGAGATGGCCTAGGATGGAGAGAGGTACCTTTTCTATTTTTTTATTTTCTATAGCACTAAAAAATTTCCCACATGAACATTTGTTAATTCTCTTATAGATGAGAAGGGTTAAGGTATTAAGCAAAGAAAGAAAAAAAAAAAGGAAGGATATTCATGGATACAGACAGCAATATAGTGGTTGCCAAGGGAATGTGGGGGTGGGAGCAGGTAGAAAAGCATAAAGGGCGGATAAGTGGTGATAGAAGGAGACTTGGTGTGGTTATCACATAATACAATATACAGATGATGCAGGCAGAATTGTATACTTGAAATGTATTTAATTTTGTTAACCAATGTCACTTCAAAGAATTCAATTAAAAAATCAATTAATTACAAATTATGTTCTTCGGTGGACTCATGGGTTATATTTTCCTTTTATTTTCCATATTTTAAGAAAAAAAAGTTAATGTTTGCCTTTTTAAATTTTCTTCTTTTTTACACACTATGCCAGAGGTTTAGTTAATTTAGTTGCTTGAAGCACAAAGAACAAAGGTCATAGGTTTAATTAACTACATTTGCAAAGAATAAAAACAGCCCTAGGTCACAGAATGCATTTTTAACTTTAAAAAGTCATCTGGCAAACTCGTGCTGTTGATCACAAGTATGAATCAGGTAAGAACATGTGGCTGACTCAATACAAAACATTAATACTGGAAAATAACTCTAAGTAGTATCTTACTGACAGAGGGTAAGAGACTAGACAGCAGGGTTATTCATCTCTAAGTAAATACTTCAATTTTCATATCTATCAATTCAATGCACTTCTGAACAGAATATAAACAAAATCTTAACTGTAAGGGAAAAATACAGACCCTATACTTTCAGAAAAGCCAAAAAGTATAGATCATAAAGCTATTTTTAAAAATCATAATTTCTTATTAGCATACCATATAAACATCAAATAAAAAAAAAATATATATATATATATACCTGTAACATCTTCTGGATCTGATACAACAATATGTGCATTTAGTTCCTGTAGCTTGTGATGCAGTTCTTCTAATTTTTTATTTGACTTTTTCAAAATGTTGTCCACATAAGCCAAATTTTTTTTATCTGTTGTGACTTTCCTCAGGTTTTCTGCCCCTTCTTTGATTTTCAGTTCTTTTCTTATTTCTCTCTTGATTCGATCCTTGATATCATCCAAATTCTGTTGCACCATTGTATCTGAAAAGTCTAATTTTTGAACAGCACTCACATTCTCAGAAAATGGAAGACTTCGGGAATCTCCCTACAGAAACAAAAATAAACATATATATGTGAGATGTTAGGAAAGCTAGTTGCTCAGTAAAATGTGCAGCATAAGAATAAAACTATACAGGAAGTGATTGGCTCTTTATTAAGTAATTATATTTAATTTTCCTTATTAAGCAACAGAATACTTATTTGCCTTTATTATAACCATAGACAATCCTAAATTCAAAAACTGCCCACTCACTAAATAGCAATACCTGACAAATTTATATTAGAATGAAACATATCTACACAGTGTATAAAAACAGATTTTCAACGTCCTATGACTTCAAGTTAGATCCAATGCCAACACTGTGACTCTTGAGCAACTTTTTAAATCTTTCCAATATTCAGTTTGTCTAAACAATAATATTGGCTACCTTTCAGAAATATTGTGATAATTCAAAATATTACATGTGAAGCTCCATACATAACCCTTGGACCATGTAGTCACTTAATAAGTGAAAATTTATTAAGTTCCAAACTGAAATAAAATTCTATTTTACCTTCTATAAGAAACCTCTTAAAAATAAACAAACATTGGCAAAAATAAAATAAAGTTATATCCTTTTGACCACTTTTTAGTTAATGAATTATATGCATTAAGGGTTTAGAAGACTATATTCAGATCTCTATATATTTCATAGCTAACTATCTCTAATAATAATTTGGTTGACTCACTATAAAAACATCATTACTAGAAAAATAACTATTATTTAGGCCAAAAAGTCTGTTTAGTTTTTTTCATAAATAAAGAACACATTTTTCATTTTCACCAATAACTTTATTGATTTGTATATTTTGAGTATGTCAGCTATCTCCTGCTACTGGCATCTATTGGGTAGAGGCAAGGGGTGCTGCTAGCCATCTTCCAATGCGTAAGACAGCCCCGCAGCAAATAATTATTTGGCCAAAATGTCAATAGTACCAAGAAATTTCGCAAACCACTTTTGACACATTTGATCAGTCATAGCACCTTCTCCATACACTGAACAAACCCTTTTTTGTGTTTCAGTTGCATTTTTACCTTTCTTGAAATAATAAAGCATAATATGCTGAAAATATTGCATATTTTCTTCCATCTTCAATATGAAAATGGCTGCACAAAAATTCGCCAATTTTGACTTTTTTTTTTACATGTACACTGATATGACAGCTGTCACTATACAATCTAACAAAATAGTTTTAAATGAAGTTAAAGACAGTTAAGCACTACTAAAGCCATTATATGGAAAAAACTAAACAAACTTCTTGGCCAACCAAATAAACTATATCCTACTGACAGAAGCTAAGATAATACACAGTATCAGTTATTCATCTTAAATTGAAAATCAAATCAGGTAAGCACATCTAATCCACATGTAAAAGAACCAATTATGTTCTAGCTATCTGTGTAACATTCAGTATTTTAAACTCCATTATTATATATAATACTCTCGGCTTTAAAATTGTTAATTTCTGAAACACAAGAAACTAAAGATAATGTTTACCTTTCGGAAGAGAAATTGAGTTTGTGAAGGACATAGAAAAGAGACTTACATTTCACTGTGTACTCTTTAAGTACCTTTTGAACCACAGACATAATTAAAAGATTTTAATTTCTTTGGGAATTCATCACATCCATATAAATAAGTTCTATATAAATTACTGATGCAAATATTCTTTCCATCTAATCTTTAACCTCAAAAAAAACTTGTGCCACTAGGCACACCATGGAAGAAATGAAGCAGTTGATCTATAAATCTGTTCCTAACCTTTTGAAGGTCAATAACCCCTTTGAAGCTTTGACAAAACACAACACCACGCCACACCACACCGTAGAACAAAGAAAACTACATGTTTGTATATATAATTTCCAGGTTCCATGGATCATAGACTAAGAATTCCTGGAATAGGTGATCAATACCTATTAGCCTTAAATGTGACTCTTATCTATATGGAAGATCTACCTGGACCAAAATAATATCTAAATTTTTTTACTATCTGTAATAGAATATAAGTCCTATCACCCATTTATTTAGTTTCCAAAGTTTATGAATGCACCTTTAGCTAGTTATCAAAACACTAGCACATATGAATACATCACATGAATTGCTTTTACAATCTTATTATTATATACTAAGCCAGAAGTTCCCTAATTTCTTGGTTCCTGGTGACCTGAGTGTTTCAGTAATGTTTTCCTTATGCCCCAGAGGCCAAAAGAAACACCTAATAATTCCCTTAATTAAGCAGTAAGGTCCAAAAAACTTAATAAACACAACTTAGTAGATGTTTGGAATGATACGTATAAAAGAAAAAAATTAATTTTTATTTTATACTTTAATAACCACAGTTACTTATTAATGGGATGTGTCTGCCTGTTGGGCAGGTACCTTCACACTTTCTCAAACCTAAAATCAGATTGGATATTCCCACCTTCATTTCCTGTTCCATAGTACAAAGGGAATGTAAAATAATCTAACTGAAATTTCACTGACTTCAGTTAGTTCATATGATATCCAACAAATAGTGTCACTGTGTTTTCCTAAAAAGTTTAAGATATAGAGTACTACAATACCCTGAAGAGTTTGCTGAGGTACCCCAGAAGCTTTGGTGCTTAGTTTGAGAATCATAGTACTAAAAGGCTGTTAAAAGAAACAAACAAAAACAAAAAACAAAAAAACAGTACTACAGGAAAATGTCTTTTTTTTGATGTGAACCCTTTGAAGGCTTTTGCCTACTTCAACTCCCATTTCTTTTCAAATTGCTTCCTAAACTCCAATCAAATTACAGAAGTTCACTGACAAAGACAATTATTGGTTCGACTACTAGGCACGCTGCACCTTTTAAAAAAAACTTTATTTTTATTGTTGACAAAATTACAGATGTTCCCATTTTTTCCCTGTTTGCCCACCTCCACTCAGCCTTCGCACCCCCCCCCCCCCCCCGTTCCTTCAGGCCATCACCACACTGTTGTCTGTGTCTATGGGTCATAAATGTATGTTCTTTGGCTAATCTCACCTTCTTTCATGTAGTCCCCCTTTCCCTCTCCCCTCTGACAGCTGTCAGTCTCTTCCATGTATTCATGCCTCTGTTTCTATTTTGTCAGTTTTTTTCTTCTTCAGCTACCTCTTCCTATTCTCTTCTTTGCTCTGCTAATTTTTACTTTGTTCAAGTTCACCACAATTCTTCCCAGGAAAAAATTTTCTGCCGATGCCCTTAGAATTTAGGTTAAATGTCTCTCCTATATGCTCTAACAGTATAGATCCTGTTTAACCAATTATCCATTTTCTTATCTGACCACCTCAAAGATTACGAGCAATTTGGGGGCAGGGCTTACCCTTGGCAGGTTAGTTTTGTTTTCTTTTCTTAATGATTTGTCTATTATACTATTTAATATTCTTCTCTTAGAATTCAGGAAGATCTGTCATTGCTGAGGAAGTCATGCTTTCCTATTTCTGATAAACAGAACTCATACTCCAAGCTCAAGGACAAAACGGATATTCAAGTATAGCAACTGTATTAGCTAGAATTAGATATGAACCACATGTAGTTAACATGTTTGCTTTCCCTGATGCTTTTCATAGACCTAAATTTTTAGTAACCATATATTTACTTCCACTTTTTGCTGTGGTCAAACACCTTTTGGAAAGGATCAGGAGATACATATAATATAATCAGTAATTTAAGATGAAAAAATGCCTTCTGAGAGCAGATAGAAAAATTTACAGTACTTTCTATTACTTCTTTCCAATAAATTTTAGTTGCAGTAAACTGTAGAAGTTATTGGAAAATGTAATTTTCTTGCCTTTGGAACGACTGAAATGAGATATCCCATGTATTAAATTATGTCTCTATCCTAAAAAGAAATTATATCAGAAATTCCAGGAATTAGTCTAGGCAATGAAGTAACATTCTTGACATAGGGAAGATAAATTAGCCTCAGGAATATAAATAGCTATTAGCCCAGTGAAAATCTCAGTGATAATCTTTGTGTTCTATTACAGGCAGTAGTAACTGTCTATATCATTTACATTATATTAATTTATAAGTTTAACACTTTCATCCACCATCCACAACTCTTTCCCACTCTATAAAATTTAATTTCTTCTCCAAAACAGTAGATACCCTTTTCAACTCTTTAAAACAACATTAGATCCAATCACAAACTCCCTTTAAAATTCATTAATATGCTCAGAAAGTATAAAAGAACTAATCCTAAACATATCCTTAGCATAAAACTAAACTTTTAAGAGTATTCATGATCCTATACCAAGTAGCTACATGTAAAAAAACCCCACAATTCTTATATCTTTTATCACTGAAACCACAAGCTTAGCCATTTCATGCTAGTCAAATTTATTAAACACTGTGCTGTTTACATTCTTCTAGCATGTTTGTTATGTCGTATTCCTTTCCCTATCAATCTAAATTTATAATCACAAAATATTTGTTCAAAAATATTTCAAGTTTTGCATAATTAATCCTAATTACCTATTTCTAATGTACTTTAAATTTTATATTATCCATATCTTTAATGCAGTCATTTAACCAATGAGGTCACATATGAACACAAGGAAACCATTAGTGGAATTAATACTTTCAGCATCTGCAGAACAATCAGAATAATGTTAAGCTAAGTAGATCTCAAGTAACTAAATAAATACAAAAAGACACTTGCATGAATAAGAAACAAAGAGTAAAGATTAGATGGGTTTCAAAGGAACCAAAATGAATTAGAAACTCAGTGGATAGGTTAAATAGCAGAATATAACAAGATAATGAATTAGTATACTGGCAGATAGATAACTGAGAAAAGTACTGGGAATTCATCACACAGAAATACAAGAAATTAAAAAGCATGGAAGATTAAATGAGAAGACCTAAGATCCACTTAGCAAGAGCTCTGGAGTAAAAGAATAAAGAAAGTGGGGAGAAGCATTGCATGAAGCAATAAATGGATGAGAATTTTCCAGAACTGAAGAATGATATAAATCCTCAGACTGGTAGGTCAAATCAAGTTCCAAATAAGATAAATAAAAATAACAACAATAAAAGTAAACAGAGAGAAAAGGCATTTATCTACAAGTGAATGACAACTGGGTGAACAGAAGACTTTTCCTCACTCACAACAGAGACCCCAAATTATCAAACTTCTATAGAATTTTCAACTTTTACCTTAAGGTCTTCATATGTTGCCAAGGTTTTTCTCTAAAATTACAAAAAAAAAAAAAAAAAAAAAAGGCTTAAAAATATTAGCATTCTGGGGGAAATTACAGATGAACTAACCCAGGGTCCATGTAATACTTAAATCAATACCCTCTTCGCTAATCATGTGTGTTAATTTACATTAAAGAAAAATACACTGTGGAGAAAGAGACTGTACTATTTTTACCTCTTAAATTGACAACAATCCTACTGTAAGCCTAAGTCTTTAGAGAAGTTAAAAATATGTTCAAGTTTAAAAATATCAGGGCTTTAAACCAACCTATAGGAAACAGAAAGTTCAGGACATCCTACCAAAATAATTTCAAACAAATCTATAGAGAATAAGGAAAGCTTTCTCTTATTTACGTCCTTTATTATTCCACAGCAGTGTTCAGCCCAATATATTATGGCTATGTACACATAGTTTTATTTCAAAATGTTTAAAATAAGAATGGGTGGAGGGGAGACTGGAAGGAAAGAGATTAAAATATCAACAGTAATTATCTCTGGATAAAAATATTAAAAGAAAATTTCATTTGGTTCTTCAAAGTACTCTGGATTTTCTCATTTTTTTAAAGCAATAAATATACACTGCCTGTCTAATAAGGAGGAAAATACATTATTTCAAATAAGCCAAAAGTAACTTTCACTTTATTTAATTTTAGCAGATGTAAAAGCTAATAATGATATTTAATAATCTACAGTATATTTGCTATTTAAGTAGGTTATTTTGAGTCAATACGGTTCTACTACAAGGTATGAGGCTACACATTCCACTCTAATTAGATCACACCATGTGCCAGCCAAATATTTCAAATACACAGATGCGTTAGTATTTGATAAATGCTATTTTTATTCTATGAAATAATAAAATTTTGATCTCTAGACTAAAACATAAATCGATATTTTCAATTTGTTACATTTCGACAAACTCACAGTGAAGAAAAACACTAAAATAAGAATAGGACTGAATTCAAAGGAAAAAATGAAGAAAAATTGTCACTTATGATCCATTACTACATTAAGGGAGAGGGAGGAAAGGATGTTTACTCCTCACTGGCCAAGTTCCCACAGGAGTGAAAAATCTGTTACTTTCTGTATAATAGAAATATAAAACAGTCTGACCTGATAAATGCCAGGAAATGTTAGCTGGCCCATAAAAACTCACTGGGTACAGTGATTCATATACTGTTTTAACTAGAAGGAATTTCCAAGATCATGTAGCCTAACTCCCTTGATTTTAGTTTTGAGGAAAGCAGGTTGAAAGCAGCTAAGCAACTTGCCTAAGGTCATAAACAAATGTCAGTGACTTGCTGAATTTAGCATACTGATCCCCTGATTCCTAGCTTGGTGCTTTTTTACTCCACAATGCCTTCTTAAGAGGATAACTTTGCAGTATCCATTTCTCTGTACTTGAACTATATCTTGACCTAATTGCGATTTGCATTAATTAATACAAATGGCCTTTATGGCCTTAAAGCAAAGATATTGGCAGGACATAGTTCCTTTTCCTCCCTAACTTTGCCCTAATCCAATGTTTTGTGTCTCAGGGGAGAATGTTGTCAACCAGAAAGCAAGAAACCAGTTATAACACCAGCTCTCTGTCATTAGCTATGCAACACAAGAATGTTATCCCTTCTTTCTGTACCTGTTTGCTCACCTGGAAAATGATGCTTGGCTTTCCTAACTTTGAGTGTTTTTAAACTCATTTAGTCAAAACAGTCATTGAATGCTGGGTAATGGAAATGGCCCAATTCTGCTTTCTTTCAGGTGTTCTACTTATAAAGGAAGACAGATACAAAAAACAAAAAATCTGACGCAGCAGCAAAGCTTTACACAAATATAGGTCCTATTTTGTGTGTGTGTGTGTGAGAGAGAGAGAGAGAGAGAGAGAGAGAGAGACAACGGAAGGCTTGCTTAGAATATACTATGATGGGAAGAACTAAGTATTTGGAGTCAGGCTGACTATGTTTAAATCTTAATAATGCAACCACGTTAACGTTTAAATTTAATCCCCTGCAAAACAGTTATTACTACTGCCTTGACTGTATTATTTAAGTTTCTTAATGCCTATGTCGAGGACTAAGAAGTATGGTCTCACAGCAATAGTACAGTTGCTGGCACATACTCAGCACTAAAGCAGATAGTGCTGAGCGCCATCCTTAGACATAAAGGGGGCTAACAGGACAAAAAGCAACATGCTAAGGAGGGCAAAGCAGAGAGAAAGAGCTTGGACCTTGATGGCTTTATTGAAGCTTCACAAGTCCTGGCACGCCTACTTTAGATGCCTTTAGATGAAATATAAATCCCTATTAAATTGAGGATCATATAGGGACTTACAGGCCAGTATAAAGACTTCGGCTTTTACTCTGTGTGAAATGGGGTAGGGCTTAGGCAAAGAAGTGATATGGTATAACCTCCTCTGTTAAGATAGATTTAAGAGCGGGCAGAGAAAAGCAGGAAAACGCATTATCAGACTATGGCAGGTTGTTACAAAATGGCCTCAATGATTCCTGCATTCCTGCATTCACATCATCATGTAGCCCCCTTCTACACTGATTCAAGGCTCCCCTTTTGATTTGCTCTGACTGAAAGTGTGATGGCAGTGACATTCTGATGGATAGAAAGTTCCAAGTGCAGTCCTCAAGGAATATATAGCTTCTGCTTTTTGCTCTTGAAAGCGAACTTCTATTTAAAGAAGTCCCGACTATACTGCAAGAGAGCAGGGCCCTGGAGGATAAGATAGACCATGTGAAGAGAGGCCATGTGGAAGGGAACCACAGCAATCCAGCTGCTCCAGCGGACACACTGGACAACATGTGAGTGAGGCTGTAGTGGACATTCAGTCTAAGTTAGCTAACAACTGAATGCAGGCAGGACAACACCTACTATACACACAGAGATGGGCTTGAGTTGGTTAGACTGTAATAGATGTGATACAGACAGAGGCCACTGCAGTAACCCAGGCAAGAGATAAGCACTCTCTTCAATTACAATGATTAATTACTTTGTGTTGACTGCCAATAGATAAAAAGTATAACAATCTAATTTGAGGAATAGGGATGTTAATAACATCATATTAAAAAAGAAAAAAAATTTTTCTCACTTTTGGCACCCCTCAATACATAGTCATTGAGAAGGAGGTAGGTAGAGACAACAATCTTTAACATAAAAAAAGAAACCAAAACATAAAGTCCTTACTTTTAAAAACAGACTTGCTTTAAAAAAATTGCCTTGTTTCCCCACCATTCCTGTCACAAAACTAAGCATAAGTTGCGTGTGGGCAAGAGCATCCACTCTTTTGATTCACTGACTGGTTTGAATAGTCATGTGATTGATGTAGGCCCAGTCGATTCTCCTTTTCAGGGACTGATAGAGAAGTCTTCCTGAGAACACCAGTTGCAAAGACAATAAAAATCTAAAGCTACTGATGAAGAGAAGTGCTTTTCTTATCATAGATAGCCAGAAAACAAAGCTAACCTAGAAAGCAAAGGTGAGACTTAAAGAGAAAAAGATCACTGGGGACATAGATTGAGCTTCTAAATCCAATCATGCTTAAAAAGCAAACATACTCTATACCCCTAAACTTCTTAGTCAAGATGCCAACCCAATTCCTTTTGGCTTGAGTTAATCTTACTGGAGATTTCTCTTATCACAAATCAGATTCCCAATTAATACGATACATCTAGTTCCTACTTTGAAACATGAAATTTTATCTAATTTAGTAATAATAACTGTAGTTCCAGATCTCTATATATGTTTTTTTCCAGTATCAAGATCAATGTTCCTTTAAAGTGTGTGTATATTCTACCACTCTAAATAACCTCATTTTATAACACAAAACTAAACCCAAAGGGTCAGATTTCCACCCTTGTTCCAAAGGATGTCACTAGTACATTTTGGTCTTATTTTGCATACTCCTCTCCCTTGAGTTTCTAGGAAATGTTTCTTATCCCACTCAAACTATGTTATTCTAGTGAGGTCTTTAATGTTCTTACATGATCCTACATTTCTGGCCACAGCTGAATGAGATGGACACGTAAGTAAGCTAAACCACAGTGTCCATACCCTGGCCAGACATGGCTGTTTCATTCACCTACTGATGGACATCTTGGTTGTTTCCAATTATAAACAAAGCTGTTATAAGCATTCACATGCAGATTACTGAAGAAATGTTTATGTGTAAATACAGTATTCCCTCACTTATCACGGGTATTATGTTCTAGACCCCCCGCAATAGGTGAAAATCTGCGAAGCAGGAACCTTACATTTATTTTAGTATTTATATATATTTTAAGGCTTTATAAACCCTTTCCACACACTTATAAACCATTCCCTGTCCCTTATTAACCTTTCCCACTCCCTTATTAACCTTTTCCACTTTTATAAACACTACTTATGTTCTTAAACATATTCCACACTCTTAAACCTACGTAACTTTAACAACATACGTATACAGTACCACAAAATCCTGCGATATAGCGAAAAATCCGAGATTATTAAACATAACATTTTTAAAAATCCCGCGATACAGTGAGGCTGCGATAAATGAACTGTGATATAGCAAGGGACTACTGTATTTACATACCAGCCTATGTTGATATAAATAAATGGCAATAAATAAATGGTGAAGATAAATCTTCTGTACAAAAGAATTCAAAATAAATTAAGATATTCTGCTCTCAACAAAGAGAAGAATAACTCCCCACTCTTAAAGTGTACAGTACATAGTTACTTCCTTTGAAAGAGTACAGTATAAAAAGGATGAAAAAAAGAGTAGCTACAGTCGGAGAAAACTGACAAACACCACCACCTCAGCTAGGTAATCAAAGTCCACATCAAAGCTGATAAATCATACTGATATTATGTACACTAGATATGATATGATGAAAATGGTGCTTTTAACACTTAGTTTACCTTCTCCATATACACAATTCTGGTCTAATCAAAAAAATGAAACAAACAAACAAAAACAACAGCAGAAAAATTTCAATAGAGAAGCATGTACAAAATATCAAACTAGTACTCTTCAAAAAAAGTCCGAGAAACTTTAACAGTCAAGAAGAGCTTAAGGAGACATGGCAATTAAGTATAATGTGGTATCTTGGATGGAAATGTGGAGCAGAAAAATGAGAACCAAGTTAGTATCAGTACAGTAGGGACTTCAGTTCCTAAAAAGGTTCATTAACTATAGAAAATATGCCATTTTTATATGATGCTAATAACAAGGGAAAACAAGTCTGTGGCATATAAGAACTCTCTCGTGTTCTCAGTTTTTCTGCAAATCTAAAACTTCTTAAAAATTAAATATTAAAAAAAAGACAAGATCTGTAAACAGTTAAAAATTGTGATAACTGAAATAAAAGAACAAGATTAAAAAATGAAAAGAAGCCCACCCATAATTTGGATTAAAATACTGAGAAAAACCTCTCCAAGACTTTAGGGGAAAGTAATATTTATTCTGAGACCTGTAATATGATTAAGAGTTGTCCAAAGTTTAAGAATGACAGAAAGAATTGTCCCGACTCAAGAATCTTAAAAAAAAAAAAAAAAAAAAAAAAAAATTAAACCTATCAAATATCTGGTTCTGGACAAGACAGAATAGGCTCCTTTCTCTCTACTCCTGCCTGATCTACAATTAAACACTACTGCAGTGATTGTCAACCTTTTTCATCTCATAGCACACATAAACTAATTACTAAAATTTTGGAGCACACCAAAAACCCTATTTTTGTATATCTGAAAAAAATGTATAATTTTGATTCATTCACACTGGATGGCTATTGGTGTATTGACTGTTGTGATTTTATTTGACAATTTAAGGACAAAGAGGTCAGTGTCCCTGACTAAATAGTCAGGTGTTGAATGTTTTAAAAATTCTTGTGGCACACTGGCTGAAAATCTCTGTTCTAGACACAGAAGTTCACAATTAGAAGTTCCAGTCAAAACTGTGGAGTGGGCAAACACCGTGCTTGACTCCTCCCAGGCCACATAAAACTACAACTACAGAGCCATCATTGAGTACTTCCTGAAGACTAGCTGAACAGAAATCCTGTTACCAAGGATATGCAGAGACTAGTCAGAGGGGGGAAATGCAGAACAGGTTGGTCTCGCACCTACCTGTGGTGGTTAAGAATCAGGAGGGCAGCAGAGCCCACCCTACCTCCCCCCCCAAGGACCAAGAGGGTCTCAGGCCCACATTGGGCTCTCCAACCCAGGGTTCCAGTACTGGGAAGAGAAGTCCCCATAACTTCTGGCTGTGAAAACCAGCATGGATTGTAGCTGAGTGAGACTAAGGTCTCCTGGAGTCTAAGGCGTTCCTCTTAAAGAGCCCACACATAGACTTACTCACTGATAGATTCATTGGCTCTGAGCTCCAGTGTTGGGATAACAGCTAGACAGGCATCCAGGACATACAAGTGGAAACTGAATTGTCTGTCTTCAATGCAAGGGCTAGAAGGGCAGCTTTCTCCCAGAGAGAAATGTGGTCAGAAGCCATTGTTCCTTTGTTGAGCCCTCCCTGTACCCAGCCTGCAGGTGCAGGCAGGAGCCATATTTGAGTGTCCATCAACCTAATGCTGTTCATCACCCTGGTGATTCCCTGAGACGCGTGACCTACTCAACTTGCTGGGCCCATCCAAGGCACTTCCAGAGGTTTTTCCATACAAATGGCCTGTCTCTACTTTTATGAAAATTTCTCAAAGGTTCACAAATTCCAAACAAACAGCATCTGGCCTCAGTGTGCCCCATAGTGGCTCAAAGCCCAGCACTAGTGGCAGCTGGCTTTGGTTCTCAGCTTAGCCTCTCTCTGGTGCCTTTAAACGCAGCACAAGTGGCAACCGTCTGCAGATCACCTGTAGCTTATACCTGGCTCAGGCAGAAGATGACAGTGGCCTGTACCACAGCCCTTCCCAAGAGGCCACAGAAACCAACATACCTAGTGGTCAGCTTCAAACCACAACACTTCTATACACAATAAACCTGAAGGACAGAGTCAGCAGGCACCAGAGACCCACTAAAGCAAATCCTTTTCCATGGTGTTAGCCTTTGCACAATAGCTCCTTCACTGTATTCATTGCCATTCCTCACAGCCAATCAGCCTGAGGATCAATCCCTCCTACTGACTTGCCAACGACAATCAAGACTCTACACCAAGAAGGCACACAAACCCACATAAAGGATATACCTGGAGCATGGGCTAAGGTGACCAGTGAGACTGTGCCACTGCACCCCACAGAACAGCTACTAATTAAGACTACTCTACCAACCAAGAGATGTAGGAATTCTACTTAATACATAGAAACAAACACAGGGAGGCTGCAAAAATGAGGAGACAATGAAACATGTCCCAAATGAAGAACAGCACAAGATTCTAGGAAAAAAAAAAATTGAGGTAAGCAATGCAGAGTTCATAACACTGGTTATAAAGACACTCAATTAATTTAGGGAAGGAGTGGGCAAACTTAGTGAAAACTTTAACAAAGAGACAGGAAACATAAAAAGAAAGATAGAAAAAAGAAGCAGTCAGAAATGAAAAATACATTAACTGAAATGAAGAATACATTAGAGGAAATCAACAGGTTTGAGAAAGCAGAAGATCAAATCAATTATTTGGAAGACAAGGTAGCAGAAAACACCCAATTAGAACAGCAAAAAGAAAGGAAGGAAGGAAGGAAGGAAGGAAGGAAGGAAGGAAGGAAGGGAGGAAGGGAGGAAGGAGAGAGAAAGGGAGAGAGAGAGAGAGAAGGAAAAGAGAAAAAGAAAAGGAAAGAAGCAAAGAGGAGAGAATTAAAAATAAGCATAGTCTAAGGGGCCTCTGGGACAACATCAAACATATCAACAGTTGCATGATGGGGACCAGGAGACTAGAAATACAAGTCCAAAAAACACAAGAGAGCTCCCATAAAACTGTCAGTTGATAACTCAATAGACACTTTGCAGGCCAGAAGGAACTGGCATGAAATATTCAAAGTGAACAAAAGCAGGGACCTACATCCAAGATTACTCTACCCAGGCAAGGCAATCATTTAGAATTGAATGACATATAAAGAACTTCCCAGACAAGAAAAAGGTAAAGAAGTTCATAAGTACCAAACCAGTATTATAAGAAATGTTAAAGGGACTTCTTTAAGAAGGAAAAAAAAGTATGTATAATAAAACGGCAGTTAACTACACACCTATCAACCATTACTTTAAATGTAAATAGATTCAGTGATCCAATCAAAAGACACAGGGTGGCTGAATGGATAAGAAAACAGGACCCATACACATGTTGCCCACAAGAGACTCACTTCAGATCAAAAGACACACACAGACTGAAAGTGAAAGGATGAAGAAAGATATTTCATGCAAATGGAAACAAACAAAGGCTGGAGTAGCAATGCTTCAATACTTAAATCACACAAAATGGACTTTAAAACAAAGGCTATAACAACAGAGAAAGAAGGATCCAGAAATTCCACTTCTGGGTATTTATCCAAAGAAACCCAAAACACATTTGAAAAGACATATGCACCCCTATGTTCACTGCAGCATTATTTACAATAGTCAAGATATAGAAGCAACCTAAGTGTCTGTCAGTAGATGAATAGATTAAGAAAATATGGTACATATATACAATGGAATATTACTCAGCCATAAAAAAGAATGAAATATTATAATCTGTGACAACAGGAATGGATCTACAAGAATGTTTAGTATGCTAAGCGAAATAAATCATACAGAGAAGGACAAATACAATATGATGTCACTTATACGTGGCATCTGGAAAACAAAATAAACAAATAAACAAAACAGAAACAAACTCATAGATACAGAGAAAATTTTGATGGGTTGCCAGATGAGTGAGGGGGTAAGGAAAATGGGTGAAAAATGAGAAGTGATTAAGATGTGCAAATTGCCAGTTATAAAAAGTCACATAAATATAAATTACAGTATATGGAATATAGTCAATAATATTGTAATAACTATGTATAGTGTCAGATGGGTACTAGACTTATCAGGGTGATCAAGTTATTAAGTGGTTTAAATGTCTAATTACTATGCTATACACCTGAAATTAATATAATTGTATGTCGATGGTATAAAAAAATAAAAATTACTTTTTAAAAAAAGACAATCTTAAGACTGAAAAGTAGAAAAATGCCAACCAGTTAGTGACTTCAGATCTTGAGGAAGATAAGGTGGCAAATTCTCTGGATTTTCTTTTCATCACAGACTTATCCAGACGTTGTGCCAGAGAAGCCTGCAACCCCGAACCTCCAAAGTCAAAGTGCAAAAAAGAATCTGTTGACAACAGCCACTCTATCTCAGCAAGCACCATGGATGCCCCTCATCTTTTCATGCTGAGATTCTAACTGGGGAATCTGGACTTCTCACCTGGCAACGTCAGGTGGTGCAGGGTAACATGGCAAATAGTAGCATCTTGGAGGCCAATGCTCACCTTCCCTGCTCGTGTGGTGCCAGTAGGCATGAAGGGGGCATCCAGAATTCGTGCTCTCTACCTGACACTATCAGGGTCCAGAATGGGGTTCCTCTTTCTTATCAATGAAGACCCATAAAAAGAGACCAAGTAGGGAGTGTGGTCTCCTTTCACCACAATGAGGTAGCAGAGGGCTTAGTATGTGGCCTTCCTTCTATTCCAGGGCAGCATAAGCAGAGACCAAATGGGGAATCTGTATTTCCACTTGACATGAGTAGGCCTATCAGGGTGATGATCCCTACCCTCAACAAGATGGTGTCAGCAGAGACCCACCCCCACGTCTCAAAGTAGATGACCCAGTGTGACACTCCCATCCCCTACTTGTATGGTATCGCCAGACAATGAATGGTTTTGCACCCCATTTAGCAATAGCAGGTAGTCTGAGGTGGCAGTCCCCTCCTCCAACGGTGTTTGTCAATGAAGACCAAGTGTGGACCAAGTCAAGAATTTTACTCCTATTCAGCAGGGAATGACAGTGCACCTCACTATCCCAAAGAGAGTAAAACAGAAGCAGGAGGATCTTGAAAGAACTCGAGAAAAGAATTCTTTAAACCTGCATAAAATGTCCTGGGCAGAACTAGAACTTGGTAGAACCAATTCAAACACTAAGGTACTAAATTAATATGCAAAGACGTTTGAGAAATAAACAATATCATGAATATCAGGTTTTCAGACTGGCTTTCAGGTACAACACAAAGCAAACCAGAATAACATTGCAAAGATTCTGAAAATAAGTTATCGTTGAAACCAGAGCCCACAAAAATAGGCCAGGATCTGTGTGCTAAATTTAAATTGAGTACTTGCTAAAATAGAACATTTCAATAGTCTACAGATCTTCCTAACAGCCAAAATGTCCAAGACATAATAAAAAAAAAATTTACTCACCCAAGAACCAGGAAAATGACAGTCTGTATGTAAAAAGACAGTAAATATATGACAGCACTGAGATGACTCAGATGTTGAAAAAAAACTGACCAGGATTTTAAATCAATCATAAAAATGTTTGAACAATTATAAATATTCTTAAAACAAATGAATAGAAACCTCAGCAAATAATAAAGATATAAAAATTAACCAAGGAGTTTAAGAACTAAAAAATATAATAACTGAAATAAAAAGCTCACTGGATGGGCTCAATGGTAGATTGGAGATAACAGACAAAAGAATCATTACACTTGAAAACATATGAATCAAACTTAACCAATCTAACAACAGAATGGAAATAGACTGAAAAAAAAAAAGAATAAAGCACAGATATCTATAGAATATTAACAACAGATGTGACACTTGTGTCTTTGAAGTCCCAAAAGGAAAACAGAGTGCGTGTCTTAAAAATATTTGAAAAAATAATGGCTAACTACGAAATTTTTGCAAAAGGCATAAATCCACATATTCAGGAAACTAAGGAGATATCAAAAAGGATAAATGCAAAGGAATCCAAGATGCATCAAATCAAAGTTATGAAAACTATAGACAAAGAAAACATTTTTTAAAGTAATTCTAAAGAGAAATTATGAATTTCTCAACAAACTGTGTAAGTCGGAGGAAAGTAGCATAACATTTTAAATGCTGAAAGCAAAGAACTATCAACCTCAAATTCTATACCCACTGAAAATATACATCAGGAATTAAATGGAAACAAAGACATTCTCAAACAAAGAAACTAAAGAAATCAGCAGTCTTATTTTTAAAGAATGGCTAAAAGAAGTTCTGAAAACTAGAAAGAAATAATTGAAGGAGGTTTGTAACTTCATAAAGAAGATAAATAACATTCTCCTTATAAGTTTTTATATGATTATCTGATGTGCTCAACTTACAGGAAATAAGACAATTATAATTTTTAAACTGGGGGAGTAAAAGGATCTGAATAGAAGTGATTACTACACATCACCTGAACTGGTTAAAATGTCAATAGGAATAGTCTCTAATAAGTTACACATGCACACTGTAGTACCCAAAGAAACCACTTTAAAAAAATGGTGACAAACTCAAAAACATAAATAAATCAAAATGAAATTCTAAAATTCTAGTAGCCCACAGGTAAGCAAGAAAAGGAAGAATGAAACAGAGGAAGGAAATAATAATCTAACAGATTTAAGTTCCTACATATCAATAATTATTTTAAATGTTAATAGTTTTTATTAAAGATAAAAATTAAAAATGGATTGGCACAGTGGATTGAAAAATATAATTCTATGCTATCTACAAGATTCTAACTTTGAATATCGTGACATATGTAGATCAAAAGAAAAAGTATATGTTCTATAAACATTAATAAAAATAAGAGAAGTTATTCATATAAATATCAGGGTAAGTAGATTGCAAAGTAAAGAGAATTATTAGGGCAAAAGAGAGTCACTACAAAATAATAAAAAGGTCCATCCATAAAGAAAGTATAGCAATCCTAAATGTGAACGCAACAGAATTGCAAAATATAAAAAGCAAAAAACTGATAAAACTGAGAGAAAAAAAATAGAAAAAAATTATAGTTGAGGACTTCAAGATTCCCGAGAGAGAGAAAAGAGCAAGACAGAAGAACTAAACAACACCAACCAAAAGAGGCTTTAATCAACATTTATGGAACATTCCATTTAACAAGAACAGAATACTTATTCTGTTTAAGCACTCATGAAACATTCACCATGATAGACCAGATCCTGGGTCATAAAACAAAATTAAATAAAAACAAACTTCTAAATACAAAGAACTGAATAAAAATAAAAACACAATGCATCAAAACTTGTAGGATGTAGCTAAACCCCCACCTCAAGGAAGTAAAGATAGAAGAGCAAAATAAACTGGAAGCAGGCAAAAGATGGAAACAATAAGAGTAGAAATGAATGAAATTGAAAATACAAAAAAAAAAAAAAATCAATGAAACCAAAGCTTTTTGAAAAGATCAATAAAATTGGTAAACCTTTAGCAAGACTGACAAAGATAAAAAGAAAAGACACAAAGTACAATATCAGGAATAAAACATACTATAACTGCAAATATTATAGCCACTAAAGAATAAGGGAACATTAAAATAAATCGACACCTATGAATCAACAACTTAGATGGAATGAACCAACTCCTCAAAAAGCACAAACCACTAAAACTCACCCAATATGAAACATATATTCTGAATAGTCCTGTAACTATCACACAATCTTCTCCAGAAAATAAAAGGGATTACTTCCCAACTCCTTTTGAGGTCAACATTACTCAGATACAGGAAATGAACACAAAGACCAATTTCTCCCATGAATTTGGATATAAAAATCCTCAACAAAATATAAGCAAATTGAATCCAGTAATGAAGAGAATTATACATTAGAACCCAAGATGGTTTATTCCAGGTATGGAAGACTGTTTCAATATTTAAAAATCCAGTTCACCAGTCAACAGAATAAAAATGAAAAACCACATGACAACTCTAATTGATACAGAAAAAGCAACTGACAAAATTCAACAGGTATTCATGATTAAAACTCTCAGTAAACTAGGAATAGAGGAGAATTTCCTCAACTTAATATATTAAGACCTTCTACTTTACAGCTAAATCATGTGTAATGATGAAAGACTAAAGGTTTTCCCCTAAGATCAGAATCAGGACGAAGAGATCTGATCTCAGCACTCTTATTCAACACGGTATTAGGCATTTGTGTGCCTAATACAACAGGACAATAGGCATACAAATTGGAAAGGAAGAAATAAAACTCCCCGTAATAGGAGAATAACACATAGGAAATTCCAAGAAGTTTATCAGAAACTTCTACAGTAAAAGATTTCAGCAATACAGGATACAGAACACTCTAAAATCAACAGTACCTCTATGTATTCACGATGACCACGTGGATACCAGTTAAAACACAGTATCATTTACAATCATTGCTCCAGTGCTGGTTTGAGGTGATCCATAGTTGTCGTCGGCAGCCGTCAGTCTCGAGAAACGATGGTGTAGCTTCTTAAGAGTCTATCTGCACCGCCGAGAATGGCTGTGCAGTCCGACTCGGGAGTGACACGGTATCTGTCTCCTCCCGTGTTGAATCGACATCTTGCGATGACGCTGGAGTGTCCTCTCCAGTGAAGCTGAAGCTACAGAGCCTGGGAAGGGTGATATGGAGGGTCTGCTGTTGCCCATGCAGCAGACCCCCCCTCTCTTTGCAGCTGAAGGGTCCAAGGGAAAGACGGAGTCAATACAGCTTGGTTTCAGGTGCGCCGCAGGAGTTGCCGGTGTTGACTACAACGTCAAACCGCCTTAGGAACTCCGGCTCCGGATTTTCTGTCGGGGTTTACTCCCTTAGCCTTTCCCCTGAAGAGGTATGCCGCAAGGCAGCGGAGGTTTTTTGGAGTCAGAGTTTTCCTTCTCTGATGTGCCCTGACTGGAAGATCGAACCAGCGACACTTAGCTCGCAGGCCGACGCTCAATCCACTGAGCCAAACCAGCCAGGGTATTGATCCATAGTACCTGTGCTTTTTCCCCTATCACATTCCTTATCACACTTTTCTCTGTCTTTCCCTGATTGAAAATAAGGCAAGCTCTGTAAGAGCACAGGCAGTACTGACCTGTCTTGTTCAATACTGTGTCCCCAGGCAGTGTTCGGCACATCATTGCTAATCAATAAATATATTTAAGAAATTTTAAAAATAAAGAACGCACTTTAACTTTCATAGGTAGAAAAGCAATTTCCCATACCCAAACCCAAAACTCCATCTGCTCCCTGCCAAAAGCTCTAGTTATGGACAATTTCAGGCAAAAAAAAAAAGTGCAGTGGGAAACACACAGTGAGAGACAGAAATCAAGACAATCCTCATCATTTATAACATGGAAAGGTATTTCAGTCTCAAGTCATTGTTCTTTTCAATTAAGTCACATGCCTATTCAAGTACCAAAAAAAATTATACGGTAAGTAAAATCTAAATTTTATAATTGTCCTTTTAATGACTACTTAATTTTCCTTTGTTATTTTACGTTTCTTCTAAATTCTTAGAACCTTATATGCTTAAAATAGAAATAATTTTACTTTGTCAGTATTATAAACCAGAGGGCTTATTATCAAGTGACAGGTCCTAGAGCTACCAACTCTGGAAGCATCTAATTACCATGAATTTTCCCCTAGCAGTGTTTCTAAACTTTTTTCTGTATGTGGAGTTGGGGTGGGAGCAGAGATTACAGATCCACTCTGAGATCCTGATAAAAGCAATGAACACTCAGAAAGTTCCATGTGTGTACAAAAGACAGACAGAAATGGAAGGTTTCAGACGGTTCATAGATCCCTAAGTCCATTGAAGCACTGCAAGTTCAGAACCTATTTGTAAGCCTAGTGTTTCATTAACTAGCTACCTTCTAGCTATCAGCTATTTACTAGGAGTCTAAAATCATGTACAAAAAACTTTTTAGGAAAATATATCATATTCATAAAAAAGCATATAATAAGACCTTCATTAATTAACTTCCTGGAACAACTCCTTTACACAAAATCATGCATCTTTAAAAAATTGAGTAACTTCTAAAATTATATTACGCAGAGTTTCGGATAAGCAAAGAAGCAAATTTTCCTCAGCGCCTGGAGTCTATCTGTTCTTATACCTGTGAAGGTAAAGCATGGGACATTCTTCTTTCTGAACCTCCCCCATTCCTGAACTTACCAGAATATAAAAACATACAATCCCTGTTTTATGTTCTTTGTCCTAATATAAGAAATAATGAAAACAGTTTCATATACCTAGTAGTGACGATAATACTTTAACTAACACTTTTAAAAACAAAGGGCAAAAAGAAATTTTTTTAAGGGCTACTTACACATTATAATTTTTTTACCTCTCTAAATGTGAACTAAAAGTCACTTCCCCTAGCCAGAGCTTCTCAATAGGGGCTTTCTCATCTCCTTGGGGCATTTTGGAAATATGTGGAAATTCTGGTTGTGAAGATGACAATAAGATAGAGGCTGGCATGTGGGAAGAGACAGAGATAGAGACTGTGAAACAGAAACCCAAAGCCTCTAATAACATAATGAAATGTACAAGTTCCCCAAAGCAATTAGGAACAAAGGTTTTGTCTCAAAGGACCATAAAATGATTAAATTAAATTACAGAAATCTCTGTCATGGTTTCCAGCATTTATCACTTATTCAATTAACAGAAGAGTCAACATTATTATCATTATTGCTACATAGTACAGCCAAAAAGTGGGCAAAGGATAGTAGGATATCAAAATGAAGAGAAAAAAAAAGAAGCTAAAATTAATTCTTTTGTGTCAGGCTTAATGCTGCAGAGGTTGCGGTCAAAAAAATTTAGATCATAGGTCATATACACCCAAGAGATACATTCATTAGTAGTATGTGCTGAAATGTGAAAAAAAATTAAAAGCACTGCAAATTTGCATTTATTATATTTATAAATAAAATACACAATTTTTTATTTATTTTCAGTTACAATCAGAAGTTATTAAACAAAGAAATATAAAACATAAAAAATAAAAATTTTCTTTTCAAATAATGTTAACATGGATATTGCTAAAAAATACAACCAAAAAATGTCTTTAACATTAATTAGAATCTTCAATAGTTGGCTTTGCAAAATGTTTGTAACAGTCATCATTAACTATTGCTACGTTCAAGGCATAAATACTTTTCACAACACTTTCAAAAATATTTTGAAAAGCAATTTGTTTTGGATGCACAGCACCTAACTACACCAACACTGACTTTGGAGACTGTGGTATCTCTCAGATACAATTTACTACTGGATATCACACACCCTCACGAAACAAGTGTTATAACCAAACTGACTGCTTAAACGCTGTGGCTTAACATTAGTCATGTACAAACTCGCAGCTAGTCATGACCATGAACCTATGCACCTGATATATGCAATAATATTTAAGAAAAGAATTTGTATCTCTGATCAGTCACGACCTCCACAGGGTTAATTTAGAGCAGATCTGATGATTTATCACAAAACCTTCAATGTGCTAAAGTGTTACATATTTTTTAAATAACTAAGCATAAATAAAATATAGATAATACAGTACCATATCTATTTCAAGCATAATTAATGATAAGAATGTGGGGGTTTAATAAAGCGATATCAAAAAGAAAGATTACAAAGAAAAAGCCCAGAGATGCTTTTCTTGTTCTGTGAAAGTATACAATAAAAGCCAACCAAACTAAGATTAAAAACAGACAGATAAATGTATAGATAGACAGGCATGGAGGGTGGGAGGCAAAAGCAGAGAAAAGGGAATCAGGTTTAGGACCCTCATTAAATGTTTTATTTTATTGGTTAGGTAGAGAAATAGAAAGCAAGCTGTCAGTTACTCAAAGGAGGTGGGAAAGTCAACAATGAAACTATACAGACAATACAAAAAAAGTCCCTGAGGAAGTAAAACTAATTAGTCAAGTGCAAGATAAGTTAATAGCTGTTTACAAATAGAAACAAAAAGAACCAGGTGACTTTGTTGAAACAAGTTAAAACCAGTGAATGATAAAATGTTATACTACAGTATTCCCTCACTTATCGCGGATATTGCGTTCTAGGCCCCCCTTGATAGGTGAAAATCCGTGAAGTAGGAACCTTACATTTATTTTAGTATTTATATATATTTTAAGGCTTTATAAACCCTTCCCACACACTTATAAACTGTTCCCAGTCCCTTATTAATCTTTCTCACTCCCTTAACCTTTTCCACACTTTTATAAACACTACTTATGTTCTTAAATATATTTCACACTCTTAAAACTACGTAACTTTAACAAGTAACTTTAACAACATACGTATACAGTATCGCAAAATCACGTGATACAGCAAAAAAATCCGCAATAATAATTAAATATATTTTTTAAAATCCCACAATACAGTGAGGCTACAATAGGTGAACTGCGATATAGAGAGGGACTACTGTACTGGCAATTTGATATAAGCGTGATGTATAAAAACTAATGCAAGGTTCCCACTGTCCTTCATGTTGGTTCTCATGTCTGCTGATGACACACAGACAAAAAAATTTATAATTACCATGAGGGTTTTATCAAGAGCTAGAGAATTCATCAAGAAATTATTTATGGTGTGGAAATGATAAATGCCAGATTTCACATAGTAGTTGGGGGTGGAGGATAAGAAGGGAAAAAATTCCAGAGATATCCACAAAGCTTCAATCAATTATATTGGTAATGTGATACAACTACCACAAAACTAGAAACAACCAGAAGTTCCAGAAAATCAAAACTGCATGGAAGTCCAGCAAACAAAGATACTGTATAAAGAAGAAATACTCATTCAGACAGGTAGGAAGGGCGGAGCAGCTCACGGTCCCAGCACCAGGGAAAATCAAGCCTCATTGCTTCTGACTGCGAAAACCAGTGGGGGTTGGGGTGGAGGCAGAAACTGCCGGTTTCTCAGCAGAGTCCGATTGTTTAAAGGGCCACCACGGTCCTAGACTGTCCGCAGACCCACCCACTCTGGGAACAATGGCCAGGGCAGCAGCTAGAAAGGTGCCAGTCCGGTGCGGAAGTGGGCGAGGTGCCTGGAAAAGGGGCAAGTGCTGGGCAGGTGGCATTGTTCCCTTTCGGACCCCTCACCCACATTCAGCGTCACAACGCGCTGAAACAGGTCACCCTGTACTGATGAATCCATAAGGCTCCACCCCTTACAACGTAACAGGAGCGACAACTCTACCTGGGACGCGGAGGCAAACAAACACAAGGATCCTGTCAGAATGAGGAGACAGAAAAGCATGGCCCAAAAGGGGGAACAGATCAAGATACCAGTGGGAGAACTAAGCGATGAGGAGATAGACAACCTAACAGATGAGAAGATAGACAACCTAAGAGACACAGAATTCAAAACACTGGTGATAAAGATGCTCACAGCCTTGACAGATAGGCTTGAGTATGGCAAACGCATAAGAGAAGATGTGAAGGCTATGCTAAGTGAAATGAAGAAAAATCCACACAAAACCAATGGTGAAGGGAAGGAAACCGGGATTCAAATCAATGATTTGGAACATAAGGAAGAAAAAAACAGTCAACCAGTGTGGAACGAGGAAGCAAGAATTGAAAAAAATGAGGGAAACATCCCAAATTTTGTGAAGGAGATGGACATACAGGTCTGGGAAGCACGGAGGGTCTCGGGTGAGCTGACCAAGAGGGGACCACACCAGGACACATCATGATTAGATGACAAAGGTGAAAGATAAAGACAGAGTCCTGTGGGCAGCAAGAGAGAGGCGGAGAGTTGCCTACAGGGGGGGTGCCTACAGGACTATCAGCTGATTTCTCAGAGGACACTTTCCAAGCAGGAAGGGACTGGCAAGTGGTATTCAATGTGATGAAAGGCAACCTGCAACCAGGATTACTCTATCCAACAAGGCTATCATCTGAAATGGAAGGGCAGATGAAGTGCTTCCCAGACAAGGTGAAGCTAAAGGAGTTCATCATCACCAAGCCATTGTAATATGAAATGTCAAAGGGACTTACTTAAGAAAAAGAAGATCGAAACTATGAAGACTAAAATGACAACAAACTCACAACTATCAACTGAATCTAAAAAATAAAAACAAAATCCAGCTAAGCAAACCAGAATAGGAACAGAATCATTATGTATAGTGATCATATGGAGGGTTATCAGCTGGGAGGGGGGAGGGGAAGAAATGGGGAAATGGTGCAAGGATTAAGAAGCATAATTGTTGATACAAAATAAGACAGGGTGAAGCCAAAGAACCTATATGCATGACCTGTGGACATGAACTAGGGGAGGTGGGATTGCTGGACAGAAGGCGGGTACTGGGCAGAGGGGAGTGAAGGGGGAAAAAATTGGAACTACTGTAACAATATAATCAATAAAATATACTTAAAAAATTATATTGGTAATGTTTCTTTTACTGGGGAGGGGATGAATACAATGAGTGGTGTCTTGTTTTATGACGCTCTATGCACCTTTTGGTATCCCTATAATATTACATAATAAAAAGAAAAAGGAATGACAAAAAATTTTTTAAAAAGAGAATAGTAAAGACACTGGATTTCATTATTGGGTAAGCAGATGCAGAAGGTTGCAGAATTCCAACACTATCTAATGCCCAAAAAGCCTCGGTCTGGAATTCCACACTGCAGATGAAGGTAATAATCCCTCAATATCTTTAAATTGTTCTATCCTGAGAATATATTTTCTTGAAAACATGTTAAGAATTTAAAAACTGAAATGCCATGTTCCTGGGTGTGTTTCAATATGTAAGAAATATTAAGTATATATTTAAATTTATACTCAATGTATGAGCTTCTTTTATAATTCCTAAAAATTAAAGTTAAATAAATTTTAAATTACATTTTAGTATTATTCATTTTTCTCATATTGTAAAGCTGGTGTCCACAAATATTAATATATCAGACTAAAACAATTAAAATGGCACAAATGTTTTAAGAGTCAAGTGAAATTTGCACTTGGTGTCTTAAATGGATTCTGACTTACCTTAATTTTAAATACTTCACATGTTATCGTGTATGCATATAATGTTTTAGTAGTTTATAATAACAAACCCTGGTTGTTACCATTCTGAAGGAATAATCCACATTACATTCTCAATTCAGAATATGTGGTTCTTAGCTCTCTAGATAAATTTTTATAGTAGTATATAATAATCATAACTGCAAGCACATTACTGCAAAAGTGATATTCATGAGAAACTATGAAAACATACACAGGAAGGGATGGGAGTAGCCTACAACAGTCTGATCAGATACAAATGATAATTCAGTTTTTGGCATATAGGGACTCTGATATGTCCTCTGTCCTATAACTTAGCATACAAGCTTGCTTGTAAAACACTGTTTTATTCAGCAACAATTTATTAAATACCTACTCTGCGTAAAGTCCTATCCCAGACATTGACGACACACGGATGATCAAGGTGGTAGCTCAGATCTAAGTACACATAAACATATCTATTTAATATAACTTGTTTGAAAATTACAGATCAACTTAATTTGAAAAATGTGATTTTTTAACCCCATAAAATATCATGTATATGTAAAAAAAATAATTTTAAACCAATAATGTGCCATAAAAACGTGCTTATCTTAGCAGAATTATAAAACCTTAGGAAAAAGTAAGTTAAAACTAATTTCTCCACATTACACTAAAAGAAAATTATATAAAATACAGTTTCTTCTTTCTAAAAGTTTGATTACCACTCCTCAAACCTCATTTTACTCTTACAGTTTTGTGAAGAGTTCCTTTACTTGCTGATCAATACAGGCTGAGGCAGAAGTAGGTATACAGTAATTTGTATGGAAAAAGGCATGTAGGTTATGATTATTACAATAGCTTTAATAACTGTGTTTCGCATACTCACAACTGTACATCTACTTTTGCCCCACTCTGTATAAATGATCACATTTCTACAATTATAAAGTATCTCAGAAGCATTCTAAAGGATTCTTATTGAAATGCATTGTATATCCAAAGTAATAATTTAAATACCTATAACTTAATCACTCCATTAATATGGAAATCACTTTTTCATACCAATAATATCTCACAATTTATATTACTAAAATTACTATTGGTAAAAAAGGTATTTCAATCAAAAATATCATTTTAAATGATCTCTATTTTAATAGACAGCATGTACGTATCTCAGGCTCTTCTCACCTGCTTCCAACACAGAAAACACTTTTCAAAACCAAAAATACCTAGAATGATTAAACTAAGGTGGGATATTAAAGGCAACAGAGAGGAGAAGAGAGGGAAGGGGGAGAGAAGAAAAGAGAAAGAGAAAAAAGAAAAAGAGATTACGAATAAGAAAATTTAAGTTCTATTTAAGGTTCTGTCACTGGTTTGCTGTAAGATCCACAGTAAATTTTTAAAGTGTGTTTCAATTTTGTTTTTCTAAAACTGTGATCGGTTCTAATTTTAACTCAAAGTTTGTATTATATCCATTTTGAATCCTATAAACAACTTTTGCTTTAATAGTGACTTGGGATTGTATGCTTTTCTCCCTTCATTACTCTAGTTAAGCAGTTCTCAAAATGTGGTCTAAGGTCCTCAAAAGTCCCAGTATTCTTGTATAATTAAAGTACCTAATATCTATCTTCCCCTCCATATTTTAAGTTCCCTGAGAGAAGACAGCAAATTTAGTCACTATTAAATATCTGGATCATTATTATATGACTATGCCCTAGAATAACACATTTTGAATATAGTAGGTGCTCAGTAAATATTTGTTGATTGAATGGAGAAATGGCTGCTCAAAGTTGACATACTGAGTAAAAGGTAATACCCAAGAAAAAAGAGTAGGAAAACAAGTCATACTAAGTACTGGGCCTTTTGGTACAGGAATGTGTACTACATACTTCAAGAAAACCTCAAATTTTCTGTGTATATTATGTAAATCAGGCAGCAAAATGTGACACACATTGCATGAACATAATTTCCAAAAACATAAAAAGAATGTTTTGTATGTTTAAAGGACTAGCTTATTTGGAAAATATACTTCATTCCCTGCTGATGAAGCATTATAACACAACTGAATATTTAATAAAACAAAACTACATTTTTAATCACAACTTAGAATTGGTAATTTTGAGGTATAACTTGTTATTGTATCACAATATATCAGGTCACATACTCCAAAATGAAGAACCAACTGTCCCCCTGGTACAAACAGTATCCCAAAAGAAGATCAATAGTCACATGAGACTCATCAGCTATCTTATTCTTTACTACCAAATGAAAGCTTATAAAATGACATTCTTCTATGGGTGGGGTTAGATAAAAACCAACAGAGAACCAATTAATACCTGTAGCTAGTTTCCTTATTTCTATTCACATTAACACAAGAACTACAGGTTAGACAGGTTGAGCCACAAAAACCATAGTTAGAGGATAACAGGTAGGCTATCTCTGCAGATCTACAGAATGTCACTAAGGCATCATATATCAAGGGAACACTTACAATAAATAACTTGAATCCTCTCCCCACCTCACCGACAACCTGCATTAGTGTTAGTCATGACACTGAACATAACCAAATGGCAGTTTTGTTCCCATATACTATTTAATACTGTTCAACAGAGCGGCTTTTCTTCAAATACACAAAATAAGTAAAAATGCATCAAAAGAAAAAGATAACAATGAAAGAACCAAGTACCTTAATAATTCAAATATGAATTATACATGGATTACTTTTGCCATTGTCTAGAGCACTCCAGGATAAAGAAATGTGAAATATTACAGTTGCTTTCCCTCAATATTTTGGTTAGGAAAATACAACCAGGTAATTAATTGAAAAAGAATTCAGAATGGTACAATAAACAAATGAAAATATACCAACCCTCTGTTATAATCAGGAAGATGCAATTAAAATAATGATATACTTTGATTCCAAAATAAACTATTCCTCTCCTAGGTATTTATCCAAGAATAATGGAAGCATAAATCCATTAAAAACAACAACAACAACAAACCTGTAACATGAATATTCATGGTAGCTTTATCTATAATAGCTAAAAACCTGGCAACATCCCAAATATCCATGAATCAGTAGATGGATAAACAAAGTATGGTATAGCCATACAATGGAATATTACTCAGCAATAAAAAGGAACAAACTTGATACATCCAACAGCACGGTGGAATCTCAAAATCACTAGGTAGAGTGAATGAAGCTAAGCAAAACAAAACAAACAAACAAACAAATAAGAAACATACTATAAGATTCCTTCCATGTAAAACTCTAGAGAATGTAAATCCATCTATAGTTACAGAAAGCAGAAGTTGGTTGCCTAGGAATTGGGGGTGAAAGGGTAATGGCAAGAGAGTGAGAATACCAAGGGACACAAAGAAACTTTTGAGGTAAGAGATATGTTCACTGTGTTGACTGCAGTAATGGTTTCACCGTTCAGAGGTATGACAACTGTAATCCAACTTGTACTTTAAATAGGTGTAGTTTATTGTATGTCAATTACATCTCAGTAAAGGTGCATTTTTAAAATGAGAAAGCCTTAATTTTGTTATTTTCTTACTACACATATGATTATATTTTCCTTTTATTAAATTCAAGGTTGTTCATTAAAAACCATACTCTACCAGAGTTACAACATCATGGTTCCAGTCCCAGTTTCCTTACTTAGTGATGATGGTAGACAAATCACTTAACCTCACTAGGTCTCATTTTTTCATTTGTAAAATAAGATTAAACTAAACTGATACATGCTCAACTCAATTTTTTATGAATCTACAGAGTAGTAGCCTTAGCTATTGATCACATTATGGGTTCCCAGACTCAATAGTAAATCAAATCACCTTCTGTGATAGGTAAAATGTTTATTACAAAATTCAGCAATAAACCTCTACAATTGTTTAAAATGTTAAAATATAAAATATACAGTGGAATGAGCACTGGCTTGGATTCAGACAGACCTAGTTTCAAAATCCAGTTGGGCTAACTTGCTATTTAACACAAGCAAGTCATTTTACTTCTCTATGCCTCAGTCTTATTTTTACATGTAAATAAGAAAGAAAAATAAACCAATACCTCATAGGGCTGTTGTGAGGTTTTAGTAAAATTAAAAGGGTGAGATGATCAGCAGATTCCTGTCATATAACAAGTGTCCAATAACTGGTAATTAAAATAACTATCATTTTAATAATGAAATAGTGCTTTAAATTATAAAACAATTTGCAGACTTTAGATTTTATTGCAATACATGAATGTAACATTATTAATATAAATTAAAATAATCACCACTTTAAAAGTATCTCTCACTATAAATTTTAATAGACAAGAATTTGGTTGTGCACCATAAATGAGAAGGTTAAGCAAGATTATTTCCTGAGTGCTCATCAAGTATCAGCCACATAAATAATAAATGCTTTATTTCATTTAATCTACACAAGTAAACCAAGGAAGCAGAGGGGAGAAGAGGGGTGCTGGAAGGTAAGGTGAAAGGTACTGCATTTTTTATACAAAGTAATGAAGGAAATGCTCTTATCTCATAAAACATTTTTTCTAACTGGGACTTCAGTATATTTTAATTCATAAAACATTTTTTACACAAAATAGCACTGCATCATTAGCCAAAGATTTTCCTGGATAAACTAATAAAGAAGTCATTCCTTTAAATTGGCATATGAATAAACAAAATACAAAATATTTCAAATATCATGCTGTGAATTAAATATAATTCCCTCAAATAAGAGATCCAGCAATTATTAAATAGAAAAAGTTTTCAACTGAAACTAGGATACTTCATGAAAACTATACACTTGAGTTAAATTACCTTTCATCATAACAGAAAGAAAACACATAACCGACTAAAAAACTTTAAAGTGGTAAAATATGTATATTCCAAGTAAAAAGATTAGCTATGATATAAAGTAGAGCTATTTTTTAGTTTCATTCTTTACATGTTTTTGGGCTGTTTACCTCAAAGAATAAAAACAGCATAATGCCTTATTTTTCAAGCTGCTGACCAAAGTTTAGAACTAGCAATACATCAAAGCCAATTTCAATTATTAAATGATTTACCAGTCAAATAAGGGAAAAAAAACAATAAGGACACAATTTGGGGCAGCTTCTGGATGAAAAATAGAAAGTTTTCATTAATTTTTCCTGCCTCCGTGCATTTGGTTCCCATTACCTCACTCTCATAGAACATCTTTTCCTCTTAATAAAATTCTACCTATCTCTCAAGCCAGGTTAAATTTCACCTCCTCTCTAAAGCTTCTCTTGAAGTGACCACTCCCTCCTTTGAAGTCCTATAGCAACTGCTTGTACAATTCACTTAGAAATTACATGTAACCTTAAGACATCTGCAGTTCCGAAATGTAATTTAAATCTTGAACTGGTTAGCTTCTCATGATTGTTTTAGCAACTGAATTTAGTTTCTAGAGTGCCACAGTCAGTTCAGTAATCACTAACCACGTGTGGTTGTGTATATTTAAATTTCAATTAAACTAAAAAATAAGTTCCCCAGCTGCACCAGCCCCAATAGACATGTGGCTAGTGCCTATCATACTGGATAGTTACCGGAAGGACATACAACACTTCTATCACCCCAGAATGTATTATTGAACAAAACTGATCTAAAAGGTAGGGGCCATGTCCAATGTTTCTTTGTATATACTATAGTTAACATAGTACCTGAATATGGTAGGCATTTCAATATTTGACTGAACAAATACAAATTACTGTAGTGGCAGAGATGGTCCTACAATTACCTTATTTTGTTAAGTCTGTTAATAATTTGAATAAATATTTTTAAATTTACAACATCTCTCCCAATAAAAGGCAATAAGGGCCGACATGGAAACAAATGACCACAGCTGAGAAGTGGGTGCCACAAGATGCTTTTGTAACTGCTTACCCATCAACACCAATCCCACAATTATGTATGTCCATTATACTCCCTGGTTCACTAATTTATGTTACTTGCCTAGACCCTTGAAAGGCATGTTAGTTGTGAACTTTTCTCCATCCTCTATGAACATTTAAAAATTACTTTTTATTAGATAATATAAGGATTACTGCATTTTTTGTTCCATAAGATGCACCTCCACCCCCCCCCCAAAGTAGGGGGAAATGTCTGTGTCTTATGGAGCAAATATTGCATCACAGACCAATATTACCTGACCTGGGGTGCCCAGAAAACTAGAAGAGTACTTGAACCTTAAAGTCTCTCCTAATTTGTTAATGACAGTGATGATGTTCTTAATACCACTGCTGACTACTGTTCACTTTACATGGTGGAAATATTACTCTGTTATATTTTATTAAATATTTTAGTACACCATTTGGTTCAGATTTTTTTTTTCTTGCTTTCCTCCTCTAAACCTAGGTGCATCTTATGGTCAGGTGCCGTCTTATAGTGAGAAAAATACGGTAATTTTGATCAGTTTCCTAAAGCTGTAAATAGTATATTTAAAATTGTTTGGCTCCATTTTGATAAAGAATCCTTTCAACAATACAAGCCCTTACGTAAACTGCTCTTTTTATACCAATGAAAGGTTTTGAATTAGAACTTTCATTGGTGTCTAGCTGTCAATGCCTGTACCATGAGAACTGATCCCCTGTCAGGGTGGCTCTTTCAAATAAATGTCTTAATAATGCAATTTAAAAAATGAGTTTAAAGAAGTTTCTCTAGGGAGTACTGAAACAAAAGTGTCTGTTTTAACTTCACAATACTATCACAATTCTTTTGCTCTTATTTCATTACAATAGTGGGTATACAATAGGCATTCCTATTGACTGAATTAATGAATTACCTCCTTGCCTACATATGAGAAAAAAAATTACTGCAAGTATCATCAGATAAAAATAAAATGTTAGTATTCAAATAGTGACCTGTGAAATTCTCAATGGTAACTTTTGCCTGAACTCAAGTTGTTTCTGCTATTTGAATAATAGAAAATCTACAGAGAGAAAAGAAATTTCATTTAAACCCATCTTACTCTCTTGATTATTGAAGGTTTTTAAATGGTATCTATATATATACTAAATTTAAAAAAATGTTTACCTTCCTCAGATGTCAGCCACTTCTCATTATTATACCAGCTCATTAATTTTAACTGTATTATACAAACCAAGTTAGTAACAAAAAGAAGTTTTGGTTCTACAGAGAGCTGAAATATAAACTTGTGTCCTTTCTTAGCTCAACTCCAATAAATAAACCTAAAAAAATGCCTGTTCCAGAGTTGATTGTTAACATGACACCCTTCTCTTTCCACAAGATCAGAATAAACAGGTTGATTTTTTTATTCCTTACTATTAGTTCAAACTGAAAAAAAATTTTAATTAGTGCAATAAAAGTCAAATGTTTTGATATAGGAAAATTCATTAGATACTTTTAAAAAGAGATTAGATCAATTTCCTATTTATTTTTGAAAAGAAATTCATAAACCATTATTCTTAGAAATGAGGAATTTTATTCTTTTAGCTTAAAGTCTTACAAACAATATACATAAGGAATTAAGTTTTTATAATTATTTAAAAATGCTAGGTTTAAATGACTTCTCAAGCTCAAGTAATTATTCAACAAGTTAAAATAACTTCTAAACATAGTCAGCTGGTTCAAAATTCTTAAGCATTAAAAATATCTTGTGATATCTACTAAAAAACTTAAAAGACAAGTTAACAAATTAGTATTCATAAAAAACATACAATTGATCCAAAAATTAAAAAGAAAGTGACACACACACACACCCCTCTCCAGTTCCCTAAAGCTGGCATTTGAGGCTGTCAGGAAAAACAAACAAACAAACAAACAACAGCTTCCTCTAATCTCAGTGGTAGTAAAAGTGCTAAAGAATACAGAATTTCTGGTTAACAATACTGTACAGTATATTTGAAAGTAGCTAAGTAAGTAGATCTTAAAAGTCCTCATAAAAGAAAAATAAATCTGTAACTATGTGGGCTGATGACGTTAGCTAAACTTATTGTAGTAATCATTTCACAATATATACACATCTCAAATCATTACGTTGTATACCTAAAACTAATACAATGTTATATGTCAAGTATTTATCAACAAAAAAATAAAAATTAAAAAAGAATATAGAATTCCTTGGATAAGTTGTTTTAATTTCAACATGAAAAACTGGCCAAATTACCGCTAATCATTATTTGCTGTTTTCTATACCTGAAATCAAACTCCAACTCCTAAAAAAGATGTAACTTAACACATATACCTCTAAGAGAATGACAGATACAAACTATGACTTCAAATTCAAAACTATTTTTCTGTAAATCTTTGATGAATACAAATATATACATCTATAGAATTTAATATATTAAACTTAAAAGACATTGATTCACTTCACTTGAAAATCAATTAATTTAAAATTCACGTACTTCCACGTATTTTAACATCTTCCAGTCAGAGCATGAACAAAATCCTCTGGACTCATTGCAAAAACATCGTTAAACAGACATAATTACTTTCTAAACAAAACTAATAAATTTCTTTATTCTAATGTAAATAAAATATTTCTATAGCCCACAAAGGACATTTCTGTCTTCTCTAAATTCAAGGTATTGAAATACAGACCTGGGTATTTACTATCCAGTAGTGTTCAATAGAACTTTCTGCAATGATGGGAATGTTCTGTATATCAATGCTGTTCAATACGGCAGCAACTAGGCACACGTGGCTACTGAGCACTTAATGTGGCTAGATTGACTCAAGAATTAAATTTTAAAATTTAAAAGCTATATGTTACTAGTGGCTACTGCATTGAAAAACAGTTGCAGACCAGCAAATGATCATGACTAGGTACAATAACCTACAATGGCGCTACACTGATAAAGAAAAGCATCACTGGAAGCTACCCAAGTGTCCATCAACAGATAAGGAGATGAAGAAAATGCAGTATACACATACAATGAAATGTTATTCAGGCTTACAAAGGAAGGAAAGCCTGACACGTTACTACATGGATGAACCTTGATGACATATGCTAATGAAATAAGCCAGTCACAAAAGGATTTACTGTATGATTCTGCTTACATGTCAAATTAATAGAGAGAGAAAGTATAAAAATGTTTGCCAGGACCAGAGGAGAGGGGGTAATGGGGGTAGAGGAGATTAGTGATAAACGGATAAAAAGCTTCAGTTTTAAAGATGAATAGAGTTCTGGAGATGAATGATGATGACAGTTGCACAATATGGTGAATGTACTTAATGTCACTGAACTGTACACTTGAAAATGCTAAAATAGTACCTGTGTGTGTATTTTAACACAATTAAATTTTTTAAAGCATTACAATTTAAACAAATAAGTACTTCTGCTAGCATAGCTAACTGGAAATCTAAAGTCACCAATAAAGGAAATAAAGTGCTTCTCAGAGACTGGAACATCAGATTTCTCAGAAAGTTAAAGTAATGCTATAATGTATCAAGTTATACTACATTACCATGCCATGGCCAAGAGCTAAGCACTTAACTTGTACAGCATCTAGCTGGACAGAGTATACTGGAACTCTTAAGAAGTCACATGCTAGAAAGAAGTAGTGTCAAACCCGCATGGTAATATTTTGTTGTTTGGTTTGGTTTTAGGCACTGGTAATAGAGTTGACCTCGAGCAAGTCACACACTGAGCAACAAGAAAAACAAAGCCCAGAAATGTATTCAGTTATTTGTTAATTGTATACAGTTATATCTAACTTCCTTAGAAGATAAGACCAAGGAAGCTCTATTTTAGAGGAAAGGCATAGTAAAAGTATGGTTCTCAGGTTATAAAGAATATAGTAAGGAAAAACTAGGGTAGTGAAGAGAATATTACCATTAATAACTCATGCACAATAAAGGAGGATAAAAGTAACATAGATAACAAAAACAAAAGAGATCATCCTTTGCCTCATAAATCTCTCTGAATGTATTTAGGCCCAATGCTATGATCACTAAGAGTGTTAAAATATTACAACAAAATATTTTAGGAAAGTTATTAGATACTCAAGTGGAAAGGTGCTTATAAAATGAAGTTTACTCTCAGGTTTTTTAAAAACTTAAAAAAAAAATTAAAACAGGTTATCACTATAAGATCTTTACCGCTACAAGCAATCATAAAATAGAAATAACTGCAGAATAACCTTTAACATCAGGAAGACAGATATTATTCCTTTAAAAAGATATAAAACAGGAATATTGTTTCACTGCACTGAAATATCTCATGCACATAAAACACTAACTTTGCAAGTCTATATTGTGGGTAACATGATTGGCCTCTTATATATAATTTATAAATATAGAAAACATCTTTTGACATCATTAGTAATAGTTTTTTAAAAATAATTTGTTTGTTTGTTTGTTTAGTTATTTATTTTTAGAGCGAGGGGAAAGGAGAAAGAGAGGGAGAGAAACATCACTGTGTGGTTGCCTGTCACGCGCCCCCAACTGGGGAGCTGACGTGCAACCCAGTAATGTACCCTGACTGGGAATCGAACCAGCGACACTTGGTTCGCATTTGTAATAGTTTTAAATGATTTTTAAATTTTACATAAACTTTAAATCATGATAAACTCTCCAGAAACTACACACTACTGCTGCTGAAATCATTACACCTCTACAATATTTTTATGTTACAAAAAAACTACCAAGAACTTGGATACTACCATGAATACTCACAACTAGGTGGCAAATTATATATTCCCTTTTATAGTTATTCTCAGTTCACTTGGGAATAAAAAACCCATTTTTCACATTTACTTTTTTGACACAGCTTTGAAAATGTAAACAATTTTTCAGGTACACTAAAGGGAAAAATAAAACTAGAATCGTGGGATTACTAAAATGAGGGACAGATGTGAGAAGACAATGGTTCAGGTTAAAGCAGCCATTGGCTAAGTAAATACAAACAACTGTAAATTGGATATAATAATCCCTCCCCATCCCTAATTCAAAGGGTCATTTTAAGAATCAAGTGAAATAAGATATCTGAGAGTGCTTTTTAACTAAAAAATGCTTTACAACCATAGTGTTATTACTCATTTTTTTCAAGTTGGTTCTCTTCATTTTGTATGGGATACCTTTATAGCTAACACCAATGCCTTCTCTATAATTATCATTATACTATACTAAAGAATTATCTGCCATCTTGCCAACCTCAAATAAAACAAAAGGAAAGGTCAACTTTATAAAAAGAGATTTAGGAAAATTTTTTTTTTTTTTTTTTTTTTTAGGAATTTGGTAAAGTAATATTTTTGCTTTAAACCTAATATTTAAGGTTTCCTTGTTTATATCTCACAGGTAGTGAGGAATCACTAAATGCTGGAGACAACTTCTGAATCTAGCAGTAGTACATAGTCTAAATAAAAACGAAACAAGACTGAAGAAACAGAGGTGAGATATCAAGATACTGTAATCATCCAAATGTAATGAGGGCTCAAACTTGGAGAGTGGCTGTGTAAGAAATTCAAGTTACATAATTAGGAAAATCAACTGAAGAGGCTAAGACAGTACTCAAAATGACCAGTAAATTTCTAGCATTGGCAACTGTGGATAGAATGATAACCTTTAGAAATACCAAAAAGTCAGATGTAGTAAATCCATCATAGGACAGTCATAGAAATGGGTCTTTATTTATTGAAGCATTAGTCAAGCATAAACCATATGCCAGATGTTAAGAGACATAAAGATGAGTAAGACATACTTCCTGTCCTGAAAGTGGGAAAGACACATAATTTAACAATTAATTGCCATGCTGGGTGATATACAAGGGTGGACCCCCCCCCCAAAAAAAACAGGTTTTATTTATAAATATGTTTAAACTTCAGTCACCTTCAAATTACTCTCTCTTTGATGTAATACACCTATCGAGACATTTTTCTCTACTGCTCAAAACAGTTTTTGAACTTGTCAATTTTGATGCCTTTTAGTGCTGCTGATGTTTTTTGAGTGGCTCAGGGTGAGACTGGGTGAACAGGGAGGGTGGGGCATAAGGGTCGTGCCATTTTTGGTCAAAAAACTGCTGAACATTCAGTGCAGTGTTGGTAGGTGCACTCGTACATCACCCATCATGAAACAGGAAACATGTTTAAAGAGTCTTCAAAAACAATTCACCGAAGCCAAACACAGCTTCTCACAACAACGCCAGCAGATACACTGATACAGATAAGTTCCTAGAACACTCACCTAGCAGGGTAAGCCTGTACTATACAAGGGGCCCACCCTCCAGAAGATAATTCTGGTTTTGGGGGGGGGTCCTCCTTCATATTCAGTAACAGGAGATGCAACATGGGAAGTAAGCTAGCTAATATGCCACTGGATTAAAATACTATGTGACCAATTACTAAAATTACTTATTTATCGAAAATGTATCTTAAAATTTTTCTTGATTATATGATATGACTATATTCAATGGATACATTTTTCTTGGCAGAATTTTAAGGAGTGTCCAATTTATCAAGATTTTCATGCAGACAATCAGTATCAGTATTCTTAACATTAGAAACAGCATGTGCAAAGATACAGAGGTATAAAGTAGTATAGTTCTAAGAAGTGCAAATAGTTTTGCTATCACAGAGTATAAGATGCATAAGGAAAAAAATCTGGAAAGTCTGATAAGGACTGAATGATGGAAGGTCTAGTATATTTTATTCTATAATCAATAAGAAGTTAGTAAAAGGGTTTAAGTAGAAAAGTGCTTTCTTAACCTATACTACCATTTCAGGGAACAGTCCCATCTCTAACTCACAGGAGAGTCCTTGCGCCATATTAGCACACACTGGTACTGAGAACCCCATTCTTCCATTCTTCCATTGCCATAGTTGACTGGATCAGGGGTACATGTTCTATATGGTGTCAGATTTTTCTCATTCGGAATTTTGAATTGTGGCACAGAGTATAAGTCAGTTGGCTCTGGGCATTGGACTTGTAAATTAATGTAATTTCAGAAGTTAGAAGCGCAACTTGGGGACGACATGAAAGGAGAACCAGCATAGTAAGGACATATAAAGGAGTATACATACTTTAAAAGAGATATGAGAACATATAGCCCTACAGAGAAAGAAAGCCTCTACTTTCCTTTTTAGTCCTCATGGGATCTGGCTGAATATTCTACCCTCGATTAAATGAGATATCCCTGTAGCTTTCCAATAAATCCAATTTTTGTTTATGTAAGTTAATCTAAATGGGTTTCTATTCCCTGCAACCTTGAAATAAAACAAGGTGATTAATTCTGGTGGTTAATCTGAAGAACTAAGAGAAAAACAAGCAAAAAGAATAGGACATTTAAACTAGGAAAGGAGTTATCATAAGAAAGCAATAGTAGCCAACACAGACAGATAAAATGAATGAAAAGTAACCAATATTGTGCAGGGTTTCACAAAGCTTAATTTAAACAAAGAGACTTTCAGGAAGCTGAAGCAGTATAAATTGCCTCCAAGGACTAGAATGAAAGAATAAAATATTAAAAAAGAACAAAATATTAAAAATCAATAATTATCTTCATGAAAGATATGGAATAAAAAATGAGCAGTTGATTATTTGCTTATAGAACTTTCACTATTTCTTTGCTTCTAAATTCACTCTTTGAGTCAACTAACATGAGTGTGTAGTTATGTTAAGTGATGCAACATCTTATACAACTTTCTAAGGTTGTTGACTTGGATAACTGATTTTCAACCTTTTTCATCTCATGGCACACATAAACTAAGTACTAAAATACTGCAGCACACCAAAAATACATGTTTTTTGATGATCTAACAACAACAACAAAAAAGGTATGATTTTGATTTATTCACACCGGATGGCTATTGTGGTGTTGGCTGTTGTCATTTTATTTGACAGTCTTAGGGAAAACAGGTCAGTGCCCCGACTAAATAGTCATTCATGCACTGCATGTTGCTGCACACCAGTGGGATAACAAAATCCACGGAAAATAAACTCCTACCTTTACCCTGTATATACCAAATCTAGAAAAGATATTAAGTGTACCTTTGCTGATCACAATGATGTAAATGATTCTGAATATCTGCCATAAGGTAAAACATTTAAAAATTATCCATCCCACAAACTCCCTAAAAAGAAGTGAAATAAGTTACAAACTAAGAAAAGACAAGCACAATATACACAAAAGATTAACATGAATACAAATAACTCTCATAAATCAATGAGAAAAACACAGAAAAATCAGCAAGAGACACGACAGGAATTTCACTGAAAACCAAAAAGGCCAGTAAACATAAAAAGAAATGTTCTACATCAGTGATTAGGAAAATGCAAATCAAGATAATGATAGAGCATATTATGTTGTTCTGATTTGTAAAAATTAAAAGACAATATCAAATGTCCAAGAGGATAGATAACCAAAGGGTCTTTTTCATCTCATATATTGTTGATATAAATATAAACTGGCTCAACCACATCAGAGGCTGGGCATCAGCTCCTAGAGTTGGGCATTAACCTACCCACTGAAGCAGCAATTTTACCTTTAGGTATACAATCAACAGAAGCAGATATATACAATAAAACAGATATACAAAACAAAAAAGAGCACACAATGCCCATAGTAGCTCTGTTCACAATTACAAAAGCAGAGAACAACTAATTGCCCAACAATGGAGAGTTATTGCATAAATATCCAAATGTCCAACAAGGAGAGTTAGTGACTACTTTACTACATGAAATATTATATACAGCAATTAAAATGAGTGACTCTGGCAATATGCAATAATATGGACAAATCAGCAACAAGTAAAAAGGCAGATTTAGAAAGATTATATTCAATACAACTACATAAAAACAAATAAAGTAAAAGATGTATCTTTTAGAATTAAATATCCAACAAAAATATATTTAAAAAGTAAGAATGAACACAGAATTAAAGATGATGATTACCTTGGCTGACAAGAAGATAAAGGTGGGGAGATGGAAAGGAGAAAAACCACATGTAGGTTAAGTTCCTGGCTTTTGCAGGGAGGTGGGCAGTGAGTGGTAGTCCATGGGTGCTTATTATAATAATAGATAGCAATAGATAGATAATGAATAATCCAATACAGTGTACCTAATGTTTAAGAAAAAAAAAATTCAAAAATTTAATGAATTTTATTCAGTGAAAACTCTGAAACAGGCAGAACAAGCACCTCTGTAGAGAATCATTAAGGTAGTAACTACAGGAAAGGGAAAACAATATGATTGATGTTTAAAGATGTTATTCATCACTCTAGTATTAAGTGGAAAATATGTCTTCTATAATTTAAAATAAATTCCAAATGCTGCCATAAGAACTTTCCTAAAAGTAAGGTCTTTGCGAGCCAAGGAGGTAAAAAGCTTTAACCAATTAGAAAAAGTAATCACTGCCAAGTTTCTAAAATAGATAAATCCTAAAAATGTTATATATTATGTAATTCTGTGTATCAATTAATCTCTATAATGTGACACCAACATTTACCTTCTAATCTAAGGTGTTTATTATCATCAAATACACTCCTCCCAGGCTTTCTTGTTCCTTATTCTTAACAGACAATATTTATGCACATGCTACACAAATGCAATTTTTGTGAGATTGTGAAAAACTGAATGTGACAATAGAGCTATTTTCAAATAAGAGTTCATAAGATAAACAAGAGAAACTAAACATGTATCAAAATAAATGCTATTATACTTTCTAAGGTATTAGAAGTTACTTTCATTAGTATGCTTTCCCATTCAAAATTTTACAATATCTTTTTAAAGCTTTTAACTAGTTTTCAACTTTATAATTTTGATGCTAAGTTTGAACTCTGCTGTATTTCAAATATTAATCATAGTAAATATCACGATTTTTTTCATACTCTCATTAAGAGTAAAATTAGTTTTTGAAATAAAGTAGACACTGACAACTGTTCAGCACAATACATTTTCCTAGAAAATGATATAGAATTAACTCTTCCATTCAAATATCATGTATGCTTTAGGAAGTAGCATTTTCATCTCTATAAACTACTACTCCACTCTTCCCATTTGTTTGAAAGTATGGCACAAAGGAATAAACTGGTAAAAGGCATGAAAATCAACTGTTGCCAAATTTGAAAAACAGAAAAGGAGAAAACAAATCAGATGCAAAGCCCTGCAGTAAACAGAGAATGCCTAGAAGGTACCCCTACCAATCTTTATTTAAACATTGATCAAACCTGAATAGCTGGAGTTGTAGGAGACTAGAACTAATCTCTATTATACTAATCAGAGATGACAGAAAAACATGATCCAGTTTAGAGCCATCACTTTCTAACACTAGTTTCAGTACAGAGATGTTTACCTACATAGTCAATAAAGAGTTGGCAATTTACTTAAAGATATGCTATATTCAATAAAGTATGCAGATTTCTTTTAAGAGTATCAATAATCAAATCTAAGCTGAAAACCACATTGTAGTATTGCTTTATTATTCAGAGTTGATATACTGTGTCATTGTCAAAAAACCTCCGCTGCCTTGCGGCATACCTCTTCAGGGGAAAGGCTAAGGGAGTAAACCCCGACAGAAAATCCGGAGCTGGAGTCCCTAAGGCGGTTTGACGTTGTAGTCAACACCGGCAACTCCTGCGGCGCACCTGAAACCAAGCTGTATTGACTCCGTCTTTCCCTTGGACCCTTCAGCTGCGAAGAGAGGGGGGGGTCTGCTGCATGGGCAACAGCAGACCCTCCATATCACCCTGCCCAGGCTCTGTAGCTTCAGCTTCACTGGAGAGGACACTCCAGCGTCATCGCAAGATGTCGATTCAACACGGGAGGAGACAGATACCGTGTCACTCCCGAGTTGGAGTTGTCCATTACTAAGTACATACTGCGCTTGCTACTTAACTTATCTTCTTGACTATCACAAAGTACTCACTCAAAATCAAAATGTTTTGAGATTTAAAAAAAACGTCAATACAGTAAGTTAGATCCACTTATCTAGAACTAGTGCCAAAAATGTATTTCAACCTATAGTTATTTCTACCTTAAAACTCTATGAACCTCATTTTTCTTTAAAAATTCTAATAAGGAAAATGAGATAAAAAAGGGAAAATATCAAGTTAATATATTGAACATCTTAAAATTACACAATGTTGACTATCAAATACATCTCAATTAAAAAGGAAGGAAAAGCCCTGGCTGGTATGGCTCAGTGGATTGAGCACTGGCCTGCGAACCAAAGGGTGTCTCAGGTTCAATTCCCAGTCAGGGCACATGCCTGGGTTGTGGGCCAGGTCCCCAGTTGGGGGCGTGTGAGAGGCAACCATAAATTGATGTTTCTCTCCTCTCTTTCTCCCTCTCTTACCTGCTCTCTAAAAGTAAATAAAATCTTTAAAATAAAAATAAAAAATAAAAAATAAATAAAAAGGAAGAGGAAATAGACTCAAATATCATGGAGCTTATAAGTTGGAAAAGTTTGTCAGTCTTCTCTGAGTGAGAACTATGAGCACATTTTTCTTTTGTGCTTTTGTACATTTTCCAAATTTTCTACAAAGAACATGTATCACTTTTATAACTTGAAAAAACTGTAAAATCTATTTTACCCATCCTACCTTTCTCATACTACATTCCTCCAACCCACCCTCAAATTTTAATCCTCCCAATAAAGAGATGTCCTCCCCCTTTCCAATATCACCGCAAAATTAGATGCCATCTCCTAATTTACCATCAAATGGATAAAATAAACAGTGTGCTATTTATGTAGATATAATAAAACTGGTGCAGAAATCCATTTTGAACTTGTCAAGGGACTATTTTTGAGACAAGAGATTAGAAATGTAAATTAAAGAAGACGAAGTAATTTTTTTATGTTAATGATTATAATCAACTTTCTTAGAACAGTCAAGACATTTCTCATCCTAGGTGATAAATCAAGACTTCTCATCAATGAGAAACACATAACTTGATTGATTATACTTAAGCTTAAACTTTTAAAGCAAGGTTTATCTTATGGAGAGTCTACAGAGAAATGTAAAATATTTTGGAAGGTTTAGAGCAAACATTTAACAACTTTCATCAGAAAAAATAATTTTTAAATGAAGAAAATGTGCAAAAAAGGTATTGGTATTGTTCTTTTGTGTAGAATATCCCACCTTATCACAATAAAAAAAAACACTGTAAATTACAGTCTACTAAATAGAATTGGAAATCATTTTTTCTCGTTTTAGGGGAGCTTAACAAATAGTATAAATTTTATACTAAAATTAACTCTGGTTAATTACATTGTTGGCCAATTTTTAGAAAGTTTACACATCTACCACATTAGAATGCAGAACATTTATTGGTGCACAAAACTGTGGCACCGTAAAGAATAGTCTAGTGGAAAACTCATACTTATAGTGACCATGAACAATTTGCTGAACATCCCTGAACTTAATTTCTTGATCTGTAAAATGAAAATAACACCCACCCATCTTATTGGATTGTTGTAAAGAATAAGGTGTACAGGGTACCAAGTACAATGTCTTGACATCCAGCAAATAATCTAACAAATGTTATTTGTACTCTCTTTTAGAAAGTGAAAACCACATCTTGTCACTTTATATACTCCAATATAGCTTTGGTAGGTACTCAGTCTTTCTTGAAATGAATCCCTATAATTTAAGGCTACTTCAAGCTTCCACTTGAGCAAGTCACCTCTACCTAAATAAATTCTGCTGAGAATAGAATTTTAGATTCCCAGCACTTTATCAGGTATTTTGATGATGATGAATCTCCATTAATCAAAAAGGTAACTTTATTAGTATGTTACTCAACATCTGAATCTGCATTCTACAAAATTAGCCAACATTTTCAGTTTGAGATTCTTTATATAGTTTTCAATAATCCAGTTTCCTTGAAAATAAACTTTAACTTCTTTGGCCTCACAAACGTATCTCATTAAGTTTCCCATTACATTTCAAATAAAAAAAAAAGAAAGAGAACAGGACCCAAGAAATTTGTTATAAAAGATAAAAATTAGAAATTGTCAATTACTTTTACATTTTTAAATAGCCTATTTTAATTTTTACTACAGCAAATATTCTCCCTTACACTTTGAAGTCTCTAGCCATCAGTTTGTGTATACTTTAAACATTACTCCACAGAAATATTATAGTAATTAGCAAAACAAAGTACTGTGGTTTTAGATTTTCTTTGTTTTGTCTTTCCACAACCAAAGTTATTAATAATACAACTCCAGCTCAAACAGATAATATTTCAAATTCTGCAATGTAATTTGAAAATGATTTTTAAATGTTGGGTATATATTTTTAAATAAATATCAATTTCATTAAAAGTAGGTAACATGTAACTTTCAGAGTGAAACAAGTATTCCTGAGACAAGATATGACAAAGTAACAGTTTTTAACAACTAAACAGGGCTTAAAACTTGTAACATAAATTACTATTTAAACACTTAAAATAATTCGGCAGAGAAGAATTAAGAACTTCACACTAAACAACCTTTTAATCTAAATAAATTCAAACTTAGAAGATTTAAAAAAACTGATTCTACTAGCAAGTTTAATAAATATTTCATTACTATAGTCTAGTTTCTTGGCCCAATGAAATAATAAAATGTTTGAAGAGCTGGATATACTTGGTGAGGCAAATATCATCACCATTTATCTTCATATAAATAATATTCTCAATTACTTTAATAAACATGATGAAATTCTAATTCAATAACTATTATTAGAACTGGGAGTCAAATACACTATGAAAAATGCCCTGGATATATATGACAACCTATAAGGTAACACAATGACAACTATGCTTATTCTAGAGAGGACTATGTTTTACATTATTTAAAAGTTTAACTTCAGTTGTTTCCTTACTTTCCTCCCATTTTTTAGTTATATTTAAAACTCATTTCTCTAACTAGCTTCATTGTTATTGTCAAAACTGATCTTATTAAGTCCACAATGTTATATATTAATACACATGAAAATGTTTTCAGGTCTAGTGTCAAAGTAAGTGTGTTTTGTGCCAACTTTCTATAAAATACAAATAAGGATGCCAAATACTTTATAATTCTGAAGCCACACCATTAGAAACAAAAACAAACAAAAAAGAAAACAGTCCTGTCATTTTCATGGCTTTTTCAGAACCAGAACCAAAGCATGATTTTTATATTTCAAGATTAAGCAATGAAATGCATTTCCAATTGTGCCTCACATTTCACTTTAAAAGATCATATAAATAAAACAATAAATTCCATTCATTTAGCAAACGTGATATGCTGTATTACCTCCTTATAAAGGCCTAAGAGCAATTAAAATACTATATAACATGTTCAATATGAAATTCAGCTTTGCATTTCCAAGGATTCCAAATTTCCAATAGTGCATTGGTATACCTTGTTGGACTCTGTTTTTGTGAAGGATATATCAAGTTTTACAACAGTACATTCAAGCTTACATCATGCACAATAAACCAAGCTTAGTGTAGGGATCTATCGAAAAATAGATTTGAACGGCAAAAAACTTAGAAGCAGTTGCAACACTTAATTTTAACATCAAGAATCAACCCCTCTGCGTCTAAACTCAAAGTTAAAAAAAAAAAAATTAACTACCCAACGCACATAAAGAAATGTAAGTGTGCTTTTTATTTCCTTATAGAAGACTACATTAAAACAAACCAAAATAAGTAAGTAAAAACACAGGCATGAAGTTTTAATCCAGATGTAAACATCTCTGGAAAACTCCTAAGTAATGAAAAACAATCCGAATAGGGTAGTGTAGGTACCTTGGTACATCATAGAGACCTAAAATCAAAAATCGTGCCTACATCATCAAATACTTAGCAGGAAATGGGAAACAATAATATTGCTACTCGACATGGATTTAACTAATTAAGAAACGCGATTTGCTCTCATTTTCTGTAGGCATGCGGTGTCCAGAATTTTCCCTTGGTCAACTGCTTTCTCATTTGTAAACAACTTCTGTAAGCTTTTCCAATGGTGTTCAAACGGGAGGGAAAATGAAAGTCTGAAAAGCATCAGCATTTAAGCTTACGAATCTGAGCACGCTGTAGGTGAGAACGGGAAAGCAGCTGAGAAGAGGGACCACATATATCACTTGGTTAAAAAAAAAAAAGAAAGGTAGTTCTTGAATTAGGGGAAAGAAATGCAGTCACCTGAAGACGGCTGCTTAAGTAAAGCCAGCATTTAGTGAGAGATGTATTAAAGAAAAAAAAAAAAAAACAAAAACACTTGTCTGGGGGCTGGAAGTTATGGGGGCGCTCTTTGTGCGAAGTCTGAGGGGAAAGGGAGGGAGAGAAAACAGCTCGGGAGTCATTCAAAGGAGTTAGAGCAGCGGTGTACGAGCGAAAGGCGGGGCGGGGCCGGGCCCAGCCGGGCGGAGAGAGGGGGCGGCTGGGGCGTCTGCCCCCGGTTCTGACACCCAGGGAGGGGGCAATGAGCTGGCCGCTCCCGGGACCAGGAGAGAGCTGACTCGGGCTGCAGGCAGAGATGGGGTCCCTCTGATCGGTAATCAAAGCAGAGGCAGTCCAGGGCTCTGGGCGAGAGAGGGTCCGGCTCGCGAGTGACAACCCGAGTTTCCGCACTTAGCGGGCTAGGGGCGCGGCGGCGGCACGGCTTCCATTGGGCCCCGACCCCGCGCCAGACTGCTTCCCTCTCTCCTCCGCCAGCGTCTTGCACCCGGGTTGCGGCCCTTACCTGGAGCTCCGTGAGCAGTATCTCCCCCCTTTCGGGGTTGGACGCCATTGCACTCAGCTCTGGACTCCGCACCTGAACACGACCGCCGCTCACGAAGGGAGAAGGCGGGACGGGACCCGGGGAGGGAAGTGAGGAGCGGGGAGAGAAAAGGAAAAAAAACAAACTAGGGATTCATGGAGGCGCAGCCCCTGCTGGAGGCGCGGCTTATTTCGCCCGGTTCATGGAGAGCGGCGGGGAGCGAGGGCACTTGTAGCGGACTCCCCCTCGCCGCCCGCCAGCCCGCCGCCGCCGCCGCCGCCCTCCGGCGCCGGACTCTGTTCGCTCTGTCGCTCCCTTAGGGCGACGCCAGGAGCCGCCTCAGGTCTCTCGGTGCGGGGCGCAGCGGCCGCGGCTGCAAACTCCTGGTGTCGCACCATTTGGCTGTCACTGCGTCGCAAAAGCGGCCTCACTTGGCGGCTGCCAGGACACGTGACGGCTCGGGCCGCTGCCTCCCGCGGGGCGGGAAAGGTGGGGCGGAGGGGATCGGGAGTGGGGCGGAGCGGCTCTCGACCTGGCTCCGAGGAGGGGACAGTTATTGGACCCAGACGGGGTGAAAGTGAGGGGAAAGGACTGGGCTCGCGTTTCGGGAGGCGGAAAGAGGAAGAAAACACGGCCGCTCTCGGGCTTCGTTTAACGGCCCCCGCTGTGAACACTGGAACTCGGAAGCCTGCTCGATATATATATATATTTTTTTTTCTTTTTCCTTGGGCCATTTTTCTTTTCTTGCTGAAGTTTAGGCCTGATCTCAACGGTTCCCTTTTCTAACCTCCACAACCCAAAGTATTTCGGAACTCAAACTTTATGGATCATTCCCCTGCCTCCCTCCAACACCCCAGCTATTAATCTTGCCTTTTGTTCCCTCCCACGCCAGCGCGCCTTTCGAGCCAGTAAGGTGCACGGGGCTCAACTTGGGTGTGGCCTGTACATTTCAAGAAATGTAAGCGGCTCGCAGTCCCTGACAGCTTTTAACGCGTAGCCTTTTAGAGAGACCTTTTCCCAAGCGCTGAACTATGGTTTTGTCTGTGGAACTATACAGAGTTTAGAATTTAGTTAGTTGGTTTCTTGAATTGTTTTAACATTTTTAACATTTTAAACTGAGGGAGATGGGGCGGGATCAGCCCCACGAATGGAAAAAAGCCAACTTTCCTTGGTGTAGTAAACATCCAAGCTAGCTTATTAGTAACGTGGTAACACAGAATTAAATAGTGTAAATCGAGGTTTAAAAAATGACTATGTATAGTATTCAGGAATGCCAATAAAGCCTCCAACAGGTAGCTTTGTTCTGTCTGATCAGTGAATGGATATTCTAGGCAACTGTATACCTTTAGATTATTTGAGGTTAAAATACAATGGCTTTGTTAAAAGCTATTTGAAAAAAAGTGGTAGGAATTATTTAGTTAGACAGCTATTGAATAACGGCTTAGTTGGCATACTTCTTAAGAAGTATATATACCATTAGGTACTTGTCTCACAGTCCATGTAAGATGCGTTGGACTGATGCTGGGATGCAGTGTTTACCGTTTTGTCTTCTCAAATCCCACACATTAATTTGACACACATTTGTTGAAGGTCTAGCATTCTGTGACCACATTTTCTGAACACCTACTCATGTGATAAGGGATTTTTCTGGTGTATATTTCAAAAGTTTTAGAGTTTTTTATATGTTTAATGCATTGCCTTGGTTGTAAAAATGGAAATTAAAATACATGAAATAACAATACTTGGAAAAGCCAGGTTATAAATGCCCTCCCTGATAACTAAGAGTCAGACAGTGAGTATACTAGGCCCTGGAGGTAACAGCTAGGATTAAGAAAGAGTTCTTGTCTCTGGATTGATTGATTCCTTTAGAAAAAGACTTGTGAAACCACTATAGTTTAATTTTAAATGGTAGGCATGAAATGTTAGGGGAGCACTTCATTTAGATATATATACATATATATTTTTGGTGTGATAAAATGTACATAACAAAACTTACCATCTTAACAATTATAAGTGTACAATTCATTGGCATTAAATGTTTGTGGATGCATTTTGCTTATTTTTGTCTTGCCATACTCCAGCATAGATTTGATATGGCTGACGTGCACGTAGTAGGTGCTTAACAATTATGGAATTTAGAATTACCTATGTAATTCTAAATTAGAAATGCAGTCAATGAGCATTCTTTTTAAAAATAAATTTAGATACAAGACAGAAAACTTACACATTTTCAGCAGTATGGAATTTTAGAACTAGAAAAGACTTAAAATGTCCAGCCTAATTCTTATCATAAATAGAAAAAAATAAGACAGTTTACCCTACTAATTAGGAGCATGGCAACTTAGTGGCAGAAATGGAGCCTAGAACCTGAATCTCCTAATCTAGTTGCCAGTCCTGTGCTTGTTTTCATCTACACCATGCTGCTGTAAGTACTTTAAAATAGAATCCTCATGTAAACTGAACTAAAAGCATTATATAGCCCTTCAAAAGTTTCTCCATAGAAAAAGACTTCAAACTTTACGTATTTCTAATGCTAAAATAAGTACTGATAATTTTAATGTTATATGTCACATTTGAGTGTAAACAAACAAAAGTTTTTAAAGTTCTAGGAATTATTTCTGAGATCCATTATTCTGGGGAAAGTAGTACAATACACAAGGGAGAACAAGACAAAAACTGCTTCATAATCTGGAAAATGTAATGTTTAAACAGTAAATTAGTTTAATTTGGGCTAAAAACTGCAACCCATCTCAGAGCCTGTTCAACGGTACAGGCTAGGGTGGGGAAGTAATAGTACATGGAACAAACTTATCAGAATGTAGCACACTTGAAAAAATTTAATGGAAACCCATATCGTGTTGATTCAGATGAGTTGTATTCAGTCCCTATTTGCAAATGATTTTAGGGGATCCTAAGTATAGGTCACCTGAAGTTATGTTCTAATTTATATTACCAATAAAAAAGATAAAAATATTTTTTTACACATGTCCATATAAGAAATTAAAAACTTCCAATATATCTGGATTGTATCACTAGTATGTAAACATTTTTCATAGAGATTTTAAAAGGTCTTTAAAAATTAGAAATCGCCAAACATAAAAATAGTTTCAATTAACAAAATTAAAAAGTGTTTTGTTTTATTTTTTTAGTGAAAACAATGTTGCAGGAAAAATCTTAAGAGAGTTGAATTTCATTGTTTTGTTTTGTGTGTTGTTAGTGAGAAACAGACATTTGAATATATCGATGATAAGGTTCCTCTTTTCCATTATATCCCAAGTGAAATGAGACAAGAACTATATATCCAGGGAAAAGGTCAAAAAACTTTATTTGTGGGCCACACTTTTTATTGCCTTACATTTTTTATTTCCCTCTTCTCTAATATTAGTAAAGTGTTTTTTAAATAATTCTAGTTTATCCCAAAAACATTTTGGAGAATCAGAGATTTTTTTTTTAATGTTAGCATTAAAAGAAGTGTAACCCCCTACTCCCAAGGGATCACAGTGAAGTAGCAGTGGTATCATAATCACAGACTACCAAAGGAGAGACAAAACTCAGAGACAGAGTTAGAGCTATTTGATCACACTCTTTTTTTTTTTTTTTTTACTTCAAAAATTTCTTGTAGGGACTGTCCCCTTGTGTGTGCTCTATGAGGATAATTTTGAGAAGATTGTTAAAGTCAAGAACACAGAAGAGTAGAATCGGTTGTAGTGACTATAGCAGATACATTCTGGGACATCTGCTCAGCCCACATTCCATTCTCTGAGAAAACAGGTTCTCTGTAGCCATGTTGATTCTGCTTGACTTAGATTTTTCAGAGAACTGGATGGACCATGATAGAACATCTTCAAGTTTAGGCAATCTGTTTCTGTTTCAAATAATCTGGAAATAGAACATGGGAATGCTGATCAGTTAACTGGTGGCCCTGGAGTGGGAGGTATTATGGTTCTAGGGCTAGAATGGCCAATTTGTGCCATATGTAAACAGATGCAGAAAAAGCAACTCTTTGGAAAAGGAAAAAGTCCCTTCTTCCTATCACTGGGAATATAGTGCTGATGAAGGCATACCTGGTCTCTGTCTTCATGGAATTTATACTTCATTAAAGAGATATAATGACTGAGAAGGTCAATTCAGGGTACTTTGAATACAGGTCAGGGAATCCTTTCCTGAGTACTTCACAGTTAAAGTTGAGATCTCACTGGTGAGTAATGTTAACGGGGCAAAAAATAGGTGTCAAGAACTAACTTTCTTCTTCTTTTTCATATATATATTTTTAATTATTTTATTTTATTTATTTGTTTTTAGAGAGAGGGGAAAGGAGAAGGAGAGGGAGAGAAACATCAATGTGTGGTTGCCTCTCACTCGCGCCCCCAACTGGGGACCTGACGTGCAACCTAGTCATGTGCCCTGACTGGGAATCAAACCAGCAACACTTAGTTCGCAGGCCGACGCTCAATCCACTGAGCCGCACCAACCAGGGCTAAGAACTTTGTAAAGAGAGAGAATGACATAGATAAATGATCTAAGATGGGAAAGAGCATCTTGTATAAGTACTGAAAGGCTAGTGGGTCTACAGTAAAGAGATGGAGCATTAAGTAAGAGCTTATAAACCATGTGTATCAATTGGGAGAGGCCAGGTTATGCTGAGTAACAAGTGATTCCAAAAATCTCAGTGGCCTACAGTAAGGTTTATTTATCTCTCATGCAACATACCCACCATGGCTCTGCTCCGTATCATCTTTATTCTGGACTCAGGCTGACAGAGCAGTTTCTATCTGGAATATAGCCATTGTTATGGCAGAAGGAAAAGAAAAGTGGTAAATTGCCAACTGGTTCTTAAAGCATGTGCTCACATTTCTTTCACTTTTCATCATCCAAACTTTTGCCATGCCTGAAAACAACAAGGGGCAGGGTTGTGAAATCCTCCAATAGAGAGGGGTACCAAAAAGAAGGTCACTGAATGTAGGTGAAGTGTAATCCAGTTCCACACCATGTTTAAGATTTTGATGTTTTTATCCTAATAAAAATGGAAAACCATGGAATAAGTTTTCCATTTTTAACAACTGGCTATGGTGAGCCGAACAACAGATTAGAAATGTCCAGATTAGATGGAAGGAGAAAAATTAGGAAGTCATTTCAGTTTTCCAGGTTAGAAACAAAAAGGATAATACTTTAGGTCATAGCAGTGGAAATGGAGAGAAGCCAATAGATTTAATAGATAAAAAGGTCTACTGATATACAAAGAGAAGCAGAGGTGAGAGAATATATGGCCCCAGGATGGTGGAAGAAATGTAGCAGAATTGTTTCCTGATGTCTTACCGTTTGCTGGTTCCAGTCTATGGGAAGTTCAGTGCCTCAATACTCTGTTGCTTCCCGGGTTCCCAGGGTTTCCTTAATAAGTCTCCCTTCCTGCTTAAGCAAACTCTGTGTGTGTGTGTGTGTGTGTGTGTGTGTGTGTGTGTGTGTGTGTGTGTGTGTGTGTGTATGTTTCAAGCACAGCTCTATTTAAGCCATTTATCCAAGGTGAGAATCATCAGAGAAATAGTGAATGGTGTGTGTGTGTGTGTGTTTCAAGCACAGCCCTATTTAAGCCATTCATCCAAGGTGAGAATCATCAGAGAAAGAGTGACCACCTTTCTGGCTGTAGGGTAGAGAAGTAGGTAGGACCAGGAACACTGTTTAACTAGTGCTGTGTCCTCTTTCAATAATTCCTCTACCCAGTCTACTTATTATTCCCCAAAGATTCTAACCCCAGGAAATAGACGAATTATAAGTAATAAGTATATATTGAACCTGGTATGAACCTTCCCACAGCATTTTGTTGATAAATCTATTTGGGCACTTACGTTTCCTTGTGGAATCTTGTATACAGTCTTGTTTTCCTGCTACACTTAAAACCACTAATGAGGGTACATGAATCTTACATAGCCTAGTAGGGTATCTCTTATGAATAGATATTATATGTGTGTGTGGTTTTATATGTATTACAGAAATATTTTAGGATAACTGTCAGCTAGGGACCCTCTGTCCTTTGGAAGATTGGATAGCTTGCCTTGAATGCCTACTTTTGTATCCCCCTGAAGTCAAGAGCCTCTGTTTTCCCAATCCAGTTTTTCAGATTCTTCGATGGGTTACTTACACATGCTTCCTTCCTAGTTATCTCCCTCTACAAACACTCCCCTGCTGCCTGTGTCCCTTGGTTCTGCCTATATTGGTATAGACCTGAAGCTCAATCCATGACCATTTACCTTAATACCAACTCTCTTCAAGAATGTATGAATTCATTAACTTGGTACCAAAGATTTAAGAAGGATAATGGCCCTGGCTGATGTGGCTTGGTGGATTGAGCACCAGCCTGTGAACTGAAAGGTCTCAGTTCGATTCCCAGTCAGGGCACATGCCTGGGTTGCGGGCCAGGTCCCTGGTTAGGGGGCATGCGAGAGGCAACCAACTGATGTTTCTCTCACACATTGAAGTTTCTCTCCCTCTCTTTCTTCCCCTGCTTTCCCCCTCTCTCTGAAAATAAATAAAATCTTTTTTAAAAAAGAGGGGTAACAATATAGTATGCAATGCCTTTTACCCTGAAACCGTGACTACTTCTCTTTGTCCACCCTCAACTGATGAGCAAGCAAATCCTGCTCCTTTCTCAGGCTGTTACAGTTTAATCATACCTAGGTTCTTCTGGTTTTCAACTGTTATTCCAAATAAGATTGTTTGGAAATTTCTCCTCAAAATAGACATGTTCCTCTGAACCAGGAAACACCATTTTCTAAGCTTGGTAGATAGTCAAATGAACAGTAACTTTTGGAATGTGGTGCATTCGAAGTAATGAAAAATAAAGTATGTTTTAAGCACCATTGAGAAGTTAAACATTTTATTCTAACCCTCAGTTTTAAAAATTATTTAAAACTCCAAAGAGCTTTTGTTTATGTGAATTATAGCTTCTGATGTATATAAGATGTTAAAACTGAAGAATTTTTAAAACACAAGAATATACAAGCTCATTTTATTAGCCAACAGAGTGATGACTTTATCCCATGTCACACAGCCTCTAAAAAAACTCTGTCTTATACCTGTGGGAGAATAAGAGTAGAAAAGGCAAGTGACATCTTAATATTATTATGAAAATAGGTTTGACCTTGCAGACCTCCTGAACCACACTTGGAGAACTGCTGTTCTCTCCTATAAGACTGCCTCTGATGATTCTGGATTAGTACAGTTTCTCTACATGTGAATATGGGAATGTGATTTCTGTGTTTCCAGAGTTTGAGATCTACCACGATGCCAAAATAATTACAGGCTGCTGGGCTTTCAAGTGAAACATTGGTGCATGAAGAATTTTGGCTATCCTGTTGAAATAAAAGAGGAATATAGATATGAAAAATGTACGTAAAACATGACTATTTTACTACTAGTGCTTCCTCTAGAGGAAAGTTCTTCTGCAGTTGTAATGGCAAAAAATAATATGTACAAAGACTTTAATATTGGTCATACAAAGCATTTTAAAGGGCTTGGGAGGTGAACAACAGGAAGGTGGCTTTCCCTAACATCATTTCTTAGGCTCCCAGCTATTATTCAGTAATGCAAATCTATTATCTACTAATTAGGGCAAAGCTAAACTTTTGTAATGGACTCCAAACAGCGTGATTTAAAGAAGTTTGCTACTCCCTCACAAGGATTGTACAAGGTTATAATGCAATCCCAGTTATTAGACTGGCTCTTCTCCATGAGGCCATCTAGGGACCCAGGTGCCTTTTATCTTACTGCTCTACTATCCACCATGGTGTTATTCTCAACGGTGTGGTTGAAGCTGGGTCGAAGAACTCCATGCTCTACCTTGTGAGAAGTAAAAAAGAGCATAGAGGTTTATAGGTCTTAAGTCTTAAGGCCCAGGTTCAAAGTTAACACACATATTTCTGCCCCCATTCTGTTGTGAGAATGTACTCATGTGACCACACCTAGCTTCAAATGAGACTAAGAAATGTGCATTTTGACTAGGTCATGAGCCCAGCTACAACTCTTTTACTGAAGAAGAGGGGCAGGCTGGATTTTGATGGACAATTCACAGTATCCATCACATCAGCAACGTGTTCTACTTAACAGGGTTTAAAATGCAAGCTCCCAATCTAACTGCCACATTCTCTATAGCCTAGAGTAAATTATATTCATTATGTCAGTTAAAAAGAAGAAAAAAAATAGGCCATAAGTTCTTTCACACGCCTAGAAAGTTTTCCCACACTAAAATGATTGCTCTCAGAATATTCCTTCTCAGTTTGAGCTTTCTAGAACCCAGCCACCATTCTAAAAGAAGCCAAAACCTCATGGAAAGGCTATATGTTGGTGTTCTCATCAGCAGTGACAGCCTTCAGATCATCCCAGCTCAGGCACCAGACAGGTGAGTGAAGATACCATCTTGGTAATAGATCTTCCACTGTCAGCTATTCTAGTCCCCATCCATTCAAGTCACCAGCTGTTGAAATCATCCTGTTAGAGGCCACAGACATCATGGAGAGAGTCAAGCAACCCCCTATATGCACTATCCAGATTCCCAAACCAGTCAATCTATGAGCATAATAAAGTGGTTTGTTTGTTTTAAGGGTGGGAGAATAATAGATATTCATGGCAATAGATAACTGGAACATAAGTTCCAAGCTGAATATTTGGATAAGTCCTCCTTTCAAACTTGCTGTTGATAGAATTCTTCGGTAATAGTTAATTTAAATTCTCTAAATGGATCAATTACAAAGTTTACCTTTTATAATTATTTACTTCTTGAGTGAAAAAAATAATCTTCACAGAATCTAGTATACAGAGGTAGGCAAAAGTAGGTTTACAGTTGTTTGAAGAAATATATAATACAAGAATAAACTGTGTTTTGCACTTACCAATGCAAAACTACTTTTGCTCACCTCTGTATATGTAAAACTTATTATGAAACTATTTGGTAAGAACGTTTTTTAAAAAATTTATTATAAAAGTATATATATAACCATTTTTCATGTTCATACATATAGCTTATTAAGTCATGGCTAAAAAGATGAGCATGTTCTAATTAAAAATAACTGCTAGTTATAAGCACTTATAAAAACAACTTTAAATTATGTCACTTTATAAAGATCCTTATGAAAGGTTTCATATTAAAGATACTATTTTGGAAGAGTATTACAGTCATTTGCATATATATTTTTATATGGTGGCAATTCACATGATCTGTGTATTGCTTTTACAGTTTAACTGTAACCCTTTCACCAAATGAAATTTTATTTTTAAAGTATCTTTTCATCACACACATACATATGCAAGCAGTGTGAATGGTGTAAAATATAAGATCCACATTTCAATTGCTTTACTCTGTTGCCTATGACAACTAGAACTTCCTAAAGTTCTCCTTTATTAGAGTAAAATGTGGTTGATTCAAATACCATGCTTCAGCTGCCTTCATCATTTGAATGAGATAAGCTCTCAGCAAGACGTATTCAAGAAACTATGGTTCAAACTGTGTTACCCTGCTATAAAGCAATCTGCTAAACATTTCTGAAGCAATTTAGACAGCTATAACTTAGTTGCAAACAATGTGGACATTTAATCTATTGACTTGAAATTGGGGCTGCAGAGAAGATATTCAAGAGTATTCTCATGAGTTTATTTGTCACATAAGAAACACTTCCTATTTTTCACATGCTAAGAATGGAAAACTAAGAACTATCTATATTAAAACAAAGAATAAAAATGGCTGACCTTATAAAATGGGTTTTTATTAAAATATGTAGATTATAGATATGTTATTATACCACCTGCTGTAGGTATAAACCATATTTTAAGGGCTTTTACTCAAAAGAATATGACATACTTTTAAATTTGTTTCAGGTTACATTTGTCTTAGTATAAATTCTTCTTAAATATTGGTAAATGACTTGCCTATATTATTAAGATCCACTTTTCACTGTTTTTGTATGCTGATAAAATCTGTATTTGGAGTAAATAATTATTCACCTAAGAAATAATTTCTTCCTGACTTGAAACACAATTAAAATAATTCTTTCTACTGAGACACTTAATAAAATGTTACATTAGTCAACTATACTATAATCTTTGATACTGATCAAACCAGATTAAAGTTTGAAATTCACTATAATATATTCATCGATATGTAAATAAAAACACAGAGAGGTTTATCAAAAGAAAACAAATCCTTATTTTTTACATCTTTTTAGTCAGTTATTTTTTAAGTATATTTTATCGATTATGTTGTTACAGTAGTTTTAATTTTTTTCCCCTTTGCTCCCCTCTGCCCAGTGCCCCGCTTCCCTCCAACAATCCCACCCATCTCCAACAATCCATGGGTCATGCATATACATTCTTTGGCTTCGCCCTATCCTATATTATTCTTAACTTCCCCCTTTCTTTTTTGTACCAACCAATTATGCTTCTTAATCCCTACACCATTTCCCCATTTCTCTCCCTTCCCCCTCCCAGCTGATAACCCTCTGAATGAACCCCATACCTATGATTCTGTTCCTATTCTGGTTTGCTTAGTTGGATTTTGTTCTTATTTTTTAGATTCAGTTGTTGATAGTTGTGAGTTTGTGTCATTTTAATGTTCATAGTTTTGATCTTTTTCTTAAGTAAGTCTCTTTGACATTTCATATAATAATAACTTGGTGGTGATGAACTCTTTTAGCTTTACCTTGTCTGGGAAGTACTTTATCTGCCGTTCCATTCTAAGTGATAGCTTTGCTGGATAGAGTAATCTTGATTTTAAGTCCTTGCTTTTCACACCTTGAATACTTCTTGCTAGTCCCTTCTTGTCTGCAAAGTTTCTTTTGAGAAATCAGCTGATAGTCTTATAGGCCCCCCTTTGTAGGTAATGCTCTTCTCTTCTCTTGCTGCTTTTAAGATTCTTTCTTTATCTTTAACCTTTGGCATTTTAATGATGATGTGTCTTGGTGTGGTCCTTTTTGGGTCTAGCTTGTTTGGGACTCTCCGTGCTTCCTGAACTTGTATGTCTATTTCCTTCACCAAATTTTGGGAGTTTTCCTTCATTATTTTCTCACATAAGTTTTCAATTTCTTGTTCTTCCTCTTCTCCTTCTGGCACCCCTATGGTTGAGATGTTAGCATATTTAAAGTTGTCCTAGAGGTTCCTAAGCTTCTCCTCATTTTTTTCAATTCTTGTTTCCTCATTCTGTACTGGTTGCCCTGGCTGGTTTAGCTCAGTGGATTGAGCGTCGGCCTGCGAGCTAAGTGTCGCTGGTTCGATCTTCCATTCAGGGTACATCAGAGAAGGAAAACTCTGACTCCAAAAAACCTCCGCTGCCTTGCGGCATACCTCTTCAGGGGAAAGGCTAAGGGAGTAAACCCCGACAGAAAATCCGGAGCCGGAGTCCCTAAGGCGGTTTGACATTGTAGTCAACACCGGCAACTCCTGCGGCGCAACTGAACCCAAGCTGTATTGACTCCGTCTTTCCCTTGGACCCTTCAGCTGCGAAGAGAGGGGGGGTCTGCTGCATGGGCAACAGCAGACCCTCCATATTACCCTGCCCAGGCTCTGTAGCTTCAGCGTCATTGCAAGATGTCGATTCAACACGGGAGGAGACAGATACTACCATGTCACTCCCGAGTTGGACTGCACAGCCATTCTCGGCGGTGCAGATGGACTCTTAAGAAGCTACACCATCGTCTCTCGAGACGGACGGCTGCCGATGACGATGATGACTGGTTGACAGTTTTTTTCATCCTTATGTTCCAAATCATTGATTTGAACCCTGGTTTCCTTCCCTTCACCATTGGTTTTGTGTGGATTTTCCTTTGTTTCATTTAGCATAGCCTTCACTTCTCTTATGTGTTTGCCATACTTAAGCATATCTGTCAAGCCTGTGAGCATCTTTATCACCAGTGTTTTGATCTCTACATATGTTAGGTTGGTTATCTTCTTGTTTGTTAGGTTGGCTGTCTCCTCATTGCTTAGTTCTCCCGCTGGAACCTTGATCTGTTCCCCCTTTTGGGCCATACTTCTCTGACTCCTCATCATGACAGGCTCCTGTGTTTGTTTGCCTCTGTATCTTAGGTAGAGCTGTCCCTCCTATTATGTTATAAGGGACAGAGCATTAGATTTTCTCGTCAGTAGGGGGCTACCTGTTTCACCACATTGTGGCGCTGTATGTGGGGGAGGGGTCTGGGAGGGAATAACATCACTTGCTCAGCACTCATGGCTTTTCCAGGCGCTTCTCCCATATTGTATGGGACTGGCACCTCTCCAGTTGTTGCCCTGGCTGTCGTTCCCAGAGTGGGTGGGTCTGTGGATGTTCTAGGACTGTAGGGGCCCTTTAAACAAGTGGACTCTGCTGAAAGACTGGGTGTTTCTTTCTCTGCCCCAACCCCCACTGGTTTGCACAGTCAAAAGCAATGAGGCTTTATTTTCCCCAGCGCTGGGACTATGAGCTGCGGTCTAGTCTGGTGCTGGGAGTGCTCCCCAGGTGTCCCTCCTGACTTTTTAAAATGTGTGACTGTGCTTTCCGGCAGCCTGCTGCTGCCTCCACTGCCTCTGCCACCACACTGCATCCTCTGTGCCCTGGCTCTGCCCCTCCTACCTGTCTGGATGAGTATTTCTTCTTTATATCTTTGTTTGTTGGACTTTAATGCAGCTTGATTTTCTGGAACTTCTGGTTGTCTCTAGTTTTGAGGTGGTTGTATTCCTTCTTAATTGTGGAGGGAGATGCAGCGTGTCTGTCTATGTCTCTATCATGGCCGGAAGTGGTCAGTTATTTTTATAGATATCATTTAGGCCATGACTATAATATGTCGAAACCTTACTATGTGGACATCATTCAGGTATAAATGTACAATGTCAAAATAGAGTTGTATTTGTTTACTATAACCATTAGATGAGCTGGGTTTACTCATCTTCCACTTCTTGGTTTGTCTTTATGTGAGTATAATTAACAATAATAAAGAAAATAATTTTTAAGAGCCTGTTGATTATTTAACAGATTTTACATTATCTCAGATTTTTGCTTTTAAGCTCTCTTTCTAAGGCTATTAACCTTCTAATGTGTTCTTTTCTTCCCACTGGTTCATGATATAGACTAACAGTTCTTGCAGTGGCAACTCTGAATGAATCATTTTTCATTGGCATGTGTTTTACTTGCCCTAAGTACCAAATGAAAGTTGATCTCAATTTGGGCTTGCCCTATCACTTAAATGCTGAAAGAATTTAAATTCCTTAACTATAATGATACAGTCAACTCATTTATTTTTCTTTGAAAGGAAAATGAAACCAGAAGCTATAAAGACTTTTATGAAAAACAAAGCTAACTCAAAATGTTAAAGATTTGATTGGTTATTTATTTGTAGGTAGTTCATACAAGACATTCTTTGCGTAAGGCAGTGTTAATGGATGAAAGATAGGATATTCCTAGGAAAGATTTGAAGTGTGATAGTCAGGATTTTCTACATATTCATCCCTCTACACTTGCTGTGATATTGATGTGGCCTGTGATGGAGAATAGCTTGTAGATAAATGGTAGTTATAAGCGTCAAAATATGTTTTTCAATATACCATCATTTTTTTCCTGATATAGATTCCCTCTCCTCTCTTACTTATCTCCTTCTTTACCCCATGTAGTTAGAAATTACTTGAAGTGGATTGGTAAGGTAAAACGTGTAGAATAAGGGTAATATCACACAGCTATCACATCAATTCATTTCAGAGTTTGGATTTTATATATAGTCTTTAAAGATGTAATTCTAAAGTGATTTGTACCTGATCCATCCCAAGAGAACAATGCCAGCCTCAAAATTTTCAAAATAAAAATTCATATTTTTCCCATAAATTGCAAACTTAAAATTCTTTCTTTTGTCAGATCTACATATTTTTTCCCGTCAAATATAAGTCAGTTCTCCACCTCAACTTTAAAAATAGAATGCTTGATTTTTACATTTATAAATTGAAAATAAGAGAAATAATTTTCAGAGAGGTGTATACATTAGAATTAGTTTAATTGGATGACTTATTCAACTCTCTCGGTCCAGCAATTGCCAATTTTGTATCCAAAATGTAATTTTCTCCAATATTAAGGGACTGTGTTAGGGTCTCCCATTTCTCAAAGTAGAGAAAATAATGTTCTTCATTTCCATTTCAGAAGGGCAATATATTTAAGATCTGAGCTCTAGCTTTAGTTCAGATTGCCCCTACAATTTTGTTGTTAGTGTTTATACCTGTGTCATGCTATTCTGTATTTCTCTGACAGTATTGGCATCTGCTTAACTGAGCCATGAAGAGTAAAACAGTAAAGAACAGTAAAGAACAAAGAGGCAAAGAAGAAAAAAGAAGAGTGGAATTTAGAAGTTAACTAAAACACATGTTTATTTTTATCTTCCTCCAGAGGACCTAACCAGTTCTAAGTTCTAAGTTAACTCTCTGAGGCTAGAGTGAAGAATTCTTTTTCTGCCTTCTTGCTTGCTGTGAGCAATATTCTTATTGGATGCAATCCTCACATGCAACAAAACATAACTTGTACGTGTTATGTATGTGTGTATTTGCATGGATCAAATATTCAATACATTTTACTTCTTATGTCAATAATTTATATTAATAAATGATTATGCCAAGTACTATTTTAAATATTTTATATTTTATTCTCCCAACAGTCCTATAAAGTAAGTACTACTAGTTATTAATTTTCTAAGTGTGGTAACTGAGGCTCAGAGGGGTTGAGTGAACTGCCCAAGGTTCAAAACTGTAAGAGGCAGAGACAGGATTCAAAGTTTTCTGGTTCCAGAACCTATGTTCTCTCCTTTTTTTTGTTGGTGTTTTTAGAGAGAAGAGAAGGGAGAAAGAAACAGAGGTAGAAAAACATGTATCAGTTGTCTTCCGTATGTGCCCTGACCAGGACCAAACTTGCAATCCAGGCATGCATCCCAACCAGGAATGGAACAGGCAACCTTTTGCTTTGCAGGATTATGCCCATCCATCTGAACCACACCAGCTGGGGCAAAACCTATGATCTCTTAATGCTAACTGTCACTCATCCAATTATGAACATCAAAATCCATTTATTAATGGGTCGAAGCACAACACGTGTAGCAAATGAGAAATTTGAGGTAATTACTGGAAAAATAGGATTTGGGAAACCATTATGTAAATTCCAGGCCTCCTGTGGGAATATATTGTATCTGATCCAGTCTATTCATATCTGTGTAATAGAATATATAAAAGTTACTCAGAGGAGTTAGGAAACTGTTAGGACCCTTTAACCTTACCTTTTCATTTTTAATCATTTTCATAAGCAGGAGTACTATATGCTTGTTCAACTGGAATGTAAACATATAAAGGGCTTATTTTTGTATCCCCAGTGTTCTACTTTTGAAATATACCATTTATTATTGTGGTATTTTTACTAATCATTCATTTCTAATTACATTCAGAAATCATTATTAATGATGATGCCTTAATTCCTTATTCAGTTTAATATTTGCATAATGTTCTTTATACAATTAAACATTAGTACAAGTATTTTGGATTACACAGAATACTAAGCTCTTTAACACCGTATTGCAAAGGCATATTTCATTTAAGTTAAAACTATGAAAGAAGGAAAATTCAGAAATGATCTTGACATTTTCCTTTGAAAAACACTGCAAATAGGTTTAAGGAAAAATGTTATGTGAAGGCCATCTGTTCATTCAGTATTGGCTGGCAATATTTTAATAGACCTGATACGAGATTTAGTTTGTAACACAAGTTACAACTTTTTGGTACTCAACTATTTTTACTCTCTATTTAAATATCTTGACTGAAGTAACTAATTTTGAAATTCAAACAAAGTATCACTGGTTTTCTGTGTCTCAGATGACAGTCAATAAATGATTATCAGTTCATGGCAATAATTGACTATCTCCAGTCTACATATTTAAGATAAATAAATACGAACAAGGGAAAAAGACATTCTTACAGGTCCATCTTTGGTGCACCTCCCTTAGTGATTATATCTACTCTTCCAGCTTCTATAATATCACTGAGAGATAACTTTCAATCCAGAATTTAGCTTTAATCTCTTTCATTAACTTCAGCCTCACGTCTCCTATTATCTACTGAATATTCTGGATATTTCCACTTGAATATGTAACATTCACCTCAAACTCGAATTCTCTAGAGCCAAACATATCACCTTTCCCCTTAAATTAGTGTCCCTGTCAGACCAATGGAATTAGGGAGGAATTGTCTGAAGGAACTAGAGCAGTGGTTCTCAACCTTCCTAATGCTGCGGCCCTTTAATACGGTTCCTCATATTGTGATGACTCCCAACCATAACTAAAGCATAGTGATTAATCACAAAAACAACATGTAATTATATATGTGTTTTCCGATGGTCTTAGGCAACCCCCGTGACAGGGTCATTTGACCCCCAAGGGGTCACGACCCACAGGATGAGAACTGCTGAACTAGAGGGAAACAGACACAAACTGTAGTTCCCATAGTCTTGTATTATATCTCCAGTATTATAATCATCTTTTTAGTTCTCTGTTGCCTCTATGGCTTTGAGAGGGTCTTGAGGGCAAAGACTGTGCCTTATTAATTTTGTATGCACCCAGCCAAGAACAACAAGTGGCATATAGTAGTCCTTCAGGAAATATTTGCTGATGAAAGAAATGAGTGAGCAAATCTACGCAAAGAACTTCCAAGAAGAGTTAGGAACCCTTGACAAAACTGTGAGCAATAGGTATAAAGTATCAGAAATAAACAGTGGCATTAGGACCAGTCTTAGGTTCGGAATTTTATGCAGTTCTGGTGGCAGCAGAAACTTATTGCAATGTGACCAATTCATGCAGAATAAATATCTGACTGACTTATAAACTTGTGTACATATTTGTGCAAATATTTTTTTAGCAGAAGGCTCCTGAAAGGTCTCATAATTTGTTGTTTAATCTTGTTAAAATTTTTAAAAAGTCATATTTCAAAATGTGTTTCAGGACGATGGGAATGTAAACCTCTCTGAGAAATCAGTTTGCCTGAAATGATGATGGGCAATTTTGGATTCAAAATGGCTAAAGAACTATAAAATTTTATAGACAAGCCTCAGTTTTATCAACCCTTTCTCAAAGCATGAACTTGGGTGGAATAACATAATGTAATAAGAGAATTGTGCCAAAAAAGGTGGAAATAAAAACTAACATGAATCAAGTTCAAAATTGTTTAGGAAATAGTTTGAAGATGTGAGGGAGACTGTGGGCTTAGAATTGGTGTATTGAGGTTTAACTGTGTGTAGATAGAAGAAACATTCAGTCAAGTACTATCTACAGGGTCAGTTTTGAGAAAATCTGGTTTTGAGACAAATGCTGTGAATCTTGAGGAAAAAATAATTTGTTGAAGAGGTGAGCAGAACCAAATATAGTGTTGTGAAAAGAATAGAGATGAAACAAGTGAAAGGCTTGCTTTAAGAAATTTATTTTACACTCAAATTTTGAATAACATCTCTATTCTAAAATACATAATTACCCCAGCATTTGTTAAACTACTGTAGTCTCTGACTCAATTGTCAAGTATTAAAAAGTTAATATGTGCTGAGCTTATTTACGTACAGGATGTTATCCTGACCCTATATGATGTTACAGAGGCCAAAAATAGCATATTGTGTTCATCTTTATATTCCCAGCACCTAAGAAAGCTCACAACTCACAGTGGGCACTCAACAGATGTTTACTGAATGAAAGAGTCCTTAACATCTATAGTGCTTTACAAATGTCAAAGAAGTCTCATGCACATGATTTCATATAATTTCATAATAACCCTTCAAGGTATTTATAATACATTTTTCAGATGAAAAAATAGATTCAAGAGGAAAATAACTTCCCAAGCCACAAAGATTTGAATCCAAATCTTTCTTCTGGGTTAGTTGAATCATAATGCTTCCTTTCAGTGAATAAAGTATATTTTAAGTTATGACACACTCAGAGACATAAAGACATGTAGACGATATCTATTTTTAGTCTGTTCACCTCCTTTATGAGACCAAAAGCTGTCATTCACACTATTCTACTCCTCTGGTGACTGGGGGAGGAAAGGTTTTTTTTTTTGCAGTCAATGATCGTAGCATGACTGCAGCGTTTGGCTGAGGTAAGGGCATGATCCAAGTCATGTCAGTCTGAGTCATTCTCCAGGATTTTTCAATTTAGAGGTAAAAAAGGTTATTGCCCTTTGAAATCACAGAGCTTGAAGGATATAAAGTTGGGTGTGCTTGTGACCATAGAAGAAAACTATGCAGTTGCTGGAGAAAATGAAGCAAGCTGACAGTGAGATGGAGTTGTATAGAGCCTCTGGACTGGTCATGCCTGAAGGGCCAGCGCCATCCTAGACATGTTGAACCATATGAAATTTCTGTTTTTTGTAGGTCACAATACTTAAATATCATCATTTTCATTTCATTTAACCAAATATACAAGTTAAAGGACTACACATTAATCTTATCCATGGCTTTATGAGATTTTTCCAGCCTTACTCATTCCTGTGATAAATGGGGAAATGAAGGCCCAGAGACTTCAGAGGACTTGCTCAAGGTCGGTACTAATGTCCAGTAATGCAGGTTTTTGAATGTCACTCCAGGATCCTTTCATTTAAGCATGATGAGTCCAACATTTTAAATTAGTTATTTTCAAATTGGTAAAGCAGTTGCTTTACACTGCTTGTTTTGTTTTTAACTTAAAATTTTTATTTCCTTATTAAACATAGGGAAATATGCTCTTATGACTCAAAGCAGGCAAATTTATTTGTTATAAACTTTTCCAGGAAAAATAATCTCTTAGTTTTGACTAAGACCATGAACTTTAAAACCAAAAGAAATAATCTGGTACAAATTAAACACATGGTAATTTTTCAGGCAAAATTCACATATGCAAAATTCTGACTACCTACATTTTTTCTTCCTTCTTTCCTTATTTTTTAATCCTTGTCCAAGGATATGTTTTTTATTGGTTTCAAAGAGAGGAAGAGAGAGAGAGAAACATTGATTGTTTGCCTCCTGTACAGCCCCGACCAGGGACTGAACCTGCAACCTAGGTATGTGCCTTGACTGGGAATTGAATAGGTAATTATTTTTTGGTGTACAGGACGATGTTCCAATCAGCTGAGCCACTTGGCCAGGGCTTCTTCCTTTTTAGTAGATCTTCTAAAAGAACTCATGCTTCTGTGTTCAGTGTGTATAAGAAACACCAGGAGTTGTTGTTTTTAAACACAGATTACTGAGTGCCACACCACACCACTGCATCAAAGTCTCTGGGGGTGGGGGGTGGGGTCTAGGCCTATTCATTCTAGCAAGCTTACTGGATGTTCTTATAAACACTGAAGTTTAAGCAATAGTGGTTAAAGTATTGCCATTCTCAGGGATTTTGTCACTCCAAGGGGAGAGTGCTGAGAACACATCCCTATAAAATCACTACAATGCCAAAGTTACCAATGGGGCTGTGCTTTATCATGCAGGTGTGTTTTAGCCAACTCATCAACTCCCATTAATTAGGCTATCACCGACTCGTATACTAATGTGTATCCTGCTCAAATCTTTGACCTAATCAACATAATATTTCTAAAGAACCACCAAATATTTCTACCTCAACCCCCACATATCTTCAACCAAGCTCATTTTTATTGGTTTCTCCAAATCTTTTTTTTCTCTTATATGGTCTACTTCAGTTAATGGCACCACAAACCACTTAATTGGTTAAACCAGAGAACTAAGAATTGTCCTCACTTCTGCATTTTGCTTCTCATCTGATTAGTCACCTCTCACCTCCTTTTCAAACATCTCTCAGCTTAGTTTTCTTGTAATCCTCATTGCCATTGTCTCAGGGTCCTCCCTTAGATGCTTGTCATCTCTTATGGGCTTTGGAAACAGACTCCTGAAAGGCTTTCCTGTCAGTAGCCTTACTTTTTCTGTAATCCATCTTTCACACTGCCATTGGAAGTACACTGGGCATTCACACCAGGCTCAATCATCATCCGTTAAACTTTTGTGACTCCACCCCAATGTTGGAACAGATAGTAAGTACTCTTATCTCTTAGTGTATATTTTTTAATCCTCACCCAAGGATATTCACACTAGACTCAATTATCATCTTCTGTTAAACCTCTTTGACTCCACCCCAATGTTGGAATAGCTTTTAGAGAGAAGGAAAGAGAGAGAAACATCCTTGTGAGAGAGAAACACCCATCGTTTGCCTCACATATGCACCCAGACTGGGAATCGAATCCTTAACCTACGTATGTGCCCTGACTGGGAATCAAACCTGAAACCCTTCAGGATGACAGCCCCACCAACTGAGCCATACCAGACAGGGCTAGGATACTTTCTTTATACAGGCTTCTATATTATTCAACTTCTGGAAGGCAAGAAATTTACAGTATTTATCTTTGTATCAGCAGCATATGACATACAGAATTTCCTGACTCATAGTAGGCCAGTGAAGGAACAAATATATAATTGACCTGAGCACCAGCTATGTGCAAAACACTTTGCCTTTTATCTTCATTTACAAAACGCATTCAATGTATTCTCAAAGAGTGATTTTATATTTGTAGTTTTCTCTAATCCTATTTTTTCAAAAATCTAAAAATTATAAGCCAAAGCTCATGGTTCACATTCAATAATTTTAGATTTCATTGAACTATCAAATACAGTATTCCCTCACTTATCACGGTATTACGTTCCAGACCCCTCCCCCCCGCGAAGTAGGAACCTTACATTTATTCTACACCCTTAAACCTATGTAACTTTAAAACATAGGTATATAGTACTGCAAAATCCCGCGATATAGCAAAAAATCCATGATAAATAATTAAATATAATATTTTTTAAAATCCTGCAATACAGTGAGGTTGTGATAAGTGAACCGCGATATAACGAGGGACTACTGTACCACATTTTCATCATTTTAAAATGGCCCTAAAATAATATTTTGTTAGTGTTTATTAACTATAAAATTTGGGGCTTTCATAAAATGTTTTGAAAAGTATTAAAACGTGACTCACCCCTAACTAAGGACTCCCTGTGAACATAAGCATTATTGTGCTATTGTTATCAATGCAGAAAAGACATGGCGACTTATTCTATAATTATTGTAGATCCATTCTCAGCAGGAAGCAAAAACTGAAAGAGTTTCTCTAGCAATCTCAAGTCTGCATTAACTTGATATTCTAAACACATCTTTTGAAAAGTTTGAAACAGAAAATCAAAGGAAAAATAGTATTATTATCCTGTATGCAAGATGGGTACTTGAATACAGTTCCAACTGTATTCTATTCCAACACACACCAATTTAAGCCCCTGTACTATAGGTATTCTAGATATAGTTTACTTCCATAAGTATTAAGCTGACTTATCCCCATATATTTTTAATTTCTCATCAAGCCTTACCTAGTATCATTGCTCTGCATTACTAGTATACTGTAGATCTTATAGGTGAAGAAATGATATAAGTGGGAAAAGAATGAAACAGCCAATTTAGAAAGAGTCAGTTCTATATTAAAGTCAGCAGTATAGATTTGCCTGCACACTTGCCAGAGGTTAGGTTCCCTTTGAGACAATAGGAAGCAGTCATTAATATAAATGTAGTGAAGTATAACATAAGTCTTAAGTTAGAAAAGAGAGCATATTACAAAAGAAAGAACGTGTCCGATCATGGGATAGAAAGAATATACTGGTAAGTACCAAAAATTGGGTAATGGTCATCAATGGGGCCTAGAAGGAGAATAAAAATGTCAGTACTGACATAGGACAGTTCAAGACGCCATATCTCAACTCATCCTGAATACACCATCAGAAAAAGTGTATTCTTTTTTTTTGTTTTTTTTAATGGAACATGGAGTAATTCTTTAGGTCCTACTGAGCACTGCTGTTGTGTTTCCCCACCAGTTCTTAATGTTTTCCCTAAGAGGATATACTAACTTTACACTCATACATTTTCGTCCCAAACCTATTTAAGTGAATTTGTCCTTCTCTGCCCACATTAGTTTAAAATTCTGAAGACTTGTTTCTCAGCTGCTAAGAGTCTCTTCTTTGCCTGTTTTGCGAGCTAGTTAAGAGATAGATTTGTATTTGATCCAACAAGATCCTACCTTATTTCCAAGTTGCTTCTCCTTTTCTTTTCTTTCTGAAATACAGCAGGCACCACAGACTAGATCTGGAAGGTTGCTGGGTATAATAAACACCCTGTGTCCTTCCCCTAAGCACTGTAAGATAAACGTTCTAATCTTTCCCAACCACTCACTAGCTGGACTGTAAAGCCCTTTGGTTTGTATTCAGAAGTATGATGGATTATTTACTTTCTTAGTCCTGGATAACTTAGCCACCAGCATCTTTAAAAACAGCCTGAGATCACTTAAGTTGTCAGTTTTTATAAAACTGAATAACACAGTAGAAAAATTTACTAAATTTCACTTTTAGAACAGGAAATTTGACGGATTTTTTAATGATTAATAAATCTGCTGTCTGAAAACATTGCCATTTATGGCATGACTTCAAGTTGTAGGTTAAGCCTGTTTTATTTTATTTTATTTTTGTCCTAAGTGTCATCAGTGTATATAGCTCCGGTTGGTCACTGTCCTGTTATAAAAGGACCTTTCTTTTATCTTTTCTGTAATTCTATCTTCTGATCTTATTTTTAACTAAACATCTTTTTAGTTTTCATGTCAACTTTAGGTTCTAAGATCTCCTCATTGTTCTTCAAGTGGTGGCTGTCAGAATTAGCACATGTCATGATAGAAGTTCCACTAGCACTGAACACACAACAAAGCTGGCCTAATGGCCCTTATGTACCACATACCAGTTTACAGGTCAGGGAAGAGCGCAGTGCTTCACTGTTCATTCATGGTCAGCTAATTATTCAGCTTGACCCTGCATATTTTCCTGACTTGCTTTCATATAGCCAAAGTACCTATCTGATTTTTTGATTTTTGGTTTGTCATTGTTGTTTTGTGTTGTACCTGCCCCTACTCACAACTATTTTCTTTGTTTCCCACACTTCTCTGTTTACCAAGGTCATTTTGAATTCTGGTGTTGATTTATGGTTAATGGGTGTGCATTATGAGATGTTCGGGAACATCACTTCTCTCCTTTCACCCAGGTCCACACTAGGCTCACAAAAATTTACTTACATTCCAGCAAACATTGGTGAAAAAATCTAAAGGGAGAATTTCACCCACAATTGCAATAAACTGCATAAAATACCTAGAACAATCTGAAGAAGAAATGTGTAAGAACCACATGAAGGAAACTACAAAACTACACTGAGCTAGCGCTGACTGGTGTGGCTCAGTGTGTTGGGTGTCTTCCTGCAAACCGAAAGGTCAGGGCACATGCCTGGGGTGCGGGCCAGGTCCCCAGTTGGGGGTGTGTGAGAGGCAGCCCATGGATGTTTCTCTCCTTCTCCTTCTCCCTCCCTTCCCCTTTTTCTAAAAATAAATAAATAAAATCTTTTATAGAGAACTTAAAAAAAAAAATACTGAGCTATAAAATGATTTTTCCACAGGTATTGTAGCCGGGAAATACTTAGTGTTCACCCAGAGGGCATTATGTTTGCGTCAAGCAAATGAATGCTGGAGTATGAGCTTGTGTTCCTGGTGGAGGAGCGGCTCTTGGGAAGCCACAGCAACTCTGTGACTTTTTCCTCTCTCACTATACAAAATCAAGGATGTTTGGGGCTTATCATGCCACCTACAGCCCAAATTACCGAAGAAACACTGATTACAGTGATTATATGGTTGGGTTGCAGTATTTCTTGTAGGTAATAATTCTGAGTTTCACTTTGTGAGAAAATATAGAAAGTTTTGTTCAGAAATTAAAAATCATTGTGAACTCTCATTGATAGATTTCACATGTGCTTATTTAGGCCAATAATCATTTGGCTTAAAAACATTACACTTTAAATATGTAACAAATTGGACGTTTGAGCTTCAATGTACTTAGTTGTTTTTTTTTTTAACCTTCACATGGCTTCTTTTTATGTAATAAAACTGAAATCTCTGGTATCCTGAACTGAGAGATGAGTTTTTAAGATAGCTTAGATTTCTCCATTAGTTCAAAAAAACTTAAAATTTATAACAATTATAGATGGAAACTTTTCCTTAAGACTATATTTTCCTGCATCTGTGAACAGAACAGTTAGTATAAAACTTAAGTTTCATTTGATATCATAGGTTCAAAAGACCATAGGGGAATAAGGAGCTTTTTCTATACAAATTCTGGTTCTGCCCCTTAATGGCTGTGCACTTTGGGCAAGTTGATCAATCTTTCTGATCCTTGGAGTACACACAACCTGAGCTACTTATGTTTCCAGGTTGTTATGAATACATGAGAGAGAAAATCAGAGTATGGATTGTACATTATTAAATGTAGAAGTATTGTTTTAAGTTGAATTTGGAATTCAAAAGGGAAAGAAAACTACTTTTTTTGAGTGATTGTTGTGTACCAGGTACTTCACCTGTTGTCCCCTCCAGTATCTTTAACAACCTTCAAAATGGTTATTATTCCCATTTTATAGATGACATATTAAATTTCAGTGTAGTTATGTAACTTGCTCTTTGTAACAATCATGAGAGAATGAGAGTGAAGTGGGTAAATCAAAGTCCAGCAGGAGAATTTTTATTTGCTTTGGTCATGTACAGGAAAAGACTGAGCTTTAAACATAGTCTTATTTTCACTATCAGTTCATTGTTTTTTTGTTTTGTTTCTTAATTTTTTAGTTTTCAGGTTCTTTTTTAGCATCAAAGAGGAAGTGTGTGGCTAGATATGTCTTGATATTACAGAGCTAATATTAATTTCAAAAGGGTTATAGTTGATATTATGGTTATCAAATTTTTAAGAGTCCTGTTATGAACTGAATGTTTGTGAATCCCAGAATTCATATGTTGAAATCCTCTCCTCATCCCCTTTGTGATGGTTTTAAAATGTGGGGCCTTTGGGAGGTCATCAAGGTCAGATAAGCTCATGAAAGTGGAGCCCTCATGACGGCATTAGTACCCTTACAAGAGTTAGGTGAGAGCATGCTTTCTCTCCCTGTTCTCCACCATATGGCCTACAACTAGAATTGGCAGTCTACAACCTGCCAGAGGGCCCTCACTAGAACCTGAGCATGCTGGCACCCGAATCTTAGGCTTACTGGCCTTCAGAACTGTGAGAAACAAATTTCTGTTACTTATAAACTACCCAGTGTATGGTATTTTGTTATTGTAGCAGAAGCTGATTAAGACAAATTTTTTCTTTGAGAGATACATTCTAGAATATTTACGAAGGAACAGTTATGATTTCTGGAATTTGTTTTTAAAATTACTTTGAAGTAATTGGTTGGAGGCAGAGATAAAACAAGGTTAGCATACACCTGTCCAAAACAAGAAAAAGAAAAAAGAAAAAGAAAAGGAAAAAAAATTAAAAGAAGGTTAGCAGGAGTTAATCAATTTCAAAATCAGGTGATGAGATGTGTTTCTAAGTCCCCTTGAATCCACAGCCCATACACTGTTGCATCAGAGGAACACCCAAACGCCATCAATTTCGCGCCATTTTCCCCAGGTCTTCTCTACATGAAGTAAAGTCATGATTTTTGAAAACCACCTATTATGGTGCATTCTTCTAGTCTTCTGAATTTTTATTACCCCCCTGTAAAGAAGCCAGACCTTGGAAAAGAAAATAGACAGTGTATGTTTTCCCTTTGGGCAACACTCTTAACAACTCCGGCCACTCTGAGTACTGACTGATGTGGTCCAAATTCATGCAGTGCTTCCTTTGCAGGTGCAGACTTATCCTTAGCTGAAGCCAGTTAGTTGTTGCTGAGGCTCAGTTGTTGAGATTGGAAGTGATTCCACAAGTCTTCAAATGGTCATTTGTGGAAGTGTTATACTTTAGGTAGCTAGCTGCCATTGCCACCACAGAAATATCCTCTACTGAACTTTCTTTTGGCTCTCAAATCTGAATTGGAAATTGTCCACTTACACATAAGTGAGTTTATCGTGAGGTGATTGAAGCTTAAGCTTCAGGGCCCACCACCTGTCTGGCTTGCTTCCAAACCCCGGCAATATCGTTGCAATGTACATTCAGAGAGCACCTTACTGTAGTCCTTGCCAAGAAAACTCGAATTGCCCTGAAATTTTACAGGTGATTAATGCTAAAAACTTGATGTTTTCTAAATTTGATATTAGTCTTAAAAACTAACTTTGGAAGTAGTGAGCTGTGAAGTGGAAGGAAACTTTTTTAATCTGTCAGTAATTAAAAAAAATTTTTTCGATCAACCATTCTAAAGGAAACATGAATTATCTTTCCATTCCCTTTATAGAAAATATTATAAAATAATTATTGCTTAACAATGTTATCAAAGAATATACAGCTGAAAATATGTAGATTAAGTCTTACAATTAATTAGTAAAGTAGTGTTATTTTTCTGGATTGGGGATCTTTGTGGTATTACTCGGCTTTTCAAAATGTGTAATTCGTTGTAGTTTCTTTTCTCCTACATGAATATTCTTTATTGAACTTGTTTTATAACTTTGTATTTCTATTTTTAAAAGGTACTCCCCAACTATATTAGGACCAGGCATTATAAAACCTAGACTCACCTTTGTACCCACCCCACTCTCTCTCAGCACTGTTTGCAAACTGAACTGTTTTTGTCTTTGTGTAGGAAATTGACAGAGCTACCAAAGGCTTTCTAGTTCTTTCTTTCTTGGAAGGAAGGGGGACTCACCTTGAGAAGGAAGCTCAGGAGGTTGATCCCAGTGGAGCCTGGCAGGAGTACTCCAGTATTCCCTGTGTCCACTTATCTCACAGTGTGGGTGGGAGGCTGTGTTATCACAGCTTCCACCTCCTCTTGTCTGAAGCATACGGTCTGGGCCAGCCACAGGACTGGCTGTGAGAACTGGTTTCTTACTGTGTACACCCACACATCTGGTAACTTGAGCTCTTCTGGTAGGGTGGGACACATGCCCTGCTGACCTAATGAGGTCTGTGGCAGCTCCTCTCCTAAGTTTGCCCCTTCGCAGAGGCCATCTGTTCAGACGCCAGCCTCCCAGTCTTAGAAATCCTGGCCGCTAAATCATGGTCCCTAGTACCTGGAGCACAAATGAGTCAGTGAACTTGGATCCATGACATCTCTTTCTAGGACACAGATGCATTCAGACACTGATTCCATAAACTGAGAACTACATTATAAGCATTAATAGACTGTACTTAATTTTAAGTAAGTTTTGAGTATACTAACTTTTTTGAATTAAAAAATTAGAGAAACAGTGGGAAAATTTTGTGTCCCTATGGGGATAATAAAAATAAATACTAAAAATATGAAGTGTCCTGAAAAATCTCGGAAACATGTAATTAAAATTCATTATGAAGTAAAGAGATTAGGAAGTACAAATTGACAATTACAAAAATAGTCATGGGAATATAAAGTACAGCATAGGGAATGTAGTCAATAGTATTCTAATAACTACGTACAGCGCCAGATTAGTACTAGACTTATCAAGGTAATCACTTCATGAGGTATATAAATGTCTAATCACTATGTTGTATATGTACCTAAAACTAATACAATATTGTATTAAAGAATAAAAAAAATATTTTAAAAATAAGAGCGGTTTGGTTGGTTTGTTGGTGTTTTAAATGACCTCAGATTGTAATATGTACATTTTAAATGTATTCATCTGCCCTTCACACACACTCTCTTCCCTTGCTGTTGGTTTAGCAATGATCATTTCTTGGTACATACAGTTAATAGCTCTCTTCACAGTAGAGGTAGTGGTCCTGAGGGTGAATCCAGAGCCAGGCTGTTCGGGTAGAAATCTCGGATCTGTCACATAAGACCATGAACCCTGGGCAAGCCCTAACTTCTTTGTTCTTTGATTTCCTCATATATGAAGTAGTGGATAACAATGTACCTATCTCATGAGGTTGTCCTGGGTTTAAGTTAACTAAAACTGCTTAAAGCAATGCCTGGAAGACAAAGGGTGCTGAATAAGTGTTTGCTATTGTTATTATCCTTTTTGTTTGTTATTTCAAATCTGCTAAGGATTTAAAAACCAGATAATCAGGCTCATTTGAACTCTGAATAAGGTAAAATTAAGTGGTCTTTGAGTGAATGCCTAACCAACTAACCCATGAGGAAAGTGTTTGAGTATTCCTGCAGCTGACTTGTTCAGGTAGGAAAAAGCTTTAATGAGGCGTCATTCTGTTAAGAAGTGCTGCTTGCCTGACCTACTTCATCTGATGAAGAGTCTTGACCCTGATTATCAGTCTAGACGAGAATTTTCATGTCACACAGAAGTGTACCTTAATTCAAGTTTTTATAATAACAACAAAAACATGAGGTGAAAATGGCTCTGCCTGAGATAAAAGCATACAACTTACAGGTAGGTATATTAAGCCTAACAATGCTCAGAACAAAATTTCCTATTCTGTATGGGTTGGATGTTGATCTCTCACATTCTATGTCCAGGCACTGGTGACACCCTTAGTCAGCAGTGGATAAAGGAAATGTCTCTGTCCCTGTTCACTTTAACCCTCTTCTTCCATCACCCCAGTTTTACCAAGCTTCTGCAGTGGTTTCATTCAGTTAGCTATCCTTCCTTCTTGTTTTTCTAGAACAGATAGATCTAGGTAATGCTGAGGTCCCCAGTACCCAGTTGGCCTTGGCCTTATTCTAAGACAAGGTTTCTGTCTCTGGGGTGAAAGTGAGTGGAGATTATGATGCCCAGCACATAACAGTTTCTCAAAGAAGTATTTATTAAACAAATGGATTATTGCTGTGGTTTTCAGCAGGAAGAGAATGATGTGCCTGTCCTAGGAAAACTCCCTACACTTACTCAGATAGCATTGACCCTAAAATGTTGTATTTTTTATGTCACACTGCCAAACATCATTCTGGCTTCTCCAGCTAGGACTTGCATTGTTTAATTCAAATGTATAACCATCTACGCACAAAGCTATCTATACACAACCTGTGTGATACTTCTGTTGGGTCAGAAGTATTTTTTGCTTGGTTTGACTGGATGGGTCACATTGTTTGGTAACATATTTCAGACTGTACTGTAGTTGTTAAGCATATTAAATCTGTGTAAGTGGAATTTTCTATTTATTTTCCTTGAAATTCTGAGTTCTTATTTGTTTATAGTTTATCTTTTCTCACAAGTACAGTAGCATCAAGTACACTAATAGAAATATTTTTATTAAATTTTCTCTGCTAGAGGTTATAATAAACATCTTTTTAAAAAGAAAGAAAGAAAGAAAAGACAGTAGTTAAGAAATAAGTGCCTGAAAATCAGGACTATTTTCAAAACAAACTTAGTTTTGACATGAGGGAAAAATTTTAAATTTAGTTGCTCCATCTAGTGGTGAACTGTTATATGACTTAAGTGAGGATAGTTTTTCACGTTGATTTTCTGGTAAGTAGAAAAAAGGCTATCATATTGTGCCACATAAATTAACAGAAAATTACTCCACTTAAAAGAATTGTGACTACTTAATGAATCTAGTTAAAGACATTTGCTAACCAACTCAAATTTCAAGTAAATATTTCTTCCTCAATCTGTCTAGAAACTAGGATTGATATTTATATCCATATCTATATTTTTATTCATATATCATCCTGAAAATACAAAAATTTAGGCCTTATATAACTTAATAAGGCCTAAAAAAGTGCTCTGAGTTGCATAAAAAATATCAATCTGTTTAAAAGATATTTATAAATCAAGATTACATGTGTTCCTGAATGTAATACGTTGTGGTTAACAAAGGCTCTAGGTCAGGCTATGTGGGTACAATACTGGCACCAGTACTTATTAGCTGTTGTTGCCTTTGTGTCTCAGTTTCTTCATCTATAAAATGAAACTAATACTGCCCCTCTCATAAAGTTGTGAGGTTAAATTAGATATTACGTGGAAAACACTTGGAACTATATCTGATACAAAATAAGTGCTCAATAAAATCTCATATCATTATTGATATTGTTTTGCATATTCATGGATTTTTTAAATTTTTAAATCCTTACTGGAGGACGTTTTTTCATTGCTCTTAGAGAGAGAGGAAGTTGGGGGGGGAGAGACAGAGAGAGAGAGACATTGATGTGAGGAGAAACATTGATTAGCTGCCTCTCATAGTCTCTGTAACCGAGGACCTAACCACAACCTAGGCATGTGCCCTGACTGGGAATCGAACCCACAACCTTTCAGTGTACAGGATGACACTCCATCCAACTGAGTCATACTGGGCAGGGCCATCCATATTCATGAATTTCTTGATGTTGATTTGGTGTGTGGTTGAACTGTGCCAAGTAATCAGGTATTCATTTGGTGAGCCATTGGGAATCACTTACTTCCTAAACACAGTGAAATGTTCCCACTCTGGGAGGGAGTCCTTGCAATATCTTAAGTGTAACCCAAGCACATTCTCCAACATTATTTATATGGTCAGTCATTTCACTTTCCAGATTCAGCTTTTTCTTTCAGGATTTCAGTAGTTAACTGGAAAAGAGAGTTGGTGTGCTTGCTGATGGGCATGACCAAAGTCTGTTCATTTTCTCCTCAGGAAAAGTGCAGGGACAAATTCCATGAAGATATTTACATACATGGGAAAAAAGCACACTGGATTGACTATGTTAGACTATCTTTTCTTTCACCCTTAGAAGAGTGCCTACCATGAAAATACCTCCCTTCTTCCCAGATCTAATTGCAGATTCCCTTTAGACTGTGGACTATGGAGCCAGAAGTGACTAACTTTAAATTGTAGCTTAACCATTTAATAGTAGGGTAACCAAGACAAATTCTTGACCTCTGTGGGCACTTGTTTATTTATTTGTATAAGGGAAATCATAGAATCTATTTCAAAAGTTGTTCTGCAAATTAAATGAACTAATATGTAAAAAACACTAAGAGTAGGGCCTGTATGTAGTGGCATATAAGAGTTAGTTATGACAGAGTTATTATTTGTGGATACTCATTGTTCTGTGGAGCATGAAATATATCTTTCTAGAAATTTCAAAGTCAACATAATCTAAGACTTATTTTTTCACTTTCACCCTTTGTGGTATTTTTTCATATACTCTCTTCTTGACTCCAATCTTGAATTTTCTTTGCCTCTTCCAAGTCTTTTATTTCCAATATTTCTTTTTAGATGGTATTGTCTAATTCAAAACTCCTTTCTCCTGTTAATACATTTTTCTCTAACCCATTTGTTTCTTACCAGGAAATTATACAAGGACATGAAATGTGTTTATTCTTTATATGTTTATGATATCTTGCACAGAGCTAGAGCCATAGTAGATTCCCAGTAAACATTCATGAATAAAATATACAGAAAAACCACATTGCAGTTGCACCTGAAGTTTGTGATTGCCTCAGAAAAGAATACCCATGATTATAACTATTATCACTTACTTGGTATCTATTAAATGCTAGGTGCTGTACTAAGAGTTTTATGTAGTATTATACTAAGATATGTAGCATTATCTCATTAAATGACATCAACAATTTTGGGGGTAAATTTTATTAGTTTCATTTTACAAATTAGAATTCTGAGTTTCAGAAAATATAAACTACTTGTTCAAGGTGTTAATGGCCAAAGCCCCTTTTCTTGAAAGAACCTCTGTTAGTTATTGGACAACTTCATTTACTCCTCCTAGAGTGTTTGTTTAGGATGTGGCCACACTTCTTTTGTCTGCTATCTCCTGCAGGCAAGTGCCTTTGCCGAACTTCTCCAGAAAACTATATATTTGAGAGGTTACAAATTCAAATACTCCAGCTGCTGTACAGAGAACAGAATTTATTGTGTGAGGGTGTGGTTTGTGTTCAAAAGATCAGATCTGACTTAACTCCAGCCCAATATTGTCAGACAGAAGAGCTAACAGTGTCGACAGACACTCTAATTTTTCAAGAGCATCTGGAAAACTTGAATTTTGTGCATAACCTTGAAATTCAAAACCTGAATTTGAGATGTTGGCCCAAAGTTTAAAAGAACAGCATGCAGGCCAGACAAAACAGGCCTATGGAACACAACTAGCCTTGGGCACCAGATTGTGACCTCCGGCTGATCCACTGAAAACAGCCAAAGTCCGGGTTTCTCTGCTCTGTAACTAAGCCCCAATCCCAATAACATGCATAGGTATAAGCTGCAAATATCTGTCACTGACCAGGGGGCTGAGTGGCCTAAACAAGGAACCATAGCTCATTTATTATATCAGCAAACAGATTGCTGTTTAGAATTAAAAAAATTTTTTTTTCTCTTTTACCTGTTTTTTCTTTTCTTTTCTTATTTTAGATGTTGGCTCTGACTGGGGGTCTGATAATTCCTATCTGCAACAAACTTAACTACATTCTTGGAATAACTCCCCACATCTATGGGGTTCCTAAGTAAATATTTTTAAGTTTTAATTCTCTGTGAAGAAGAGCAGCTGTTCATAGTGATTCATTTGATGGGGTGAGAGTCTAAATAGAAATAACAGAATCTCTTAGAAGGTTAAAAACGAAAGAAAGAAAGAAGGAAAGAAAGAAGGAAAGAAAGAAGGAAAGAAAGAAAGAAAGAAAGAAAAGAAAGAGAGAAAAAGAAGAAAGAAAAAGAAAGAAAGAAAGAGAGAGAGAGAGAGAGAGAGAGAGAGAGAGAGAGAGAGAGAGAGAGAGAGAGAGAGAGAGAGAGAGAGAAAGAGAGAAAGAGAGAAAGAAAGAAAGAAAGAAAAAGAAAGCACCACTGAGAGAGAGTGGGAGATAGGGAGTAGGCCAGCATCCTGGCTCTTGTCACCTCAAATTAGTTGGTTTCTAAATCTTCATCTCTGTTCCTGATCTTTCTTTGAATCTACCTAATCCTCTAACCATCCAGGCTAGATGCCATGCTACCTGAGGGTAGGGATCTTTTCCATTTTGTCATCTCAGAATCCCCAAGCTCTAGTACATTGCCTTAACACAAAATAGTGGATGAATAAATATGGAATGGGGCAAAAATATGTTTACAGTTGTGAGTACACAGAACACAGTTCATTGTTTTATTATTATTTATTCACTATTGTATTATTTTCCATTGGAACAACTGTAAACCTACTTTTGCCCCACCCTGTTTTTGTTAATTGACTCCTTGATATTTCAGTAGTATGTCATTCTATCACCCAGTCTAGTATGTCCAAATCTAACGTGTCTCAGAATCCTCTTCTTTATGAACATCTCTGTTTCTATAAATAGATTTATTTTCTAATTCACATATGCTTGGAAGCACTGAGACATCTTTGAAATTCATCTTCCCCGCTCCTCACCTCGTTTCCCCCATCCTGTTTGCCACCAAGACCTGTGAATCAGTATGTCTGTCCTTTCCTGCCCCCTCCACTCTGATTCAAGCCTTGTTACCTTATGCAGCCCAGGACTGTTGCAAGAGTTAGTTAACTCTCCTCAGATTTTATGTCTTCCCCTTCTTAACCTATTCTGTTTATCACAGGAAAACACATTTTTGAGGACTTTGGACCCTTACTAAAAAGGCTTTGTGCTTTGCCATGGTTCATTACTAACTCCAGGCTTAGCTTTTCATTGCAGACCAGTGACAATATATTCATACCTACCACTCCAGTCTTAATTTCCATTATGCCCTTACCCAAATCCTCTGCTTTAGTCAGAATGTCTCCATTGGAAGGTCCTGAAAATGCCAAGCACAGACTTTATTTTTCTTTTTTACGTATGATATTTTCTAAGCTTCTTCCATGTAAATAAATCTTACCCTAAATTTCTGGTCTATACTAGTTGTTTGGTGAGGCAAATGCTTGTTTTCTTTTCTTCTTCCCACCCCACAAAATATGAATTTTCCTGACATTGTACCACACTCACTATATCATGAGTATGGAATGCATTTTATATACTGTCTTGTAGAGCGGTAGTTAAGTATTGTCCAACATATGAAGTCTACAGTCAGGCAACTGACTTCAAATACTGGTGCTACCACTCATTATCCTGGTGACTTCAGTCAAGTTACTAAACCTTTCTGTGCCCTGATTACTTCTACTCTGCATTCAAGATAAAAATAATGCCTATCTGCCAAGGTTGCTGAGAGGATTAAATGAATCATTGTAGGTAAGACAATTTCTGGAACAAGGTTATCAGTAATTTTTGTAATAATAATAATAATAATAATAATAAATGCTGATTGTTTTTATGTAAATGATGTTTATTTGCCTTTTTTAAATTGTTGTTGTTTTACAATTGTTCCAATTTCCCCACTCTTGCTCTCCACTGTCCCCCCACCCCACTTCCACAGTCAATCCCCACCCTGCTGTCCATGTCCATGGATCCTTTATATATGTTCCTTGACTAGACCCTTCTTCTTCTTTCCCTCCTTAGCCCCCTCACCCTTCCTTCTGGTCACTCTCAGTCTGTTCCTTGTTTCCATGCCTCTGGTTCTATCTTGCTCATTTGTTTGTTTTGTTCATTAGGTTCCTCTTATAGGTGAGATCATATGGTATTTGTCTTTCACTGCCTGGCTTATTTCACTTAGCATAATGCTCTCCAGTTCCATCCATGCTGTCAGAAAAGGTAGGAGATCTTCTTTCTTTCTGCTGCATAGTACTCCATTGTGTAAATGTACCACTGTTTTTTGACCTCTCATTTATTGGTGGGCACTTAGGCTGTTTCCAACACTTGGCTTTTGTAAATAATGCTGCTATAAACACAGGGGTGCATAGGTTCTTTTGAATTGGGGTTTCAAGATTCTTAGAGTATAAACCCAGCAGTGGAATTGCTGGACCAAAGGCAGTTCCATTTTTAATTTTTTGAGGAAATTCCATACTGTTTTCCACAGTGGCTGCACCAGTCTGCATTCCCACCAACATGCACTAGGGTTCCCTTTTCTTCACATCCTCGCCAGCACTTGTTTGTTCATTTGTTGATGATGGCCATTCTGACTGGTGTAAAGTGGTATCTCATTGTGGTTTTAATTTGCATCTCTGATGGCTAGTGATGTTGAGGATCCTTATTGGTCCTCTGTATGTCCTCTTAGAGAAGTGTCTGTTAAGGTCCTTTGCCCATTTTTTTAATTGGATTCTTTTGTCTTCCTGATGTTGAGTCATATGAGTTCTTTACATATCTTGGAGGTCACACCCTTGTCTGAGGGATCACTGGCACACGTTTTCCCAAACAGTTGGTTCCTTTTCATTTTGATGATGTTTTCTTTAGCCATGCAGAAGTTTTATAATTTGATGTAATCCCAATTGTTTATTCTTTCCTTTATTTCCCTTGCCCTAGAGGATGTATTGGCAAAAATATTGCTGTGTGGGATATCTGAAATTTTACTGCCTGTATTTTCCTTTCAGACTTTTCAGTGACATAGCTTACATTTAAGTCTTTTATTCATCTTGAATTGATTCTGGTATATGGTGTAAGTTGATGGTCTAGTTTCATTTTTTTTTTTTTTTTTGCATGTACCATTCCAGTTCTCCCAACACCAGTTGTTGAAGATGCTATTTTTACTCCATTTGATGCTCCTGCCCCCATTGTTAAATATTAATTAACCATAGAGACATGCGTTTATTTCTGAGCTCTCTTTTCTGTTCCATTGATCTATGTGTCTGTTGTTATGCAAGTACCAGACTGTATTGATTATAGTGGCCGTGCAATATATTTTGATATCTGGTATTGTGATCCCTCCTACTTTATTCTTCTTTCTCAAGATTGCTGAGGCTATTCAGGGTCATTTTTCATCCATATAAATTTTTGAAGTATTTGTTCTAAATCTGTGAAACATGTCATTGTTATTTTAATCGGGATTTCATTGAATCTATAGGTTGCTTTGGACATTTTAATGATGTTAATTCTTCCAATCCATGAACATGATATATGCTTCCATTGATTTGTATCTCCCTTAATTTCTTTCTTTAGTGTTCTGTAGTTTTCTGAATATAGGTCTTTTACCTCATTGGTCAGAGAAGGAAAACTCTGATTCCAAAAAACCTCCGCTGCCTTGCGGCATACCTCTTCAGGGGAAAGGCTAAGGGAGTAAACCCCAACAGAAAATCCGGAGCCGGAGTCCCTAAGGCGGTTTGACGTTGTAGTCAACACTGGCAACTCCTGCGGCGCACCTGAAGCCAAGCTGTATTGACTCCGTCTTTCCCTTGGATCCTTCAGCTGCGAAGAGAGGGGGGGTCTGCTGCATGGGCAACAGCAGACCCTCCATATCACCCTGCCCAGGCTCTGTAGCTTCAGCTTCACTGGAGAGGACACTCCAGCGTCATCGCAAGATGTCGATTCAACACGGGAGGAGACAGATACCGTGTCACTCCCGAGTCGGACTGCACAGCCATTCTCGGCGGTGCAGATAGACTCTTAAGAAGCTACACCATCGTCTCTCGAGATGGACGGCTGCCGACGACGACCTCATTGGTTAGGTTTATTCCTGGGTGCTTTATTTTTCTTGTTGCTATAATAAATGCTTTTTTTTTTTCTAGTTTCTGTTTCTGATATTTCATTGTTGGTGTACAAAAAGGCCTTCAATTTCTGAATATTGTCTTTGTATCCTGCTATATTCACTTATTAGGTAGAGTAGTCTTTTGGTGGAGCCTATAGGGTTTTCTATGTACACTATCATGTCATATGCAAATAATGACAGTTTTACTTTGTCCTTTCCAATTTGGATACTTTTTATTTCTTTTTCTTGTCAGATTGCTGTGTCTAGAACTCCTAATACTATGTTGAATAAAAATGGTGGAAGTAGACCCTCTTGTCTTTTTCCTGATCTTATGGGGAAAGCTTTTAGTTTTTGTCCTTTGAGTATGATGTTGGCTTCAGGTTTCTCATTTATGGCTTTTATCATGTTTAGGTATACTCCCGCTATTTGCACTTTGTTGAGTGTTTTTATCATAAATGGGTTCTGAACTTTTTCAAATGCTTTTTCAGCATCTATTGACATGATCATGTGATTTTTGTCTTTCAGTTTATTTATATGATGTATTATATTTATTGATTTATGAATATTATACCACCCTTGCAACCCTAGGATGAATCCCACTTGATCATGGTGTATAATATTTTTAATATGTTGATGGATCTGGTTTGCCAATATTTTGTTTAGGATTTTAACATCTTGTTTATCTGCAATATTGGCCTATAGTTTTTTTTTCTTTGTTGTATCTTTACATGGTTTTGGAATTAGGATAATACTGGCCTCATAGAAAGAGTTTGGGAATCTTCTCTCTTCTTGGATTTTTTGGAATAGGTTGAGAATGATAGGAGTTAGCTCTTCTCTAAATGATTTGTAAAATCTGCCTGTGAAGCCATGCAGTCCAGGGCTTTTGTGTGCTGGGAGTTTTTTTATTACTGCTTCAATTTCACTGGTTATTATCAGTCTATTCAAGCTTTCTGCTTCTTTTTATTCAGTTTTGGAAAATTATATGTTTCTAGAAATGTGTCCATTTCACCCAGGTTGTCCAAAATCTCAGCACATGTTTGTAGTAATTTCTTACAATCCTTTGTATTTCTGTGGTATTGGTAGTAATTTCTCCTCTTTCATTTATGATTTTGTTTATTTGGGTCCTCTCTCTTTTTTTCTTGATGAGTCTGGTTAAAGGCTTATTGATTTTATCTTTTCAAAGAACCAGCTCCTGATTTATTGATCCTTTGAATTGTTTTTTAGTTTCTATGTCATTTAATTCTGCTCTGATCTTGCTTATTTCCTTTCTTCTACTCAATCTGGGTTTTTGTTTTTTTTTTTTTTTTTTGTTCCTCTACTTCTTGTAGATATAGGGCTAGGTTGTTTATCTGAAAAATTTCTACCTTTTTAGGTAGGCCTGTAGTGCTATGAACTTCTTTCTTGGGGCTGCCTTCACTGTGTCCCACAGGTTTTGAGCTGTTGTGTATTCATTTTCATTTGTTTCCATAACCTCTTTGATTTCTTTCTTTTTTTTTTTTTTTTTTTAAAGGATTTATTTATCTTTAGAAGGGAAGGGAGGGAGAAAGGGAGAGTGAGAAATGTTGATGTGCAAGGGAAACATCAATGAGTTGCCTCCCACAGGCCCCAACTGAGGACCTGGCACAAACCCAGGCATGTGCCCTGACTGGGAATCAAACCAGCGACCCTTTAGTTCACAGACCTGCGCTCAGTCCACTGAGCCACATCAGCCACGGCTCTTTGATTTCTTTCTTGATGTCATTGTTAACCGATTCATTATTTAATAACATGTTATTCAGTCTCCATGAATTTGAATGTTTTTAAGTTTTTTCCTTGAGGTTGGTTTCTAGTTTCAAGCCATTGTTATCGGAGAGAATGCTGGATATGATTTAAAGCTTTTTCAAGTCAGGGATTTTCATATATATATTTTTACCTTGCACAGAGTAGACTCACAGGGAAAGAGTGTGTTGATGCAAAGATCCATAGTGGTCAGGAGATGAGGCTTATCAGAATAGGCAGGTGTCTCAACTTCTTTTGTGTGTACGTATATGTCTATTTTATTTTAATTTTACGATTACTTTTATTGTATTTTTTATTACCATTTACCTCCTTTTACAACTTCTTCCTAGTCCACCCATACTCCTACACTCCCTGCAATGACCACAATATTGTCTGTGTCCACGAATACTTGTTCTTTTATGCTAGATCTCCACTGAGCAGTCAGCCTGCTCTCTATCTATGAGTCTATCCCAGTTTTGCTGTTAGCCTAGTTTGTTCAGTAGATTTCCCATATGAGTGAAGTCATATGGTATTTGTCTTTCTCTGACTGGCTAATTTCACTTAACATAACGTTCTCCAGGTCCATCCATGCTGTTGCAAAGGTTAAAATTTTTTTTCTTTCTTTCTTCTTTTTTTTTCTTTTTTGGCCAAGTAGTATAGTATTCCATTGTGTAAATGTCACAGAGTTGTTTTATTCATTCATCTACTGATGGACACTTGGGCTGCTTCCCTGTCTTGGCAATTGTGAATAATGCTGCAACAAACATGGAAATGCTTATATTCTTTCAAAAGTGTTTTGGGTTTCTTCAGATAAATTTCTAGAAGTGGAATCACTGGGTCATAAGGCAGGTGCATTTTAAATTTTTTGAGGTATCTTCATCCTGTTTTCCACAGTGGCTGCACCAATCTGCATTCCCACCAACAGTGCAAAAGTGTTCCCCCTTCTCCACATCCTCACCAGCATTTGTTTGTTGATTTATTACTGATAGCCATTCTGACAGGTGTGAGGTGATATCTCATACTGGTTTTAATTTGCATTTCTCTGATGATTAGTGAGGTTGAGCATCTTTTCATATATCTATTGGCCATCTGTATGTTCTCTTTGGAGAAGTGTCAATTCAGATCCTTCCCCTGAATTGGATTGTTTGTTTATTTGGTGTTGAGTTTTGTAAGTTCTTTATAAACTTTAGATACTAACCCTTTATATGTATTGGTGAATATGTTTTCCCATTCTTTTTATTTTGTTGATGATTTCCTTTGCTATGCATAAACTTTAGTTTTACGTAGTTCCATTTGTTTACTTTTCTTTGTTTCACTTGCCTGAGGAGATATATCAGAAAAAATATTGCTACAAGTAATGTCCAAGATTTTACTGCCGATCAACTTCTTTGAGACTCCCATTTGCTTATGTAAAATGGAAATAACTTTTTCTTACATTGATATATCATATTAAAGTATTTCATGTACAATAACCCATCTGTTATCTGCCTACCTACTTCACATACATATGAGATAATTTACTTGACACATGTAGGAAACTGAGGCATGTAGATGTAAACTGTATTACTAAGGTGCTCAATAAGTGCTTTTTGAAGAATGTGATTAAATGTTTGTCTTTATTTCTCCCCTTCCCCCCAATGTAAACTCTATGTAAGAACAATTTTTAAAGTATTTTTAGTCAATAGTGTTCCAGTCTCCTCCTGGAGCACCCCATCCACCCCCCAAAATATTACTGCTTTTAGAACGAAAAGTGGTAAATGTGAATAGAAGCATCTGGTTCTATGGTGTAATGGTACCTGGAGAAATAGTAGGAATTGCAAAAATCTCTTAAATTAATGTCCTAACTCTTGTTTCATAGAGTTTAGTTTTTTTTTTTCCTACTGCTTATTAGGGTGACTACTGTCTCTTTTCTGAGATAAAAATAGATGCTAGCCTTAGAAAAAGGGGTGTAGAGTAAACGAGGTATAGAAAACCAAATAATCATCATGGGAGAACAGAAAATTAGAAATTGAAACTGACATAGGGAAATAAATGTATTAGAATGAAAATGAACAAAAGGTGGAGCCATACAAAATGAATATGATTTTTAAAGCCAAGAAACCGTGACTCATTTAGTCTTTGAGAAGCAGGATATTATTGAAAACATAGTTAAAATAATGAGTACAGAAGGGTATATGATGTGACCCACTGTGGGAATTCTAGGCTGGCTTCTGTGCTTGTTATTAAGTATCCCAGCTCTCATTTCATATTCAAACTAAGCATCCATAAACTTCTCTCTCTGGCAGGGTGAGACATAGGAAGATATTCAAATACCAAAGTAACTATGGAAATAGGAGGAACAAAGAAGAATTCTTGAAAGTCTCTGGGTAAAGATAAAAGAAAAACAGAATAAAGAAGATCTCACAGCAGGGGCTGTGACAGATCTCCATATCAGGAAGTCAGGATGATGAAGTGGAACAAAGCCAAATATCCACATCCAGGGAGATGGTCCATAGATTTCAACTACCCAGTTAACTTTTAGATAACTCACTCAGGAGAACAGAACTGGAAACACATAAAACATAAATTAAATTCTCAAAGTGAATGATGCAAACAGAGTAGCAAGAATTTTGAAAATGGTCTTACATTCTAAAAATTTTATAGACTGTCTGAATGTCTTAAATAAGCTGGGGAAGAATGAGCCTAGATTAACCAAATTCTAAACATGAACATTATTCCAAAATGTTAGGAAAGCAATCTTAACTTTCTTATAAATTTAATGGGACATCTATATACACACAGACATATATATATATCTGTCGGCAGCCGTCCGTCTTGAGAGACGATGGTGTAGCTTCTTAAGAGTCTATCTGCACCGCCGAGAATGGCTGTGCAGTCCGACTCGGGAGTGACACAGTATCTGTCTCCTCCCGTGTTGAATCGACATCTTGCGATGACGCTGGAGTGTCCTCTCCAGTGAAGCTGAAGCTACAGAGCCTGGGCAGGGTGATATGGAGGGTCTGCTGTTGCCCATGCAGCAGACCCCCCCTCTCTTCTCAGCTGAAGGGTCCAAGGGAAAGACGGAGTCAATACAGCTTGGCTTCAGGTGCGCCGCAGGAGTTGCCGGTGTTGACTACAACGTCAAACCGCCTTAGGGACTCCGGCTCCAGATTTTCTGTCGGGGTTTACTCCCTTAGCCTTTCCCCTGAAGAGGTATGCCGCAAGGCAGCGGAGGTTTTTTGGAATCAGAGTTTTCCTTCTCTGATGTGCCCTGACTGGAAGATCGAACCAGCGAACCAGCGACACTTAGCTCGCAGGCCGATGCTCAATCCACTGAGCCAAACCAGCCAGGGGTATATATATATAATTTAAAAGAAGGTTATAGATTTCTGCCATTCTGAATAAAAGGCAAGAGATACTTTAAAAAAGAATTCTTACTGGAAGATATGTTTATTGATTTTAGAGAGGAGGGAAGTGGGAGAGAGAAGCATCCATCAGTTGCCTCCCATATGCACCCCAACTGGTATGGAACCTGTAACATTTTGGTGTACGGGATGACACTCCAACCAACTGATTCACACGGGCAGGGTGACAAGAGATACTTTTTAATATATACTTAATGTAAATGCCTTATTGGATCCTCACTCACTTATTACAGTCTGAAATTAACTATGTGTTTTGGTGTTATATAGGTTATCTATTTCTACACAACAAACACCCCCCAATTTAGAACTTTCCACATGGTTTGTTATCCTCTTATTTGGCATATTCACAAGATCTCTTGAGATCTAGGCTTGTAATTCATTGGACATCACTTTCTCCTCATTCAGTCAAATCAACTCTTAAGGTCAGTCCCTATTCAAGAAGTGGGGAAATTGACTCCTCCTCTTATGGGAGAGCTAGAACAAAATTAGCTATTTTTCATCTATCATAGGTATTTAACTCAATTACAAATGGGATAAGAGATATGAAAGAAACTGACTCAAATTGAAAACTGCTAAATTATTGCAAAGTGGTGTTATTATGCAGCTGGCTCATTGTTTGTTCTCTCCTTCTCCAGGGTCATTTTGACAGGTGTCCTTATCCGGAAGTTCAAGACATTATGCTGCAGACATGTTGAGCCATTTGGAAGCATGTTTGGGATCTTGGCCACTACTTATTTGTTCCTTGCTATTCAGTATCTCATGTGTGGGTCTGCTACCAATTCAATGACATATAAAGTGTACTGAATTTCAGAAAGAGATTTTTCTCTGTGTTGTAAATCTTGTGGTAATATTTGTCATTAGCTCAAGCACTGATCCATAGTTCAAAGGAAATTTACACCTCACTTCTGAAAGATGGGCTGTTAACCTCTTAACTCTTTAAAAAAAAAAACTTATTTATTTGTTTGTTAGTTTGTTTATTTTTTAGAGAGAGGGGAAAGGAAAAAGAGAGGGAGAGAAACATCACTGTGTGGTTGCCTCTCACTCACGCCCCCAACTGGGGACCCTGTTACAGAATAAACCTGGGTTCTTTCACGTGGCGCCTTGGTGTAAAACCCAAAAACTAGTGTTGAGGAAAACAGGTCTTTATTTACAATATTCCAACCTTGGGGGGACAGTGAGCACCTCAGCTCAGAGCCCTGTTCTCCCAGGGGACCCAGCACTTCCCTTGCTCCCCAAAAGACTAGAAGCCAAAAACATGCCCAGAAGTTCCCCATCCCTTATCTGTCAGCTGTCTCCTTCAGAATCTGGGGTATAATGTCATCAGTTTCCATATAACAGTCCAGGAAAACATGTGCCATGTTGCACTGGATCACGCGTGGTTCTCCCTTTGCCCTTTTAAAGTCGCATGGTATTCTCCCTTCTCAAAACCGCAGGGAGAACTTCTGCCCTCCTAGCAAACTGCATGGAGAACCTAGCTAAAATGTCTGCCGCCTGTTTTTAAACCCCTGACTGCGTCCTCTGATGCAGTGGGTGTGGTAAACAGTTCTGACCATTCACAGAACCTTGTGCAGGCTCTGTATGCTCTTTCCATACCATTCCATGGTCAAAACCCCTCCCATCTTCTTGGAGCCTTGGAAGAACCAAAGCCATTTGCATAATTGAGACACTAAGCTTCTAGCCATAGTCATGCAAAGGTGTCTTAAAAGCTGTTCCCTTTTCCCCATCCCCCAACCCACAGGCTCTGGGGATTTTTGGAGACCCCCACTCAGTAACAACCTGACATGCAACCTAGTCGTGTGCTCTGACTGGGAATTGAACCAGTGACACTTGGCTTGCAGGCTGACACTCAATCCACTGAGCCACAGCAGCCAGGGCCTGTTAACCTCTTAACTCTTGATGCCAGAAGACCTAAAGAAAAATAGTCAAGCAAAAAAGGAGTAAGGTTGAATAACCTTATTTATTCAGCTCTGTGACATCTTCATAAGAACACAACAGTGACAACAGGCCTGAGGGACCAGTGACTGTTTGTAGTGGGCATTGTCATCATGGTGACTCCACAATAGAGGGTTCTCCTTCTCCCAGGACCTTCTGATATGTATGGATATGTCTCTCCTTGCCCCACACCCTGATGACTATCTCAATGTTAGAAAAGTATCCCCTGGACTTGTTTCAGGTCTGTCATCTGACCTAAGTTGCGCCAATCAATTTGTTTCTCTCATGAACTGGAAATGTTGCCAGAGGAAAAATAATGTTATTGGAAGCTGTTGGTGGCTGAGACATGTTGCAGTACTCTGGAAGGAATACCCCCTGCAGAAGAAAAACATGAAATTGCCCTAGTTTTTACTCTTTCTGTTACAGAACCCCTGGGCTGCTCCAGTTGAAAACAAACCCACGGGCTCTTTAGTTAGGGGCCCGATTGCCCGCCGCCAAAATTATAACTCTCAATACCAGAGTTTGGTGAAAAGAAAAAGAATTGTTTATTTAACAGTTATATAGATTTAGTTATTTGCAGATTTCTGTTGTTAAGTCTTATGCTCTTTAAAATACCCACAAACACATATCCTTGCCTCCCCCACTTCCAAACCAGGCTAGTTTTAGAAAAGTTAGAGAAACCGCTTCCCTACTTTCCAAACACAGTTCAGCTTTACCAGCAGCTGCCAATCACTCAATTCTGATTGGGGAGGTCCTTTCTGTGCTGTGGTGCCCTCCAGCTCTCAATGCAGGACCGCCTGGATTCTCAGCCTCCTTGCAAACTGCCTTCTTCCTGCAAATCGCATGGATCTCCTCTCCTCAAAACCGCATGGCAAGAGCCTCTTAAAGCAGCCTGGAGACCCCTTCTCCGAGTCACATGGAGAAGGCCTCTTTACCAAGCCACGTGGAGGGAGCACACAAGAGATCGAGAGAGCGAGAGCCCCAGACCGAGCGCGTGAGCGTGAAAAAAAAGAGATAAAATGTCCACAGCTGCTTATATATCCCTGACTGCGTCATCTGACGCAGTGGGCGTTGCAAACCGTTCTGACCATTCACAGACCCTTACGTAGGCTCTGTGTGCTTTCCATACCGTCCCCCGGTTCAAGACTCCTCCCATCTACCTGAGGCTTTGGATGCATTAAAGCCATTTTGCATAAAAAAAGACACTAGCCACCAGCCTCAGGCATGTAGAGGCATTCTGAAAAGCTGCTTCCTTCTCCCCATCCCCCAGCTGCAAACTCTGGGGTTTTTTGGAACACCCCTGTTTCTGTAACATTTCTGAGCTTTTGGTTTAATTCTTTCTCAGATTTTGTAAGATACTCCAGTATTCTTGCAATTAATTCCCTGTTTTTGCTCCAACTACTAGAGTTGGTTTCTGTTGCTTACTATCAAAAGAAACTTAACAGAAGACAGCCACAACCATGGATGAATGGTTAGAATAAAATGGTTTATCTGGATGCCATTTCATTAATGCACTCAATTATCATTTATTGAAGACCTATTATGAGTCAATCACAGAGACAGGCATGCAAATAAGACAGGAGGTGTGGGGAGATAGTCATGCAAACACTAAGTTGTGATAATGTCCTAGTAGAGATATTGACAAAGTGATATGGGAGCACAGATAAAAGTATGAATGAACTCTCTAGGTAGTTTGGGGGACTGGGGTTAATCAGCATGGGGAAAGATATGAGCTAAGGACTAACTCAAAGCTATACAGAAAATTTAAATCTCATTCCATTATAGTGACAGCAAATGAAGAATTCCTACATAGAAACTGAAGACCAGCTGCTTTCAATAGTGACTCAGCTCTGCTGAATGAAAACTGATTTCAACAGCAGCATGAGAGACTTAGACTATATATGAAAGAATTTCCTGACAATGAGAGTTGTTAATGTTGGGAGATTATAGACTCTTATGTTCTAAAGGTTTAAAAATAACATAGCTCTTCATCTGTCTGGGACAGCATTATTAAGATACTGTCTAAAAGTAGGGAAATGGGAGATAATAGCTCAAGGTCTTTCCTAGCTTAGAGATTTTGTAATTCTGTCATTTTTAAATAAAATTCTTATCAAATCAATGAAAAAAACAAAACAAAACCACAGACAGAAAGGTAAGACAAAAGAATGGAAAAATGATCAAATTATTAATTTCCTATAGTGTTCAGGAGTAAGGAAGAAGTGAAGAAACTAAAAAAGCTTTAATATTTTTATTTTGGATATTATTTAAAAATCACATAGTCTTTTTGTTGTGATACAACTCCCAGGTTGGGGCTCAACTAGTACCCAACCACAGTACTTTAGTTTTGCCTACTTCACTTTGTAACTAATCTTATTTTGTAGAATATTCTGTAAATGTTTATAAATTTTTTATTGTGAACTTAAGCAAATTTATAAAATAAAACTGACAAGTGAACATTAGCTCTCTATATCACTCAAAATTTACATCTCCTTTTTAAGGTTAGTTACTTATAGTACTTTTGAATTATGCTTTCTTCCACACGATTGGTTTTATTTATACTCTTTTATGTGTTGATGTATTCCCTATATTTGCCACATTTGGTAGCACTTTAGCACATGACTCTGAATACATAGATTTTGATATACTCGTATGAAATAAGTGCAGTAGCTACAACTGATGAGAGGACAGATGCCCTGGGAGCATCTGTGATGGGAGGAAATCATCACTGCCTCAACCTGTCACTTGAGCCTCCTCTCCCAGCTAATTCTTCATTGCTCCCTCCCTTCCTCCCCTCCTTCTTTTCTTCCTTCCTTCTTTCCTTCCTTCCTTCCTTCCTTCCTTCCTTCCTTCCTTCCTTCCTTCCTTCCTTCCTTCCATTTTCTTCCCAGTTCCTTCTCTCCTATTCTCCTCCCCTTTCTTCCAATTCATGAATCTAGAATGAGCTTAAAATTAGAGCTTGTGTTCAGAGTCTTATAAGTCTAGTTGGACTAAATGTAAAAAGGTATATAACTAGAAAATAAAATGAGAAAATTAAGTTAGATAAAACGATGTAGAATTTGCTAAGACCGCTGAGCTTAGTTCATTAGGCAGGCATTGGGAAATATATGCACACAGCATTAGAAAGATAAGCATGAACGTGGTGGATAGTAGAAGGCTCTTGAGAATGGTAATTAGTTTGAAGAGTCAGTTAAAGTGGGGAGCCATCCAAAATGGTATTCATATTAACATGTTATTTTACATTAAAGTCCAAAGATGTACACAAATACACCAATATTTCGATGTTGGGCTAGGGCCTTATTTTACTTTTCAAATGAAGATCCACTGATTGATATCCTAAATTGTGGTCTTTTAGTTTTAGGCTTGTTTGTTTGTTTGTTTTTTGCTTCAACCATAACCATAATGCATTGTCCATGATTTCCAATTTGGCTTTCTTGAAAGCTGAAGAAAAGTTTAAAGATACTTGCAAAGCAATATTAGTGTAGTGTCCCTTGAGATATTTGTTTTCTGATCTTTTATTCTTGTCTTACCTATACTACTTTGACAGAAAAATTTTTTAACAACTTCTTTTACCTAGTTTTTACCAAAAATATTCAGCTTAAATTTCATTAATTTTTTTTTTAACTCAGTAAAGCAGTTAGAATCATCAAAATATACCACAAAATGATTCTTGATAAGCATACAACTTAGTTGATGGAAAGAGAAGGTACAGGTGTGGTAAAATATAGTCTGCTGACCAGGAGTGTTCAGTGTGCTTGGATATAAGGCTTATATTTTACTTACTTATTTACCTACACATAAGAACATTTTTTCATAGCTTTTAGAGAGAGGGAAAGGGATAGAGACATCAGTGGACCTGGTAAGCCTCTGAAGAGAATTTCGAAAAAGAAAGTGAAAAAAAAAAAAAAAAAAAAAAAAAGAATTCCCCTGGAATTTAGTTTTGAGCCATTCACCAGAAAATAAAAGTTCATTTTTTTGGTACCTCTATGTGAGTTTAATATACTACCTTTAATACACTACAATTCCACCCATATATTTGTGTCTCCCTCATATTCATTTTTCCCCCTCAATTTTCTTGAGATTATGGAGCATAAAGGAGAGAATTGGGTGGGAATATTTCAGTGCCCCAGCTAACACCTTCTTCCAGGATGAGGACATTTTTGGGAAAGAGAGGGTCATTTTGCTACTCAGATTGTAAACAATTAAAAGGGATCATTTTGTGTCTTGGTTTGGAAGCTCTTCATGATATTTTGTCTTGCAATCTCCTTTTTTCCATGCTATACTTTCTTTTGGAAATATTATGACCAGGGTGCCATTCAGAGTTTTTGACTTTTCTTACAGAGCTTCTTGGATTACCAATATCTCCATCTAATAGAATTGAAAAGAAAAAGAAATCTCTCCCCTAGTCCTCCTTAAGGTATGCAGAGAATATACATATACCTTCCCTTCCCTTCTCTTTGAGGTGAGTTGCAAAGTTAGGATTCTGGAAACCTTCAGAAAATAAGGGTTTCCTAAGTTAATGCTGTTCTTGGTGCTGATTTGCATAAGTTTTTGTATCCTGGGCATCAGAGCTTCCAGTATCCTGCTAGTTGATCTTGTGGAAATAGCATAAACTTATTTCTTGAGAAAGATAAATATAACATTATAAATTATTTTCCCTTTAAGAATAAAATCAGGTTTAATTAAAAAACTGGAGGGACTATAACGCATCTTGTGACATAGCATAAAATTATTCAACCAATTAAAACCTCCAATGATAATGAGGGTATCTTTTTTTTCTGATGAAGATTGGGAATCTAATATTGTCCAAAAAGCTTAAGAGGTGCTATTTTTTTCACGTGGAGTAGAGGGGCTTGTAGCAATTATTGTGATCGATTATACAAAATAAAGAACAGTTGGAATACATGTCTCTTCACATGATCCAGGTGGATATGACAGCCCTAAGCTCTGTGGTGGGAGCAATGATTCTTGCTATGAACTATCCCATATATATTAGACAAAACCTACACCTCAGAGGAAAAAATGCTGTCTGGTGGTGCTAGTGGTGCTTTCTGACAGCATGTATTGAGGGGTATATTTTTATGTAAGTTCACTATCTGGGTCAATCAACAGTACAGTGAAACTAATAAAGCTTAGCCTCAGGGTCCCTCACTTTCATGGCCCTTTTCAAGTGCTCATGTGGTCATATGGTTTTGTGAAATCTGAAAAAATAGGATACTTGTACTGCAATTTTTTAAGATCCCTGGATCAATCTACTTCTATTTTTTGTGATAATTTTATATGTAATCTTTAAAGTTTTTTAAAGAGATTTTATTTATTTTTCGAGAGAGGGGAAAGAGGGAGAAATGGAGGGAGAGAAACATTGATGCAGAAGAGGAACATTGATCGGTTGCCTCTCACACACCCCCTGACAGGGACCAGCCCCACAACCCAGGCATGTGCCCTGACCAGGAATCCAACTGGCTAACTTTCCCTTTGTGGGACACGCCCAACCCACTGAGCCACACTGGCGATTTTATTTGTAATTTTGACTGGACCATGGATTGCCCAGATATTGAATCAAACATTATTCTTGTTTTGTCTGTGAAAGAATTTTGATTTTTTGGATGAGTTTAACATTTAAATTGGTAGACTGATTGCCCTCCCTAATGCAAGTGGCCCTCATCTAATCAAAGGCTTGAATAGAACAAAAAGGCTAACCCTCTCATAAACAGGAGAGAACTACTCCTGTCAGAGTGCTTGAGCTGCTACATTGGCCTTTTCCTGTCTTCAGACTTGAACTGAAATAGCAGTTCTTCGTGGGTATTGAGCCTGCTGGTTTTTGGACTAAAACTCCGTTATGTCTCCTAGATCTGCAATGTGCCGACTGGAGATCCTGAGATCACCTACATAATCTAATCGTGTGAGCCAATTCCTTAAAGTACATTTCTTTTTATATAGATATGCAGTACTGTAGTCCCTCTCTGTATCGCGGTTCACTTATTGTGGCCTCACTGTATTGCAGGATTTTAAAAAATATTATACTTAATTATTTATCGTGGATTTTTTGCTATATCGCAGGATTTTGCGTTACTGTATACGTATGTTGTTAAAGTTACATAGGTTTAAAAGTGTAGAATATGTTTAAGAACATAAGTAGTGTTTATAAAAGTGTGGAAAAGGTTAATAAGGGAGTGGGAAAGGTTAATAAGGGACTAAAAACTGTTTATAAGTGTGTGGGAAGGATTTATAACTCCTTAAAATATATATAAACACTAAAATAAATGTAAGGTTCCTACATCACAGATTTTCACCTATCACGGTGTGTGTGTGTGTGTGGGGAGGTCTAGAATGTAATACCCGCAATAAGTGAGGTATACTGTACATCCTGTTAGTCCTGTTTTTCTGGAGAACCTGCACTAATACACTTTCTTCATATTTACTCTTCAGTTGGGTGATATTGAAAGTGTTTGGGGGATTAGGCTTAGACGAACTTGAATTTGGGAGTCATTTATTTGGATATATTTATGTAGTTTGTAGTCATTTCTGCATATAGTAAACTATGCCAATGTGGAAATGACATCCAGTGTAAATCCTCTGCCAACTGTACCTGCTTATGCGGCAATGTGACTGAAGATGCAGGGCCACAGTCTATTCCTATGAAAATGTCTTTTGGCGCTGGCACTGAAAGTATGTGGATGGTGGAAAAAAAATGATGTCAAAGATTCATGTTGTACAGTGTTAACTCCTTTTTACTTATGGGGTATACATAGGGGTACACAGTACTGTATATGTATGTTGTTAAAGTTATGTAGGTTTAAGAGTGTAGAATAAATATAAGATTCCTACTTTGTGTGAGGGTCTGGAATGTAATACCCATGATAAGTGAGGGAATACTGTACTGCAGTGTCTGTGCCTTGATTTTAGTGCAGAAGCTCCAGAGTAACCAGTGGGATGAGGTCTAAGAAGATTGTGCCCGTGCAAAGTCAGTTGCTGCAGCAGTAGCACAAATAAGAGAGAGCTGGGACTGAGATACGCACAAAAATGGTACGTAAGGCGTATTTGATACATGGGTCTTCAGTTTTAGAACATTTCCCGCCATTATGTCTTCAAATATTATGTCTTTCTGATTCTTGATCTTTTGAAATTCCTATTAACTGTTGGGATTTCTCATTTTCTCCATGATCTCATTTCTGCTTTCATATTTTTCATCTCTCTTTTTTTTCCCTCCAAGCTGCATTTTGAGTGATTTTCAAGGTTTTATCTTTTAATTCATCAGTTCTCTCTTCAACTGTATCTACTTTACAATCTAACCTACCCATTATGTATTTTATTTTAGTAATTGTATTTTTCATTTCCAGATTTTTATTCTGTTATTTGAAAAGCCTATCTGTTGTTTTATAAAAGCACAGTCATTTTCTTGCCTTATGTTCTTTTTGATCATTTTGAACACTTTATATTGAAGTTTTGTTCAAATTTTTCTTTTTCTCAAGTTCTTCAGAATTATATATATATTCTTTTGGGGAGTTGTTTTTTATGGGGCTCTTGGGATCTGGAAAAATTTCTATGAACAGTTTCAAGTTTGCTTTTGCCAAAACTTTAAAAGTTCCATGTCTTCTGGACCAGGTTTTTAATTTCAATATTTCTTGGCTTAAGGAGCTTCACCATAGAGGTAGTTTGAATTCAGACCACATGCCCCTATGTAGCTTAAACCTGGGGTTTAATATTTTTAGAAGTTCCTGTTTACTGCCCAGACAGTGAACTGCTTTTCTAGTTGAGAAAAACCTATTTTAGGTCCATGTTACATAGTGGGCAGACTTCATGACTCCTAATCCCATTCAAGTGGCTCAAGGCCACCTCCCGAGGTCGGGTGTCTGAGTCTTGGACGCCCCCCGTCCCTCAGGGTACATTAAAGACCCAGGCCCCAGGCCTCTATCCTTTACTAACTACCTTGTAAAATTTTAACTGAGTTTCTGCTCAATGCTCCAATTTTGAATTCTGTCTTTATTTCTAACACCTAGATACTTTTTCTTTTTTTGTTTAGAATTTATCTATGCATTTAAAGTTTATTGTTAAATTGTGTCCAGAATTTCTATGTGTTTAGAGCCAGGGTGGGGGTGGCAAGAGTTGGGGCAGAAGCAGGGAGTGCAGAGGCTTCCACAGTGATGAACTATTTCCATAGATGGATCTTTTGTGCCTTCTTGCAGAGATTATCTCTGATTTGTTCATCATAGAATCCCCAATATATAGCAAAGCTTTAGGTTCCATAAATAATAATGCCTAGCATGTTCTCTGTGCTATGTTAACTGTTTTTTAATCATATATTATTTAATACACACATCCTAAGTATTGAGAATAATTATCATCCCCGTTTTGCAGATGCAGAAACTAAGACTTAAAAAGCTTAAATAATTTTGGCTGATAAAGCCAGTAGATGACTAAATGAGAAGAGCACCCAGGTATGATAGAACTCTGAAAGCCTATATCTTGGCATACTTCTGGCTCCCCCCATTTTTTTCCCCAGGGGGGCTTTCCTAGGGAATTGCAGTGTGCGATTCTGTATTCCTTGATGACACCATCTGAGTTGTTACTTTTCTGATAACATTTAATTATAATAGCTTATTCCACCTTATATCTCGGTCTCTGGTCCCAAAGAGCCCAGGGCTTTGAGTTATGTATGATTTCTAAAGACAGAAAAAGGCTAGATCAAGGTTAGTGGACTTTAGTGTAATTCTTCTCTTGGTGCCCAGCTCAAATAGTATCAGGAAGGTGAGCACTAAATAGATATACTTTAGGACAGAGGGAATTGAAGGGAGCTTATGTTGGGAATTTACAGTCTCCTTTCACCTTTCCTATGAAACTACGGGTATCTCCACCTATTTCTTTTATTAGTACCCAGAATTCTCTGTCTATGCAATCCCTTCTCTGCTGTACCTTCAACTTCTTCTCTATTGATTCCATTCCAATGACATTTAAATATGTTAGGTCATTTCTACTAATTGAACACAAACCTTGGCACCTTGTTAGAGTCTCCTGATGGTTTTCTTTACAAAGACCCTACTTGTCCCTGTACTGTGCTGTCACCACTACCATTGCTATCACCTTTGCCAAGTTCTCTGAACTGGCTACAGTCTGAGTTGGAGCCTTGGGCTGCAGGGCACTCTTGGCCAACACACTGAACCCTTTGTTCCAGGGTACCCTTAAGTTTCATTCACATGAATGTTGTGAGTGATACTCTAACCTTACGAGTATCTGTGCTATAGTCTTTCTTATTAAGTCAGCCTCCAACCTTTGTCATGGACTGGAGGCGTTGTTGGGCCACCCGTATGGCCACCAGCCCTATAGGCAACACCAGCTCAAGGAGTAATGGTGAATGAACACAGGTGACTATTCTATTCACTCAGCTTTTATTAATGCAGGTTCAATACAAATCTATAATAACCCAATAACAACAATAATGACTCAGAAACAATGAGCAATAATATCACACAAGAAATTGGGGAATAATGAACCCAAGTCCCAAGAGTCCAGATCAGGTCCAGGTCCAGGATGCAGCCAGTCAGCGTCTTGCAAGGCAAGAGTCTACAGCAGCTTCAGAGTCAGCTAGAGCAGAGTTGAGCGGAGCAGTGGAGTGTCTCTCAGCTGTCTCAGCTCCTCTCAGCTGTCTGTTCAAAGGCCTTTGCTTTCATACTCTTCTTTGATGCAATGTTGCATCAGCCTCTAATTAACACATGGTGTTTTGTGTCACCTCAATAAGCACGCCGATTATGTCACCCTACTGCGCACGCTGTGAGATGGTGGTGTTACCCTTCAGATAAGCACATATTGTCTACCACACTGTACTGTGCATGCTTGAGGGGTTGCATCATCTCTCTGAGTCATTGCTGTACTGCGCATACTCTAAACATGACTTCCCTCAATGCCATCTTAGTTAAGTTCAGCTCTCCACAGATTGGACTAAACACTACCATACAGTCATGGTATTTGACCTGATGACTGCTAAGGGACCAGATGATACAGCCTGGAAGCATGGGGGAGTCAGTTCCCTAGGGGACAAACCTTGACCAGTGAGATTCATGAGTAGGAAAGGATAAAATAAATTCTGAACCCTTTTCTTGTCTGCAGACTACTGAGGTGTGATTTCTCCCATAGCACTTCACAAAGGCCTGCTGAGAAACCTGGTGTGCCTCTTGTCGAAACATCATGAAAGCAGAGTCAGCGCCTCAATGCAGCTGCCACATTGCTTGCATCTCTCCTAGCCTTACTTCCCCCTCTCCTTACCCTCACTTCTCTGGGCTTGCATCTCACAAAGAATAGTGTTCTAATCTTTACTTCAAGCTCTGTTTCCTAGAGGACCTGGGCTAAGATATAAGGCATAACTTTTTTTTTCTCAACCCCACATCTTCCTCCATCTATTCCACTTACATCTGTCTTTCTTTGAAACATTTTGAAGATTTTTTTTTTCTTTCTTTCTTTTTTTACTTTTGGTCTCTGTTTTTGTAACCAAGCAAACCAGGGCTAGGCCACGTGGCACCTTGACACATGACCCAGCGATTAGTATTGAAGGAAACAGGTTTTTATTTACAGGAGTCCAACCTCGGGGTGGGGGCTGGTGCTCAGAGCACGCTTGCTCAGAGCCCTCCTCTCCCACAAGACCCAGCACTTTCCTTGCTCCCCAAAATACTATAAGCCAAAACCATTCAAAGAAGTGCCCCATATCCTTTTCTGTTCTTAACTGTGCCATGCAAACAGATCTCCATCGTCTTTGAAATGTGCCCTAGTGGGTTTCAGAGTCGCCATCCTCTCGCAGCAGCTCTCTCCTTCAGGATCTGGGGCACATTGTTCTCAGCCTCCATGGAGTGGTTCAAGAAAACATGTGCTGTCTTACACTGGATCATGGTGGAGTCCAGGGAGGCACACATTCCAAGAAAGTGGTTTCTCCATACTTTTTTCAGAAAAGCAGAAGTCTGCAGTTCAGGATTCCAGGCATCTCCTCCGAACCCATGCTTGGTTAGGCAGGTTCCTGCACAGCTCCATCATCTCTGCCACGGTTTTCTCCTTCTTACCACGGACCTCATAGCTGACTCCCGTCTATGCACTTTCAGACTGCATGGCTTCTTTTTACTGCCTTTCAGCCCATGTGGCTTCTACTACTCCAGACCACGTGGTATCCCCTTACATACCAGACCTCATGGCTGACTGGACTCCCCCCTTCTCTTTTAGCCCACCCTTATTTTAAATGCTCGGCTCAGAACTACCTATATGACCTCATATCCAGCCTCTCCTATGATGTGCTACCTTTGCCAGTTCTTCCATATTCTTTACCTTCTTTCAGCTGCCATCTTTAGTCAGGGCAAGAGTTCCCCATGACACAGGGGCATCTGCCTCCCCTGGCTATGTCACAAGCCACTGTACACTTTTAGTCAATGTACACCTTTTGCCCTGGGTGGCAATCCACTTCCTTTCAGGAAAGATGTGGCTATTAACTTGCCATTGTTAGGTAAAGTATCTTAAACACCATATCACCCACTTCCCCTTCCCGCAACAAAGGAATGTGGGGAATATTTCAGGGGAGCTCCCCACTCTGCACCCTGTTACATTTTCTTATCTACCATTTATCCCTTAGTCTAGCTCCTCTTTACCATTTCTCTGAATTGCTTTTGATCAATAATGACATGTTGTTGTTAAATCCAATGGATAATTTTCAGTTTGTTTTCTTACTTAATCTGCCTGCAGCACTCGACACTAACCTCACCTCCTTCTTCCAACACTGTAGTGACCTGAATTCTAGACAATGCACTCATTTTTTAATATTTATTTTTAAAACTCACTTGAGGATGTGTTTTTCACTGCATTTTTAGAGAAAGAGGAAGGGAGAAAGAGAAACATTGATATGAGAAACATCAATTGGTTGCCTTATGTTCTCTCCTGTACAGGGGTTTGTATACACCCAGACCAGGAATTGAACCTGCAACCTAAGTATGTGCTCTTACTGGGAATTGAACCTGCAACCTAAGTATGTGCCCTTACTGGGAATTGAACCTGCAACCTTTCAGTTACAGGGTGACGTTCCAACCAACTGAGCCACACTGGCCAGGGCAATGCACTCTCGTTTTTGAATCTTGTGATTATAGCTACTCCATCTTAGTCACCTTTATATATCTTAAATATTGATGTTTCCCAAGGTCTGTCTTCCTTTCCCTTTCTTCCCGTTCCCTTCCCTTCCCTTCTCTTCCCTTTTCATCCCCCCTCTTCCCTTTTCTTCTCTCTGTGTAAAAGTATCTCTGGGCAGTCTTATTCATTCACATAGCTTCAAGTGCTATCTGTATGCCAGTAACTTCAAAACATATTTTACATCTAACTTTTTTTTTGAGTATCATATTTTTTAAAGGATATGTCATACTAGATATATCCTCTTTGATGGTCTGTACGTTTTTGAAACTGTATATGTTCAAAAATGAAAACTCAGCATTTTCTTCCCACCTGAATCTGTTCTTAGTCTTGCCTTTCCTTTCTCAGTGACCAGTACCTACATTTCCATTCAGATGTTAAATGTTACCTTTCCTTACCCACAACATCAACTCTGATTAGGGGGACCAATTCATCCTAGTTTTCCCAGGACTTTCTTGGTTTTACATGAAAGTTCCTACATCCATGGAACTTTTGCAATCCTATGAAAACCAGAATGCTTTGTCTGGAGCTGTCCCAGTTTTAAAACTGAAAGTCTCATGTCTTGGAAAACACTTCAGCCCTGGGAACACCAGGAACGTTGATCACCCTTTCTTTTATTTCCAGTCAATCGTCAAGACCCACTGATTCTAACTAGATTGTCCTGTTCTGTCCACCTTCACTGCCACTATAACCAGTACAGGCCATTATCATTTCTTGCCTAGAGTGCTGCAAAGTTTTTCAGCTTTCCCTTTGCCTCTGCCATTTCTTCCCACACCCATTCTTAAAATGGTGCTTGCAACTTTTCTAGACTAAATCAGAGGATGTCATTCTTCTTAGATTTTCAAACTGTTCCCTATTTTCCCTAAGATAAGGGGAACAGTTTTAAGATGGATCACATGGCCTCTCATAAAACTGTCTTGCTTATTTTTCCAGACTCACCCCCTTCTCACTTTCCTCTTACATTGTGTGTAAGCCCATTTGCCAGCTGTCCTTCTTCAAAATAAGCCTTTGTAGAACTCTTGCTGTCTTTATATTCTCTTTCCCAAATCTGCTTCTACTAGGTGAGAAACAGAATCCACGGGGGAGATGAAGGGGATATTCTATCATGTGTTGTATAGTGACAACCCTAATTTACCATTTGACAATATTTTCTACAAAGTTTCTTCACAGCTGTGGTACTTCTAAGAGTTTTTATTTATTTTTGTCTCTACTTTTGCTGCAAGGTAAAGCAGCCTTCCTGCATCTACCTGTACCTACCCTGCCCCAGGCTCTTTATACTCATCTCTTTATTATATTAAACAATTTAGCTTTGCCCCAGCTTCTGTTTATAAATGTAGATTCCAAACTCTATCCAAGGACTCAACAAATCAAAGTGTCCTTCAATTTCTGGATTCCATTCTTGCTTATTACCATCATTTTAAGCTTAACTATGTCCCTTAAGGTCTTCCCGCCCACCCCAAGTAGCTTATTAAAATCTTTCTTTAAAAATTTAGTGTTATACTCCTAGAGGAATTATTCTACCAGTTGCTAAGAGAGTAAAAGTTTCTTCATTTTCTTACATGTGTTTCAGCCATACTGGCTTTTCTGCAGTTCTTATGATATTTCTTGCTCCCTGCTACTATGTTTTTTGTATAAGCTGCCAAATTGCCTAAGATCCTTTACCACCATTTACCTTAAAAAAAAAAAAAATAAATAAAGTAGACTGGCTAATAAATATACGTAAAATTATGGGATTTTTAAAATGTCTCTATGCCAAAATTAGTCTTCAGCATCAGGAAGAATGGACTAGTTTTTATAGACTGAACCAGTATTAGATGTAGTTTATGGGGTTTGATTTGGACAAAGAAATTCCTAATTACATCATGACTCATTTTAGCATTTTTAATCATCATTGCATGATGAAATTCACTGCATTAGTGTTTAGGGGATTAGAAAGAAAACTAATTCCACATTTTGAAAGTCATTTTCAAGACCTCCAAAGATGGTTGGTTTATAAAGGTCATGAAAAAAGCTGAAGAATTATATAGCTCTCAGTTTGATTCTAAGTCTGAGAATCAGTACAATTAATCAAAACTGCAATCCAGAGTCCCTTAGAAAACATTATGCAAAACACATGGCCATTATGTGCAGTCTAAGCAATCATATACATTTATAAGTTGGTTATATTAAATTAATCTTGTTTATTTTCTTGATGATATTCTTGAGTATATGTTCATTTTTACTAATGCAGATCAAAGATTTTAAGATGGCAGTAGGATAACTTTTTGTGCATGGAGACTCACACCACTTGGGTTTCTCAGTGGCCTTCCTTAGTACTAGTGCTCTTGGGCTTCAAAGCTTTGAAAGGAGTGTGGATTAACAAAAGAAATATCAAGTTAGAGCTAGGAACCCAGATTTCTATTCAGCTATATTTTCTTAAGTCATTTTAAACTCTCTTCACTATCTTATCTTTAAACAATCTTTACACTCATATTTTAAAGGAGAGATCGTCCCTTGTGTTTTTTCTTGCTCACAAGGTAACATAAAGTAACAAATGTGAAAATTCTTTGAAAATTGAAAATGTTTTGTAATCATAAGACCTGTCATCTTTCAGATTTGTAAAGGGCAATCATGAGATTTACTGCATAAATCTATTTATCCTTCTTACTATTCAATTATTTATCTACCTAATTTACCCCTCCTTCTTCAATAGGTATTTATAAAGCACTTAGTATTTGCATATAATAGGTATGATCTCTGTCCTCATGGAACTTTCACTCTTGAGTAAATAGCAAATAGACAATTTAAATTTAGATTGCTAAAGTCTGTAATTGAGAAGGTAACTGTGGGGTAATAGGAAAAGTTTTCCATTAAAATGATGTCTAGGGTGAGAGCTAATGCTTTAGGTCTCAGGGGCAAAGATGGGATGTATTTTAGGTTTCATGGGAAGTATGAGTAATAACAGGGCAAAGAGAGGTGATAGAACACATAGAGAGAATATTGTGTGCAAAGGCCTTGAGGCAAGAGTAGTGTAGTTCAACAAAAATTCCAAGATAGCTGTTCTGCCATGTAAAAAATCTCCATTCAAATTGTTTGTGAACAATGTGGTAGCTAGGTCCATAGACTATCTGAAGTATGAAAGTGTGAGGTTTATCAATTTGCAGCTGTTTTTAGCCTCAAGTCTTATATTTAATTGCACCATTCCTGGCGACTCTCTTTGTCTCTTTTACAAATGAATCTTTGGGCAGTGGATTACCAAGACTTCAAGGCTTTTGGTGCTTAAGATGCGGCAGTTTGACTTAAAAATAAGATAATTAATAACTCAATAATAATATTCCCATTTCTTTTCATTTTAAGGAAAAGGAAGCTGGATCTCAGAGAGATTAGGTACCTTTCCCTAGGATATTCAGCTATTAAATTGCAGCTATTAAGTGGAATATAGGCTAGATCTGGGACAGGTCTCTTCATATTAGAATCAGGAGCAACATGACCACTATCATACAAGAAGATCGAGAACAACTGAAGAGGCTGAATACTACCTTTCACAATACAGGACAAGGCAACTAAGTCTCTTATCACAGATACAAGTGTTATCTGATCTAAGTGATTAAATCTTCTAATCTGAAGTATTGTCAATATCACCTGCTCTAGCTCCTTTCTGACATTCTATTATTTGAGTTAGACAATCTGGAAAGCATGATTGTCTCCTGGTGTCCTCTTAAAGATGATAGTTAGTGGAGCACAAAATAAGTTCCTAGACAATGGTTAAGAAAGATAGCAACCTGGAACTGATGACTAAGAAAAAGACAAATAAAGTGGGACTTTAAGAAATCCAAATACAAATTTCTATTTACCTAGTACTGACAGCTTATAAAACCTAAGAAAACTGAGCAATCAAACATAATTAGAATGATTGCCAAGCTTCTCCATCCTTGACTTACAACTAATCACAAGAATAACAACATAAAAGGAAATAGAATCCTTCTCCAGTCTGATTATTGAATACCTGGGTTAAGTTTGGTGAACAAAAGCAGGGATGTTATTATGTGAAGGTAGAAGTGCTATTTCTAAAGTCTAAGAGATATTACACCAAGAAAAATTAATGACTCAAATCTCTATAAGTCTTCTAGTATAGTACATGCCCCTCAGGCAATGGCAAAACTTCTCTTGGAGTTCTTTTTCCTGATACAGGAAACTTTGCAGATGATGGCCAAACCTTTCAGTGAAATGAAAAGGTCCTAAGAGTGAACATCTCTTATCAGAATTTTTTCTACCATAAAACTTTCTGTATCTCTTAGGAACCTTTTAGTTGCTAGTCACAGAATACCTAACTCAAATTTGTGTAGGCAAAGCATTATTGGCTCATATACTTCAAAGGGTCAGTTGCAGGGCTGGTCATAGATGCAGTTTGATCTGGGAGATCAAATGCTGGGATTCTCATCACCTCTTATCACTTTGTTTCTTTCTTTCTTTGTTTCCCTGCTTTATCTTTGGCTTCCTTCTTTAATGAGATAAGGTCGCAGCAGCATTTTTAAGCTTCATACCTTCATCTAAAAACTGTAGTGGGACAGTGAAAGCTTTTCTTTTCAGAGTCAATCACCATGGCCAGTAAGTTGGGGTTGTGAGGTTTTGCTTAGGTCAGTCAGGGTCCTCCATTGAGGTCGGGAATGAGATCATTCCCATCCAACTCACTTGGCAGAGAATTGGGATGGGAGGACCCTCCCCCCAATTCTGCTAGTAGATGAATGGGGAAATTGATGCTAAATATCAAATAAAAGATTTATGCCATCCTTGATTTTTTTTTTCTTGTCTCTTTTTTGGATTCTACCTAAAAGGACTCTCAGTCAAGTTTAGTTTCTGTATTGGTGAAAGTATAGTTTCAGGTGAATGTAATAGAGATTCAGAATAACAATATATTAAACAAGATAGAAGTTTATTTCACTCTCATTTCAAGTCTGAGGTGGTATGGTGGCTCTGCATTATGACATTATAAAGGACAAGGCTCCCATCTTGCTCCGTCATCTCCAGGGTGTTGCTTCCATCTCTGTGATTCAATATGTATCACTCCTATGTCTCCATTACAGCCTGACAGAAGGGGAAAAGAAGGAGGGATATGTCCCCTCCATTTAAGGCAGAATTTGTCAACATTGTCACCCTGGACATTCTGGGCCAGAAAATTCTTTGTTTTGGGGCGATGTCCTGTGCATTGTAGAAAGTTTAGCAGCATTCCTGCTTCTACCCACTGGATGTCAGTAACATTTCTCTTCCCTCAAGTTGTGACAATCAAAAATGATGCCAGACTTGTCAAAGTGTGACAATCAAAATTGTGACAATAAAAAATAGCTCCATACTTGTCAAATATCCCTTGGGATGGAGAGATATTTTACTTCTGTTTACATTCTCTGGCTAAAACTGAGTCACATAGTCATTCATAACTCCAAGTGGCCCATTTTTTTTCTTTTTCTCTTGATGGCTTTGTGCCATCAGAAAGTGGGACCATTAACATTCTCTGCCACAATGTTCAAGTGTATGTCATTCTCTGTTAATATCAACCTAGGGCACAACAGCAATAACAAACAATAATTAGTGAGTTTTTACTATCATCCACTGCCAGGATGCCACAAAATTTTCTCCTAATATTTCTCAAAATCTTTAAGATGCATTTCATATTTGTGACATTCTTTTATACTTCAACTCTGGAAAACTTGGAAATCCATGACACTATATTTAGGCATTTACAAATGATGTTTCCACTGGTGTCCATTTTGAGAGCACTGAAGTTTGTGTCAAGTACAAGTTCTAGTCACTCTCAAAGCTTTCTCTCCAAAGCTGTTGTGCAGGTTTATGCCTGCCATTAATGCTAAAGTCATTGACTCAGGCCACTGGCCATCTGCTACATTATAAATCTCTTCCCACCCCTAATCTTTGGTCTTGTTGAAGTACTAATGAGGGCTTTCAACACATTATAAACATTTTCATGAACTTTGATTTTCCACATCTTCTTCTTTCTTTAGTACTCACTGCAAGGCTGTTGTTGGGATGGAAGACAATTCTGAATAAAACAAACCTTGATGTACTCAAAATCATTCTTATGATCTCTGATGATTGAAATGTTGTTATTGAATCAAGCTTATATGCTTGACACCTCTCTTAGTAGAATTATTTCCCAGAATTATTCCTCAGTCCCACATGTAAACAGACTTCAGGTATAATGTCCCATTAGTTTTCCTGACCAGGCTGAATATATGGAGATCCAGTTTAGGCTCAAATTAAAATTCTTTGCTATTTATTCACTTATTCACTCATTTTATAATTCATTATTTTCACTTATTGTATTCAATTAATATATTTATTGAATGTCTACTACATAAAGGCATGTTCTGGGTCTTAGAGTTGCATCTGTGAGCACCACTGACATGACCTTCACCTATACAATCTAATGGGTGCTATGGTAATAGCTCTCACCTCCACATTATTCATTTGTGGATTAGATAGTTTGTCCATTCTTTCACTGGAAGTTTGTAAGTTAGACCAGAATATCTCTGTTATCCATTGCTGTCAGTGGTGTGTACTAAGGCAATTCAATATGTGTGTAGGCCAAGTCTTCTGATGAAGAATTCTCTGAGACAAAAGGTAAAAATCGCACTGTCACATGTTCTCAAGTTAAGCAGAATATCTGAGTTATTAGGAATCTTGAATTTTCTACTGTTTTCTGGATCTGAGTTCTTTTTCTTCACGAGCTTTGGTCAGACTAATGGTTAACTATATTGCGATGTGTGTAATTTTTCTCTGAAAGAGCTCATCATCTGAAACATTTTTTATACTTTTAGAAATATTAAAATTTTTCTCATTGTGGGAAAATATACACAATGTAAGATTTATCATTTTAACCATTTTAAGTGTTTAGTTCCATGGCATCAAGTACATTCACAGTTGTGTGCAATTATCACCACCATCCATCTCCAGACCTTTTCATTTTCCCCACTGAAACTCTGTCTCCATGAAACAGTCATGCTCCATCACCCCTTTTCTCCAGCCCCTGGCAACCATGATTCAACTTTACGTCATTATAAACTTGAATATTCTAGTATCTCATATCAGTTGAATTGTATGGTATTTGTCCTTTTTGTGACTGCCTTAATTCATGTAGCATAAAGTCTTCAAGGTTCATTTATGCATGTGTCAGAATTTCCTTCCTTTTTAAGAGTGAATAACGTTCTACTGTATGAATATACCACATTTTGTCTATTCATTCATTGATAAACTGAAATGCTATTTTTTGCCTTTAGGGAGTGTCTCATCTTGAATACTAAGATCTATATGCCCCTAAATCTTGCAGTAGTAAATACAAACACTTTAAATTAAAGTAGTTAGCTCTGTGGCATTAATGCACTAGATATAAAATCTGCAATTGCTACTTAAGAAGAAAATGTAATAGGCTCTGGCCGAGTAGCCCATTTGGTTAGAGTGTCATCCTGATATACCTTTGATCCCTGGTCAAATTGATGTTTTTTTCTCTCCCTTTCTCTCTTTAAAAATCAATCATCAACAACAACAATATTAATAATAAAATAAAATGTAATTTTACAATAAATGAGATTCCTGCCACTTTTTATTAGCATTTGGAGTACTAAAATGTGATTATAAAATTATTTTTTTATGAAAATGTCAGTTAAAGAATTTTAGCAATTATCTTTCTCTTATTTGTTCATGCTGACCAATCTGGTAACCACAAACCAAATGTGGATTTTAAAATTTAAATTAATTACAATTAAATGAGATTAAAAATTCAGTTCCTCAGTCACACTAGCCACATCTCAAATTCTTTATTGCCATTGTCAGTGGCTACTCTATTGAACAGCACAGACATAGAACATTTTTTAACAACTCAAAAATTCTATTCTAAAGTGCTGATTGTGTTAGCTGGAATTTTCTCCCCCAAAATTATAAGGGACCATTTCAAGTTCACAAAGTTTATTGCTGCTTAACAGAGTGTGATACTCTGAGTGCTTCTTGGCTTTGCCAGCCTGCAGTCTGTAGTTGAAGAACAGGACTTAGTCTTCAACTAAGTGGTGCAAAAGAATAGTATCAATGCAGTCTGTTGCTTGCTAGTGATTTACCCACGCAGGCACACAGAACTCGGTATGCAGAGAGGAAAGTGAAAGTCTAATAAGGGCAAGGGAGGCAGGAAATTAAAAAGTAGGTTTGTTGTAAGTTAATGGTATTTTAAGTTTTTACAGGTTTTTGAAATTTAGTTTGTAGCCACTCAAACCACAAGTAGTAAAAGTGCACATAGATGGAAACCCTTAAATAATAAATAACATGTTTTGACCCAGTGCCTTTTAATTCTTGTGATAGGATGTGTGAAAATCTAGTGTAGAAAGAGTTCTCTTGGGGATAGTAAATAGGACCTAATTATAAGGAAGGCAGACTACTTTAGTCTCTGTCTCTTCTTTAAAGAGGTGATTTCCAACCTCTTTTTGCAATTAAGATATCCTGCTAGTGACGACTTATTTATTATTATTTTGTTATTTATATGACATCCTGTGCTCTTAATGCAGAGCAAATGAATTTAATTTTCAGAGTTTTTGATATCCATTAGACTCATTAGTACAGGGGCCTTTCTTAACAGCTTGATCTATCCCCTAAATTATCCTTGTCTATAACTGGAGCTCAACAAAGTTTGAATAAATGAATGGGTGTGAGTACCCTAGAAGTTCTGAAGGACTGGGTTGGGAATCATTCCTTTAAGAAAACTATTTTTCCCTGAATGAAGCTATTTTGATCCTATTCATCAATAGGCATGCAGAGTTCTTCTTCAATAGACAAGGAAGCAACATAGGATAGTGGTTAATCTAATGGACATAAGTATGCAATGGCATGGGTTCAAGTTCCAACTCAGCCCCTGATTAGCTAGGCGAACTTGATCATATTAAACACTTGAATCAATTTCCACCTTTGAAATACAAAAAAAATCTTCAGGTTTTAAATATTAACAAATAATAAATTAAACATATAAAATCAGAAAATGTTTTAATTAAAAAACGTTAAAAAGTTCCTACAATTTTTGTGAGGAGCAAATAAGTTAAAGTACACCAACTCTTCAGTATAGTGTCTGACACATATTTAACTTTCATTATATGTTGGTTTAAAAAAAAAGAGGACACTTTAAGCATTTGTGAGAAGAATCTAGGCTTAGACTAGAAGTGAGAGAAGAGAGAGAGATAGAGTGATTGTGTTATGGGAACCTAGAAGAGAGAGAAGGAGCTCCTGGAACAGCCCACAGACTACAGAATCAAGGAGGTGAAGAGGTGGTGCGACTTTATTGCAGAGCAGATGGCTGGAAATACCAATGCTGCAATGGAACTATTAAGTTCTGGATACCTGTAGAGTTCTTGACTGGCCAAGATGATTTCTGCTTGAAATAATCTTCCTCCAGATACTTGCATGGGCATTCCCTCAGTTCATTTAGAACTTTGCTCAAATGATATTCCTCTCTATTAAGCCTATTGAAAAGGTACCTCCTGCCCTCTAATTCCCAATCTTCCATTATAATGACAATTACATACCCTACTTTATTTTTCTTATGTACACTTTTACCATTGATACTATTATATGTCTTTTTTCACCCACTATATTATAATTATATGTGAGGGGGGGTGTCTTATTTTGCTTGCTATTCTAGAATATAGTGCTTGTTCATGTTAGACCTGCAATGAATTGCTGTTGAATTCATATTTTTATCATTTGATCCTCATAAGAATTCTGCATGGTAATTGGCTCTAACCTCAGGCTATGGGGACAGGGGTAAAATACAGTGTTCATAGAGGTTAAATGACTTGCTAAAAATCACATAGCTGATGAATCTTGAAACCAATATTTTTGATTTAAAAACAAATGGTCATCCTGCTGTATCACATGAATTAGTTTTATATTCTTTTTCAAAAGGAATTGAAGTTTAATGGAAGATGACTACTGATTATGCAGAAAAAGACAAATAAGGATAAAAGAGAACAGAGGTCCTATTTATAAAGTTAAGGAAATAGGTACTCTTTTAACTCCTGAGATAAGCAAAGTGTTGCCACAATTCTTTTTTTCTTTTTGTGTCCATGGCAGCTGGTAGAAATGAACAGGTTCACACTGACCTTGGCACTCAATCTCTTATTCCAGGTATTTGAGTCCCAACTTCAGAAGGCTGAATCATTTATTACAGTATAAACTCTTTTAGAACAGGGGCTATATCTTAATCTTAAAATTCCTTATAACCTTTAGCATAATACCTTGCAGATGGTCAGTGTCTGTACAACGACACACATCATGACTCTATGCATCGCAAAGGAAGTTGGGCTAAATGTCTTCTACCATTCTGCCTGCCTCTAAAAGTCTATGACATTTTTGAAAAGTACTTGAAGTGTTGATACATGCTTATTAGAGTAGAGTCATATACATCAAAACTCAGCATGAAGGAAATTGAAGGGGAGTAATATTGGAAGTTTACCTGGGCATACAGTCTCACTTGAACAGGGGCTAACCCATTTGAGCTTGAATATTAGTAGCAGGAGGACCTGGAAGTGCAGCCTCTTTGTGCTTTGGAAGAAACCTTTGAATTAATGGCTGGTTGAACCCTTAAAATTTTGTATTATATACTATGGAAGAGATAAATGTAAACAGATACAATTTTAGAGCAAATGTACCACATGATTACTCTTTCATCAAACAGGGATTAAAGTTGGCTGTAAAAGGAAACTCAAATAACAGGGGCTCAAGTAAGTCAGGGGTTTATTTTATGTACCCACAGAATCCCTTATTTCAAGCAACATTACATTTTGATGGGTCACCTGATGATTTAGTTACATGATATATTCTGAAACTGCTGTATGAGTTTATCTTTTAATAAGGATATGTATTTAAGAGAAGTTATCCTCTGAAATGCTGGATGTTACATAGACAGAGCCCTGGCATGGGCTCAATATTGGTTTCATCACATTTACTGTGAGCTATTTTGAGGTCAACTCAATTACATGGAATAAGGAGATAATACAAATTGATTAAAAATTTTTTTATTCAAGAGCAAGTGATTAAGAATAAATAAGACTAGGGCGGCTGCCCGAGCTGTGGCTGGAAGTACACAAAGGCTTTTTGGTGACCACAGGCTGCCCCTGAGAGGAGTCGGGAGGAGAGTGGTTCTCTGCCCGCTGGCAGAGATGGGACTCGACCAAGTAGCATTGGCGTTGAAGGACAGGAGACAGCATGCTCCCGGGCAAGTGAGAAAATAACTCTCCTATATATTTTTCTATAGTGGATGGTGGAGAGGGGAGGAAAGTTTGGGGGTGGTAGGCCATTCTTGAGGAGCGCAGGCGCAGAGGCGCACTCATCCACTCCCCAACCCTACCCTGGGGTCGCAGGGGCGCGCATAGGGAAGTGCTCTCACTCACTGGCCCAGGTGTGTGGGGAAGTGAGTCCAGACGTCCCTCGGACACTCCCCAACAGACATAAGATCAGTGCCCCAACGGGCACAGGGAGGGCCCACTGAACACGCAGAGGACCATGCACAGACACCCCTAGCCAGATCCAGTGGGCGCCGGGCCCCAGGCCGGAAAGCAGACCACTAGCGCCGGCTCTGTTCGTGCCCACCCAGATGGGTGAGGGAAGGCGGGTGGCTGCAGCGCCGGAACAGTGGGCGGCAGCGACTCACAGACACTCACTTCCACTGAGCACAAGTGTCCGGGGCCCCGCCCTAAGAGGCAAGAGACCAACTCCCGGAGCTCGGCTCAGTGGGACTAAGGGCACGGGCACGCCAGCGTGAAAACACCTCAGTCCGGGGACAATAGGCGTCAATCGTGGGGCAAGCTCTCGGGCCGCCCCGCCCGTGTAGGGGCACGCGCGCAAGGACACCTCAGCTGGCTCCAGAGGGCAGCAAGGGAACGCGCTGTGCCAGTAACCACCGGCGCACACCATTGCGGCAAGAAACAAGAACCTCTGAACCGCCACAGTAGACCAGCTGCGGACGCAGAAAAAGAAGGCGACACACCAAGGCTAAAACGGAGTAAAAACATCCTTTTTTCTTTTTTTTTTACTTTTTTAAATCTCTTTCTTCTTTCTTTCTTCTTTATTCTTTCTTCTCTTTCTTTCTTTCTTCTTTTCTTCTTTTTTCTTGGGATTTTATTTATTTTTAAATTTTTTAAAAATTATTTTTTATTTTTTCTTTCTTCTTTCTTTTCTCTCTTTCTTTCTTTCTTCTTTTCTTTCTTATTTTTTTGTTGGTTATTTTTCCCTTCCAAAAGAAAAACAAACTTTATCTCAAACATGTTGCATATAACCTCTCCTTCTCATCCTTTCTCTTCAATTATTGTTTATTTGTTTGTGTGTCTAGTTTAGCCCCCTTATCACTCTAAATAATAGAATATAATTACTATATAAACCCAATACAATACAATCCCACTTTCTTACTATATTATGCATTATTCCATCCTTTTCTTCTATTTTTATTAACATACAATGTAAATATTACCTACTGGCTTGCATAGTCTCAACTATTATTAATCTATCACCCCCTCTATCAAAAATTATATTTTTCCTCCCTAAAAACAACTCTTATCTATTCTTCTTATAGTATAAAAGCTCTAATCTCTTTACATTTATATTAATACGGGCTCGTTGGCAGACGATAGTGGGATAGAGGGTGTGGGATATTTTTTGAGGGTGTGGGTCTCGTGCCTGGGCTGTGTGTTTATGTTTTTAACAGCATATCCACAAAAGAACTCAAGACAAAGTGGACAGAGTGGCTCCCAACCAACTAGCCAGGAGGAAGATCCTACCAAAGAACATCTGAAATATAACCAGGCAGCATAAACAAACGACATAAAGGGTAACTCAAGAACATCAGGCTCAGGATATCAAAGAGACTGCACCACTGAAACCCCCAGATCTCCCATAAAGAATCTCATTCCACAAAGGAGGGAAGTCAAAGAAGACCACCCCCCACAAAGAAAAAACAAACAAATAAATAAATAAAAACAAACAAGAAGAATCCAACATGGTAAGATGCAAAAATAACCCCTCAATGAAAAGAAAAGAGGAATCCTCAGAAAGAGAGATAGATGAAATAGACATAGCCCAAATGTCACACATAGAATTCAAAACAATGGTGGTAAAGAAGCTCAATATACTCGACATCCTTAAAAACAACTATGACGACCTCCAAGGAAGTTACCAGCAGCTCCAAGAGAATTACAGGGAACTTGCAGAGAACTACACCAGCATAAAAAAAGACATAGAAACTGTTAACAAGAACCAGGAAGAATTGAAGAATTCAATCTCTGAACTGAAAAACACAGTAGAATCAGTCAAAAGCAGACTAAACGAAGCAGAAAATTGGATTAGTGAGTTAGAAGATAATGTAGAGAAAAACTCCCAGACAATACAGCAAAATGAAAAAAGATTGAAAAAATATGAACAAGATGTAAGGGAATTACAGGATAGCATGAGAAGAAATAATATCAGGATCATCAGAATTAGAGAGGGAGAAGAAAAGGAGCATGGAATTGAAAAACTGATAGGAGAAACAATGACAGAAAATTTTCCGAACCTGACAAGAGAAAAAGTGATCCAAGTTCAGGAAGCACAGAGAGTTCCAATGAAGAGGAACCCCCAAAAACCCACTCCAAGGCATATCATAATTAAAATGGCAACATTTCAAGACAAAGAGAATTCTAAAAGCAGCAAGAGAAAAACAGCAAATAACATACAAGGGGGCTCCGATAAGGCTATCAACTGATTTCTCAACAGAAACATTACAAGCCAGAAGGGAATGGTCAAAAATATTTCAAGCAATGAAAAACAAAAGCCTACAATCAAGAATACTCTACCCAGCAAGGCTCTCATTCAAAATAGAAGGTGAAATAAGGAGTTTCTCAGACAAAGGAAGACTGAAAGAATACATCTCCACCAAACCAGCATTGCAAGAGATGCTAAAGGGTGTGTTCTAAGAAAAAAGAAGAAAAGAACAAGAGAGGAGAGGAACAGAGGTACAAAGGGCAATGAATAAATACACATCAATAATAATCTTAAATGTAAATGGATTAAATGCTCCAATTAAAAGACATAGGGTAACAAAATGGATAAGAAAACAGGACCCACATATTTGCTGTCTACAAGAAACACACCTCAAAACAAAAGATTTACACAGACTGAAAGTAAAGGGATATAAAAAAAAATCTTCCAAGCAAACGGACTGGAAAAAAAAGCTGGGGTAGCAGTCCTCATATCAGACAAAATGGATTTCAAAGCAAGGGCAATAAAAAGAGACAAAGAAGGACATTTCATAATACTGAAAGGAACAATCCATCAAGAAGATATGACATTGATAAACATATATGCATCCAACATAGGAGCACTCAAATACATAAAGTGAATACTAGAAGACCACAAGAAGGATATCAACAACAACACACTCATAGTAGGGGACTTCAACACTCCATTATCAACAATAGACAGATCATCAAAGCAAAGAAACACCAAGGATATACAGGCATTGAACAACACACTAAACCACATGGACCTAACTGATATATATAGAACTTTCCACCCCAAAGAAGCAAAATATACATTCTTTTCAAACGCACATGGGACATTTTCAAAGATAGACCACATGATAGGACACAAAACAAGCCTCAACAAATTCAAGAAAATTGAAATCATATCAAGCATCTTTTCAGACAACAATGCCTTGAAACTAGAAATCAACCTCAGAGAAAAAAAATCAAAGACACCCAAACTCATGGAGAACGAATAACATGCTATTAAATAATGAATGGATTAACAATGACATCAAAAAACAAATCAAGAAATTTCTAGAAACTAATGGTAATGAGCACACAACAGCCCCAAACCTGTGGGACACAGCAAAAGCAGTCCTGAGAGGGAAGTTCAGAGCAATACAGGTATATCTGAAAAGAATAGAAGAATCTCAAATAAAAAACCTAACCATAAAGCTACAAGAACTAGAACAACAACAACAAACAAAGCCTAGGGCAAGAAGAAGGAAAGAAATCATCAAGATCAGGGCAGAACTAAATGACATAGAGACTAAACAAACAATCCAAAAGATCAACAAAACTAGGAGCTGGTTCTTCGAAAAAATAAACACAATCGACAAGCCTCTAGCCAGTCTAATCAAGAAAAAAAGAGAGAAGACCCAAATAAACAAAATCAGAAATGAAAGAGGAGAAATCACGACTGATAACACAGAAATACAAATGATAGTTAGAAATTACTACAGACAACTGTATGGCAAGAAATTTGACAATCTAGAAGAAATGGACAAATTTCTAGAAACATACAACCTTCCAAAACTGAATCAAGAAGTGGAAAGTCTCAACAGACCAATAACAAAGAAGGAAATTGAAACAGTAATCCAAAATCTCCCTGCACACAAAAGCCCTGGACCGGATGGCTTCACAGGCAAATTCTACAAAACATTCAGGGAAGAACTAACTCCTATCCTCCTCAAACTGTTCTGAAAAATCCAAGAAGAGGGGAAAATCCCAAACTCTTTCTATGAAGCCAGTATTATCCTAATCCCAAAGCCAGGTCAAGACACAACAAAGAAAGAAAACTACAGGCCAATATCACTGATGAACATAGATGCTAAAATCCTCAATAAAATATTGGCAAACAGGATCCAGCAATACATCAAAAAGATCATACATCACAATCAAGTGGGCTTCATTCCAGGGATGCAAGGATGGTTTAATATTCGCAAATCAATAAATATAATACATCACCTAAACAAAATGAAAGACAAAAACCACGTGATCATATCAATAGATGCAGAAAAAGCATTTGATAAAGTACAACACCCATTTATGATGAAAACACTCAGCAAAATGGGAATAGAGGGAGCATACCTTAACATAATTAAGGCTATATATGAGAAGCCTGAGGCCAACATCATACTCAATGGACAAAAACTAAAAGCATTCCCCCTGAATTCAGGAACTAGACAAGGTTGTCCACTCTCTCCACTCCTATTCAACATAGTGTTGGAAGTCCTAGCCACAGCAATCAGACAAGAAAAAGAAATAAAAGGCATCCAAATTGGGAAAGAGGAAGTAAAACTTTCATTATATGCAGATGACATGATAGTATACCTAGAAAATCCTATAAACTCCACTAAAAGACTACTCGATATAATAAGTGAATTTGGCAAAATAGCAGGGTACAAAATAAATATACAGAAATCTAAGGCATTTCTCTACACCAACAATAAAATATCAGAGACAGAAGCAAAAAAGAAAATACCATTTACTATAGCAACAAGAAAAATAAAGTACCTAGGAGTAAACTTAACCAAAGAGATAAAAGACCTGTACTCTGAAAATTACATAACACTGAAGAAAGAAATTAAGGAAGATACAAATAAATGGAAGCAAATACCATGTTCTTGGATGGGAAGAATCAACATCATCAAAATGGCCATACTACCCAAAGCAATTTACAGATTCAATGCAATCCCTATTAAAATACCAATGACATATTTCACAGACCTAGAACAAATACTCCATAAATTCATATGGAACCAAAAAAGACCCCGAATAGTAAAAGCAATCTTGAGACAGAAGAACACAGCAGGAGGAATCACAACACCAGATATCAAACAATACTACAAAGCCACTGTGATCAAAGCAGCCTGGTACTGGCATAAGAACAGACATATAGATCAGTGGAACAGAATAGAGAGTCCAGAAATAAACCCAGGCCTCTATGGTCAACTAATATTTGATAAAGGAGGAAGAAACATAAAATGGAGTGAGAAGAGCCTCTTTAACAAATGGTGCTGGGAGAACTGGATAGGGACGTGCAAAAAAATGAAACTAGACCACCAACTTACACCACACACGAGAATAAACTCAAGATGGATCAAAGACTTAAATGTAAGCCGTGACACCATAAAAGTCCTAGAGGAAAACATAGGCAAGAAAATATCAGATATCTCACGTAGCAATTTCTTCACGGATACATCTCCTAAAACAAGAGAAATAAAGGAAAAAATAAATAAATGGGATTACATCAAACTAAAGAGTTTCTGCTCAGCAAAAGAAAACAGCAAGATGAAAAGGAAACCAACCATATGGGAAAACATATTTGCCAATGACATCACAGACAGGGGACTGATTTCCAAAATATATAAAGAGCTGATATGACTCAACATCAAGAAAACAAACAACCCAATTAAAAAAAGGGCAAAGGACCTTAACAAACACTTCTCCGAAGAGGACATACAGAAGGTCTATAGACACATGAAAAAATGCTCAACATCATTATTCATCAGGGAGATGCAAATAAAAACCACAACGAGATACCATTTTACACCAGTCAGAATGGCCATCATCAACAAATCAACAAACAACAAGTGCTGGCGAGGATGTGGAGAAATGGGAACCCTGGTGCATTGCTGGTGGGAATGGCAGACTGGTGCAGCCACTATGGAAAACAGTAAGGAATTACCTCAAAAAATTAAAAATGGAACTGCCTTTTGAACCAGTGACTCCACTACTAGGATTATACCCGAAGAATCTTAAAACAGCAATTCAAAAGAACTTATGCACCCATATGTTCATTGCAGCACTGTTTAAAATAGCTAAGTGCTGGAAACAACCTAAGTGCCCATCTGTAGGTGAGCGGATCAAAAAACTGTGGTACATTTACACAATGGAATACTATGTAGTAGAAAGAAAGAAGGAACTGCTGCCATTTGCAACAGCATGGATGGAACTAGAAAGAATTTTGCTTAGTGAAATAAGCCAGGCAAAGAAAGAAAAATACCATATGATATCACCTAATACAGGAAACTAAAGAACAACACAAACAAAGGAACTAAATAGAACAAAGAGCAGAATAGCAGTCAATAGGGGGGAGGGGGCAGGGAGAGAAGGGGGATCAGTAAGGGAAGGGTTTAGTCAAAGAACGTGTATAAATGACTCATGGACATGGACAACGGGGAGGGATATGATTGCGGGAGAGGGGGTGGGCTGGGTGAGGGAGAGAAATTGGGAGAAAAGGGGACAACTGTAATTGAAAAACCAAAAAAAAAAAAAATAGAATAAATAAGACAGTCCTACAAAAATACAAGGTACTTATTATAAATTATAAATTTACTGTAAAGCTCTATTTCTTCAGTTGGTCTAAAGTTGAGTGCAAAACTATACAAATTGATCAATAAACTAGAAAAGACAGCCCAGAAACAGTCCACTACAAAAACTGAAATTTCACTGATGATTGAGATGACACTGTAAGTTAGAAAAAGATGAACTTTTCTATAAATGATACTAGAAAATTAGTTATCTGAATGTGAAAAGATAAAATTGGAAATCTATCTCACACTGCATATAAAAAATATCAAACCCTCATGGATTAAGACTTATATGTACAAATATAAGTCAGGATACCATAAAAATCCTAGTGGAAAACATAGGCAGTAAAATTTCAGATATCTCAACTAGCAATATTTTTGCTGATATATCTCCTAGGGCAAGGGAAATAAATGAGACTACATCAAATTAGAAAGCTCCTGCATGGCTTAAGAAATTATCATCAAAATCAAAAGGGAACCAAGTGTACGAAGAACATATGTGCCAATGATACCTTGGATAAGGGTTTAATCTCAAAAATATATAAAGAACACATAGGACTCAACACCAGGAGGACAAACAATCCAAATAAAAAAAATGGACAAAGAACCTGAATAGACACTTCTCCAAGGAGGACATACAGATGGCCCATAAACATATGAAAAGATGCTCAACATTACTAGCCATCAGAGAGATGCAAATGGAAACCATGATGATATTTTTCATTAAAAAACACACCATGAGATATCACCTCACACCTGCCAAAGTGGCTGTCATTAATAAATCAACAAACAAAAGGTGCTGGCAAGGATGTGGAGAAAAGGGAACCCTGGTGCACTTTTGGTGGGAATGTAGACTGGTGTAGCCGCTGTGGAAAACAGTGTGGAATTTCCTCAAAAAAATTAAAAATGAACTTCCTTTTGACCCAGTGATTACACTGCTGAGAATATGCCCTAAGAATCACGAAACACCAGTTCAAAAAAACCTATGCACTCCTATGTTCATAGCAGCACTATTTACAACAGCTAAGGTTTGGAAACAACCTAAGTGCCCACCAGTGGGTGAGTAGATCAAAAAACCATGGTACATTTATACAGTGGAATACTATGCAGCAGAAAAAAGGGAATTCTTGCCTTTTGTGACAGCATGGATGGACCTGGAGAGTATTATGCTAAGTGAAATATGTCAGTTGGTGAAAGACAAATATCATATGATCTCACTTAAAGGAGCAATCTAACGAACAGAATAGAACCAGAGGCATGGAACCATGGAACAGACTGACAGCTGTAAGAGTGATTGGGGAGGTGGGGACTTATCAAAAGAAAGTGAAGGGATTAGTCAAAGAGCATACATGAAAGACCATGGACATGGAAAATGATGTGAGGATTGACTATGGAAGTGGGAGGCAGGCTAGGTGGAAGGGGATGAAGGGAGAAAAATGGGACATCTGTAATAGCATAAACAATAAAACATCAAAAATGAAAAAGATAAAAACAAGGACAAAAAAGATATATGTACAAAGCAAAATTATAAGGTTAAGAGGAAATAGTAGGTTTTCAGTGTTTCCACTTCAACAAGCACAAAACCATGCAAAACTACATAGTATATTGCTTAATGATACAAACATGATTAAATAAAAATAAAAATAAGACAAAGATAAAGAGAAAACTCAGAACTGTGTTTCCTCTTATGGGACACAGGGGACCTAAATATTCTTGTTCTTAAATTGGGTGGTGTCTACTCAGAAGCTTCTAATGTCATTATACTTCATACCTTTTTATACTTTATTCCATTTTACAAAAATTCCTTTGTATCTACATATGACTTTTGAAGGATTTAAAATGCAGAAATGGAAGACATCAGTCTCATTGGATTATGGTGAATATGAAACATGAAAGTATCTGAAGAAGCATTAAATAAATGTAAGTTATTTTTATCCACTACACTGTACATTTCTTGATGACAGAATTATTTTTTATTCATCTTTGTATTCATACCTCAGTGTCTGAAATATAGTATATACTTAATACACATTTAAAAAAGATTTTATTTATTTATTTTTAGAGAGAGGGGAAGAGAGGGAGAAAGAGAGGGAGAGAAGTATCCATTGGTTACCTCCCGCATACCCCCAACTGGAAACCTGACCTGGCTCACAACCCAGGCAAGTGCCCTGACCTGGAATCAAACTGGTGAGCCTTTCATCCTCAGGCCAGCACTCAATCCACTGAGCCACACCGGTCAGGGCTTAATAAACATTTTTTGAATGAGAAAGCCATTTTAATATTAGCATATATTAATATAGGTTTTTAATGTTGGTATTTTTAGAACTAAGCTGCTCCTTCTAGTATTTACTAACAAACAAATAATTCTAGTCACTTGTTTACTAATTTATTTATCCTTCAGTTAATAAGGCCAACAATGTTCCAGATACATTGCTAGTTATTGGGGAAACTGAGATGAATTATACATATGTTCTATTCCCAATGAGCTCAGAGTCTAGTGGAAGAGACAAACCAATATCTGGATAACAATATATACTTCCATAAACCATTTATTAGTACTGATAAGACTATCACTATTACGTTTAATGAAGGATACTTATCTTCCTGGTTGCATTTTTCTTTTCTCTAGTTAATGAGGAATTTTCAAATTTTACCTTGATGGGTGGTAAATTAACTTACATCTATTTCCTAGGCACTCAAGGGAAATAAGATTGTATTCTCATATGAACTGGAGACTGGGGACTAAGCATGTTCTTGCCTTTGAATTGAGTTTAGTTCAGACTGGAATCAGGTGTGAATAGAAAAAGAGCTACTTTACCAACACCTGTGATGAGAGCCGTGGCACTCAGCAAGAAGTGCTTCAAGTACAGAGAGTTTGTATTTGACAGACTTCGGCATCTGGTTGGCAACACTAATAGCAAGTGCCAATATGGAACTTGATAGCTGTGGGAAATATGAGAGCAACCAAGACAAAGTCCCTACAAGGAGTGGAGAAGATTAGAAACTTCAGCTTAGTTGACACTAGGATGATCACATTAAGTAAGGCAGACAAGTGTTGAGGACAGAATTTTTCAAATCATCAAAGGTGCTTTATAAAAAAAGGAATTGAAATACATTTGGGAAATGCTGATCCTCTCTGTCTCTGTCTCTGTCTCTGTCTCTCTGTATATTCACAATGCAGAATACTATGTTAAAAGCCCCCATGAAACCAGTTCAACTTTGTTTAGGAAGATGACAAAATCATATGAAGAAATTGTTCAACTTCTGATGAGTCTGTCATTTCTAATTGTCTTATTTGCCCAAGAATAATTTCTTGAGTGGCTACTGTAAGGCAATGGAGCAATTGAATTTTAAAATACTAGTAATTTTGGAGAAGAAATAATACTTTTTCAATAGAAGAAAAAAATATGGGTCTGGGTTATGGTCTCGGTGGGGTCACAGCACTAAGTGTATATAGCAAACAATTTAAAATGCCTTGAATATCTTGAATAACTGCAGGAAAAACAATGTACCACCTAGTGACAATTCCTGAAAGTGCAGGCATATCCTACAGATGGTTTTCCATCATAAACCTGAATGGTGACAGTGGCCCTCCTCACAGAAACCAAGATCACTGAAAATTAAATAAAATTTGGATAAACCATGAATTAAAAATTATTACAACAGTAATTCTTTTTAGTTATAGAAAATTTAGAAGATATAAATATGAAAAAGCAAATAAAAATAAACCAGGAATGTATGTATTTTTGCACATTTTCTACATACATATAATGTTATAAATATTTTAGACCATAATTGTACTATAATTTATAATTACCACAAATATTATTTTATAACCATATTTCACATAATATTGTAATAATTCGTGTATATCTAGTTATGTCAGTGAGTATAAATCTAGATTATATATTTAAATTATTGAATAATATTCCATTATATGGGTACATCATAATAATATAACCTTTCCTTATTGATGAACATTTAGGATGTTTAAAATTTTCTGTGACCATAAATAGCACTGCAATGAACATCTTTTGTATGCTTGATACTTTTTTCTTCAAAATAAATTCTGACACAATGGAAATATTGGTTCTAAGAATATGCACATTTACATTTAAAAAATTTCTCTCAGAGAAGTGTGTACCAACTTACACTCCCACCTGTAGTGATTATGAATGTGTTTATCTCCATATCTTCACACATAGAAGAGTATACATAAAACAATGTTTTGTGCATACAATTAATGTGACAAAAATGCCTCATTGTTTTAATTTGCATTTATTTAACTACTGAGTTAGAATCTTATTATTCTGTGTTTATTACTAGCCATTTATTTCCTTTTCTTTAACAACTTGCTTACTTTCCACTTATTTTTTCTCTTAAGATTTTGGCTGCCTTATTACTGATTTGCAATCAAATTGCTTTGCAAGTGTTTTTGTCTTTTTGTTGCTTGTTTTTAACTTTTAATGTTGAACTGATTTTGGACTTACAAATCTATAAAAATAGAACATTGAGTTTCTCTATACACTTTAACCTTGCTTTCTCTAATGTGTTAATCTTATTTATACACAGTACAATCAACAAAGCTAAGAAATTAACATTGGCACAATATTATTCACTAAACTACAGACATTATTTGAATTTTCCAAGTCTTTCCTTTCATTTCCTTTTTCTGCTCCAGCATATGATTCAGAATTCCACATTGCATATAGTTGTTATTTCTCCTTAATCTTCTCCAAGCTGTAACTGTTCCACTATCTTTTCCTGTCTTTCATGACTATGAATCTTAAAGAGAACTGGTCAGTTATTTTGTAGAAAGTTCCTTAATTTTTATTTGTTTCATGTTTTCTCATGCTTGGAATTAGGTTATGTATTTTGGACAAAAATTCCACAGAAATGATGTTCTATCATTCTCAGTGCATCATATCAAAGAGTCTGTGATGTTACCTACCTTACTGCTGGTGATGTTGTCACTAGCTTAAGGTGGTGCGAGCTGGGTTCCTCTTCTGTAAAGTTTCTGTCTTTCCCTTTTGAGTTAATACAGTTGACCCTTGAATAATATAAGAGTTAGAGATGCCACCCCCCCATGCAGTCAAATATCTGCATATAGCTTTTTTAAGTTTAAATATTTTTATTAGTTTAATTTTAGAGAGAGGGGAAGAGAGGGAGAAAGAGAAGGAAAGAAACATTGATATGTGAGACACATCAATCAGTTGCCTCTCACATGTCCCCAACTGGGACCCTAGTCTGCAACCCAGGCATGTGCCCTAACTTGGAATCGAACTGGTGACCTTTTGGTTCGCAGGCAGACAGGCACTCAATCCGCTGAGGCACACCAGCTGGGGCTGCATATAACTTTTGACTCCACAAAAGCTTAATTGCTAATAGCCTATTCTATTGTTGATTAGAAGCCTTACTGATAACATAAACAGTCAAGTAACACATGTTTTGTATGTTATTTTTACAATAAATAAACTAGAGCAAAGAAAATATTATTAAGAAAATAATAAGAAAGAAAAAATACGTTTACAGTATTTATTGAATGAAATTCACATATAAGTGGACCTGAGCAGTTCAAGCCCATGTTGTTCAAGGGTCAATTGTATCTTTCTTGAGGGAGATACTTTGAGGCTGGGCAAATCCAGTTGCTTTTCAACTGAGTTATTGCTTCAAATTGAATAAGTTAAACTGAAAATTGTATATTATAAATTATAGATGGCAATCACTGGGCTCTATATTTTTAAAAACTGGTGAATAAATATTGTATGTAATGTTTTATATATTATAGATAATGTTATATAATGCTTATATAATGTTTTAACAAATAAAATATTTGATTTATTATCTTCTAATGATTTCCTATTTTCACTGATTCTTTTAATTAACAGCCTATTACTGTCCTTGATTATATTTGATAAGAAGGCTTCTACTGTATAAGAAATTTTATGTAGCACTGCTTGATTAAAACCTTATATCTGTTGAAGATAACTTGAAGAAATATTAAATACTGAAAGAATTATGGCCTTCTGTTTCTTTTCTTTATAAGAGATCAAATAAAATCTTATGAGTGTTGACGTTGCAATATTCTCTTTTTGCATATCTCCTACCCCTGAACAGATGCAATAACTTCAGAGATATAGTTAAATTGTCCTAGAAAAAACTAGACTGAGTTTGAATTCTAAATTTGCCTCTTATTAGCCATACGACCTTGGGCAAATCAGGTTACCTCTCTAAGTCTCAGATGCCTTACATTTCTTACAGAGCTATTGAAAGATCAACTGATAGAACACTGGCAAAAGAGGTTTGTAACCTGTAAAGCAATAAACACATGCAAGGGATTATTAATACTATTATGATCTTTTATTAGTTTGTAAGACCATTCTCAGAGGTATAAGTGTTGGTTACTGTTATGTCAATTTTGTTTCTAGGGGATAATGGATTATTATGAAGTATATAGCGTGTGCTATAATACATTTTGTTTTTGTAATATACAGTATTGCATTTGATTCATTTCTGTATTATTTTCTTGGTACAACTTCCTACCACACTTTGACAAACAAGGAATGAGCTGCTTATCTATAAAGATTGATAGCATAGGGATTCTATAGTCTTGGGAAGATGTCATTGGCAGTGCAAATAGCAAGGTTAACATGGTTGTTTATGAAATAAATATAAACCAGTTAGTATTTCATCTTGAAAAACAGTTCAAGCACTCTTCAGATAACCTCTTATAATTGAAGTCCTTTCATAAGCTAGGCTTTTCTATTGAGTTTTCTCAAATTCAAGGTCAGGCAGAAATTCTAACATTAATCGGTTCAAAATTGTGGCTATTGTCTTTTCATGAAATATACTAGCTGTTGCTCGCCTTTCTATCATATTCCCTTTTCTTCTTACAGCTCATATATGTAGTTAAAAAATAAGTTCATTATGTTGAATTAGTCACAGTGGAACAGAAGTTTTTGCCTTTTAATTTAGTAAATGTCTTCTGACTTACTACACTCACAGTCAAAAGCAGTTCATTCAGATTTGATAAATGCATTGAAAGCAGTTGAAATTGTTTCATCTTTTACCTTTCATGCCTTTCATCTTTTGGAGCAATCAAATGAAATATCCTTTAGGTTTCCTAATCGAAGCTGTCTGCTCTGCCTTGGTGTTAAAAATGTGTGTTTCAGTAAGTGTTCCTGTGTGACAGTAGGTTCCCCATTCTTAAAAGTATTTTATTTTAAAGTTTTAAAACAGAATACTATAAATAAAATTCCAGTATGATTTTAAGTTGTGAATTTATTATTAAGTCAGTATGTATATATTACTCACACATATATGTATTTTGTCCATGATTTTAATACTAGTAAACATTCATGAAATTCTAGTTTAAAACATCATTTAATTTTTAAAAAGCTTCACAGCTTTGTTAATAGCATAAAAACAGCTAACATTGTTTGCTTACTAGACCACTTAGCAATTAATTTGAAGAACATGCACATTTAAGGTTAATATTTTACATAAGATTTTTACTTTGTGAAACTGCTGCCTGAAGTAACATTCAATATATTGTACAATGCCCTCATGGTCATAATTATTTTTTGTTTTGTTCCCAAGAAAGTTTGCATTAACTTTAGCAATGATTCTTCTCTTTTCCCTTAAAATAAAAATGCTTTTTATTGTAATGCCATAGTGATCTTTTCTGTGATAGCTTTTTGTATTGTGTCGTTACCAAAAAGGAGAATCACACTTTGCTGAAATATATATAGTAGCTCAAAGTGCCACTTGGGCCCCAAATAACTTGTTGAGAATGTGATGACAGGA